>NC_072737.1:39202090-39836444 GCF_026930045.1 Uloborus diversus
AAATAAGACTGGGATGGCTGGTAAATACAATGTAACCGGCAATTTCGAAAGTTTTTAGGCTGGATATTTCAAGTTATCTGCTTGAGATTGTCTGACCGCATAATCGAGTATCACTGCAACTTGCTTCGTTTTACGCGAGATGGCTATAACGCGATTTTTTCATGAGTAGCGAATTTCAGAGCTGACGCAAACTCCTCACCTGCAAAATAAAACTTTCGAAAGGTTATCACCGGGCTTAGGTATCGCCTTCGGTATTCGCTACTAAATATTGGTTGCGTGAATGGACTTTTCATTTAGCATTTCTTAAAGCGGAAGCTCCCCACAGTTCTAATCTAAACATCACGTTGTTAGTGTAATAAAATAACCACCTCGAACGACTAATTTAATTTATTTTTCAATTCTAATTAAACTGATAAAACAAAATTTCACCTAAGCAGGCTTTTTATGTAAATTTTGTGAAATGGGAAGGAATAGAAAATGTTTCCGATAGTTAAAGAAAATGAAAAGATTTTTCATATGCTTGAACAACTGAAAAGTACGTCGAAGGTAATTTACTGTATTGTACCTATTTGAAATCATAAAACTGCTTTAGGATACTTTGAAAGTTTGTACGTTTATTTCCTCTTAAAGTTTTTTTTTTAAAGAACTTTTCCAGATACGCATTATACGGGACTTTTAAAGCACCAACTTACTTGAGAGGAAATGTTTCAATTTGTTCCACTCTTTGGTCGCATAGCACAATCAGCAAATATGCATATACCTATACCAAAATTATTCAAACAGTAAGTTTGCCGTGTTTTTCTTTTTCATTTTTTGCTATCCCTTTCCTTTTTTACTTAAGATAGTTTTCGGTTCACACAACATTTCTCTTGAAATGTTGAATATATAATATTTATGATTTATGGCAAAATACATTTGTCTGAAATACTTTTTTGCTGCAAAACAAGGCATTTTCAAACGTCTTTGACACATTGCATTGAACTGGAAATCAAATATGGCACTATATTTCTATCACTGTTGTTTTAAAATATTGTTCACACGTTACTAGATTATTTGTAACGTTTCCACTCGTGAAATCGTTTTAGTTTCAAAGCGTGCTCTTTACTTGTGTTTCTGTAAGTTTGACATTTATTCAGTAAATGTATTTATGAATGACATGGGGAAATGGTTTGAATGTGTTGCTAAATTTTATATGTGCAGAAGAGAAACATTGTTGTTTTGCGAGAAAAAAAAAGAACAGCAATTGAAAATCTTAGGCACAGAGAAAGCACTCAGGCGCCAAAAAAATTATTTCTCATAGTTTAGAGGAAAATTCAGCGCAACTTTACTTCCACAATATTCTTGTTCAGAAAAAAAAACCTATTGGCCAAGGTATTTATTAGTCGTTCGGCTGACCTGGAGCTCGTGATTTGACGAAATCTGTTTGTATGTATGTGTATCCTGGTGTTAAAAAAAATGTTAATTTAATGACATCAAGTGAGATCACTAAGTCTGATTGAGTAAAATGTCGGTTTAATACTTTAAAGCTAATTAATAGACATTAAATATATAAAACTGACTTTAAAAAAATGTTTTTGATGTTAAGGGGAGAATTAAATTCTTTTGAGTTAAAATTGTTTCATATTTTTAAAATGCATAGTTTGAAACAAAATAGTTATTAATGTTCATGATTCTGAAGCGTTATTATTAGCATTATTATTGTTATTATAAAAATAATAATTATTATTATTGCTGTTTTTGTTATAAATACTTTTATCTCTATTATTATTGTTGCAACTATTAGTTATTGTTATTGTGGTCGTTACTATTGTTAATATTAATCTTATTGTTATTATTTATATTATTGATACTATTATTAATATTAATCCTATTATTATTTATATTATTGATACTATTATTAATATTAATATTGTTATTTTTTTATTATTGTTTCTGTTGTTATTGCTGTTATTATGGCTATAGGTATTGTTGTTCCAATCTTTCTTTTCTCTCTTTTTAGTTTGATTTACTGGAGTTGCACAATATTGTTTCATTTTACAAAATATGTTATTGTGAGCATAGAAATGTATTTCATGAACTACCAGAGTCAACAAAGAAAACTATCCCGTATGAAATTTTAAATAATTAAAATACAATTTTTGATTGCAAATTATAGAATGTCTGTTGATTTGCTTAAATACAGAAATGCCTTTTAGTATTGAACGAAAATTCAATACGCTTATGCGTGTGTGGCACAATTTTCGAGAAAAAAGTGTTGCACATCGTATGTAAAAAGCAGCAGAAAATCGTTCGAGGGAAAAGTTGTCACGAAAGCACATAACATGGTCATTTTTATTCGATAAGTCTTGAAACAAAGGGAAGTTAGACGAATTGCTTGCAAGTGCTGCGGCACTTTTTGATATAAAGTAAGTGTTCGTGTTATTCATTGCTTGTATGGTTGGAAAAAAATTAACGAATTTGTGAAACAGCACCCCCGCACAAATGCAATTTAATTAAAATTATGGCATTAGATTTATTTCAGCCTTTGCTTAAAATTTCAAACGTCGATTGTGTATTTCGAAGACTCCATCATTAGACCTTTATAATTTAGTAAGGAAAGTAATTTATTACGATAATTTATTATTCTAAAATAATAATTATAATAACAAAAAAATTATTATTATTCTAATATAATAATTATAGTAATAAAATAATTATTTTTATAATAATATAATATTTACAAAAATAAAATAATTATTGTTATAATAATGTAATAATGATAATCATAAAATAATTATTATTACTATGAAATAATTATAATTATTATAATATAATAATTATAATAATGAAATTATTATTATTATTACAATGTAATAATTATAATGATGTAATAATTCTTCTAATAATTGAAAAAATATTATAACAAACATTTATTTTGATTATTGAATTATAATTATTTAATAATTACAATAGTTTAAAATTTAATAATTTAATATTCATTAATTTATTAGCGCATATCTTAGTAAAGTACATAAAAATTTCTTAAAAGTGAGACTATTTTTTCCCATTCGGATTCTCTTCTAGATTCATACTCAACAAAAACAAGAGAATGGAGAAATATATGAAAAAACGGACAAAGATTTAAAAAACGAAACAAGTTAACAAATTTCTACTAGTTAATACCCCAGAACAGATCCATTTGGGAGAAAACACTGATTAATGAAAATATTTCTGACTAAAAAAAAATAGCATTCGGCCAAAAACACATTTAATCTTTAAGAGAAAATCAGACCGTTAAACTCTGCTCTTAGTCACTTAGCAAGCGCTGTCCTACCATTGGAACAAAATAAGTTAACTTAAATTTAAGAATATATATATATATATATATATATATATATATATATATATATATATATATATATATATATATCGGTTGGATATCTTAGAGTCGTCTTCTATTGTTAAAAAGTATGAAAGAGAATTGGCCTGCGTCCATGCATAAATACTGCTTTAAGTTAGGCAAATGATGAATTACTTTCTCAAAGCGTTGAACAACATTTCGCTTTTGTAGACTTCGTAATTTAGAAATATTTTTATGAATGAAAGAATTTTTTCTTTCATTTTGTGCCAGAAGAATCTTTTGAATATTTTTTATTCCAGTTTTCTCACATTCAATGAGTATTTTCTCGAAATTTAGGACAACAGTTAGGCAGTTTCAACTTTTTTTACAATTTTTTGCGTTTTATTTATTTAATTATTAAATGTTTGTTTAAATATTTTTTATAAATTAAATTTTTTTACGCTTTAGTACCTGCAAAAAACATGTTATATAAATAATAATAATCAAAATAATAATAATTAAAGCATTTAACTTTTACCGACTATGTGTCAATTTTTGAAATTACATAATGTCTTGATTGTAATACAAAAATACGTGTTTGTAACGTAAAGAAACCACTTATTTACTTATTAAAATTATTCTTCTGCTGCTGTCCCTGTAAATCAGTTTACATCAAGGTCATATTTTTTACTGACATTTGCTATGTTGATTAATGATTAACTGGTGGGCCATTCCAACGTTACGTGTGACTTTTTAACACCATTTCTTTGTATAAAAACAATAAAAACCAATATGATATTTTACAAATGTTTCTAAATAGTTTCTTCTGAAGTAACAGAACATATGTAAGAGTTTTTAGAAGGCGGTTATTTTTTCATAGGTTAATCCTAAATTTTTTTATAAAATTTTAAATGCAGCGTTACGTGTGTGACTCGTAAAATATGAAAATAAGCTGTATATCATATTATTTTGTAATGTCCTGTGAAGTTCTAAAAGGTAAATTAACAGTATTTTTTGTGCATGTGTCTAAGTATATCAAGTAAGTATTCCATATTTTTTTTCTACATCTCGTACAATAGCAATAAAAAATATTTTATTAGCGTTACGTGTGTGACATTAGAGCGTTACATGTGTGACCGCTTGCAGCAGTTGATGGGCATTTCAAAATAAAAATCCACAGTTTGCGTCACATCTTCGCGAAATTGCGCACATGGGCTCTTTGATGTTCAGGAACTCACATAGAGATTTTTGTTCCCCTGGAGGGGGGGGGGTTCCTTATTTAAGTTTAGTAAACATCGGATCTTTTCCAAATTTGGCGCAGAGGTCCTTTGGTGCTCAAGAATTCACATAGGGGTATTTTTGCTCGTTAATTTATGGGTGTCAACCCTCCTAGGGTATTTTTGCCAGAAAATCCGTGAAACCGTATAGTTAGGCCTATTATTAGCAACGATAACATTTTTTGCATTAAAAAAAAGCCTAAGACTTCTGAACTTAATTTTTGAGGCATAAAATTGCTCTTTTCTACGCATTGACGGGAAATTTTACACATTTTTTTTTTTTTCATTTAAGCCTTGAAAACGCGTCACTTGACACAGGACGAGGGTAGACCGCGCAACGCCGGGCAACGCATCTAGTAAATACTTAAACAGTAAGGATATATTCACAAAATAAAGAATGAAGATGAAATCAATTTTCATTTGTTTACGTGTTAAATAATAATGTCAAGCTTATAAACTATTACGAACTTCTCACACTTACTTATGTGGTTTAAAACTATCTGGAATGTTTTAAATCATCTGTAGGATTTATTCACTTCTCTTCTTAAAAACCAAAAATTATCAAAACATATTCGTGCAATTTATGGTAAATAGAACTTTGTAATTTTGATCTTAAAGTATGCAGATTGCGAATACTTAGTTTATGTTGCTCTTTGGGTATGAAATAAACAATTATTTCTTATTTTTTTATTTATTAATTTTATTGTTATTATTATTTATTTTTGCAACACTCGTTGAGTCTTGGTTTCAGTGCCAGCGCACAATATTTTTAGTTGAATTATGTAAAGTACTTTTTTTTCCGTAAAAATGGTACGCAAAAATGGTTTGGATACAAAACTCTTATCCAAAATAATTTTCACGTACTCTTTTGTTGGATCCCTGGTCACGTGGACATTGCCGGCAATAAAGCAGCCGATCTGGCTGCCAGAGCTGTAACTATCCAAACCGATGACAGTGTCCCTTTTGAGGACATTAAAAAAGCCATTTGTGAATGTCTTAACACACATTGGCTACAGAACTGGAATCTTGAAACACAAAACAAATTGCATTCAATCCAGCCCTCGACGACTACAGGTCTCAAATCAATGCAGCTTACCAGGAGAGAACAAGTTTTATTAGCTCGACTACGCATCGGTCATACCAGATTCACCCATAAGTACCTCTTATGTTGTTAACCAGTTCCAACATGCATTACATGTAATGTAAATTAGACAGTGTTGCACATTTTAAGTATCTGCCCAAATTTTAATCAAGTTCGTTTTAAATATTTTAATTATTTTAATCCGTCTTTGAAGGAGTTGCTGGGGGACCCACCCCATCGCAATTTGTTCTCCTTCCCCCAGGAGATAGGTTTCTCCTTTTTAATTTAGTGTTTGGGTCGTCAAAATGTGATTTTGTCCTTTTCTTGTTAAGCAAGATTACTGTCAACCTATGGTTTTATCCATTTAAATGCTTTTAATATTTACATGTTCTTCACTACTTATTTTAAAGTACTGAAGTTTTATACCTTTTTCCTCAAAACAAATTTACTTTTACAATGTCATGACTTCATATAAATAATATTAAATAAAGAAAACGTTTTGCGCAATATAGCCCTCAAGGGCTCTTGTGCCATAAAAATTAAATAAACCAGCCAACCAACCAAAAATGGTTTTATAGTGAGAACAATTCAGGAGCATTACGTGTGTGACATCATTCAAGAAGCCTCGTTAAAAATTTTCTGTCAAATGTTTGAAGATAAAAGTCAGGTTACGGGTATTATGTATCAAGTCAATTTATGATGTGAGAGATTTTTTTTCCAGTCCTCCAATTTGACCTTGGAGGAAAATTTTCGTTCCTTTTGCGTTACGTGTGTGGCCAATAAAAAGTGACCTGCATATTTTGGGGGGTTGATAACTTATCAAAAGTCTTTATTTAAAAAAATGAGTTATAATTATAATAAATCATTTGTGATCCTGTTATTCGATAATTTTTTTTTCGAAACAAAATGATGATTAAGTAAAAAAAATGACTATTACATTTTTTTTCACTAAAAATGACTTTTTTTACTTCGTCTAAATGTTATCAAATAAGGCTGAAATCTGATATAAAAATGTTTCAAACTCAAAATTGATGATGAAATTGAAAAGTGTAGCTATTTATTTTTGTCAAAAAATAAGGTTAGTTTCTACATTATGTGAAAAACTATTTTTGGGATGTGAGAGTCACTTTTCGTGGAATTGCCCTGGTAAGGCTTTTATTAATAGCGTTTTACATTTTTTGCATCCGGTTGTAGTAGAATTTTCCTGAATTTGCATACATGTTTTTAATTTATATGTGTATTAAGTACAATTAGTTTAGTGCCTATAGAAGAAAAATAGTGAAAATTAAAATATAAAAAGTGTTTTCATTTATTTATTGATTCATTTACTTATATATTTACTTAATGATTGGTTTACTCTTACACATTTGTTTATATACTTGTTCTGTTATTTATTCTTCATCTACTCATTTATTCAAACACTTTTGTAATTATTCATTGGTTCTTTTATTCAGTTATTGATCACTCCATGTTTTTGATCATTCGTTTATTTATTCGCTCAACGAAAGAATTCGTAAATTTTTTTCCGTTGGGCAAAATTCAAACTAACTTGAATTCCATATTAAATCGCATCATTCGAATTAATTAGAATGATTAAATAACTGGAATTATAAAACTTTTTACTTGTTTATGAATTCACTTTTTGATTCATTTAAGTTTTTATTTGTATACAAAATCATTAGTTTACTAATTTACATTCGCTTACATACTTAATTTGTTATTTATTCATCATATACAACTTTATTCACGTACTACTTTGATCATTTATATAATACTAGCTGTACCCAACGCGCGTTGCTACGCCAACAAAAAATACATCATTATACTGATTTTCATGACAATCGGTTGAACGGGGCTACTCTGCAGTGCCACCTGGTGGCGAGTGGCTTCAATGAGCATAGTATGCGAATTCTCCGTGGAAAAATACATATATATATAGCAATTTTTATAATAATCGGTCCAGGTATCAAGTGAAGCCGTGACTATACTCAAATTTTGTACTCACGCAGTTTGCAAGATCAATCAATCGCTAAAAATATCAAATAGAAAAAGTTTTAAATCCCCCCGTTGCATAAAAAGACATGAAAAAATTAAGAAAGAATTTATTTGTTCAAACTCAAGAAAAATGGCAACAGCTAACTTCTTATCAATGAGATCTTTCAGGCGAATTAATTTCTGCAGCCGATAATTTTATTCGTATTTATCCAATGGATTGTGACTTAAATTGGAATAAAAAAGGAACTATCGATCGGATTTTTTTTGAACTGGTCTATAAACATTTCCAGTACCAAAAATAACAAACGGTGAAAGTTTCAGCCAAATCTGCCGGGTAGTTTTTGAGTTCATGGATGACATACAGACAAACATTCATTTATATATATATATATATATATATAGATAAATATGGTTCAGATAAGATTTAAACTACTTTAGATTTATTATTAGAAGCATACACATGTCTCTCTGTTTTATTTATATAGATCAACTATATTGAAACTTTATAGTAGGAATAATAAAATGGAAAAAATAATTCTTACTTTTTTAATTGAAACTTCAACAGACTAAAAAAGCATACGATTTTTAACAATCGAAGTTATTCTCATTCAAATTGCTGCAGGTACACAGTCGACTACTATACTTTTTTTTTTTTATAAATTCGTTAAGAAAATATATTATCCTTAATATTATTAATAGTTATTCATTTCAAAAGCACAATAAGTAAAATATATTCAGGATAAGTCAAAATTTATCAACTAAAACTCATATAAAAAGGAAAATACGTGTATCTTCTAATATAGGGGAAAGTGGGGGAAAGTGAAAAAGCGGGGCAAAATGAAATGGTGAAATATTTACTCCGCTTTTCGCGCCACCTATCTGGTAATATTTTGACTATGTAGTAACACATACAGTCTATGTCAATCAAGTTACCTCAGTATATCAAAGAATATGATAATGCAAGCAATTTTCAAAAATTGATATTCATATTTTAATATTTTGTTGCAAGTCAAAAACTATTTTTGTTGTTTAAAGTGATAAAGTTGTTGCTATTAACGTTTTAATTATTCATTGAGATCTAGTAATATTCGGTGCCGCATTTATTTGTTTAATATTAAGCTTAATTGTGTTTAAAATAAATTGTACATTTATTCAAGTGCTTTCGGGACAAAGTGGAAGAGGAAAAGTTAAATAGCTCATTTGATTTTCTTATTCAATACTTTATCAAATCACTTGCGTATTTATTCATTAATTATTGCATTTGCATTCTTTCATTTAATAATACCTTCATCTTCTCATTCATCCACTTATTTTCTTATTCATCCACAATTTTATTCATTACTTCATTTTTTCTCGTATACCTATTAATTAATTTTTGAATTTGTATATGTGTGTGTGTGTGTTTTTTTTTTTCATTTTCTTTAGTTATTCATACAATTCTTTTATTTACTCATTTATTTGACAAAAAATATTTTTAAAAATCAAATAAAAAATATATCATTCGAAAAAAGATTCATTTTTCACGTTGCCCCATGAAAAAAAAATTTTCGGATTTTTTTCGAACTGGTCTATAAACATTCCCAGTACCAAAAATAACAAACGGCGAAAGTTTCAGCCAAATCTGCCGGGTAGTTTTTGAGTTCATGTATGACATACAAACATTCATTTATATATATATAGATTTTAATATTATGTTTTTTTTTTTAATTTCATCACAAGCAACGAAAATATTAAGGTAATATTTGGTTCCGGGCGAAAATTCTCCTTTATAAATTAACTCGAAAAACTATGTAAAAGGCATACCAGTTTGACAGCACATAAAATGAGTAGCTGGGGAATGTATAATTAAGTAAAAAGTATAAAGAATAGTTCATTTTATACATTTTCCCCGTGATTTTTTTTAATGTTAGAGCAAGAAAAATATTTTTTTTCTCTTATTTCTAGGTATAAAGAGTTCCACTAGTTAAAAAACAGACTCCCCCCTCCCCTCATTTTACGTAAGTTTAACTTTAATATAAAACATGACTTGGTGCAAATTTTAATCGGAAACAACGGTATTAATCCAACATTTGCTCCTCCCAACGTTAGCGATCTTGAACGCAGTTAGCGGTCTTTTAACGCAGGAGGTTTTGATAAAAAGAATTTGCAAATTGAATTTCGTAGTAATAGTTGTTTTTCTCCTTGCAAAATATAACCATCTCATTGTATCTTTACTTTCAGGTCTCTTATAAAAATCCAAATATGATTGTGCCTAAGATGGATTATGGAAAAAATACCCAAGCACCGGCCGATTACTATTTCACAGGTAAGATTTCCAAATTATTTCTGCAGCACGATCTTGGCTTTTCTTCTTTATTTCCTTTCTGTAAGCAACACCTACACTGCTTGACAATTGCTAAGGAACAAGTGATTTATGCAAATTTGTACCTCAACCACCTGGCCAATGGAAATAAATTCAAG
Organism: Uloborus diversus; assembly: GCF_026930045.1. Lineage (NCBI taxonomy): Eukaryota > Metazoa > Arthropoda > Arachnida > Araneae > Uloboridae > Uloborus > Uloborus diversus. Next base: position 39,212,223 of record NC_072737.1, read on the forward strand.
TTCAGATGGCGTGGTAGACAAAGACCCGTTATCTGTATAAAAGACAGTGCATACACGCTCAAGATTGGTACGAAAATTCACGCTGTTTGGTTTTTAACAAAAATAGTGCTGGATGTTAAAAAAGGTTTTTCTCTGAAATTCTGTTTGGTTCTTAAAATACTTAAGAGTAAAATGTCAGCAAGACATCATTTGAGTATCTACGATCGTGGACGAGCGGTTGGACGACTGGAAGCAGGTCAAAGTGTCACCACTGTGGCTACTGCAATGGGTGTATAAAAAAGTGTCATTTCCCGATTAAAGACGGCCGCTGAAGGTGGAAATGTTTTGCAAAAGCATGCCAGGGGTCGTGGTAGGAGCACCACACCTTCAGAGGATCACTATGTAGTCCTCGTCATGGCAAAAAGGAACGGAAATTTCACTGCAAATCTAACAACCGCTACCGGTACGCATGTTTCTACAAGAACCATCCTACGGTGAGTAAATAATGTCGGTTTGTATGCACGGAAGCCCGTGCGTCGCATCCAAATTCAACCACGCCATCGTCGAGAGAGGCTACGCTGGTGTAAGGAACATGTTGGTGAGATCATCAAAATTATTCTAGAGTGATGTTCTCTGACGAATCTCGCTTCAGTGTGACAAGTGATTCTGGTCACCAACTACTGTGGAAAGAGCGTGGAACACGTTATGCACAAAAATTTGTTTGCGAACGTGATCGGTACGGCCCAGGCGTCATGCTGTGGGCAGGCATCATGCATAATTGCAGAACATCAGTAACAAACAGAAGTAAATTGTGTATCAGTGTCCCTGGTAATCATACATCATATTAAGGTACTCATGTCTCCATCATTCTCACCTAGATTATTTTTTGTGGTTGTATGAAAATCATCTAAGTAGGATTATTTTTTTATTTTTAAGTTTTTACTCCATTGATGCAGTAATATCTGTATTATTTTGTGCTTATAATAAAGGCACATCCTCCCTACTAACTATATATTTTGTTCTGTTTCTTTAATCGTTATCTATTCTTAACTATTCTAAAAAACGTAATTATTTTTTAGCAATTGTCAAGCAGTGTAGAATGTAAAATTTTCAGTTATTTTGTATAAGGCTGCTGAAAAATTTACATGATAACAAATACCTAACTATGCGAATTGTTAAATAAAACATCAGATAGTATTTAATCAACAAAATAACTTAGCAAAGTCGGTGTTAGGCGATTAGTACCAAAATAAGCTCGACACCGTTTTTTTTTTTTTTTTTTTTTTTTTTACTTCCTTTTGTAAACAAAAAAAGGAAGTATTGTATTCGCGAAAAAATTTTCATTCAAAAATCGGCCTTAGTTTCCGTTTTTCCCCCGAATGATTTTTTTTTTCAATCCGACCACACGTGGATATATGCCTAAGAACGTATAGACACCCGAAGTGTCCATTTTAACGATCCCCGAGTTTAACAAAGAATTTTCTCGTGACGTCCGTATGTAATACGTATGTGTGTATGTACGTATATGCGTTCGCGTAACTCAAAAACGGTATGTCCTAGAAAGCTGAAATTTGGTACGTAGACTCATAGTGAAATCTAGTTGTGCATACCCCCTTTTGGTTACATTCGGACATTCCCAAGGGGGGGGGGGTCTTTTACACCTTTCTGGAGTAAAAGCTTTGCTAATTTCAATGCAAACTCAAGTGGTGTTATAATTTGGCAAACACTTGACAATATATCGCCAAGTTTTGTCGCCAACTTGGCGACAAATTTGGCAGTTTTTTTTTTAAATCTATATTATGAAAGGATTCCGGGCTGTTGTGCCGTGGTCTGAGTGTATATTCTCCAAACTTTTCGGCTGCATCTGCGGCAGCCATCCTCAGTGGTTCCGAGTTCGTAACTTCCAAGGAAGAGACTTCTTGGCAACTGATGCAAGTGTCGAAGTGCTGTCAACATTTATAGGGCATGGGTCCTCTTGGTTCTGGACTGGGATTGGCGGGTGAACGTCTGTCTTCATCGCTTCCTGATTGGAGCTTAGGCTCTCCTTTTCCTGCTCGGGGATTGGCTGCTGGGGATTCAGCTGAAGGTCCGTCCTTGTTTCTGATTGGCTGGAGGTTCTTGTTGTTTTGATCCTTTTCAGTATGGGATGCCAGAGCTTGTTTATCTTTATTCCTTCTTCTTTTTTGTTGAAATTATTTGGATGTTTGAATATCTCGATGGCTTCTCTGTTCAATCTCGCATAATAATGGCAAGTCCTTGAAAGTATTTTTGTCTCTTTGAATTTGATGTCATGGTTCCCCTCACTAAAAGTATGTTCTGCGACTGCTGACTTCTGAGTGTGGACTAGTCGGCAATTTCTTTGATGTTCTTTGATTCTAGTGTTGACGCTTCTCTTAGTAGTTCCAATATAGGTAGATCCGCAGGAACAGGGAATCTTGTAAACACCTGCGGCGGACAAGGGATCTCTTGCATCTTTCACAGATCGTAATAAGTCGCTGGTTCGGTGGGTGGGTTTGAAAACAGTCTTGATATTGTGGCGTCGCAGAAGTCTTTCGATTCTATCAGTGACGTCCTCAACGTAGGGGAGGTAGGCTGTGGACTTGATCGGATCTTCTTTAAGTGGCTGTTTTTTTATTTTGGGGTGGAAGGCTCTTATGATCTCTTGCTTTGAAAAACCGTTGGCTTGGAAAACATTTGTGAGGTGGGAAATTTCATGCTCGATAGCAGTCGGATCGCAGATTCTGTTGGCTCTCACGAATAAAATTTTCATTACACCTCTCTTCTGTCGAGGATGGTGATTAGAGTCCTTGTGTAGATAGCGATCAGTATGTGCAGGTTTGCGATAAACACGATGGCCTAGGGATCCGTCATCTCTGCGACTGACTAAGACATCCAGGAAAGGCAACTTCCCGTCGTTTTCGGTTTCCATCGTAAATTGGATATTCTCATGTTGGCTGTTTATGTGAGTCAAGAATCGGTGAAGTTCGTCTTTTCCATGGCTCCATATCGCGAAAGTGTCGTCGACGTATCTGAGCCAGCAAGTCGGTTGTTTTTCCGCAGTGCTGAGTGCAACTTCTTCAAATTTCTCCATGTAGAAGTTGGCAATTACAGGGCTCAATGGACTCCCCATGGCTACACCGTCTATCTGCTCATAGATGTCATTGTTCCACTGGAAATACGTGGTCGTTAAGACATGCTGGAATACGACCACGTATTTCCGTTTGGAGAATATACACTCAGACACAACAGCCCGGAATCCTTTCATAATATTGACACCGGCCGTGAAAGCCTTCACTCTTACATTTTTTAAATCTGTTTTCAATTTGGCCGTATTTAAAGTATAAACCATTGAATCATATTAAAACTGCCAATATTGGGAAAATTTATCTGTATAAAACGTTTTATTTGCTTCGGTTTGCAACGAACTTGGGATGAAAATATTTAAAGTGTTTCTTTGCTTACTCCGAGGCACTATTATCACTAAATTGGAGTAAAAGGAAGTCAATCAAATTTTTCCCGGATTAAACTGTTTTTTACACGTTTTCTAACAGTGGTTTCCCTTTTAGGCCTGTTGTCCGGTATACCCAACATGAGCTTTAAACAGCTGTTAATCATTTAATAATTGACAAAATTACTTGATTTTTTTTTGTAGTTGACTCTTTACATTTTGTTTTTTATTTTCTGTGCGTAGCTTTTTTTTTTGAGGGGGGAGGAAGGATGACAACACTAACAAATAGGGATTGTAAGATTATGACCACCTCATTTTTCAGACCATGGATCATCGCTAAGGCGAGATTTTCATCCGGATATCTTTAAAATATGTAATCTTTTATTGATCATTTCAAATACTTATTTTACGTTTTGTTATTACTTTTAGAACATTTTACAATGAAGTTTGCTTTATGATATTATTATAAATGACTTATTTTACATTAAGTTGTTTCTCTTAATCGTCAATTACATCAGGCTTACATGGTGTGCGCAAATATTCTACGTTCAAATAAACATATTTTTCGAGAATGTAAGGCAAAGTGAAATAGTTAAGATAACTTTCTTTTTTAAAAATGAGCAAATTGGAAATTCGTTTTGAAAGCTATATAGTGCATAAAGAAAGAACAATGTATTTTAAGATAAAACTTGCATTGAAACATTATTTTTTATGTTTGACAGTAAATTTTACCTTCAAAAAAAAGTGGACATTTTTCACTTGTTTTCATGGGGCAAAGTGAAAAATCGATTTTTTTTTTGCAATGAAATACTTTCCAATCAACTGTTTCAGATATTTTTTAGTAAATAAAATAATGAATGAATAAATGAAAAAGAAACGATACAATAAACGAATAAATAAATAAATAATATATGAAAAAAAATTAATGAATAAAATAGTAAATTAATAAGAAAATAAGTAAAAGAATAAATAAATAAGAAACCTATTAGGGGAAGGAATGTAAATGATATAAAATTTAAATGAATCATTAAGTGATTTGTTAAAAGGTAGAAAAAGTACATGAAATGAACTACTTCAGCCCATCCACTTTGCCCCGCATGCACTTGACTAACTGTACAAAGCATTTAAGATATAATTAAGCTTAGTATTAATCAAATAAATACTGCGCTGGATATCAGTAGGCTTTAATTACTATTTAATATGTTAACAACAAGAACTTTAGCATTTAATAATAAAAAAAATAATTTTTGACTTATAAGAAAATATTGCAGTATGAGTATCAATTTTTGAAAATTGCTTATATTATCACATTCTTTGATTTCCAAAGGTAATTTTTTCTTGACTAGAATAGACTACATGTGTTGCAGCATAGTTAAAATATTACTAGATAGGTAGAGCTAAAAGCAAAGTAACTACGAGTATTTCACAATTTCACTTTGCCCCACATTCCCCTAGTTATCATTCTAATTTTATAGAAACAAATAATCAAGTAGTCAAGCCGAAGCTGTTTTCCTGCTTCGTTTATGGAATAAGCAGGGATTTTTTGTTGATTCGTGGAAATATTTTTGAAATAACTGAGAAAAAAAGGACATGCATAAAATAATTGGCAAATACTGAGATCTTTATATTTTTTCTTCTGAAATAATCGATTCCTGTGGGAAATGTTTTATACATACTATTGAGTTTTAGTTGAAAATGAAGTATTCAAATTTAAATATTTTGGAAAACCATTCATTAGTACTAATAGTAAAAAACGATTATTTTCAACAAATAAAAATGCAGACAGGTGTTTTAGGGTTTTAAAGAAGCCTTTTTTTTCAGTTCAAAAAGGATAAAAGTGAAAGCTCATAGCTTTTGCACTGAAAAACTCACTATTCTTTATAAAAGAAAATCAAGTAATATTAAACAAAAAAAAAAAAAAAAAAAAAAATCATAATTGTTCCTTTGAAACAGTAATTAGCGATGAGGGATTCCGGGAAGAAAATTTTATCTACTCATAAATAGAAATGCAGTCGACTCCCGCTACAACGCGATTCGACTTACGCGAAATGGCTATAACGCGAATTTTTCAAGAGCAACGAATTTCAGAGCCAACGCGAATTTTTCGTCCACAACACGAAAATTTTTGGAAGGAAGTATCGGCTTCATTATTGGCTACTAAATACTGATTTCGTGAATGTTATTATATCCATATAAGCATCACTGACACCGAAAATTCACACCTCAAACTAGTCTACGCATCGCGTTGTTAGTGCATCAAATAACCACTCAGCATCTTTCATTTATTTATGTTTTTCATTCTAAATATTAAAGTTACTTGAAATATAATGGCGTGTTAGTGGTACCTTCATCTAAAGTTTGTGAAGATGGGAAGAAAGAGAAAGTTTCTGATTAAAAGAAAAACCAAGATTCTCTATATGCTTGAACATTGAACAAATTTATTTCATGTTTTATTCATGTTGAATAAAACAGTTTATATTTTTTAAATACAGTAAAAATTCAGTTTTTTATGTAAGAAACTTTCGTGTATAGTTGAGGAATGCTTTAAAGCAGTTTGAAGGGTGTTTATAAGTGTCTATAAAAATTTGGTATGCTTCTAAAAGAAATGTATACGTATATTTCTCCACAACGCGAAATTTCGACTTACGCGAGGAGTCTTGGAACGCATCCCTCGCGTAAGTCGGGACTCGACTGTAACTACAACTTGAAATTCATACTGATCATTTGATTTGTTTGACATTTTGAGAAGCACTTAGAATTTACATAATTTCTCTCATAAAGATGATTTAAAAGGAAAGTGCAGACATTTTCAAAAAGTAGAATTTCAGTATGACACTAATGAAAAATGTTGCAACAGAGTGTATGTTATGTTCTATTTTGTACTTCATTGATTTTTTTAATGTTTAACTTTAAAAAGAGCGTAGCTCGATTGATGAAAAGATGTTTAGAGCAGGAAAATATGAAGTTCAATGTAGTGAGGTTAAAAAACATCTCAAAGATTTTACTTTCAATTTAAACACAAGATGCGTTGTCTAAAACGAGTTTTTGTTGTTGTTTTCAAAATTCCTGTTTTGTTCGATTTGTTTTCGCAAGAGACTTTACATTTTTCAATATTTTCACGCATTTCACTATTTGAAGTAATTTACTTCTACGAAAAGCATTTTATATGCATTGCTTTGGAATTAAATTTGAAAAATTGAATTATACGTAGCTCTTTACCTCTATGGTTCATAATTATCTGATATTATTTACGATTTTAAATTAACAAAATCCCATTTTTAGATTCTCTTTGCAAAATGTTGCATTTAGTTTCGTAGCCCTAATTGTAATTGATTTTGTAAGAAAGAGTTTAAATGCGCTTTTTTCCTTCACTGTTGAAAACCCTTACTGCCTGTCATTTCGAGGAACTTACATGATTGTGGCGTAAGTCAAAAAATTATTAGCATCAGTTAAAAGCAAATTTGGGTTTCTCTTTAATACCTTCTTATTAATTCATCCGGGTGCAAATAAATACCAATATGATACACTGTATTGGGACCTTCAAAAATATAATAATATCTAATATCCTGATTAAATCAGATTTGCTGATTAAATCAGAATTATAATGATGTAAGTCAGTTTACTCGTCGTTAATTGGATCAACAACCAGAATGTATGTTAATTCAAACTTACGAGACTTGTATGTTAATTCAAACTTACAAGAATTGTATGTTAATTCAAACTTACAAGAATTGTATGTTAATTCAAACTTACCATGAGGAGTTAACTCTCCGTAACTCGAATCACATTAACTCGAGTAGTATTTATCTTGAAGTTTTCATTTAGATCCAAAGCTCTTAAGACTCTGAGAACACCCTATCACTTGAACTATCAACGATTTGAACGTTTTAGACGGTCTCTTGGGACTTTAGGTTATCTAAACTTTACTGTATTTGTTTTTGTTTATTTATTTATTTTCTTTAATTAAACTCGTCGTAAGAATAGCTAATCAATGGTGTAAGGCATTTAACGTTACTTCAAAGCTACCTTTAAATATCTTTAAATGAAAGTTGATGCTTAAAAAAAAAAAAAAATTCCTACATTAAAATGCAGTTTTTGTAGTTTTTTATACAAAACCTTGATATTCTCGACACTAAGGCAGCATGAGACATAAGTAAATACCTTTTTCGTGAAAGTAAATGCAATATAAGCAATCTAAAAAGCACACATTTGTAGACATCTGTTTCGTAGTTTCAATAAGTAGTAGCTTTTTCCATGCAGAAAGATACGAGCTTAAACCATGGGCACCCCGATGTGAGGTCACGGGAGGTCACTGTGACCTTCCAAAATGTCCTCTTTCGGCACACTTTGTGTGACAATTTCGCAAAACTATCATGATTCGGCAAACTGTTCGGCAAACGTTTCATCATTTGACGAAATTTGGAGATCCATTTGGCAAAATAATCATTATTTGGCAAAATTGAGACTTTCTGTCCTCCCAAAAATTTAAGTTCAGGACGCCCCTGGTATGAACATAAAAATTTACTCAACAAATGGAAGATATTTCATAGAATGGCTTCACTCGAAAAACGTGTCAGTATTTCTTCGAAAATTCTTACTTACGTTGTTTTCCTTATTTTTAAGTTAAGAAAACTTACACCACTTTCTTTCCAACCTAGCCATTTGTCTCACGAGCTTATTTTCCTTAAACTTTAAAATTTATTTCCTGAGTGTTGAATTATCTTCCCTCACCTAAACTTTTATGAATTTCAAATAAAGTGTATTTTGAATAAAACAACCATTAGAAACTATTCTATCAGCTGCGTTTAGAGAATCACTAATGTAACGTATCATTCATGTTGCACTGCTACGCCATATTACCAAAAAACTTTTTTCCAGCTTATAAGAAACCTTTTTCGCTTTATGTTTGACAAAATAAATGGAAGTTGGTACAGTTTTTAATGAGAGTTATATTGTAAATTGTTCAACATCTGTCATGCTGAAGTCAGTTAATAATGGTTCTGCAAGAAAAATGGAAAGCTATATTACTCATTGTGGAATGTATTGAAAAATACTGTAAATGACTACAAGTTTGCTCTGTGAAATTCGTTTAGATGTTTTTTTAGTTACCTTATTCTTTCAAAACAATTTTCATATCGATATAAGTTGAAATGTATCTAGCAACAAGAAAAACTATTGTCATGACTGATCACTGCAAAACAGACAAAAATGTTTTTGTTTGTTTTCTAAAGAGCGTTCATTGTTTTTACCATCATTTTTATCTTTTCATAGGTTTTATTTAGACTTAATAATGGTCAGAATTATTGTTTTTGTTGGGGGGAGGGTTAATGACACCTTCTATATCTTTGATTAATCTACGGATTTTTTCTACGGATAAAAAATATTTTTAAATTTATTTATTTTTTAGAGCCTTTCTTTTCACATTTTTTTTCATGTACTGATACTGTGCTATGTTTTGCTCTATTATATACAGGGTTGGCCAAATTGGACCCAATTGGGTTGGACCCATTGGGTGTTTTTGAAAAAACCCATTTAAGGGAACCGGGACGTTTTATACGTTCAAAAAATCGATTTTTCAATTTTAGCTGCATAAAATAAGGGACACTTCCCCAATTCCAAAAAATTATATATTGTGTGGGTATCCGAAAGCTAATTAATTAATATTTAAAATGTAAACAAAAAAGCCACGCCCCTTTTAAAGGGACCGTATCTGGATTGAATGTTGACACAAACTACTGTTTCTTTCATCAAATATTTCATGATTCAGTTACTTTTACTCTTTTTTTCTAGTTACATAAATTAAACTTAGAAAATGCCTCAGCGTAAGCAGTTTGGGAAGCGTATCGCATGCTTACCAACATTGTCAAGGTCAACACGTTTTCCCGTTTTTCAGAAAACTAATTTTTTTGAACTTTAGGTACGCTTAGATAAAATTCATATCAATGTATGATTATGAAACTTTGTATTATAACATATACAAGCATTTTGCATGTGTTAAACATATTTTTACTTTTGTTTTGGTACTATTTTATTTTTTGGAGGCTAATTTTAGTGAAAAATATCGTACTTTTTCGGGATTTTATGAAATACTATATTCTAACATTTTTTGTGGTTTTTTTATTTAAAGGTAACTGAAAACTAATAGGTTCACTGTAATTTGTGACCTTTTACCTGTATAGAATTGAAGTTTAGAGTGATTTAATTCAGAATTGTATTTGCTAAGCGTACCTATTTGCAGTCATAAATTTTCAAATTATCGTGCAACTATATATTTTTTATTCACTATTCAAATATATATTCTTTAAGGAAAAAAAATATTTTTACTGGTTTATGATGAGAAGATTACATTTTTTCCATACACAATAGCTTTTAAGTCACACTTGATTTTAAAACGAATAAACACCTCATGATTTGCAACTAAAAATTTGACTCTTTTCGTTGCCGAGAACGTCCCGGTTCCCTTAAAAAAAACCATTATTTAGCCCACTTTTAGGGGTTTTTTTTTAATTTTCTGAGAAGTTTTTTAAAAAATTAAATAATTTAAATACTTTTAGAATTTAAACTTCTTTTTTATTTATTCTCACCACAGACAATGGACATTAAAAAAGGAATTTTGAACTTGAATAGTATTTCTTAATTCTTAACGGCATTAAAAAATACTTCAAAGATTTTAAATAAATATATTTACTTTTTTCTTTAACTGGTCAATAAATAACTCAAATTATCTTGACTAAGTCCTGTCACGTATAATTTTCTCAATATTTGTGGATTGTACAGAGGAAACTACTCTAGCTAAAAGGCTTTCATGTGAATTATTTTCTGCAAACCAACACGTCACAAATCTTGAATAAACAAGGTATATTTTTTTAGAAATTAACAGGTTTTACAAACGGTAAAACAGAAAACAGAATAGGATGTACAGTATTTTCATTATCTTACGAAAAAGTTTAATATTTCGTACTCTGTACACAGAAATAGAAAAACAGGCACTATAAAATTCAAAGAAATGTCTTGATTAAGCTGGAGTACAGTAAAAAGGGATTTAAACTACTTGAGGTTCTACAGTAGTTTTGCATGTCAAAATGAAATACAATAAAGTAAAGTGCAAAAAAAAAAAAAAAATGTAGTAATTAAAAACAAATGAACGAACAATAGATTTTATCACTCGAGAAGTAACTTTGCCCTAACTGCTGGTAATCATAGAAACTAAAAAATCTGAAACTTCACCATTCTTGGGTTTCGTCGTCCTTTTTACTATTCTTCAGAAAACACTGAATTTTCCAGCTTTTTCCAGCCCAAGACATTTTTTGTGCTTTATCCATATACTTCCGCTACAATATGCTACAAGCACCCCCGCATTTTCCCTAAAAAAAGACAAAAAAAAAACACATTTCTTTTAAAAACCCAGCTTTACTTGGTTTGTTTTTGAGTTTTATTTAAAAAACCCAAAACCCTGGGTCCATGGGCTTTTTTTAAAAAAACCCGGGTTTTTGCCAACCCTGATTATATACTTGAAACAGTTACCTAAAAGTAATCCCATTAAATAGCTAGTATATTCATTATGAATCGTTTATAATCTTGATGTGTTCTTGTTCCAGTGTGGAGCAACCTTTTCGCAAAATGTATGAAAATGTGTTTGATCTAATTAAAGATTTAACTGAAAAGTTATTCATTAAATTTTTGGCAGACCTTTAATAAAAGGACGCCACATAACATCTATTTTTGGTATCACTGCAGATTCGTCGACATGAAATTTCCTTCTCCCGTATTTTTACCCGACTGCGCGTGCGCGACGCAAAGGAGGGTAGAGTCAGGTGGGGTGGAATGGGTATGTGAAGTGTAATGGGGAGTTTTTTAATTTTTGAGTTACAGGAAAAAAAAAAAAAAAAAACATTTTTCTACATAAAAATACTCCTGTTATTTACATTAGTTTGACTAGATATTGGTTCAAGAAAAAACTGAATGCAAGCAGTCAGTCAGCCTTCTTGAAAGTTACATTGTAAAAATCAAAACTGGCTAATGTCATTGAAACTTTGTTTTCAGGATTTATTTGAATTTAGATAGCATTCTATTACTGTTATTTTCATTTAAGAAAGTCTCCTCTATCAACTGAAACAATCAGAAAAGAAAAAAAATTAAGTGGGTTGGAGTGGGTATAATATTAAGCTTAATAACACAGGTTTTGAAATTAACATTTTTTTTTCTAACCAAAAGTTTTTCTCTGAAGTAAGTTTTTAATTTTATCGAAACTTTTATATTCTAAAATCCTTATGTTATGGAGTTATGGAGTTTTAACCTTCAAAGACCTCTATTTTCGCAACCAATAGTCCTATATGCATACTTCCAATTGCAAAAAAGTTCAAAATCAGATGCAGACTTGAGGTATTGAAAGTTAGTAAAAATAAATATGAGTCAAAAAATACAAAATGTTACTTTTTATACGGGCCCCAGGTCCCCTAACTTACATTTAGGGAAATAATCTCTATTGAAAAATAATCCGAATGCAAAAAGTTTGAAATTAGTACGATCAATATTCACCGAGTATGAAACGCAGCGTTTTGTAACTTACACCAATTTACATTCACCGTCAATAACACCTTTTGGGGGGAAATATAGCGGTTAACAAGTGTTTAAAACTATATGTGTGTATAGAGTGCGGTTTTTCAAATTACTCAACGTTTTGTAGTGTGTTTTTGCTTATCATGGCATACCATTTGCATTTATTTTTGAATAGCAATGGAAAAAATAAATTCTTCATTTTTTTACTTTGAGAAACTCATTCTTCTCAAAGGGCGATAAGTTCCAATCTCATCTTCTGTATGGTCCCTTAAAACTTTGAATTGGAATAGCTCCTTGAGTTTTGGTCGCACAAATGTCAAGCTTTTTGTGTCAGTTATTGTTTTCTATTCTAGGTTATTTCTCTAAATATATGTTAGGGAATTTAGGGTTCGTATAAAAAGTTAAATTTTGTATTTTTTGACTCTGTTTTGTTTTTGCATCAAACTTTCAATATCTTATTTTTGAATCTGATTTTGAACATTTTTGCAATTGGAAGTAAGCAACTAGGTCGAAATAGAAGTCTTAGTTGTTAAAACGGAACACACTGTATAATGATACACAATCTCTTCTTATAAGCAAAAGCATAAAATGTAAAATCTAATGATTAAAATACTCAAAATAAATTTTTGAAGCTTATTATTGCTTTATTTATTTTTTTCACTTTTTTTTTTTTGGATTGTAGCTAGCAGACTCATCGGTAAAAGTTTATCTAGTAGTAAAAACAAAAGTGATATGTCTGATTAATTTTTTAAACGCGCTCAATATTCTCTAATGTTAGACATCGCTGATACAATTTAAATTTATAGAGATATCTATTTAAGATAGTATAGAGGAACAATGGACGAAACATTCAAGTTCTAAAGTTCAACATCTTCTTTTTCTTAAAGGTAACTAATAGTCAGTGCTCTTTTCTGGCATTAGCGCTTTTTTACTCTTTTCAGGTTTGATCTTTTTTAACAGAATCTTCAGAACATTTGATGGCCATAAGCATCTAGCTCCTGTACCACTAATCGGTGTAATTCCTGTGGAAGTAGATGATTAACTTTTATTGTGAGAAAATTTCATTTTGTGCCTTTATATAGATGTATAACTGGGTCAAAAAATAAGTGAAAACTATTGAAAATAATTTTACGTTTTACCTAGTTTACGCAAATTACGGAATTTGTTTTACATTCTCTGTATCCTTAACTTATTTTTTTTCTTGCAAATTTTACAATTTGATTTTGGTACTTTTTTATATTGCTTAACTTCATAACGAGAAACCTAGAACAAACAATTGAAGCTAAAACAAATATTGAGCAACTTTTTTGAATGTTACATTTATACAAAAAAGTCCATAAAAAGATGGGTGGTTTTTATGGGCCTGATAAGTGATAGAAAAATTATGCTTGCTAAGTTTACCTAACGCATTATCAGTTTCGTTAATTTCAGTGTGTTAATTCAATATTTGGTTACTAAATATTGTAAGAAATCCAGTTTTAAATTAAAAGAGCAAAAAACGGAATCATGAACATTTTTTTCTTCACATTTTTATGCAGCATTTACTAGAAAAAATTTAAAAACTCTTTTGTGTCATTCAATATATATATATATATATATATATATATATATATAGAAAAAGAAACACTAACATATACTGTATTTATAATGTGAACAAGTCAACCAAAATGAACTTCACTACTCAGTTCAATAGGCACAAAACATCTCAAGGTTTTTCCCTACCCTTGGGGAGTACCCCCTGATGAGGCCCCTGGGTATTTTGGGATTTTTTCGTACTATTAAAAGGATTTTTTCTTTCTTGTTCAATCTTTATATTGCTATCAAATATATATATATATATATATATATATATATATATATATATATACGATCATACAGACACATTTTGTCATACAGATTTATAAGTAGATATTTAAGATATTTAACGTCTTTGTATATAATACTTGTAAAAAATGTCCTTATTTGTTGAAACGCAACTAGTTTAAATAATGCGTTTATAGCGTTATATCATTTTTGATGTATGCATACTGTATTTGCAGTAAGTGATCTCGTATCAATCTAAAGGCATCATATATCATATTTTTCTCTTATGGGAAAATTGTTTAATGCAAAAATTGAGCTAATATGTGTCATACTTCTAACGACATTACGTTTTTGAAGAGCTGTTTAGAAAGGATTAATATGCGTGGAAGTACAATTAATATTACGTACTGTAATAGCACCCGGATACATGATTTTCAATCATTTATCTTATAAATCGTTTTCTCTGTTGACAAAAGGCGCTTAGATAATTGGAAAATAAGACATCGTTTATCAATATCCCTTGCATATATAACTCCAAATTCATAGGACCATGCTAGGAGAAACACTTTAATATGTTTCGAGATTTTTTCTGGAATATATATATATATTATTATTATTATAAACATTATTATTATTACATATATTATTATTACTTTTGTTGATAAGTACAGATGCGAGTTATGTGCTTAGAACGGAAATGTTTAAATAATATGTAAGATCTCATGCAAAAACATTTTAGTTGCTGTAGTTAGTATCTTGGGAAGCTCCTTTTTAACAATTTCGGGCCAAATTGTTTCCTATTAAGTTAATTTACAGAATTTACAGTAGCCGTATCAACATCGTTGTTTCTGTAATAGATTCAGAGACTTGACAAAAGAATGCAATAATTACCTAATACTAGCGATCTGAGCGCTTTGTTTGTGCTTGCTTTACATTTTGCAATATCTACGATATGTCAATGACACAATTCAAGAACTTCGCCTGAAATTAGTTCGTAAACTATAGGTATAAATAATGCGCATTTTTGAAATTAAGTATGCCCTCTTAGTCACTAAAATTTCAAGTATTTTTCTATGACGAAGTTATAGGGGAGTTCATGTGCTCTGAGTAATTTCAAGGAAAAGATGAAATGATTGTACTTCTCTATGGTTTGCTTTCGTTGGCCTTGCCGTCACCCTGCTATGACCCATGATATGTAATAGCAATGAATTTAATTTTGGTGTAAAATCAGTCAAAATGGGGTCGTTTCCGAAATTTTAAAAGTTTTTTTTCCTGAAAGAGCATGCTTAGCAACATAGGATTTGGCCATTTTTAAATAATTTGACAAAGTTGAGTAGTTTTTAACAGCAATTTTAATTGGTGTGCAGATTCAATTTCATTTTTAACGCTTCTGCACATGAGGCCACAAGTGATGAAATGCCATTCGCTGATACCATTAGCGTAAAGCGCAATATATAATTCGCTTCTGAATTATCATAACCTTCAAACGCGGTAGACAGTAAGCGTAAACAGTGGAGTGCGAGCCTAAGTACATCACTTGAGACCTCATGAAGACAACGCCTTGTATGAAAAATCGGACATTTAAAAAATTAATTGAAATGAAATGTTGTGAAACTAAAAGTATTTTCTGGGTCTGTGTGTGTTTTTTTTTTTTTTTTTTTGCTCCTTCTATCAATTTCAATGACTAAGAGTAGTACTTTTGGCTGAAAGAAACAATCTCAATACGCAGACTGTTGCTAGATTTTTAATTAGATGTATAATAGACACAAATTTGACCTGCAAAAATGTCAACAATCATTGAAAATGTAAAAAATATTTGAAAAAAAGTAGTTTCAAATTGGAAACAAGTCTCATGACCCATGTTTTTTTTATCTAGTTTTAAAACAGAACTATTCGTAGCCATAACGTTTAACTTTTAGTTCTTGCAGGAGGAAATTTATCACGGTGACTCATATAATTACAAACGGAATATATAATCACAATAAAAATGAACATTATTTTGTTTAAAGGCAGAAAAAATGAAACTAGCTGCAACAAAATATTAGAGCAGAATTCTACCTTTCACGTAGTCTATTAAACTTCATATAGTGACTTTATTTTTCAACTCAAATCGAATAAGGATTAAATTTCTGAAACAGGAAACTATAACGAAAACTACATTATATGTACTATTTGAACGAATAGTTAGAAAATGAGCAGAAAAGTAAAATGTTTCCTCTTCATAAAAACATTTCTTTCAAACTGCCATTTCAGATATATCAGCGCATTGTCCAAGAGCACTTCGTTATCTTTATTTTACGTCCAGCTGAAGTTTTAAGTAAACTTCATTTCTTTCAAACGGAGATAATATCCCGTTTTAAAGAATAAATATTTATTCTCTTAACTTGCTTCAAAGTTTTAAATGTGTCGGAGCGTACAGCACCAAACTGTAAAGCGTTCTGCAGTTAGAAGATAGCATTTGTAAGTAATTCTTCTGGGTATTTATAACTCAGAACTTTTTATAGTAATGCTGAATCGTTTCAAACCAAAACAAGTTAAGAACAAATTGTTAGTTGGGACACAAATTACATTGTGAAATTTTTTTAAGGGTTTTCGCAAGCACCTTAGTTTTATAAGTTTCTGATAAATTTAAAGTGATTTTTTTTTCTTTAGAATTTTCTACTTGTGACAAGAACTTTATCATTTTATGGCAGCGAAAACAATTATCGACTTCAACAAGTATTATAATAATAGTATCATTTTTAAAAAAAATGCCTGCATTATCATACTTTAATCTTCGTCGGTATTTTGTTCTTGACTGGAATAGATTACATGTACTACTAGATACATAGTTAAAATACTGCCAAATAGATGACGTTAAAAATAGAGTAGATTTTCACTTCGCCCCGCTTTTTCACTTCGCCCCACATTCCCCCCCCCCCCCCCCCATTTTTTAATAGCTAAAACAAATTAATTTATATGTATTTATTATATTGTATCACTTTCGAGACATTAATAGGGAGTAAAAATTCCACTATTGAGTCAAAAGTCACAGTAAATTTCAAACGAGGGGTGTGCAGTTCCTACTGTACTAAACTTTATAAAATATATTCATCTTCAACATTCCATGCTGTTGTGCCACTAACTGAAAAATGTATAAATGTTTTGCTTTTGTCCAAAAATTGATGTAGTTCTGTTTCATTTTACTGCTTTTAATCCTGTAATGTTGTGTGTAAATTATTTCGGATCCAAATATATTTTATTTTGATTATATGAGGCAATGTAGAAGCAAAGGTATATAAGCGGTTGTTTTAAAGTATTGAATTCTAGTTAAAAGTTCAGATCATCAACAGGCTTTCATTAAAGCTTTTTTCTAAATCACGCTGTATAGAAAAACGTACTTTGGATACTAGTGTCATCCCTTGCTCCATTGAAAATGACAGGTTCCCCTATTATTTGTACTTGTTATCTATTTTTTATTGATTTATTTATTTACTAGCTGTACCCGACGCGCGTTGCTACGCCAACAAAAAAATACATCATTATACTGATTTTCATGACAATCGGTTGAACGGGGCAGAAGTTGCTACTCTGCAGTGCCACCTGGTGGCGAGTGGCTTCAATGAGCATATTATGCACCTTCTCCGTGGAAAAATACATATATATAGGAATTTTCATAATAATCGATCCAGGTATCAAGTGAAGCCGTGACTATACTCAAATTTTGTACTCACGCAGTTTGCAAGATCAATCAATCGCTAAAAATATCAAATAGAAAAAGTTTTCAATCCCCCCGTTGCATGAAAAGCCATAAAACAATAAAGAAAGAATTTATTTGTTCAAACTCAAGAAAAATGGCAACAGCTAATTTCTTATCAATGAGATCTTTCAGGCGAATTAATTTCTGCACCCGATAATTTTATTCGTATTTATCCAATGGATTGTGACTTAAATTGGAATAAAAAAGGAACTATAGATCGGATTTTTTTCGAACTGGTCTATAAACATTCCCAGTACCAAAAATAACAAACGGTGAAAGTTTCAGCCAAATCTGCCGGGTAGTTTTTGAGTTCATGGATGACATACAGACAAACATTCCATTTATATATATATAGATTTTTTTTTAAATTTTGGCACTTGCATCCAGTTGCTTTTCACTGCCTCATATGAGATCTTCCTACTGAATCATCACACACAAACACATCATTTAGTTCTCCAAAACTGCCGAACTTTTATTCTGAGAAGTATGTATTTATAGTCTTATATATTTTTGACAATAATAAGTTTGTGCATAAGATGCATCATTTATCTGTAAAAAGAAGTAAAAGTGATGGGAGTAGTAATGGTATTTATTGGTAAAACATAAATGTATTTTGTAGTAAGATATGTTACTGGTATTCTTGAAAGTGATTATTATCAAGAAGGATTTTTTTTTTTTTTTTCAAATATATGGCCTATTAGCGGTAAACTCACGGCTTTGCCCGTAGTAGTAAATTAAAAGGTCATTTGGTTTGCCTGTATATTTACAAATAATGGATGATGAATTTCTCGTCAATTTGCTATGTTAATTTGCATGCCAATTTTACGGTTCCACGTTATGATAATTTGTTCAGTAAAATGTTCTTAAAAACGGAATAGGAAGAGAACAAAATCAAATTTTCGAAGAATCGCTTCGAGGTGCACACCCCTATGTTACAAACTAATTCTGTGCCAAATTTCATTAAAATCGGCTAGGCGCTATGCGCGGCACAGAGATCCAGACAGAGAGACTTTCAGCTTTATTATTAGTGAAGATTTAATAGATCTTTTTGACCTACCAAATTATAGATCTTATATGACCTATTCAGACTTCGATATCCTTTTATTCAAGATCATTTATATGCCTTACACACACACACACAAACATCCCATCTTATTTTATTACAAGATGCCATCGTTACACATGTATGGTCTGCTTTTTGTGCAGTTCGCTTTTAATGCCGCTCACCTTTTCAGGCCAAGACTGCTGCCTTGGCCGGCTGCTTAAATGAATTTGGCTCGGTAAAAAGAATTATTTTTAATTATATAAATACTAGTTGTACCCACACGGCTTTATCGCCAATTTGCTATGTTCATTTGCTCACCAATGTTACTGTTCCACGTTGTGATAGTTTCGTAATTTACTCTTCCACGTTGTGATAATTTGCTCGGTAAAACTTTCTCGGTAAAAAATTTTTAATAGAAAAAGAATAAAATCAAATTTTCGAAAAAAAAAAAAACTTCGGGGTGCACACCCCCGTGCTTCAAACTTATTTTGTACCTCATTTCGTGAAAATCTACCGAACGGTTTAGGCGCTGTGTGCGTCACAGAGATCCAGATATCCAGATAGGGAGACTTTTTGAACTTTATTATTCATTAGTAAAGATATGCCCCTGTGCATCTATGAATGTATTCAAATATCTATCGGTATTTATTAGGGATACGTCGATAAGCAAATTTGTAGATTATCGATTAATCTACTGTTGATAATTGGTCGTTTAATGATCATGATGATTGGTTAAAATAGTCGAATCTCGTTTTAACGAGGGGACATAGGGACCGAAACTTTTACACGTTAACTCGGAATTATTCGTAATATCGGGGTGCGAAATATTTTTTCTCTTGTCTTATCTGATAAGCAACTGCATAAAAATAGCCGTAATTAGAATGTGTACACTTTTTATTCAACACTCCGTGCCTTATTACACACAAGTTCATTCGAAAATTTAAAGTACTGAGTAATAGGTGTTTGATAATTTCCTTGATAACTGACTTGAACAAGTTCTCGTTTAGCGGCATGGGGAGAAGAAAATGCTATGTCATTTACAGCCTGCTGCATGAGAAATGATTTTACAGTTTCCAGGCCATGTAAGTCATTAGAAAAAGTAACAGTAGTTCGCTTTCTGCATCATGATCGCTATTCATTGGTAACCCCCTCCCCCGCCCGTCAAAAAATGCTGATTCCAAAAAAAAAGTCTTTTTCTGCTTCAGACAAGATGGATGTATCATTTGGAAAAAAAAAATCAAGTATTTTTAAACTCGAATAAATACAAAAAAAAAAAAAAGAAAAGAAATTGGCCGTGAAAATAATTCGTTAATTCAAGGTTTATTATTTGTTTAACAGAGCGTTTTGCTGTCATTTTATTCGGGAAAAAAGAAAAATTCGCTACATCACGAAACTTGTTAAATAGAGGTTCGTTAAATCAGGGTCTGACTGTACTACCAATTTCTCCATTATTTTTTTCTATAAAAAATAAAGTTTATTTCTGAGAGACGATTTATGTTTCATCATTTTACTAATTTACCACCATTATATTAAAGCGTCATTCAATTCCTTCAAATTCTCTCCAAATTCCATCCAAACTTAATAAATCACGTTATACTAATGTTTGCAGAAAAGTCTTTATTTTATATTAATGTATTCATCATAGTTTCTTGTTTAAGGCATCTAGCAGTAATTTCATTTGAAAAATATTTTCCCGCTGAGTAATCGGCAAAATTTAGTCGATTTTAAATAAAATGAAGTATTCGTGCTTTTCGCAATCTTATTAAAAAGCCCTTGAATTTAGCTATTCATAATAGTATCATTTGCATATCAACTTTGAGGTTTATTCTTCAATGTGTCATTCGGTTTTACCCACTTTCTGAACTATTTGTTTCGTTTCTACTCTATACCATTTTGTTCTACATGTTATAGTAATGTTTTTAGAGAATTACTTTAAGTTATTGTTATAGCATTTTTCACCCTAGTTTCTTGTTGAAGGTATATCAAAAAAAAAATCGATTTGATTGGCTT
The DNA here is from genome assembly GCF_026930045.1 of Uloborus diversus. Lineage (NCBI taxonomy): Eukaryota > Metazoa > Arthropoda > Arachnida > Araneae > Uloboridae > Uloborus > Uloborus diversus. The sequence continues at coordinate 39,232,806 of NC_072737.1, forward strand.
AATTTGGCTAATTATGCGACGCATCCCTATTATTTATCTAATCTCTGTTTAACAATATCTATCAATTAACAAAATTTATTATATTTTATTTTTTTATATTTTAATGTTATGTATTCATCTATATCTCTCTAATTATCTTTTTTTATCTATACTATTTATCTACTTCAGAAAACTTAGTAAAATATAATGTTCCACATCTATAATTAATGTTTTTTTAACAGTATTGTTTCACATTTCAGTTATCAGATGAAGCATTTTAAAGTTTTGTTAAGGAAATTTTGCTTGCTGAGAGAAAAAACAGAAAACGTCCGATTTTTATTTTTGAACAAAGTTTTTATCGAAAGCGTCGTACGTAGTTGATTCTGATTTAAAAAAATGAACTTAAAAAATATTGAACTAATTTGCTTAAATATTTTGTAAGACAAGAGCATAATAAAAAAAATCCAGCATGGTCAATTTCTTTATTATCTATATTCTACTTTTTTTAAAGATAGATCAGAAGCTGTAAAAATAAAAATAAAAAAACACTTTCAACATAAGAAAAAATAAATAGTTATGCTTCACCTAAACTTGCTCTTCATAAAAGTAAAGGAAACATTTCTACTTAGCTCAAAATATCCCTACATTCAAACATACGGTGCTGAAAACAAATACTAAGTCACACTTTTTGCTCTTATTTTTTCAACAGAAAATCTGTTTTCGGCTTTAAAAAAATGCTTTTTTTTTAAAGATTAAAATAAAAATAATTGATGCATAAACTTTACATACGTGAATTGACAATCCAAGCGAGTTTTTTCAGCATATTTTTTTTTTCTAATTTTCTTTCCCCCTTTTTGTCAAATAATTAAAATAAAAGAAAGATTCATTCGAAAATGAACAAAACTAGTTTTATGTACAATTCTATAAATATTTAATAATTATTCAAATACCGTATTTCTTGTCAACACTGTAATTAACTGCTGTAGTAATTTTTGATAAACCTATTTGTTAAAACTGTTTTAGGATATTCGTATGGTTATACAGCAGTATATTTAGTTCTATGGGCATTCAAACCTTTTAAAGAAAACATGACTGCGACTATACTGAAAATATACTACTTTATGGGAATGTAATACTTTTATTGTTAAAAAGATTTTAAAACCTTAATATATTGATAGTTTTCTTGGCACTGATATGGTTCTTAATGATCAACAAAGAGCTATTATGATTTCTCTTTCTTTTTTCTTCAAAGCGAAAAGCTTTCAAACACATAGTAATTCTTATTTTTTTCGTGGTTACTTACAAATGTTTAATTTGCATGACATTAAATGTTCGAATATAAAAATTTTCATCTAGTTTATAAACTATTAACTGCTCTGAGATGTGTATATGAAGATGCTCTGAGTTATGTATACAAAGTATAAACTATCACAACTTAATAGTTACCGCTGAAGATTTGTCAAAAAAAACTTGCATTTTAGCGAATAAATATTTCTCCTCGATACTAATATAACAGTTTCAACCTACTTCATAAAATATTTTATACTTAAAAGGATAGTTTTAAAATTATCTCCGAGGTTTCAATTATCTTTTATGCGAAGTTTCGTAAACATATCGGCGCATTACCTTTAAATTACATCTCGAAGCATTTTCTTTGACATTTATTACTTGATGCATTGCTAATATTCATGAATTTATTCAAAAACATGTTTTCCCTTTACATACAGCAATTTGTATTTTCTTAGTACCTATTTATAGTATGGACTAAAGATTTTTCTTTTCATTTTTTTAAAATATTTTTAACAGCTTAGAACAATAAGATATTTTGTTCAATTATTCTTCAAAATTCATAAATTATTTTTTTGCACAAGATAAGATACATAAAAATCAGTTGAAAAAGTCAGTTACATAATACGCGAAAAAAGGTATCTACTGTTAATAAACTCTATTTTTATAGGTAACTAGCTGTACCCGACGCGCGTTGCTACGCCAACAAAAAAATACATCATTATACTGATTTTCATGACAATCGGTTGAACGGGGCAGAAGTTGCTACTCTGCAGTGCCACCTGGTAGCGAGTGGCTTCAATGAGCATATTATGCACCTTCTCCGTGGAAAAATACATATATATAGTAATTTTCATAATAATCGGTCCAGGTATCAAGTGAAGCCGTGACTATACTCAAATTTTGTACTCACGCAGTTTGCAAGATCAATCAATCGCTAAAAATATCAAATAGAAAAAGTTTTAAATCACCCCGTTGCATGAAAAGCCATAAAACAATAAAGAAAGAATTTATTTGTTCAAACTCAAGAAAAATGGCAACAGCTAACTTCTTATCAATGAGATCTTTCACGCGAATTAATTTCTGCAGCCGATAATTTTATTCGTATTTATCCAATGGATTGTGACTTAAATTGGAATAAAAAAGGAACTATCGATCGGATTTTTTTTTGAACTGGTCTATAAACATTCCCAGTACCAAAAATAACAAACGGTGAAAGTTTCAGCCAAATCTGCCGGGTAGTTTTTGAGTTCATGGATGACATACAGACAAACATTCATTTTTATATATATATAGATAAATATGGTTCAGATAAGACTTAAACTACTTTAGATTTATTATTAGAAACATACACATGTCTCTCCGTTTTATTTATATCGATCAACTATATTGAAACTTTATAGTAGGAATAATAAAATGGAAAAAATAAGTCTTACTTTTTTAATTGAAACTTCAACAGACTAAAAAACCATACGACTTTTAACAATCGAAGTTATTCTCATTCAAATTGCTGCAGGTACACAGTCGACTACTATATTTTTTTTTTATAAATTTGTTAAGAAAATATATTATCCTTAATATTATTAACAGTTATTCATTTCAAAAGCACAATAAGTAAAATATATTCAGGATAAATCAAAATTTATAAACTAAAACTCATATAAAAAAGGAAAATACGTGTATCTTCTATTATAGGAGAAAGTGGGAGAAAGTGAAAAAGCGGGGTAAAATGAAATGGTGAAATATTTACTCCGCTTTTAGCGCCACCTATCTGGTAATATTTTAACTATGTAGTAACACATACAGTCTATGCCAGTCAAGTTACCTCAGTATATCAAAAAATATGATAATGCAAGCAATTTTCAAAAATTGATATTCATATTTTAATATTTTGTTGCAAGTTAAAAACTATTTTTGTTGTTTAAAGTGATAAAGTTGTTGCTATTAACGTTTTAGTTATTCATTGAGATCTAGTAATATTCGGTGCCGTATTTATTTGTTTAATATTAAGCTTAATTGTGTTTAATATAAATTGTACATTTATTCAAGTGCTTTCGGGACAAAGTGGAAGAGGAAAAGTTAAATAGCTCATTTGATTTTCTTATTCAATACTTTATCAAATCACTTGCGTATTTATTCATTAATTATTGCATTTGCATTCTTTCATTTAATAATACCCTTATCTTCTCATTCATCCACTTATTTTCTTATTCATCCACAATTTTATTCATTACTTCATTTTTTCTCGTATACCTATTAATTAATTTTTGAATTTGTATATGTGTGTGTGTGTGTTTTTTTTTTTTTTTTTCATTTTCTTTAGTTATTCATACAATTCTTTTATTTACTCATTTATTTGACAAAAAATATTTTTTAAAATCAAATAAAAAATACATCATTCGAAAAAAGATTCATTTTTCACGTTGCCCCATGAAAAAAAAAAGAAACATTCCCACCTTTTTTGGGGGGACAAAGTTACTGCCAAAAATAAAAAATAATGATTCAGTGCAAGTTTGATTATAGAATATATTGTTCCGTTTCAATTAACCGTAAATTTTAGAACAAAATTCCAATTTGTTCATATTGAGAAAAGTGAGTGATCTTAACCAGTTCACTTTTCCCCACATTCGCCTGCACATCATAAAATCTTAACAACGTGTGCCTTAATTCTTAAATATAGTTGAGCCTGGATAAAAACAATGTTCGTTTTAAACTCAAGCACCTAACTCTTAATTTATACGTATTTTTTAGCAATGTAAATTATAATTATTCTTTGCACAGTATCTGTTGCTCTATCGGTGTCTGGTTAGTTAACTTATGTTACAAAGAAAGTAAATAAATAAGTAATTAATAGGAAAATTACATTTATTAGTTTTTGTTCACAATGAGGTAATAATAACAAATTAGTCAAAAGTATTAAAAGTTTAAAGTTTTTTTTTTAATTTGTTTTATTATTAAAAAAATGTAGGGTTAACTTTTTGATTATGAGGTATTTATATGTTGTGTTTGCCATTTGACAAAAAGGGGAGAGGGACAAAGTGAAAGTGACAGAAAGCTAATGGTAAATGGAACTGTATTTTCCCCTTTTTTTTTCTTTTATAATCAGCTAATCTGAAATCACTGTTTTATGTTACCATTTTAAATTTTATCTAAATCAATCTTTTTTTCGGATCATAAATATTAATTTCCTTTTTCCTGCAAAATAAATGTTTTGTCATGAGTTAATTACCCAGCGTAATTCTATGCTTAATTTCTGTGATGTTTTTTTTATTTCGTTACTGATAAGATGCGACGGATAAAAATATGGTGTGTGAGCAATTGAAAATACACGAACAATTTCTGAATTCCTCTAGTCAATTTGTTCGCGTACGTTCGCATCTTTAAATTAAATATTTAACTTAATGTCTAAAAGTAAAAATAATACATATCATTTATTTATTAGAAATATTTTTTACATTCATTACAGTTGGCAAATATTTTTTTTTCTTTAAAGGAAGTCCTATATTTTTGAAGCAAAAATTAGATAAAAATAGATCATTAACTACGAAAGACAAAATTACGTCGTAAAAATTTTATACTTTTCGTTATTCGTAAATTAAATATTTCATGTGTTTTTCAGTTGCGTTAAAGAAGTATTGTACCCTCGCTGGAGATAAAAATTTAAATACTTATTTTAAAGTTGAACTGCGCTGAAAATCAATGTGAATTTTTTTTCTTATGAATAATGTTTTTCAAAAGGATATAAATAATATTTAATTTGAATAATGTTTTTAGACGAGAAAATCGCCCGTCAAGATATGACGGGTGAAAATTGCTTCTACATTTGAGCGAAGCAATTGACTGTTTGGTTGATAGTTTATAATTGAAATTTTATCCCTAACTCCAGTGGATTAGCGATCCTATATACGGAGTGCCCCACCCTTAATGTTTCGTCCATGTGTTGTCAGATCGAAATGCTACGCTGCGTGAATTTCTAGCTTTCCCACGAAATATAGGAAATTAAATCTTTAAAGAACAGACGGATTTTCTTTTTTCCTCGTATTTTCATTAAACGGAGTGAGCGCCAAGTCTGGCAATCCGGCGCCAATCGTTTCGTCTCGTCATAGCACTTACAAAAGAAAAAAAAAATTCTAAAAAAGTTGTTCATAAAGATATAAAAAATACCAGATATTTATGATTTTGCAAATTTAACTTAATATATCATAACTACTGCTAATTTTTTCGATACAATGTAGAGTGATATTTTGGGCAGAAGATGCATTACGGTCTACTGGGAATGAGCCTGAGCATCTTTGGACATAAGATGGCCGCCGTTCCGAAGTTGTCCAATCTCTCCGTATTTAGGATCTCTACAGTGGATTAAGCTTCAAATCCAGTAGATAGCTTTTATTGTTGATTCCTTTTTCATTTCTTTATTCCCCTGAAATGACACAGTCTTACCAGTAAAACAGTTAAGCTACCAGATCAATCTCAGTCTTGTTACAATAAATCTTTCCCTGAATTTTAAATATTGCCAACACATGTTATAAAATTATCATGTCGTGGAGCGAGTTTCATTGTTGATGACGTCAGGAGCGTTACTCAATTATTTTCTATGATAAATATGAGGATTGCATATGTATCATATGCTTCCAAACATTTGCTAATGTTATGATATCCATGCGTTATAATGAAAATCGATGTATGGTAGCGTTTTAAACTGCTAATTTTCTAAGATAGATCTTTAAGTGATACTTAAGTGATACGATTTTTTGTCTATTTTAGTTTTTAAAGCTGTCTTTTCCCACCTCAAGGTCAACACAAAAAAATATCATTTTAATAATATTTGGACAGCCTCAGTAGCCTGTAAGAAATACCCATACCATCCAAAAAAATTTGAAACGAGACATTTTTAAACCTGGATAAAAACTTGTAATCTGGCAGGCGAATAAAATATAAAATAACAAAAACTTTTTCAGATGTCCTTAAAAAGATATTACATTTTTGAATTCGTATTATTTGGCTTAAGATATCGGCAAATCTCCACACGCAGCTTGCACAAGGGAAAGCATTCAGTTCTCGCTTGTCATGAATTAAAATAAGTGATATATCATATTCTATCAAATCAACCTAGATTTGACCGATATTATGAAAACAAATCAGAACTTACCACTTATCAGAATCTACACCTTTCCCATTCAACCATCGATAAAAAGTGTATTTTTTACTTGTATTTAATATATACGCTCATTTTTATGGCACAAATCGTTGTCTCATAACAACAGTAGAATATCTTACTGTTGTTTCTGGGATTAGATGTTTCCCGGTTGCTCTGTGATGACGATATTTTAAAAATAATGTATAATTACCAGAGAATTATAACTCTCTATTTACCAAAAAGAAGTATATTAAGGAAGGTTTAAGTAAGCTCGGGTAATATAGATAAAAATCCAGATTTTAAACTATAGGGGTGATGCCTCAAAATCAGATGATACGTACACAAAGAAGTTACAAAAACGAATGTTAACAAACCTATTTCACGGTCTCTATTACAGAGCTAAAAAGCTTAATTTTGTCAATTTTTGGAGAAGCAGAGGGAGGGGGGGCGAAAATTTAATCTGTATTTTCTTAAACATTTTTTTATATTAATGGTAACGGGTGAAAATTGCTTCTGCATTTGAGCGAAGAAATTGCCTGTTCGGTGATAGTTTGATGATTGAAATTTTAACCCTAACTCCAGTGGATTAGAGGTCCTATAGACAGAGATTGGACAATGGTGCGCAACCCTCCACCATGTTAAGTCCAAGTGCTGTCAGCTCGAAATGCTGCGCTGTGTGAATTTCTAGCTTTCCCACGGAATATAGGACATGAAATCTGTAAAGAACAGACTGATTTTCTTTTTTCCTCGCATTTTCATTAAACGAAGTGAGCGCCAAGCCTGGCAATCCGACGCCAATCGTTTAATCTCGTCATAGCACTTACGAAGATTTTTTTCTCAAAAATTTGTTCATACATATTTAAAAAAAAAAACATATTTGTTATCTACAGATTTTATTTCATAATATCATAACTAGCTTCTAATTTTTTCGATACAATGTACAGTGATATTTGGGCAGAAGATGAATTACGATCTACGGGGAGTGAGCATTTTTGGACGTATGAGATAGTGAGAAGCAAAGGGATGTAAGTGGACATTTTCAAGTTTTGAGTAAAACGCGTTTAAAGATAACGTCCTAGGTAGGCTTTCATTGATTTTTTTTTAATCATGCTGTATAGCAGCTACTACCAGGGCTACTAGTACCATCTCTTGCCTCAAGATTAAGGAGGGGCTCACCTACCATGTGTACTGCTTATCTGCAAATTTTTAATTTTGCCACTTACGTCCCTTTGCTTCTCACTGCCTCATGTGATGGCTGATGTTCCGAAGTTGTTTAATCCCTCCGTATTTAGGATTTCTACAGTGGATTAACCCTCAACTCCCGTAGATAGCGTTTATTGTTGACGCCTTTTTCGTTCCTTCATTCCCCTGAAATGACACAGTCGTACCAATACAATAATTAAGTTACCAGATCAAGTTGAGTCTTGTCACAATAAACCTTTCCCTGCACTTTAAATATTACCAACACATGTTATCAAATTATCATGTCGGGGACCGAGTTTCATTGTTGATGACGTCAGGAGCGTTACTCAATTATTTGCTATGATAAATATGAGGATTGCGTATGTATCATATACTTCCAAACATTTGCTAATTTTATGATTTCCTTGCGTTATAATGAAAATCGATGTATGGTAGCATTATCAACTGCTAGTTTTTTAAGATAGTTCTGTAAGTGATACTTTACGATTTTTTGTCTATTTTAGTTTTTAAAGCTGCCTTTTCCCACCTCAAGGTTAACACACAAAAAAAATCATTTTATTAATATTTGGACATCCCCTGTAGCCTGTAAGAAATACCCATACCAACCAAAAAAATTTGAAAGGAGACATTTTTAAACCTGGATAATAACTTGTAATCTCGCAGGCGAATAAAATATAAAATAACAAAAACTTTTTTTTAGATGTCCTTAAAAAGATATTACATTTTTGAATTCGTATTATTTGGCTTAAGATATCAGCAAATCTCCACACGCAGCTTGCACAAGAGAAAGCATTCAGTTCTTCGCTTGTCATGAATTAAAATATGTGATTTATCATATTCCATCAAATCAACCTAGATTTTACCGATATTATGAAAACAAATCAGAACTTACCACAATGAGACGGCTGAATCAACACCTTTCCTATTCAACCGGATTTATAAAAAGTGTTATTTTTTACTTGTATTTAATATATACGCTCATTTTTATGACACAAATCGTTATCTCATTACAACAGTAGAATATCTTACTGTTGTTTCTGGGATTAGATGTTTCCCGGTTGCTCTGTGATGACGATATTTTAAAAATAATGTATCGTTACCAGAGAATTTTAACTATCTATTTACCAAAAAGAAGTATATTAAGGAAGGTTTAAGTAAGCTTGGATAATATAGATAAAAATCAAGATTTTAAACTATAGGGGTGAATATCAAAATCAGATGATACGTACACAAAGAAGTAACAAAAATGAATGTTAACAAACCTATTTCACGGTCTCTATTTCAGAGCTAAAAAGCTTAATTTTGTCAATTTTTGGAGGGGCAGAGGGGGGGGGGGGATCGAAAATTTAATCTTTGTTTTCTTAAAGATTTTTTTTATTAATGGTATGACTTTAGTATGTCGAAATAGAACAAAATCATTTCTTATTTAGTACTAAAACAAAATTTTAAGTATTTTCCAGGCTAGAAATTTCTCGGAATTGATGATTTTGAAATTTTTAGTTTCTTAAAACATTTTTTTCAAATTACATGTTTGATATTAAGTTATTATTTGATGTAAAAAAGAATTCTGGACTTTCTTACCATTTAGTCATTTATTTAACTTCTTAAATTCTTCCAAAATCGAGCTGTAGTGAGTAAAGAATACATGTTTGGGTTATTTTGCTCTTCACTGTTGCAAAATAAATAACGTAAAAATAAATGTCTAAAATACTGAGCCTGCTGTTTTCAAATGTGTTTTTGTGTTGATTACTAGAGCAAGGTTCATTAGCCACCTGAAATCTTAAAATATTTCTAACTTCTTAATATTTTATTTTGTTTTTCCTCTCAAATGTTACCAAAATAGACCAGTACAGTTATTAAATTGAACTTCGCATAGATGCTATTAACGGGTTACCCCTTTAAAGTGGGCGGGGTATACAAAATTGAAGCTGTGCCGTCTATTTAATATATTGATTACCAGTAGAAAGTTTTTGAAACAAACTTCTTTCATAAAAAGTTAATATTTTATTTATTCATTAATAAATACCTAGTTAAAAGTTTTGGACGCCAAGTAATTCGTTGAGAAAAACGGGACCAGTTCTTGATATATATGTAACGTACATGAAAATATTTTTGTTTTTACTTTCTAGAAGTTACGTGATTGAAGCCTCTTTTTAATATTGCAAACTTACTATTTTATTCCTTACTTTCATTTTTTAACGTTAGTTCTTTCTTCTATGTGGTAAATTGCATTCCTGTTTACGTTTGATTACAATTAATACATCAATTTTCTTCTATTAAGACTGTATACAAACATTCATGTCACAGACGCCAAATATTTTACATGCCTTGAAGTTTGTTTGAATCACTTTCTTTACAACCTACAGCTCTCGTAAAAACATCCCCAAGCTTTCCAATATAGAAGCAACAAAGTTACAACTTCCGAAATCCTTTGGAACGCCACCGCACACCAACCTCTGCAGATACTCCTTTACAAACACAACTTAAGCGAAAAGCACTTGAAATATTTGTTAAGGAACGTTTGCACATTTCAAGAGCACTCGGTGTGTCTTGGAGAAAAAAGGTCTTTAAATCTTTGCCTTTAAAAATAAATGTTTTCCGGCCGATACATTATTCTAGGGTGTTTTTCGGGGAATGATAAAATAGTGCGAAAGCTGTGACTGTTATATTTCAAGTCTATATAATGGGTTGTTTCCTTCAGTCAAAAGTACTACTTTTAGTCACTGAAATTGATAGAATGAGTAAAAAAAAAAAAAATAACATGGACCCAGAAAATACTTTCATTTTCCAAACAGTTATTTTTTAATTATTCGTTTAAAATGTCCGATTTTGAAAACAAGGCGTGGTCTTTATGACGTCACAAATGATGCAATTTGGCACATCTTTCTACCACGTTTCTACGTTATGATAGTCAAGAAGCGAATTAAATATTGCGCTCTATGCTTGCTATCAACCATATCGTTGCCAATACACGTGAATAAATATGCGAATTAAATATTTTACTGTGAATGGCAACACTGAATGGCATTTGATCAATTGGGATGTCATCGGCAAGAAATGTAAACAATGAAAGCGCACCGATTTTAGTAATTTTTTTTTAATATTAAACTTAAATAAATTATTTAAAAAATGGTCAGATCCTATGTTTTTAAGCATGCTCTTTCAGAAAAAAAATACTTTTAAAATTTCGGAAACGACCTCATTATACATTTTCTACATTTATTTCAAAACAACTTGTTCAGGCTTATGCGATGGCGAAGTTATTGGAAACTGTGTAAGGATTATTTATGCCGGTATAAAACATCCGTTGTTGTTAAAGGTATTCAAAGCTATCACACATATGCCATTCTCAAAAATGTTACACTATAGAATTCGATATTTTGGTTATATATATATATATATATATATATATATATATATATATATATATATATATATATATATATATATCTTCCTCTTCGTACTCAGAGCAGCTTTCATTGGCCCAAAGACGACATTGGATGCATTGGATCCGTCCCTCACCACCCTTCTAGTCCGAATAAAGCTCATTGCAGTAAATGTAGGCAGTATTGTCATCATCTTCACTTGACTCATCTCTCATTTGCTCCTTCGGTTTTTTCTTTTTTTGGACGTTTATTTGCTCTTTGTTCCTTTTTGGCATCTATATAATGTTGAATTTTCTTTGATTCGTTTATCTTTCTTTCAGGTTTTTTTTCCCGTCCATCTTTGGGGTTCTTTGCATCATTTTTCATTTTCTTATATTGTTGCCTAAAGATGAAGCTTTTATGGGGAGCCCGTCAAAATGACAGTTTTTCCTTTTCTCTTGTCCTCTTTCGGCTGCGTCTTTCTCTCAGTGTTTGAGAGTAGTACCCGGTTTTGCCCTAGACGTACAGCTTTCTTAAAAAATGCCGTCATATGACTACAGAACGCTACAATTACTTAGGATGACAATGAAGGTAATTAAATGTTGTACAAAGGGAGCTACATAACTTTACTGTTGCAGAAACAGGAACGTAGTATAATCGGTCTAGTTTTGTTCAAACATTTTAAGCAAAAACCACTCAAACAGAATTTTCTTCACAGGAACGAAAGAAGCGAGTCTATTGCTTTCTAATTTAATGGCCACTGCTTTTTTATCAAGGTGGAAGGTAGTTCCTCCTTTGTTCATGCGATTGCGGCGCTTACTGGAGCTAGAAGGGGGTACCCGGTTTGCTCCCGACTTCCCGGTTTTACCCCACTTTCCCCTAGTTGTGTTTAAATTGGTAGGTTTTGCATTTGTACTACTTCTTCAAGTTCTTGCATATCTTGTTCAATTCTTTTCAATTTGTTGTTATTTTGTTATTTGTTATTTTACACTTATTTCGTGCACGGACTTCTTGCAGACCAAATTGAGCTCACAGGGAAAGGCTCGCTCAGGGCTCACTATAAGCTCGTTCGACTGTAATTAATACCAATTAATGAAAAAAAACACTCATTTCCCAAATGTGGATGTTATTGATTTTTGTAATTTCATAAAACAATGTCACATTTATTATAAATGTTGAAACCAGTACGATAACAATGTACATTTTTTTTACGAAAAGTCTTACTGGAGTTAATGTCTAGGTGCTAGGAATTTAGAGTACAATTACATTTGCGTCAAATTAACAGAAAGTAACAATTTTGAACCCATTTCCATCAAAGTTTTTAATGTCAGGTTCATATCAAATTGCGCATACTGTTCTTGTTGTTTATGCGGCAAACCCAAATGTAATTCCTTCGCTTTTGCTGAGCGAAACTTCTAACCAAGGCATAAAAATTCACTCCGCAAGTTTGCGCAAAGCCCCCTAAACCAGGCACTCACTCTCTCACGCCGTTATTATGTCTATTTATAGGACTTCCCTCTTTGAAACGGGAAATGAAGAGCTCTACACCTCACAAATCGGACTCCATGTCGGCACCATTTTGTTTAAATTCTGAAGAAAAAATGAGTTCCGCATAGAAGCATTCGAATTTTGTGTCACAAAAAGAAAATTATTATACTCTGTATCAACTTAAGTTGCGAAACTTTGTAGCGAAGTCTCTAAGAGTAACCCATCAGCTGAGTGATAAAACTGCGCAATAACTGTAGCGCTTCTATTCTAAAATTTCTATTCTAAATGTTAAACTCTTGTGCCACCATTTTAGAATTTCCTTTTCTTTTTTTCTTTCTTTAATAACTTTTTTCCTTTTTTTAAAGTTCAACCAATTGAAATTTTGATTATCATACATACGGGTTTCGAAGTTAGTTTTTATGTCTAAATACTGATTAGACAATATTTCCTGCACAGCAGGAGAATTAAATGCTTTTTTAAGAATCCTGAGAACTGCAATGATTTGGGTGATATTAGTCAAATACAATAAAAAATGGATAGCGTATACTGTTAAAAATTCAGGAAGATTTTCTGGTAATTGTTACTGTAAAATGGCGGACTTACAGCATCGCTGATTTTTACGTTAATTTATACCGGAGAAATAAGCGATCCCAGCTCCAATTGGTTGCTGTGGCCTACCGAGGAAACCGTATAAGTTTACAGCAACATTTGATTTTTACGGTAATAGTTAGTTACTAGCAACATGGATGCCAGTAACAATTACCGTAAATTGTCCAGAAAATTTTTAACAGTGTACACTAAAACATTCATGTAACATTGGAAGCTAACTGCCTCCATAGCACTAGAGTAACACAACTGATAAAAATGGTGCAACGTTACACATCGCTCATAACGTTACACGAGTTTTATCAGTTAGCTTCCTCCATAGCAATGGAGAAACTTATCTGCCGGAATAAGGTTACACAAAGTGCAGAATGTCGCCACCGTATTTACGGCGCAAGGTTACACAATGTGTTTACAGTGTACTCAAGTTCACAATAAACTGCAAGTTTTAAGAAAACGGATTTAAATTTACTAATTTTATTTTAGATACAGATCGGCTTCATATCCAAAGTAGCGTAATACAACTGAATTTAAAACCATTTTATTAAAATTTAGTAATATGTTTTTAATAATTTACAATTTCAAATGCTGTTTAGACCGTAGTAAAATTGTGTGGCCAAAAAGAATTCACAATGGCGTCTAATTCGAAGCTCTTTGTCATCCTATTTATTTTCGCCCTAAGATATTACCTAGCAGTTATCTGAGGTGTGTGCAAGAGCAGTAAATATCATCAAACAATAGGTAGTAAATATCGTCAAATAATTTTATCAATTGCCTAATATATTCAAATGTATTAGGCAAACTGCACACGAGGCAACTTAGTTGACTAACGAAACGTTATCAAAGAAGTGTAACCTGGTATAGAAGAGTAAAGGAATCGCTCGGCGTCATTCACACAACAATCGACTTCACATGGGACTCAACCATTCTCATTCCGGTAAGTTGAATTAACATTTTGGTTTATTCAACTCAACTAGACATTATCAAACGTTCGCTGTACACACGTGTAAATTAGTTGAGTCAACTTGATTCAGTTTCAACAGTGTTGTAGAGTTGCTGCTCGAATAAATTCGGCTTAATGGAGGAAAAATTAATTTCACTAAGTTGTCTCGTGTAAAGACAACGAAAAACGCCAGTCAATTACTTGACAGGCATATTTTTCGAAACTTGATTCAAATAATTTGCTCGTGGAAAGTAGGCCTTACTTTTGTTATGCATAAGTTAATCGGACTCACAATGACCCATCAAATTAAGGGGGGGAAACCAGTTTAGGGGGCTAAAATTCCAGTGTTTTTCGTGTTTTTTTTTTTTTTTTTTTTTTTTTACCAGGAAAGAAAATAATCATTTTTTTCTAACGTGGCGAGTATTTTATTTATCTTTTGAAGGTACATCTTGTAAATTTTTCAAATAACTTCCACCAGAAATAGTGGAGTTATAAGCTGCTGTCCATGGGCAACTGCCATCAGAACTTGTTGCTGGTGGGTATTATTGAAGTCACAATTTTTGTCTGCAATCATTACAATGTTTTCTTTTAGGTAAAGAACATATTTCCTCAGAATATAAACCTAATTGTGATTAAAAAAATTTAAAATTGCAGGTTTTTGAGATGTTTGATTACAATGTCATGTTTTCCTACCATTTTTAAACAGTTCTTGCATTAAAATAATATTTTTATTAACAATATCATCAAAGAGTTAGGTTCATATAGAGTACAATTGCATAAAGAATATTCACACAAATTTTCAGAACTATTGGACAATAACTCTTTGAGCTAGAATGCCCACCAGTTGAAAAAACAATGTTTCAAGAAAAATGCGTTTGACAAAAAAAAAAAAAAAATGTGAACGTTTTCGAATTTCCACAGCCACTTTAAGTGATCAGACCATCGGAACTAATCGGAATTTTTCACATAAATTTTGGAAACATATTCTTGAATAGTTTTTCTAACATTTATGAGATTTAAAAAAAGAATCGATTTTTTCACCCATCGAAACTGGTTTCCCTCCTCATTGGCTGATGGGTTTTGAAGATCTGTGTTTGAATCTTAGGTTTCCTACACACGAGGCGGTTAGTTGAATCAACTTTTTGAAAAAGTTGCCTGCCAACTAATTGACTGTTAATTTTCGTTGCGTTCACGCGAAGCAACTCAGTTGAATAAATTTTTCTTCTAATAAACAGAATTTACTCTGGCGGTTGCTTCATAGCGCTATTAAAACTGAACCTAGTTGACTCAACTGGTTTATTCGTGTCTAGAGCGAACGCTTGGTAATTTCTCGAAGAGTTGCCATCAACTAAAAAGTTGATTCAACTCATCGGGATGAGAATTGTAGCGGTAGATATGCCTGGCGTGCTTAATGAGTGAGTGGGCTGTTCTGTGAACGATGCCGGACGATTCCTCCCATTTTATACCAGGTTAAAAATTCTGATAACTGGCTTGTACGTCTTCAATTAGCAAATATTTCATGAAGTAAATATTTTAAAAAGTAAAATCTGTTTAACCTGCCAGACAAAAAATGACTGTGTTTTGGCGGGGAAACAATTTTTTATTTTTATCTTGCATCTAGGATTGATAGTTTTAGATTTTTTTTTTTTTTTTAATTTTATCCTCATAAATAAAATGGAATATCTAGAAAAAAAGTCACTGATGGCTTACCAAATAAATCTTTTGTCTAAACAAAACTTTTCTCACACAGCAAATAAATAATTAATATTCATGAATGTATTTATTTTTAGCAAACATAGAGCTAAATAAGTAATGGTATTGTTTTGTTCTTTGTTGTTTTTCCATGATAAACTGAAATAATGAATAAATAATATTTTATTTGCTAAAAATTAAAACAAAAGAAGCTTTCATATTTCTTTCTAAGCAGAAAGTGCGTGAAAAGACATTTCATTACGCTCAAGTTCATCCTTGAGACCTCATTATACAAGTTAGAAAACTTTTTGCAATGTAACTTGCTAAATGAATGTCTAAATCTTTTAAGGGATTGACTTGAGTAAATAAAAAGGCATTGTTAAACACTTGTCATTCTCTGGAATTATGAATGGAAAATAAGAAATGAATGACTTGAAAACGAAACGAAAAAAAAAATGTTGCCCTCTGACAAATGATAACTAAACCAATGTCGGTATAAATTAAAAGTACGCATCATAAACCAATTTGAAGTTTTCCCCTACATGTAATCTTAAAGTGCGATCTATCGCCAAGTCGGTGAAAAACTTGGCGAAACGATTATTTTTTGAATTTGGTTTCAGTTTGGCGATATTTAGAGAGTTATCCATTGAATCATGTGAAAATTGCCGATATTGGGAAAATTAATCTCTGTAAAACGCTTTTTTGCATCGGTTCGTGACGAACAAGGGATGAAAATATTTAAAGTGTCTCCTTGCTTTCTCCAAGGCACTATTATCGTTAAATTGGTGTAAAATTAAGTCATGTGATGCACACATCAGCTCGTTCGAACGTGTATCTAATACTCACTTTCAAAAGTGAAACACGGATCGGTAAGAAGGACATCGATTATTCTTCCTCTGCAACAAATTGCAGCTTCTTAATCAGTGGCGGATTCACGGGTTTGGGGGCCAGTCACAATGATATTCGGGGGGCTTCATGGTCTCCATGTGGGAAAGGATATGAGATACAACAACAATAGAGGCTGAACGAAGAAAGGGTTCGGTATGAGAAAAAGTGAGATAAAGCTTATTTTTGAATGTGTAAGTTCCACATAACTTCCAGAGTACCTTCAACATGATCTTGCAAAAATCTGATCTATGGACGGCTCCCATTTACTGTCACTCTTTCAAAAAGTTTAAAAAACTTTTAGAATTTTCAGATTCCTTGTTCGCTTTTTCGGATTCCTTATATCGCCAATTCAGATTGGCTTCTAGAAGTTAACATTTTTCTTTCCGTGTTAAACTTTTGGTAGTGAGTGTATGTTGAAAGTAGATTATATCCTTCGTCATTTGCTGAAATAAGTACCCGCCTGGTTTTTTTTTTCTTTTGAATACTTTCCTTTATCACGTTAATATCCAGGAAAAAATAGATGTCAAGTTCAAAAGTTTTGCGCCCTGCTCATAGCTTTGGCACACGCGTGCAATGAAATTTCTTACTTTTCTTCCTAAATATAAACATATTTACCAAATAAAGGCATTTTAGTCTTTTGGATCCCTCTCCAGTAGCAGACCCAAATCCAATTTACGGCTCAATCGTTCTCTATTCAAATTGCAGCTACAAGTTTTAATTCATCATTCTAAAACGTATGCCAAGTGGGTTATATAAAAAAGAGGAGAGGGATTTGAACTGTCGGGAAAAAGTAGGGTAAACCATTAAAATTATCATATTTTCACTATTCCAGAGAAGAAATGTTACACTAATGAGATGTTGCATTATAGTTTCTGTGTGACAAATGCACATGAAAAAATATTTTGACATTTGTATATTAAGTTTAATTTTATGTTACGTAAAAAATGCGCATCCTTGTGCAGTTTAAGTAAGTGAAACGAATAGTTATTACAAGAAGAAAAAACGAAAGAACATCTTAAGTCATAAAATAAGTACGCTAAGAAAGATTGTGTATCCTGGTGATTTAAAAAAAATGTTTTCACACATTTTCCGTAATCCTCAGATTTGTAAGAAACTATAGCTAGTACTGACAGCTATTAACTAAAAGTTTAAAAAGCCCAGAATGAGCAAGCTGAAGTGCAATAATCTACAATGTATTCCCTTACATCATCAATCTTGGTTTAATCCGAAGTCCAAGAACGAAACCAATCTTGACTGATGAGGGCATTTTACGCTCATCAATCACTAACGAGAAAGACAAAGAGCGACTGAAGAAGAAATGTTGTAAAAAATTAATTTGTCAAAAAATAGATTTTAATATGAAATATGGCGTGCAGAAACTTCAGTTCTGATGTAAATTAAATGTTTTGGCACTTCTGAAGGTGATAGTAAGATTAATGCATCTTATAACAAGCAAGCAGTGTCAAACTGAGTTGACTTTAATGCTGAAATGCTGATAAAAGCAATCATTGTGTCAAATCTCATTTGCTACTGTATCCGCCCGTTAATTGAATGGTGGAGGAAGTATTATTCACTACAAAAATTAAAAAACAGAACAAAATTGTACTAAAACTAAGTGTAATGGTTGAAATTACTATAAGTATTGCGTGTCAGGTACATCTTGAGCATTTATGTCTTTTAACCGTATTATAATCTTTACAAATATGAGGTAAAAATAGCTTATTGCCTTTAACTAGTACAAAGATACGAGAAAAGTTACTTTTTTTTTTTTTTTTTGAAAAATAAGATTATTGACAAAAGGCTTTTAGATTATTAGAAACATTTGGTTTAAGTTTTAGCCCTACTCTCTATGGGAACAGTTCACTGTTATAACCAGAGGTTCCAGACGAGTGAATATATTCCCCCTAAGGTGAAAGCATGGTGACCAAGGGTGCCATACTGGCCAGGAAGTAAAGCAGAGGTGCGAAAGTAGCAGACAGTCGTAGACAGGGGTGCCAAAACAGCAAGCAATCGCTAAATGACTTGCTGGCGCATGCGCTTCCGGCATACATTCACCATTCAACCACTTCAATATGGCGGACGAATGATAGGTTGCACTACGCGTGGCTTCTACGTCTTTCACATTGAATGAAGTACACTATTGGATTAAATCTCAACTTTTGTAGGATAATTCTTTAAAATAACAAGTAAGTACAGCTTTTGATCACTTTGTAGCTTTTAGGGCTTTCAAACATAGTTAAAAGTACGTTTAATGCTTTTCATTTACCGTTAGTCCGTTACGATACCGTAGTACCGTTAGTTGTTTATTTTCAGGTTACCGTTACTATCGTGAAAATTCCATCATTCACACAAAACGCTACTAAATGTATCTATCATTATTTTCTTGAGTACTCGATAAGCAACATTTAATCACCGAAATAGTAACCGCAATGATATTTTCAATAACCAACAAGTGAGAACCTAAATAAAAATGATTCTTGTTCTTCGTGTAGCGAGCGCAAAAAATAAAAAAGAAATCTCTCTCCGTCTATCTTTTTCTTTTGCTTTTCGTTCAAGTGTTTGAATCATTTCCTGTTAGCGGTTATTCGATAGTGTTAGGAGTTTCTTTAAATTTTTAACTGTCGAAAAATTTTATGCGCATTTTATTTTATTGTTATTTTGATTGAAATGTTGAACGTTTGAGAAACGATTTTGTTTTATCGTAACTTTAATATCCCAGAATATTTTTGGCTGTTCATGTAAATAATTCATAAGTACATCTTCACTTTACTTTCGGTGCGGTTATTTCTCACAAATGATCATTAACTTAACTATGATTATTCAAATAATTACTCGTCTTTAACTTTAAATATATTTGTGACAACTCTTTGATACCAAATAAAGTCTGTAGATATTTATTATTTTATTCATCTTTAATATTACTTTGTAAAACAAAAAAAAAAAACAAAAAAAAAAACTCATCAGTACGCAGAATTTTTTCACAAGTTTTTTACCACCCCGAGAGTTATTATAATTATTATTATTTATTTTATTTATTTTTAAGAAAAGGATAAAAATTTCACAGGTCCCGAATGTTTTTCATTTGTTTTTACCGACCCGTGGGTCAAAAGAGGTTGAGAAACACTGATGTAGAGAACGATCAGATGAATTAAAGCAATGAGCACTTCTTAACTATGTTGAAAACTCTGAAATATGGTCAAATGCTGTAATTACAAGTTTTAATCATTTCCAGTACTGAATTCATGCAATGTGAAAAGTGTGCAAAACGTAGACTATCATGAATCAAAACAAAACTATTAAAAAAAGAAAAATACACAACTGTATTCAAAAACGCACACAATACGGGGGAGGGGGGGGGTCTACAGTAAAGGTGCCATTTCTCTCCGAAGGTTCATTCTTTTCACCCCGGCTGCCTACTTTTTGAAAGGTGCCTGTTTTTCACCCTAGTTAGAGGTGAAATTTCGGCTCCGTATTGGGTGCCGCAGGTGAACAAGCGTTTCACCCCTGAAAGGTGCCGAATGCAACCTGTAGTTTTAACAGTGTTGGTATACTTCCCGTGTTTAAACATTCATGCATTATGCTTCCTGCAGCTGTAAAAGAACAGGGGCCCTACAATGATTATCTCTAGAACGAAGTCGTTAGCGAGAAAATCGGTTTTTCTCGGCACGTGACGTCACATTCCGTGACGCGGCGATTCTGTCTACCATGAAGCTATCCTAAACGTCATGCTGCCGACTTTAGCTGCCGAGAAGGACCATTCTCGTTTTCACCCGGTTGACAGGTGGTGAGTTGGCTTTCTCGGGAGGTGAGAAGTACTTCCTAGTCAAGATGGCGGTGGCCAGAGAAGCATTGTGACTGTTTACACTTGCATAGTGATGGAAATTTTGCAATTGTGGGATTTAATGCTCGTAATTTTGCAAGAGGAGAAGTCTAGGAATTATTGCAGCCAAGTTACTTTTAATAATAGTAATATTATTATAGGAACATGGTTTTCATTAAACACTGACGCATTGTTTAAATCGGTTAGTAATTTAAATTAAATATCTTCGGTTTCAAAATATTATGAACATATTTTCGTTATAGAGTGTTACGAACATATTTTTATTAGGCTCATTCCCCGAATATGGATGTTTTTAAATAAACATTAATTATGATGAGGGCAAATAGATACACTTTTTAACAATTTCGATCGCGAGAAATGACTCATTTCTTGGTTTACATATTGGTGTTTCTGTCTTTAAATTACATGTTTTGATAGTTTTGACATGCATGTTGTTGGATTCAATTTTGCGACGTTAAGCAACGTTGCTCTACAGGTAGGCGTTTTCTAATAACTGAGAATATTTTTACAATCCCCACCCCTTTATTTTTGTACATATAATTTTGTCTTAATAAATAGTAGGGTATGACATTTGGTCAGTAGACTTTGGTTAATAGGACCTCAAGATCCTTAGAAATTTTTCACCAATCAAATATCTTTTAATTTTACATTTCATAAAATATCAATCTTTATTTTTCGAATGAAATTGAATTCAGTTATTTTCCCGCAGTATGTTTACACATTGTTTTGTTGCAACCTCAGTACAAAATCAACGCGAAACACTTTCCAGTTAATTAATTTAAAGAAATAAAGTTTAAAACCCACAGCACTTTTCATGTTAAGTTATAAGTTATACACTAGTCTAGTAAAATTGATTTGCTGGACCACTGTTATTTCATTAGAAGTAATGAGAAAGGGCATTGTAGTCAATTCAAAACGATCGTTTTTGAATTCCCCAGCTATATTATTTATCTATTATTCTTCAAATTTGCATTAAATATATATTTTTTCTTTTAAATATATTTCACTCTATCTATTTGAAAATCCCTGATTGAGTAGATGGGAGTAAAGGCTATAACAGTAGCCTGAATAGCTCCCACCACTCAGAAAAGAACTTAATTTAGAGCCTGTTTATAACATAAGATAGAATTAAAAGAAAATAAATGCATAATCATACAAAGAACAATAAACACAAACAATGCAATAAAGTACTTCTAATTTTATAACGGAACCCAGGTATACTATATTACAAATATGCTACTTTATCCTAAATTGACTGCTGTAGAATTGAGTATAAAATTTTTTAGCCTTTTCTTAAACAAATTTCGATTATTAATGGTTTTTAAAAAATTGGGCAAGGTGTCCACAATCTTGGTCCGTAAGAGTTAATGCCATTAAACAACGGATTTGTTTTTGCGTTATTGGTATAATGTTTTCACGGTTTCTAGTGGGGTAATTATGGACCAAAAAATTCTGTCAAATGGTTCTTAAAAACCCTTTGTTTTGCTTTTCAAAGATAATCAAGAGCGAGTTCATCGTTTATTTTTTAAAAAATATAACAATTGCTTAGGGATTTTTTTTTTTTTTTTTAAATTATTAAACAGATTCCACCTAAATATGTGGCGCATGAAAGTTCATGCCAAAAGAGAATTCTTTGGTGGAAACGAAGATTAACAGTCACTATAGTTTCAAACTAAAGCAACCGTGCTTCGCAAATCTGCATTTCTAATTTTACGAAACATAACCGTAAGGGTGAGTCATTATCAACGATTTAGGGAGGGGGGGAATAATCTTAAAAGTAGACCATTGTCAAATTTTATTCGCTTACTTACCGTGAAAAGATTTTGAAATCTGATGTTTAATAAACAAAAGGCAAACAAAAAGGCACTTTGTATTTTAAAGTATTCTTTCGAAAGAATATTTTTAAAAGAAAAAAATAAGCCAAAAATAAAATTAATAAAATGCGTAAACACAAAAGAAAAAAAAAGTTGGTTATGACATAGAAATGTATCTGCCAATTTGTTTGGCCACGAGATAACTCCTCGGGTCCCGAAACGCCGTGGAATTAAAAGTTGCGGATCCCCGTTGCTGTGGACGAAAAAACTCAATAAGTACGGGAAACCGCAAATGCCGTGGGAAACGGAGATGCAAGCCTCTTTTGCCGTAGGAAAAAAGAACTCCAGTCTGACTGAAGCGATTCTTTTCCCGCTTCACGAGTAGTTCTCGGAACGCTGGAAAACGAGACAAAATACTCACTCGATACAATGGTGGTAAGAGCAAATGGGAGGAACCGACTATTTTCTCGGTTGTTCTCGCTTTTCGTGAGGGAGAAAATGTCGTCACCAGAATGGAACGTTACTTACGTTGTAGGGCCCCAGGTCACACATGGAATTTGCAACTAAACTGGAATACTATGTTTTAAAAATGATATGTTATAATATGTTCAAAATAAAGCCTTGTGACTTAGTGTTATTTTTTCTTGTGGGAAATTATAAAGGTTTTTTTTTTCCAATTAACTAGCTTCAGCTATCCAAATCAGCTTCCGTTTCCTATTGTACTATTTGTATTAACCCTATAATTATAGTGGGGTGAGATGCGGGACATTCAGTCAGTGTTTAAAAGGGATGCAGAGCCTGAAAGTTTAAGAATTCTCATTTTAAAATTTAAAATAAAATCAAGAGAAAGAAAGGAAATACTGATTACTTTTTGTGAAAAGGATTCAACGTCGCAATTTCAAACTTTTAAAAATATTTAAATAGACTCGCTTCTTGACTGTCCGGTATGCGGATTTTAGTTGCAATTTGAAAATTGCAAGTGCACCCGAATATTCGTTTTCTTTTTTTTTTTTTTTTTTTTTTTTTTGCACATTATCTGTGACTCTAAAATTATTAATAATAGTGGAAAAGATTATTTAAGATACTTTTAAAAAATATGTAAAAAGCATTAAAAATAATATTGTTGCTTTAACCACTCGTGTATCTGAACATGAGTAGACAATTTTACCCGATTTAACGCCGACATGTACGGTTTTCATTTGCAGAGCACCACTAAAGTGGATCTCATTTACAGGGCCACGCCAAGCCTGATCGGCGCCGTCGTGCAAATATTTTGTGAGCGCCTCTAAGTTCTGGCGTTCAGGGAACATATAGTTAACACCTTGAGAGAGGTTTCGTTGACAAGTATAAAAAGGAAAAAAGTACGTTTGACATTTAATTTACACAAAAAAATCATGTGTGAATATTAATTTTGGAATATGGTGTACATTTTTACTTTATGTCCCGAAATTATTTGGAGTTCAGCAGCTCCTCTGATATGCTAATAATGCATTTTGGAAAAGGAAAATATTTTAAATATCAAAGTGTTAACGCCAATTTGAATATCTATCTAAGTCCTAATTGATGCATAATTGATAAAACTTTTATGCCTGTCAAAACATGACAACAGGAGCAGTGGCGCTACCAGAAAATCGTTTTAGAGGGGCACATTGGTAAAAAAAAAACTCTTTTAAAAAGAGCGGTCCAGGGGCCCGCTCCAGAAAAATTTTGAAACTTGTAGTTTTAAAAACGCAATTTTAAACGGTCTTTGGTGGTGTTATGGGGAAAAAAGGTACAAGGAGCTCACCCGAAATTTGTAAAAGTTAAAACCTTAAAACGCGATTATAGGCCATTTTTATTGACGTTAGAACAAGAGATGAAACTCTGGAATTCCACGCGGTTTTTTTTTTTTTTTAATAGAAGAAAAATAGATGGAAATCAATTCCTCCTCTCCCCTCCAATTTTTCGAAATTGAACTTCCAAAAACGCAATTGTAGACAACTTTGAAGATTTTTACAGGAAAGGGATTCTGGAGCTCCCCCCTGGAAATTTTTCAAAATTAAAGTATTAAAAACTGAACCAATATTCTATGATATTAGGGGAAGAATTTCAGAGGCTATTCCACTAAGATTTTTCTTAAATCACTTTTAAAAACCTATTTTTTGATGATATTAAAGGAAGGCGGTTCGGAGGCTCTTGCCCGAATATTTTTTGAAATTGAAATCTTCAAAACGAGATGGTAGACCATATTTGGTAACATTAGGATCGGCAATCTTTCGAAATCGAGGTTCCAAAAACTCAATTTTTGGTGATTTTCGAACGCAGTTTCAAGTGATGTTGTTTGATATTTCGGGGCTTTCCCTGGAAATTTTGGAAATTGAACATCTAGAAACGATAGTTGAGATGCTCCGTAATGCTTTTGGTAGTGCGAGAGGGGATGATTCGGCGGAGTAGCATTTTAAGACTTTCTAATTTTTACACGAACTTGAAAAAAGAAAAATAATATTAAAAAAAAAAAAAAAAAGGCAATAGGACGGAGGGGAGTAATAGGAGTAACTGACGATTTAGTTGCTCCTATTGAAAACTGTTAAAGCGAAGATTTCTTTAAAAAAAGTAAAGTTTTGCCCCAAAACAAGGGCAAGGACGCCAACATGGGAAGGGGGGCAATTGGGGGCAAAAGTCCCCCCCCCCCCTTTGAAATTAGAACGTCCTTGCTTTTAGTACTTTTTTTTTTTTTTTTTTGCAAAAACGGAGAAACATTTCTTTTCCAGCACAAAAGATCCTGCTAAACCATGGGGAAAATATCGGAGCCCCACCCCTTAAAATTTTGCATGTAGACACCCTTGCCCCAACATCATTATTTTCTTCTTATTAAAATCAATTTGTTTTCCAAAGTCTCGTTTTTTTTTTTTTTTTTTTTTTTTTGTATCTTCAATATAAAAAAATATTTTTGAAAAACATTCAACTCAGCATTCAGGAGGGGAGGGGGCACGGGGTGGGGCAACCAGATGGGTGCCCTGTTGACCCCCCCCCCCTCTGGTTGGTTAATTATGATCAAGTCGTTACTTTTAGAAACTAGAAAATTACCTAATTATTGTCTACAATATATGTGTATTATGCACAAGTCAATGATATGCAAATGTGTTTACCGTATTTTTTTAGGCATGATAACATTAAAAAAAATGCAGAACAGTGAAATTATCACGCGAACAATAGTTAAAAATCACAAAAACGCATATTGCGCAAATTATAATACAACATATTCACCGTAAGAACCAAACTGGGAAATACCACATTTCTTGCGCTTCGTATGCTCAACCTTGTGAAATTCTAGTCATACCGTAATGGCATTCACGGCTCCGAACATGAAGAAAACTTCAAAAGTATACATTAATTAGTATCATGTGTTTTTACTGTAAACGATTGCGCTTTTGAATAGCATGTTAGACATAGCAAGACAATAATTTTTCCTTTTAGATAGGCAGCGAGGATTGCTTGTTTTAATGAGCAAGATGAATTTACCGCCACAGTTAGATGTAATGAAAAGTTCAATCTTATTTTTTTGGTTGAAGATTCCCCCCCCCCCCCATTTGGAGCATTTTTAATTGGTAGAACTCGGCGCCTTTTTGCCTATGGCCCCGTCGTGCTCTGCACGCCCTTGCACATAGGGACGGCGCGGCCCTGCTCATTTATCTCAGACAGCGCACGATAGATGGAAGCGCCGTCTAATAACATTTCCATAATTTTGATCTAAACCAGAAACCGAATAAGTACTGATTCAGCACCCCCAGCTTTGTGACCATTAAATATTTAACGTGCCCCAGCCACCGTTAGGGAGCACGATGGATTTTTAACAGACTGTAATCAAAACCGGAATTTTTTTTTGAATACCCTTGTGTTTAAACTTTTTGAAACATGTAAAGCTCAAGGTAGCTCATCTGCATTTAACGACAAGCTTTGGTGAGCTTTACATCTTTGTTTTTGATGTCACAATAAACTGTGATTTATGCGCAAGAGCGAGTGAAATATTTTATTACTTTTCGCTTTTCTTATTCCTTTCATTTCTGCAAAAGTGAATACATTTTCATCCGTTACTTATTCCTAGTGCTTCATTATTTATTCAAAGTTAAAAAAAGAAATGTTATAACGTGATACGTTGCATTTTTATACTCTTGCCATCACAAAAAACGATAATATAACATGACATGTGCTGCTTAGTTGTTATTGCCTCTAACACTGAGAAAGGTTTAGTTGCAAAAAAAAAGTTACAGAAAAACAAAGTGAATTACTCTTTATTATTCATTAAATATCACGCTGAGGGAAACGAAAAAAAAATGAAGAGGTTGTCTATGATTTCGACAAAAATAGTGTTGTTTAACATGTAGCAAAGTTACGTTCTCAGTTTTACTGGTGTTGCTACAGTGAAGTTTCATTACAGCGAATATAAATACAACAAAACACCTGTTTCGGGAAAATAGATGTTCAGTACGGTTGAAATGCTATTACAATGTTTGAATTCCTTTACAACAAAATTCCCGTGACTACGAAGAAAACTTGCCTTATCTTAAGGTTGGTTCTAACGTGATTTGACTGGAAATGTTTTCTAAAACATGTATCCACTAATAGTAAATAGAACGGAAATTCTAACTCGAAAACTACTAACAATATTAATTGAGATGTTTATAATTTCCTATCCCCTTTTATAATTTCCTATCCACACCAATTCTATTATTTTAATCTTCAAATAAATCTTTATGAGACGTATCTGTCCCCTAAGCTTCATTTCATTTCATAAATGATAGAGCACAACATACATTATAAACGATATTTTTTCCTTGTTGTTGAAAACTCAAAATCTTAATATTAGCTTCAAAAAAAATTGCTGTTTGAAAATATACTGTCAAAAAAAAAAAAAAAAACACCGCAAATTTTAAAAGGTTAAAGCATGATGGTTTCTTAAACGTTTTCATGCGTCGACCCCCTGAGAAAATTTTACCTCAACGATAGAAAAATAAAAAAAACGTTAAAAAAAACTGATTCGCTTTAAATTATTTATTTCTTTGTATTACTTATTTTAATATGTTAATAATTAATTATTAATATCATTAAGGTTTCATCATCTTCATGAGTCCAAAAGTCTTTTATGAAGTTCGGGCTGTGAGTTTTATTCTAGGATAAAGCATTCATTAAAGTTTATAACTAACAGATGCAATATACATTAAAAACTTCGATGTTTAGGGGTCGATGAATCGATATCCACAGATGTTTTTATTTTGAACGCTGATATTTTGAAGCATCGTTCTCTTTTCATCGGAGACGCACCACTAGTTACCATACTCCAAAAACTGCATTTACACGTTTTTTGTATCAAATTGATGTTAATTTCAATGAAACTGAAGTCAAAAATCAACGTCCAATTGGCCAAGACAACATTGCCAAGATTTTTTTTCATTCTAATTTGCTACCAAATTACAATATTTCGCTTAGATGGTGACAAAAAGAAATACGGAATTCGGTGTCAGTTTGGTGATGTTGGCGATATTTAGCGAGATCTCCATAAAATCAAAAGGAAAATTGTCCATTTTAGAAAAAAAAGAAGTGCATAAAATCTGTCAAGGAATTTTATGTATTTGTTTTTTTCCCTTACTCTAAAGCAGTATTTAGGAGCTTCCCGAAGTAAATTTTTGGGAAGAGGAGAATTTTCTTCATTTTGCCAAATAGAACTTAGAGTTTACCGAATGATAAATTTATAAGCATAGCATCGTTATATTTTTTTATTTTTTTTTAATTGCATTTTCGCAATGCTACCTTCAAATTTGCCAATTCGTCAGACAAAATTTGCCGAATTAGTAAATTTTCCGAAGGTCCCGTGACCTACCTTCGGAGTGCCCCTGGCAATACTATATTGTAATTTTGCTTAAAACAAGTTCTTTATCTTAAACGGCAAGGAGAACATTAAATTTCTTTGTTTCACACTGCCTTTCTCTAAGTTTATTTTGCTTTTGTAGAATACTATTTTTAAAAAAATTACGCATTTATGAAGCATTACTCATAACACGCGTACATAAGTATATGCATCCTTTGTTTTTAGTAGTCAAAAAACTTAAATAATTATTTAATAAATGTGAAACGTTCACATTTTTTTTTTTTTTTCTAAAATGCAAAAAGCAGCTAAGTATTCTAATTTTGGATTCAAAGAATGCTTGTAGCACAAATGTGCGACACAACTCAAAACATGTTTAATTTCGGTAGTAGAACTGTACAAAACAAAACCGTAGTACACATAAGCTTTTTCTTTCTTTCTTTGTTTTCGGCTCTCTTAAGTGTCGTCATGGTGGTTGGAGAAGAGATATTTCAGCACGCACGTTGTGACAAAGCACGAAAAATGCAACCCGGCGGTGAAACCGAATTCGTCTTTTCAGCTCAGCCACCCGGCGAACTATGATTAATACGCTTTGACGATTTAGACAATCATAAACGAGAATCTGGACTTGAAATTAAAGTTTTACATGTAGCATAGTTTTGTTTCAGAAAGCTATCTAAAGCATTTTTTTCCTCCAGTGGCAAGAATTTTAAGAATAATTATGCACTTTGCTTATTAAACTTAAAACATTTAATCTCGAGGAACATTTAAGCATTCATACCTTTAAATTGCGCTAAACAATTTGAAATAATAGAATTTAATACCAAACTTATATTCGACCGTACTTGGTTCAGATTATAAATTCGGTGCTTTATCTTCATAAAGTAGTTTACTGAAAGATTTTGACACCTTAAAAACGTGAATTATGTTAATATCAAAAACACTTATTAAAATTATACTATTTACATTTACACTACAGCTTTATTAGCTTATCTTACAGCTCAAAAAAGCTTAACGATAAACAAAAGAGATATCTTTAATAAAAAAGGATCAATAAATAACACAGGGCAACAGTCATTTTGGTGCAAGGGGAATTGGAGCTGATTTAGTACGAATTTGGCACACTGAGTTCAAATATCACATCAGTTTTTGCACAGGAGCTCAAATTTCCAAGGTATTGAACTTGAAATATATGTGACATAGGTTTAAGTTACACCCATAAATCAAATAAAAAACGAAGCATGGGATTTTTATTCCTATTGTATGATATAAATAAATCAGAGTTACCAAACATACTAATATATGGTCAAGGATCCCTGATTTTTAAGGGCCCCCGAAAAGACTAAAATTGTAATAGTCGATTATTTAAGAAAATGAAAGAAAATCAAGGTATTCTCCTTTATTTGTTTACATTTTTTTAGATGTACAAGTGTAGGATACTCTGCTTATCAACAACAAGTATTTTGACGGAGTAGTTCAACACCTCGACACCCCTGAAACCACCATCCCTGATTCTCCATTAATGTTTATGTTTTTTTAGGTTTGACTGCAGAGGTCCCCCCATAAATGTTTGTTTAGGGTTACTTTCTATACTAATCGAGCCCTGAAAATATTATATACAAATATCCAACTCGTCACACATCACACGAAGCGAATATATGCAATGCACGAACTTACACGTTGAGCAGAATTCGTTAAAGCATTGTTACTAACCTTGCCAGATATTTACTTCATGTAGTGGATTTTCCTGAGCGAAACTGAACTGCAGACTGACAATAGGGCAAATCTGTTGGAAACAAACATTGTTTTAGAAGCCTATTCTAGCTTCAAAAGGGCGCAAAATGGTGTTAAAACTGCCTATTTTTGATAAAACAGCCGTACTTATCTGAAAAAGTAGAGCTGATAGAGAAAAACTAATTTCATATTTCGATTCAGAGCCTAAAACATATCTAAAATCAGTTTTCAAACTCTGAACACAAAAGAAAAAACATTTTTTTGTTTCCCTGTGTAATCAAATCATGAGTGCTTAATAATTCATTCGAATGCTTTAGAACAGGGGTTCTCAACCATTCAGCTACTACGCTCACCGCGCCTCTCCCTTCTTTGAACATTGACATGAACTCCCTCCTCATCCTCTCCTTACTTCATTTGGTGAACATAAGAACTACAATAGCGAAACGAAGCTAATTTGGATTACTAAAGCTAGTAAATAAATAAAAATTTAGGAAATTTCACTCACAAAAATTTAGCATAAGTACACAAAGTTTAATTTAAATATTTATCTTTTGGAGGGAAACTTTAGTATTAGTACAAATGAAATCCAAAAATTGAAGAAATAAATGAAAAAATTGAGGTTATCTAGGATCTAGGTAAAGTTGGCATGTAAATCACTCACTTTCACATTATTAAATAGATGACCGACACTTGTCAATATTTAAATATGACTACAATAATAAGTTTAAGCAAACTGTTGTTTAAGATAAATAAATACCTTTGTGCTGAACAGTTTAGTAAGACAAAACAACGTTAGAAGAAGCACAAATTTGTAAATTACAGCAGACACGTGTTTCGGCGTTACAGGGAACGCCTTTTTTAATGCAAAAAATAATGAGCTTAAGGATGAAAAGACATCCGACAAAAGCCCAGAGCAGATAAGCATGCAGCTTAAAAGATAAAAACAGCGGATTAGCCAAACACCAATGACAAAGTTATGAACCGATCAGGATCCAATAGGAATGCAAGCAAAGGCCAAGAGCTTTCTCTTAGGTAAGAACCCAGAAAGAAAGAATTCTATTGGACAAAGATTAAGCCGAAGCTTAAACAAGAAGGAAAGAAATTGTCAGTAACCGTGAACCGCAAGAAAGGAAAAGCTGAATGGAAAACCATGAAATAAAATAAACAAAAACAAAAAATATTCGAAAAAAGGAAAAATAAAGATAAATAGAAGAAAATTGGGGGGGGGGGGTGTCAATCAAGACAAAACGGTAAAAATAAACATTTGATTTCTTCTGGGCATTATGCTGAAATTTCTAAAGATCCTAGTTATAAAGAGTTAAAAAGTATTTCATCTGCTGTCAAGTCTGTTAAGTCTATTCCTTCAAATGTTAAACGCTCTGTTGTTCCATCTATTGCTAATTGTGCTAGATTTTATGCTTTACCAAAGGTACATAAAGCTGGTATTCCAACAGGCCGATTGTTTCCAATATTGGTACGGCTTCGTACAAACTTGCAAAATATTTAGTCTCTGTGTTTTCTCCCCTTAGGAGTCACAATTTATTTACTATTAAAAATTCTGTTGAGTTTGTTAAAAAAATTCATAGTTTCGTTCCAAATAATTCTTTTATGGCTTCTTTTGATGTTAACTCTTTATTTACGAACGTTCCCGTCGAGGGTTCATTGTTATGCCTTCTTAGACTTTCTGAATTTCATTTCACCAATACGGAAATTGAGGATTTAATTTTCCTTACCCGTACTTGTCTTAAGTAATGTTCTTTTGTTTTTAATGGGAAATTTTATATTATGTTAGATGGTCTGGCTATGGGAAACCCACTTAGCCCCATTCTTAGTGATATTTACATGCATTATTTTGAGGTTAAGCTGTTCCAAAAACTGCAGTTTCAATTTTATGTTCGGTATGTTGATGATTGTTTTGTTCTAATGAACCAGAATCAGTTTGAGAGTGATGAGGTTTTATCTATTTTAAACACCATTGATCCTCATATTCAGTTTTCTTGTGAGAAAGAACGGAATAATTGCATTTCATTTCTTGATGTACTTGTTTCTCGTACTGAAATTGGTTTTGAAACTACTGTTTATCGCAAACCTTTTTGCTGTTTCTTTACCTCCTCATAGACTATCGTCTCATCCTCCAAATCATAAATATTCTGCTTTCAATTCTTTTGTTTATCGCGCAATTAATATTTTTTCTTCGTCGGAACTTCTCAAAGTGGAACTTAATTATCTTAAAGCTGTGGCAATTGATAGAGACTATCCGCCAACTTTGATTGATTCCATTTATAAAAAAACTTTCAAATAAATCCCAAACTAATGTTCTTAACCGAACCTTCATCAGAAAGAATTTGGTTGTTTTGCCATTCGTTCCATCTGTAAGCTATCAGGTTGCTAAGATTCTAAAACGTTTCCAATTCCAGGTGGTGTTCTCTCCTATTAATAAACTTTCATTCTCTTCTCTTAAAGATCCTATTCACCCTCTTAATTGTTGTGGAATTTATAGAATTAATTGTAGTTGTAAACTTGCTTATATTGGACAGACTCGGCGTGCTTTAAAAATTCGCTTGAAAGAGCATCAAAATTATGTGAAAAAACAACAATTAAATAAGTCTAGTATTGCTCATTACTGTTGGGATTCGAATCACTCTTTTGATTTTAACTCTTATCAGATTATCCAAAAATGCCCCAATTCATCAGTTCTTGACTTTTGGGAATCCTTTCATATTTTGAGGAACAATTCTAACTTAGTTAACGATCTTCGTGCAGTTCCATATTTTTCTAACATTTGGCTCCCATATCTTTATTACTGTCCTTTCCCCATCCCCCCCTTTTTTCCCCCCATTCATTTTTATCGATCTTCCTTTGTTTATTTTTACCTTTTTGTCTTGATTGACACCCCCCCCCCCAATTTTCTTCTATTGATCCTTTGTTTATTTTTACCATTTTGTCTTGATTAACCCCCCCCCCCCCCCAATTTTTCTTCTATTTATCTTTATTTTTCCTTTTTTCGAATATTTTTTGTTTCTGTTTATTTTATTTCATGGTTTTCCATTCAGCTTTTCCTTTCTTGCGGTTCACGGTTACTGACAATTTCTTTCCTTCTTGTTTAAGCTTCGGCTTAATCTTTGTCCAATAGAATTCTTTCTTTCTGGGTTCGTACCTAAGAGAAAGCTCTTGGCCTTTGCTTGCATTCCTATTGGTTCCTGATCGGTTTATAACTTTGTCATTGGTGTTTGGCTAATCCGCTGTTTTTATCTTTTAAGCTGCATGCTTATCTGCTCTGGGCTTTTGTCGGATGTCTTTTCAGCCATAAGCTCATTATTTTTTGCATTGAAAAAGGCGTTCCCTGTAACGCCGAAACACGTGTCTGCTTTAATTTACAAATTTGTGCTTCTTCTAACGTTGTTTTGTCTTACTAAACTGCTGTTTGTTTTACTTCTCTTTTCATCATTTTACATTCCTGCTCCCCTTGAAATTCCTCTGTACCCCCTGGGAGTTCACGCCCCTGTGGTTCAGAACCGCTGTTTTAAAACATTCATCTGAATATACTTATTAGTGCCTCAAAAATTTTCTATTTTAGAATCGGAACTTCTAATTTTAAGTCTCCATAAATTTAAACCGATAAATACAGAGCTGAAAGTTCTTAACTGACAATTTTTTCATGTATATAGCATTGCATTCCCGGTGTTACCGGCTACTCATCATTTTAATAATTTTAAGTTACAAAGCATTTGTTAAAAATATATATATTTTGTTATAAGTTTTAATTTTCTTGAACTTTGATGCGTTATTTTTACTGCTTCATGATCGTTGTCAGTTTAGTATATGGGAAATTTACGTCAATGGCATACAATAGTGAACCCTGTGAATATGTTCAGGAAAATATGTATTAAAACAATCACCAAATAGTTTAAAAGGTATTAGAATATGGCAAAGTAAAGCTGCGTACATATAAATGAAACATTTTATTACAATTATATTGGAGGAAGAGATAGTCTAACCGCGAACAATCTTGTGATCCCTTGTCAATCATTTGAGAAAACGAGTTCATTCCTTAAAAAAGGTAAAGATGGTAGAAAAGACGCGTCCCATATTTTAAAGTTGAGCAACATTTTGGCGATATAAAAAAAAAATACTCTTAGTATATTTTCGTTATGTGATTATTTAGACCTTAAAGGCTTCAGTGGCAGCAATAACTGCATTGAGTTGGCGAAACAGTAAAAATGACAAGGTTTTCATTATTTAGTGTAACCCTACTCTCGCCAATTTTCAATTGAGATTAATTATAAGAAGCGTTTTTATCTCTGACTAGTGACTGCTGAAAGAAGTAAAATGAGGACCCACCCACTTACGTAGGGTGTGACCTCTCCAATGAGATACATGCCTTGGTAGCACAAAATTAAAATTTTACCTATTAGGCTAATTTCTTAAATTCCAAGTTGACGTATTTAAGCTCTAGAACCAATGTCGCACTTGCGAATTCCGTTCCATCTTTCCTCTTCCGAATCACTTCTTCACAAAAACGGACAGTTCTTAAACATATTGGAGCCAAGAGCCAACTTTTCGCGGTCAGACCTTATTTAATTTATATTTTTGAGCCACGTGATTTTTCACATTAAGCTTCCTTTGTGCTATAAATTCGCAGGATAAAGAATTAAACTGCTTCAGATGGATGGCGATGGCTGAAATGAGTAAATTATTACTCTCTCTCTCTCTCTCTCGGAATTCTAAAACCTCATCCTATCATTAAAAAAAAGCTTTTATTTGAGAAAGGCATCATCTATATAAGGATGTAAAGTCTCTTTAAAAACTAGTCAACACTTTCTCGAACTGAAGCAGTAAAATACAAAATTACGAAATTAAATCATTATATGCACTAATGCAGCGAGATTGTAGCAAAGACGATTAGGAAAATTTTATTTTTTGTTTTAAAAAGAAGGAAAAGAAGAAGGACTTAAAATGATTTAGATTCTGAAAATAATTTTATGTGGTTCCAAAAATTACGTTTGCACTTCAAACTATTCTTATAAAGAATTTAAAGGAAGTCCGTGGAATAACAAAAATCCACGCCCCACCCCCTTCTGATGTGAAACGATCATTTTTCTTCAACTTAAATGCGCGCACATCGTTTCAAAAACCTATTCAAGTCTCTCTGGCCGATAAAACTATTCGCCAAAACACATAAAAAGATTAACAGTAGCTTTAAAACTCAAAATAATCTTTCGACTGTATAGTTCATCACTTAATGGTCCAAGCAACCGCGCTGCCGTAACCCTGCTCTTTAGCGAGAGAAACTTTTTTTTCCTGCAATTTAAAATGTTTCGCCAAATAAACAATACTATGATAAAAACGTTATAAAGAACAATCACAATTGAATAATACGACTAATTATATTATTTACTTACAGTTGAAGATTGTTACTTCTCCAAATCTAAGAACAAAAACAAACGTTGAAGAAATAAGGAAAACAAAACCCAATAGAAAAATACAACAAAATCAAATTTGTACCAGAATACTGAAAAAAAAAAACCGCATTGAAAAATCAATTCGCTGACCACAACCGTCCCACAATAGCGCCACGCGTTTGAACCTGAGCGGGGTTTGAGCCTTGTCCAGCCATCTATTAAGAATTCATTGAACTAAACTTACACCACAATCTATTAGGAATTCATTGAACTAAACTTATCCGCCATCTATAAGGAATTCATAGAACTAAACAAGTAATTAAACATTTGATTTGCAATTAATCCAGTCAATCAAATTAAAAAAAATAGCCTATAGCCTTCCTCAATAAATTGGCTATTCAACATAAAAAGAATTTTTCAATTCGAACCAGCAGTTCCTGAGATTAGCGCGTTTAAACAAACAAACTCTACAGCATTATTATTATTAGTATAGATTCTTCTGTTCTGATGAGTAACTACGAAAATTGTCAATTTTGCTGCAAAAGCAATATTACAATATAAAATTGCTGAGACTACTCATAATTCTACACTTCTTTTTATAACAATTCAGAAACTATGAATATACATGTATCAAAAACAAAGTCAGATAGAAAGCAGCTTATTCAATACTATTTGCCTGAAATTTGCTTTCCTACCATTTTAAACTGTTTCTCAAAATAGAGGTGACATTACCTGTATATAAATGACAACACCAGTGATATGACAGCTTTAATATTTTAATTAGAAACATATAATAATGAAACTCAATATGATACCCTTAAAAGCTTCTTAATTATGATAAATGAAAGTTTGTTTAAGCTCTTATAGTTTTATTTCTTGATTCTATTTATACACTGCTTTTGATTCGCGGTTCTTCGGCTATTGTTTTGGAATTTTGTTTGGAGTTACCTGGTAAAACGTTTTCAAATAATTATACCAAAATCATCCCTTATCAATTAATATTGTCGTTTAAAGTTTTCCATTAAAGAGAAACATTCAATGGAAAAGTTATATTATACTAACTTAACTTATTGTTGTTCTTAAAGTGCGTTAAAACTGACTATTAAAGCCGCATTTTCCGCGGTTAATGATAATAGATAATTGTATTTAATTTTCATTTCGTTTTGGTTACGAATAATATCTGCAAGTTGTATTTCCGTATGCCTATATACGGTATTTAAGTTATCGCTTACATTTAATGAGCTTTGCCTCCCCTACGTTATTTCCTAGACCTTCAACGTAATTTCCTAAACCAGATCTAAGAAATTACGTTGCATGTTATATTTTTTGTAACTTGTATCATTTTTTTAATTGAAAAGGTTTCTTATTTTTGAATTGATGTCCCGCTTTTTATGAACTTACATTGTTTTGATGTTAATGACTACTTTAAAAGTATTCTTAGGATGTCATGAGGCTTAGAGCAGGAATTATTAAATGGAGGGAGCAGTCCAGCCACCGGTTTAGCAAACACTGGGGCTAAGACATCAAGTCACGTGACTCAACAACGATGAATGGTTTTCACGTTTTGCGTTAAAATAATGAAACAAACCTGATTTCTTCCAATGCTTTTCTTTAAAATCTATCCCATGACTTGGGGCCTTTCCTTCACTAATGAAAGTCTTCACTCCCTCCGTTTTATCTCTTCTCAATGGGTGGAACTAGTGAAAACAATAAATCAACCTACAAGTCAGGTTAGAACAAAAAATGTCATTATTATTATGTTTTTTAAACACTAGCACAAATAAAATATGAAATTGATTAAACTCATTTCAAATAACCTTAACCCGGGAAAGTGTCCAGTTCAAAAGTGGTATAAATGTTTCATATTTTTATAAATGTTGTATTTTCTGTAGTTTTCATATAAAATTTGTGTAATTTCTAGCACTACGGGTGACCTGTTACATATTATTACATTAAATACTTTTAGATAAAGCCCATTCGAGTGATATAACTTTGTACACTTGTTTTCCCCTTATTACGCATTATTTCATACTTTCTTCTTCAACTTCTAATTGCATTCATGTTGATGCCACTTAGATTAAATAAAACATTCCTCAAGTTCCATCTTTATTTGCATTCTTCTTATACATTTAGTTTGATTAACATATTTTCTTCCCTCGCGTAAACCATTGTCTATATTTTTATGACATAGTCAACTAAGCATATTATTTAGTTAAACAATATGCAAGATTTTTTTCCTAAGAATATTTAATATATGCTAGAAAAACCAATCTGCATTTTTTATTGCAAGTATTTGCGATTTAAATCTTACAGCTTTCTTTTTTAAAGGATTTTTTTTTTACAAAAATGACGTCTTTAAAAATTCATTGAATAAGAGCATAAATACGTATCACCAAAAGCTACGCGTTTCTAAAAGTTTACAAATATTTTTTTTCTTAAGTTGGATTTTACTCTTACATACAAGACTTGTTTTAACGCTGTATCACCTAATTAATTTGGCCTTTTTTGAAAATTTACATTTGTATAGATTAACCGCGAAAACCAATTGTTCTGTATACTTTTGTCACACAAAAATATGCTTCAGCTGGCATTTTTCTGGCCAGCTGACTTAAGACGTTTTCCATCTCCAGCTCAGCCACTCTCCTATGCCGGGATGATGAGTGCTAATAAGCACGAAACTGCAGTCCTCGGCTGGAATAACTGAGCTGGCGGTGTATTTCATGCAAAAAACAGTGGTTTTTTTTTTTTTTTCAAGCTATACAAAACAAATTCTTAGCACCATTTACAAACAAACCCTTTATGTTTATTAT
Organism: Uloborus diversus; assembly: GCF_026930045.1. Classification (NCBI taxonomy): domain Eukaryota; kingdom Metazoa; phylum Arthropoda; class Arachnida; order Araneae; family Uloboridae; genus Uloborus; species Uloborus diversus. The sequence continues at coordinate 39,270,834 of NC_072737.1, forward strand.
ACCTCATCGACGGATATAATCAAGTTTGAGTCTTAACTTTCCCTTTGTATTACTTACGAATTTTTAATTAAACTGAGAGAGTTAAGTTCTGCACATAGTTATACCCATAATTATATTTTTACTCAATTGTGAAATATGTGTTCAATATTTTAACTAGAATGAAAAAATATTTTTGCTAATATTCCTTAGAGAGAAATCTTTGAGAAAATTTACACTATCTATTAAATTGTTTTTAAAAACTCATTTTATTTTTAAGAAAACTATCTAGCACGTAACCTTACTGAAAATGCAGCCGAGATATTTTATTCTATATTTTGGAACAAAGTACAAGAAAAACTTTTAAATATGTTGAAGCAATGTTTACAAAACTTATTAAGCAGTCCATACTTTAATCAAATATGTGCTTAATAGAAAAACACATTCTCATGCCACCATTTTTAATAGTCTAGGGCTTTGAAAAAACAGTAAATGCTCAAAGGCAATGTTTTGTTTTAATAAAATCTCATTTCGTGCCGGAAAATTTAGTTTTTTAGGTTTCGCTGTAGTAACATACATTGTTATAAAGTGATTTCACTAAATTTTATTTTGATATGTATCTGAATAATTTTTAAAAAAATGCTTTCGATCACCCTGTGCTGTTATTAGCCGTAAAAATGAGTTATACCAGTGAATAAGTTTGTAATTATCCTTAAAAAGTGTTCGTCATATAAATAAATAAATAAATAAATAAATATATATATATATATATAATATCGATGGCATTGAAACCGATGTTTGGAGTCTAATTTTTCGCATTTCGCCTATTTTTGAGTTACATGCTATTGAAATATAGCAGAAGTGGTATATTTGAACAACGTAAGTCTCAATATTTGTTATGCAATGCTTGTGAGACTTTCCGGTACTCATTGATTCCCTTAAAAAGCATATTAGTTTCAATTCCTAAATTAAATTAGGTGTTCATTTATAAAGTAGTCCCAATTTAGTTGTAATACAAAATGGTGCTTGAAAATATCTCGAATCCTGACTGATATCTCGAGATTTAATGCACTGAAATGTACCTTTGTATGTCATGCTCAATCGCGTATATCTCGAAAATTAGACGCCTACAATCCGGTTCAACCCATTTAATAGACAGGGTACCCGCTAAAAACCCTTAACTTTGGATCTGCTGCTGCTATATTAATAAAAATGATGTCTAGGTATAGGGGGTAAAGTGGTCATGTCTTTCTGAAGAATACCACCTGCGGCGCCACCTGGTAGAAAGTTGCAAAGCTAGAATTACTATCTCGAAAACGGATTGAGATAGAGAGAAAAAGTTACGTACAAAGTTGTTTGTGCATTAACGATTTAGTATGAAAAGGCACTTAGTAGATAATAATACAAATAATTGAACGGTTAAAACGAGCATTATTTTTCCATGATTTCCAACGCTGTAACGTGAGAAAATGATCTGAGATGGAAAAAAAAGCAATAAACTGTAAGTTTGTCTTTTTTTTATGTTTCGATGTCATATTTTACCCGGATTAGATTATTATTTCTCCTTTCGTTCAAATTTCGTGACTTCAGTAAATCCGGGACGTTTTCGTGAAATCACGAAAAACCAAATGCACGTTTTAGCCTTTCAGTTATTTACATTAATGTCAACAAAGCATCTGTTTGTATCAAAATCATGGCGTGCTCAGCTTTGTGCATTTTTTCCCCTATTTCGAACCGTTTTTGAGATAGGAACCCAACTCCGTAGTTTTCCATCAGGTGGTGCTATAAGTAGTTTTATTTAGTAGCACATGGCTGCTTTTAAATAATCAGACGTAGCTTTTAAGAATGAAGCAGCAGCCGTTTCGAAGTTAAGAGAGTGGGAAGGTACTTTATTGGGCACCCGCTGTGTATAACAACCATGTTTCAATTTTGTTCTGTAAAATTGAGTTCAATCCGTCCCGTCTTTAATGCTACGTAGAACAGATATAATAGCCTACTTACATTATCAAAAGGATTTTGATGCCCATCAAGCCAAAAAAAAAAAAGAATGTTATTATTTTTATTTGTTTGTAATGTTTATTTAATACTTTTCCGACAATGTATTACTTTTATTTCTGAAAAAACTGGAAGTTCTTTTAAGTTTTGTGAGTAAATTATTTTAAGGAACAGTACTACAACACTTTTTTATTTCGAATGTAAACAAAGGACTATTCGTGAGCTTTACCTCAAGTGAATTCTCCATTTTCCGTAGTAGAATCTAGTGTGTATTTTATTTCCTTTCTAACTTAAAGTTGCTTGAACTGCATCTAGAATTCTTCTCACCAACTGCATTGGAAAACTTATAAATTGTTCTGTCTACATTTTTATTGGTTTATCGCATCGTGATTGAGATTTGTGTCTTGGTTTGTGTGCTGATATTACGTGACTGAATTCTAAAGAATTTAAACCCTTTTCCCAGCTGTTAATTTAAATGTGTAATATATTTTGTAGATAATGAATCATATTAGGACGGTTCAAAATTCATTTCACACATTATGAAGGGGGAAAATTATGAATCATATTTTTATGTAATAGAAATACAAAACTTTTTGATTTTAGGAAAAAAATATTATGGTTTAAAAAACATACAGCTGGTACTATTCTGGTACTATATATATATTTTTATTTTTTTTAAGCACCTCAATCGTTCATATTCTGACTCAAGGTTTATGATACTCAAAAGTTTAACATACAAGATTGAAACTTCGAAATAAAAGAATGTTTTTGTAAAGCAACAAAAATTCTAAACGGAATAGTTACTTTTCCATTATAGGTACTATGATTGGCACATATTTAATGTTGACAATTGATTGTTTTTAATTCATCTATTGCAGCCAAATATGGTCACTGCTGCATAAGATCTGCGTTTTTGATGATTTCTCCCAAGTGGACATTGACATTCTTTTAAAAATAACATAAAATATAAGTGATTCTGAATAAATCGCGAACTAAGAGAAAACAACAAAAGTTCTATCAAAGGGTAAAATTATCAGATTCATAATTATAAGGAGTTAATAAAAGATAGTAAAAGTTCCACACATAAAAATGTAAAAATGTGGAATGAGGAACAAGCATGGCGGTAAAGTAAAATATATGTTTACTCTTATTTCAAAGCTAATTTAGAAAGTTTAAACAAGTCACAAAGCACCAATTAAACAAGAGTAGTACTCTTACGTAAAAGTACCAGACAGTATACAACAAATGTATTTCAATATGATAAAGTTAAAATAAAAAATCATGAGATAAAATATTGGTTTCTTTAAGCGGTGAAAAAAAGAGGCCACTATAATTTCTAATTTAAAAGTTTTACTCTGCTGGAAAAAAATATTACAAAAGAAAAATCCAAAATTAAAAGTATAAGAATATAAAGCAGTTGGCCAAAGTAAAAATGAAAGATTTACTCTTTTTTTTCCATCACCAACCGGGTGATATTTTAACTAATTATGTAGCAACACTTGTAATGTATTCCATTTAGGAGAAAGGTTCCGCTGAAAATCAAAAAGTATGACAAAATAAGCAATTTTCAGAAATTGATAGTCATAATGTTGTAATTGAAAAGATATTTTTGTTATTACAGAATGATATGGTTTTGTTATTAGCATTAAAAATATTAATAGAAACCAATTAATATTTTATCCAGTATTTTTTATTTAATACCAGGCTTATTTCGAATTAAAATATTTTTAATAGTTTGTCATGTGCAAGCGCGACAGAATGAGATAGTTCATTTCGTTTCTTATGCAAGTATTTCGTTAATTCATACAAGTATTAAATCACTTACGCTTGATTTGGTAATTAATTCATTTATATTCCTTCATTTTAGGATTCACCTGTTCATTCATCCATTCAATTATATTCTTATTCATTTAGTATTTTATTCACTCATTTTTTTCTCATCAATTAATTTATTTCTCTATTTATTTTTTCGTTTATTGTTTCATTATCTGATCAAATTTTTATTCATTTGTTTATTTACTCAGTCTATTGATCAAACATATTTTTAATAGACGAATAGGAAACATCCCATTGAAAAAAAAATTTTTTTTTTCACCTTGCGAACTTGGGGGAGGGAGGGAAATGAAACATTTTCTCCTTTTTTTTTCAACGTATGAATTTACTGCCATAAATAAAAATGTTTCAAAGCAAGTTTTATCACAAGATATGTTTTTTTTCTTTATGTACTATAATTTTAAACAAGTTTCTAATTTCCTCATTTTGAAAATGTTATCTTAATTATTTCACTCTTTCCTCACGTTCCCTTACTATCAAAAATTTCGTTGTTGAAATTATCTCTTGTTCACAACACATTCTGGAATGAAATAAGTTCCTGTTACGACAGTGGTCGAAGTCACAAAGATGATTAACACGTGCCAGAAACCCACATTAATCATTTATCAAAATTTTAGGCTCGATTAATTTCTCCATGTTAGGCCACTATTGTTTAATGCATCGTGTAGTTGAAACTTTCACTGTAAGATTCTATTTGTGATACCGTTTAATGTTTGACTTGAGTAGAATATTGTAGTTTATGCGGGTTCTGCATTGGAAATTAATTTTACGCTGGTACTAGCTCATAAATAGGCAATGTAAAGGAACTAATAATTCAAATCTTTTGTAATTAAAAGATAAAAATACTTGATTGGTCGTAAGTTATATAATTTGTACTTAATACACAAGACGCATTCAACAACGAAGGTGGTTGCACTAAAAAAACGCCACGTAGACTAAAAACAGCAATTTTCAATTTTTCTATTCAGAGTAACGAAAATTGGCTACATCGCGAATTTATCACCATCATAAAGTTTAAATGATAATAAAGAGTTTATATTCAGCAGGCAAAAACATTTTTTCAACGGGAATAATTGTAGCAACAGTTATTACAAAAGACTGTGGTCAAAAACCATTGGCAGTTTTTTTAGAGTTGGCCTTTTGGGACTCGTGTTCCAAAAAAGTCTAATTCACCATATTTTGTTAAACAGCTGACAAACATAATTTAAACATAAACTTTTGCATAAAATATCTTTTTTTTTTTTTTTTTTTTGAGTCTTTTGATGAGTGTGTATCAATTGAAACCGATTGAATCATAAATGAGCGAGATGTTTGGAATGAAACTTAGGTTAGCCCTTTTCCCCCCACTTACCTTCTGAATCTAGGCGCATGAAAATGCAAAGTGACATTCTTTGTGACAACGCAGTTGCCTTCGAAATGAAAATTGAAATAATTATACCCTTAAAATATAGTTTTGGCATTTCTTTAACCTTTCTAATAAAGTTATTATTAGCAAACAAATGAAGTATTTAAGCTTTTACAGGATTACGCAACATAAAGTAGACCGTGGCAGATCACAGGTTGGGCAGCATGACACAAATTATCGAAAAAAAATTCCCCCCCCCCCGAGACATGTTTATTGTTACACAGAAAGCTAACCGTACAGTAAACTGTGTTAAAAACGTCATGTACCAGTTTTATACAAATAGATAGCAGAAGTAGTGAGCTCACGTCCCCCACCCCTTTAGCTTAGATTATACGATCATAAAGTCAATACAAGAGTACAATCAAAATTTTAAACTAAAGCCAGTTGGAATAGCTAAAACTGGTTATTGAATAATAAACGGATAATTTCGAAAGCAAAATTTTATATTACTGCACATAACTTTCTATTGAACACATTTTTAGTAATCTAAGATGTAGGTAAATTTAATATTATATCAGTCACTTTTACAATATCAGTAGGAGGTTTACCAATGTTTTGTTTGCAGTTGAAAATTTTGAATATAAATTTGTAACTTTTGAAAAGGCGCACCTCTGGTCACTTTTTATGTCCCTCCTGCTTGATATTTTTACTTTGCCTGCTAATGATACAACCACAGATTCGCAGAGAGGTGGATAAAAACTGCAATAGAAGCTTCAAAAACGACGATAATGCCAAAAATATTTACAAGTGACCTTATAATTGAGTAAATTATTGATACGTATGCTTTTTACTCTATTTGTATAATACTTTCACGCCTCCCCCCTTGAAGTTCATGTGCTAGGTTAGCTCACCCCCCCCCCCCTTCTTTTAACTCAGAAGCCCTGCTCTGTAGAATAACGATTTTCATATATCGCCGATATCAAAGACGTTTTAAATAGTTATAGAACTTCAGTATGGAACTCAAAATGAGATAATTTTAATTAAATTACTTAAAACTCTTATCGTTTTTTATGAAATGGGAAGTAAAAACAGAAAATTTCTGTTCATCATAGATCACTATAGATTCAATGATAAATAAAGAATGAGTAATTAGAAAATGATTGATTAGCTTAATTTCTCTTAATTAAAGTTACGTTAAAGCATTTTCCAATGATCACAGATTTTTACTTACTTAAGGGGGAAAATACCATCGTAAATGAAATATTTGAATGCGCCAAGAATATTCAAAAAGTGTTTCTCAAAAAGTTTTAAGAACTTGAATCACCAACTGTTCTGCAATTTTAAGCACTAATGCGATGTACTTCTGCGTTGATTTTATTTCAATCCACTGAATCCTTTTCTTATTCAAAGTTATTTTCCTATGAATCCTTTTCTTATTTAAATATTATAGAATTTGAAAAAAAAAAAGTTTTAGATGAAATGTTATACAAGAACAAACAAAGTGAAATTTGGTGGGTATGAAATATATATATATATATGTTTTATATACTAGGAGGCTCTTCTTCTTGAACACTTCGCTGACTGGACGCCATTCAAAAGTCGCAGCGGCTGCGTTGCCGCTGGGATAGAAATATTATAAGTGAAATTTTAATCTGCTTGTTTGTTTTTTATTTATTTACTAGAAAATCGCCTTTCAAGATTGGACGGGTGAAAATTGTTCCTACATTTGAACGAAGCAATTGCCTGTTTGGTGATTGACCTTAACTCGAGTAGATGAACCCTAAAATCCAGTACATAGCGTTTATTGTTGACAACTATTTTGTTTCTTCATTCACCTAAAATTAGTCTTACAAGTAAAGCAGTTAAGTTACCGGATCCATTTCAGCCTCGTCAAAATAAAGCATTTTCTGCCAAAAAGTATTATCAAATTATCATGCCGTGCTGTGAGTTTCATTGTTGATGACATCAGGAGTGTTACTCGATCATTGGCTATTATATATATGATGATTTTATTTTAATTTGATTATTTTTGGAATTATTTTCTAACAATGCATTCGTTTAAATTTACTTCCTCAAAGCAACTTATGATAGTTTCGAAATACAAAAAAACTAATATGTGTTCTCTGACTCATTAAAAGTCTTAAAATATATTGTTACAAACCTTGGTTGGGTTGCACTGTCTCCAAGATGGGAGATAATTCCGGCGACTCCAAAAGAAAAACGAAACGTGAAAAAAAAGAAAGAAAACAGAACTAATTACATACAATTAAGAAATTTAGACCATTTGGCAGGCCATTAATCATATTCGAATGCCGGGCTGTCAAGTTCTCAAGAGTATTCCCTCTCAAAAATGAAAAAAATAAGTAAGTAAATAAATAAAATGGCGGATTCTAAAACCTGCAGCTGTAAGACGAAACTTAGCAAGATACAGTTGATTTCACGGAAAAACGATGTACCATTAGATACAGCGTGCGGTGAGGACTGCATCGAATGTATGTTTTTGAAGATATTTATTTTCACTCTTTCCAGTTCGATGGGTTTGTTGAGGTTTTATTAGTGCTGTGATGACTGAAGCACTTCTAAGACGTTAACAGAGCTGCGAGTAAGTAGTTACCACGTGAAACAAGACATGATGAATGGGTTCTAAAGTGGCAGGTCTGTTCGTTGGCTCTTTGAGCTCATAACTTAGAAGAAGAAGACATGTTTTCTTTGTTGTTCTTATTTTAAGTGTTATTGTTGTTTTCCACTACTTTGTTGAAGCTGCCTCGTGGACTAAATTCCAGCGTATTCTTTAGGAACTTTGTTTATGCGCTTTGATAGTAGTGCCCGCTCGGCTTTGCCCGTAGTAGAAAATTAAAAGGTCATTTGGTTCGCCTGTATATTTACAGATAATGAATGATGAATTTCTCGCCAATATGCTACAGTAATTTGCGCGTCAAAATTTGCTCGTCCATGTTATGGTGATTTGCTCGTCCATGTTATGGTAATTTGCTCGTCTATGTTGTGGTAATTTGCTCGTCCAAGTTATGGTAATTTGCTCGTCTATGTTGTGGTAATTCGCTCGGTAAAATGTTTTTGAAATTATAATAGAAAAAGAACAAAATCGAATTTTCAAAAAAAAAAAAAAAACCGCTACAAGTTACTCATTGCTATGCTACGAACTAATTTTGCGCCAAATTTCATGAAAACTCGCCCAGCGATCTAGGCGCTATGCACGTAACAGATAGAGATCAAGACGTACAGACTAGAAGCTGAAGATGACATGGGAAAATAGAAATAACACTTATAATAGTTTTAACATTGTTAAATTTAATGATGCTTATAAAAGACCATAGAATACACAAGATGTTTTGCACTGAAAGAGAAAATTAATCAGGAAAACCTAGTTGTTGTTTATGCATAATTCTTTTTTTCTTTTTTATTTCATCAAGGTTTTATTTTTTTTTTTTTTACTGTCGTATTCGTTAGTTATTATATAAAGTGATATAGCCAGTGCTAACCTAAAATAATTAAGATGTCATCATTGAATGAAAATAATTCCACGCATTCTTTTGCTTTTGGAGTTTTGTTAAGGAGTGTTTGCCCACTGATTAACAATATGCATACGTTAATGGAAACAATAATGGTTGAACACTTTTTGTTTAACATAAACTGGCTATACGACTTCGAAGTTGTCTTGAAATGATGTTTCAGGGCAGTTTTTAAACCAAGCTAAAACCAAACATTTTTGTTTCCTTTAAAATTATTTTTCCTCTTGCACAAAATGTATGAAATTACCTATTTGACCCTATATACCCACTCCACATCGTATGACCCATTTGACAGCTATTCGGTTGTATCTAAATTTATCAGTAATAAATTTTCGCAGCGTGAGTATAAATGTACTTGAAATTTTCACAAGTAACAGAAAATTTATGTTCATTTCTTATTATTGATGTTTTTGCCATTTTTTCTGTTTTAGTAGTTATTTCTACGCTTCTTTCTATTAAAGAATGGAATTTCTTTCATTTTTACCACTTCTACCCTTTAGAATGCTTCAAGAATGACTATGCGCCATGTTGGCTCTTTTCTTTAACTCAGAGTCTTACACGGACTAATCAATGGCAATATTTCGTCTTTGAATACCACTAGTTTAAATCATTCTAGTTCGATAAAACTTTCCAATTATTTTCCCTTGCTTCTCTCTCTTAAGAAAGCCAATTTGCTTTTGAAAGGTCTTTAACATAAACATGATACAAACGTCAGTACCCTAATTTACGACTTTCAAAAATTTCCCTCCTGATTTAAAAGCACCATCAAAGTTAAAAGCTTTAATATGCAAAAGACAAACCATAAATCTTCATGATTGAAAAACATTGTAGCGCCATTGTCTGTGACAGCTTGATTTACAGCCACAATGAATACTCACCCAAACATGTCTTTAACTGGACTAAAACCAGTTTTTACAGTTGTTTTTATGTAAGAACAAAAATAGTATAAAATATGTCGCTAAAAAGATAAATAAAAAATAAGTAAACTAAATAAGGGAAACATTTTAAACTTTGCTTTTTTTAATCTCTTGCATAATCTTAATTGCTCATGTTAATTAGAGTTTTGATTTGCAAGATTACTTGAAGTAAACGCCTATACCATAAATTATGTCCCGCTTGGAGCTAACATTATTTTTCCGTTATGTTTATTCTATACTTTATGCCTAGGTTTTAATTTATATGATGAACGGACCTAAGTTTAATGTTAATTAAAATACAGATTAAGTGATGCATTAAAATGTTTCAATTTGTCTTTTTTTTTTTTTTTTGGATAAGAATGAAAATGTTTGTTTAGTATGTTCTTTCTTTTTCGTTTTAGCAACAAGTTATGTTTATGTTATTTATGTTAAAACGTTTAAAATATTTATAATTTTATTTAGACTGGAGGAACTTATATATATTTTATTACTTATTTTAGTATTCTCAACAATTTTGATATTTTATAAATCCTAACGTAAATTTTTCTATTGTTCTTTAAAGAAAAATCTCAGTGTCATATATTTATCTTCATTCAAAAATGTATCGGAAATTTCTTGGCGTAGTTTTTCTTTTATTATTTAATTCGGTCAACAATTTATGATAGTTTTCTGAATTTTATTTTCTAATTTACCAGCACTTAATTTCATTAATATTAGGGATGCAATGATAAGCAAAAGAGCAATTTAACGATTGCCGATAAATCGGCTGTTGATAATCGGCCGATTTATTACTATAATAGTTATTTTTAATACTACCAGTGTGTCTATCTTTTTTTTTCTTTTATAATTTCAACTTTAGAGGTAGTTAATAGTAGTAGATTAATTTTTCTCCACTCTCTTAATTTTCCCAAAATAATTTCAAAATTTCATCCACTTTCTTTAAGCCAATGTTCATGTTAATATAGTTCCATTTTTAATATAGTTCCATTATAAGTATACAATTTTAACAGACATTAAAATTAACGGTTAGCCTGTGGTCAGCAGATTAATCTAAGAGCATTTTTGCATTTTTACTTCAGATTTAATTTTTAATGATTAGTAGCTATTTAATTTAAGATTTTTATTCTTTGGCAAAATTATAAGGTTACCTAAAATCACTATACAAAAGGAGAAAAGAATCGACGTATGAAAAATATTGCAACATTGCATACATGTGTATATTCTTTGGCAAAATTATAAGGTTACCTAAAATCACTATACAAAAGTAGAAAAGAATCGACATATGAAAAATATTGCAATATTGCATACATGTGTATATTCTTTGGCAAAATTATAAGGTTACCTAAAATCACTATACAAAAGGAGAAAAGAATCGACATATGAAAAATATTGCAACATTGCACATGTGTATATTTATTCAAAATAGATATATATATATATATATATATATATATATATATATATATATATATATATATATATATATATATATATATATATAACATTACTTCAACCATCAATTTAAAAAAAAAGTTTGAACATAAATGCTTTTAAAATTAAATGATATTTCATAATAATTACTTTTTTCCTGAATTCGAAGTTAATAATTTAAAGATTAAGTTGTAAAATGTAAAAGGAACGAAATAACCGGTAAACAAATGTCGTGTCATCAAAAGCTGGGGCGAATTATATCATACTATAAACTTAATCAATGATCCTGATTTTTTAAAAGCATTAGGAAGCCTTTTCTTTTACGTTGCAGAAAGTGAATGGGAGTTTGCAGTGGGATCATATAGATATTTGTGAATTTCATTTAGATTTCTGTCCTTCAAAAGACAAACAGAAATTTCTACAAAAAGTAGGTGCAAAGCAGGTGATGCGAAAATAGTAAGGGGTTGGGGATTACTTATGTTTTTCGCTTGGCAATTGGAAAGACCTGGAATTTAATTATTCACGATAGTACCATGTGAATATCAGCTGTGAGGATTCTTCCTTTTTATTTCATTATGTTTTACGCACTTTCTAAGCTAAAGGCTTCGTTTTTGCTCTGTACACTTTCACACTACGTGTTATAGTAATATCTGCAAAAAAATACTTTTATGTATTGTTAATAAATGTATTCATCATAGTGTCTTGTTAAAAATATGCTAAATAAAGCATTTCGGAAAATATGTTTTCTTCCGATTAATAGGAAATTTTTTTGCCGAATATGAATAATCGGTAAAATGGCAGATTATGGCCGATTAATCGATGCACCCCTAATTAATATGTAATCTTTCGTTTCAGAATATTGTTACACAACCATACAAGTCATATACTCACAATTTTAAAGATTTTTTTTAATCTACGCTCATCGGTTTTCTTTTTCCCAAAAATTATAATTATGTTTTAGTACCCCTACCCCTCCACCCCCGAGGGGATACTTTCTTTTTTGAGTCACTAGCCATTTACCCAAAAAACTGCACAGATGTTACGCTTTCAAGTGCGCAGTTGCGTCAAAATATTTTAAATTTACAACAGTTAACATCAACACACAAAAAAAAATCACTTAAGTAATGCTTTTGTAACACACCCTAACTTTAGTTGTACATCAGCTTTGTGTGTGAATTTTGCGTGCACCTAAATATCCACACTCATCCTGTTTTCAAAACTTTTGCTCAAGAAAATACGGCTATATTAATTTGCATTTTAAAGCTGCTCCAAGTTTTTTTTTTTTTTTCCGCGCATAAGATAAAGTTATTATTGTAGCTCTGGCAACGTTGTATCTCTTTTCAATAAAAAACCATTTAACATACTTCATGAGAAGAAAATCTACTTTATTTCTCTTTTCCTGATCTTTTTTTTTTCCTTTTTTACAAATTTTCCTTTACGTTATTGCATTTTTATATGTTTGAGATATCTTGAAAAAAAGCATTTTGTTCAAATAATGTGTTTTATTGAATTGTCGGTCTCTAGATAGATTTTTGGATTATTTTAAACAATTTCATCCTTAAATCTCATTTTTCAACAATGAAATATTTTGAAAGGCATATTGAAATTCAAGTTTTTATGTTCCAGAAAAAAAAACGGCTTTTTTCTTCTTTTAATGGAAACAATTGTTTTTTGTTTTGAATGCTTAGAGCATAGTGTTTTTCTATTGAAGTTTTCTTTACCTTTTTATTCAGTTGTTTATGCTTTACATTGCAAATATTCTCTGTAAAAGCAGTTTATTATTTATTATCAATTAACAAGAGCTTTTACATAACTCAAGTAGTGTAACACATTGTTCCATATTTACGTTTTCTTTGTTCAGTTTTTTTAACGGCTATTTATAAATATGAATTGCACATACGTACATATCAAAATGAAATATTACACATAATTCATTAACCCAATAGCTTTTATGCAAAGCAATTATATGAAAAATTAAGCGTCAATTAATACAAATAAAATATTTCAAGATATTATAAAATCAGCCTTTTTCGCTGAAATTTATATCTTTCATCAATTTTTGTGCCTATTTCCTTTATTCTTTTCACTTTTAACCAGTTTCGGACTATTTCAGTATTGATACGATCAACTTACGATCCTGCTGATTATTTAATACCTTACACGGTTTGTTTACCTACACACATATTGTGTTATACCTTATACATTTGCACAGGTGTTACATTTGGTTTTTTACGCACATGCTTGCCCATTATTCCAAGAACTTTTAATTGTGGTTTCTAAATTTTTATACATTTGAATATAAGGAGTTATTATGTATCTAGGGGCGGCACTACAGGGTGGTGGGGGAGTCACCGCCAGGTGACCCCAAGTGAAAATGCAAGTTTTTGAAAAAAAAGATAACGGGGGTTAACCCCAGGATCCCCACTTTTATTGTTCTTTGTGCATTAGCCTATTTAATATTTTGTTATAACACAAATGTAATTGTTTCTGAAAGTTGCATGAATTTCATGTTTTTTTTGTTTACATAGTTTTTTTTGTGTGTGTTTAGCGTTTGTCTGGGGGGGGGGGTGCAAATTACCGTCCCGGGTAACACCCATGCTAGGTACGCCACTGACGTATCTTAACATAAAGTATGAAACTTCCTTTCAAAAATAGTATTTTAAAAGTAGTGGTTTGTTTGTGTTGCTGTGTCCCTTGGGGTATTCCACCCTTTCTTCGTCAAAAAAGAATTTGAAAGCTAATGCTTCATATAATGATACGTAACAGCTCCTTATATTTAAATCTGTAGAAATTCAAATCAAAACATAAAAATTACAAGAACAAGTGCCAATATGTATCTAAAAGTTTCTCACCTGCGGAAATGAATTGAGTTGTTAATTTCAAGAACCAGTCAAGCGACAAAATTTCCAATTTTAAGAAAACGTCTATATCACTTTATTAAATTAGTCAATGATGATTACACAACATTGTTTATAGAAAAAAATTTACCCAAATATGATATTTTGTCTTGTATTTTGTTCATTCCTTGTGATATTCTGTTTGTCTACGTTTTTTTTTCTATGCTACATTTTCTATTTCCTATATTTATTTGTCAATGTATAACTATTTCTCAAAAATAAAATGTTGTTCTTTTTCAGGTAAGTTGCATTCCGTTACAAAACAGGAAACTGATACATTGGACACGATGTTATTTCCTTTTCCCCAATTTCGGATTACTGGTACTCAAACACAGGTAACAGTGACTGAAATGTATTTTACAATGTATTTCTGAGTACATTCTTAGGAATTTTCATGTTTATTTCTCGAATTAGGTTGGTAGAATAATGGTTATATAACCTATCTATTATTTTGCGAAATATGTTTCGGAACATTTATGTAACGCTCAATTCCATGCTTTATGTTCCGATGGTTTAAAATGTGTTCTTTGCTGTATAAATATGAAATAGATGTCGAGTCGATCTACCATATGTATTTTAAAAATACCCGCGGTCTATTTATGCTTCTTAAAAGAAATAAATATTGATACTTGCTGTCGTTTTATTTATTATTTTTCTTTTTTGAATAATAATTGAAAGCTACATTTGATGTTAAAAATAGAACGACATATGAGGCAGTGAGAAGCAAAGGGATGCAAGTGGACATTTTCAAGTTTTGAGTAAAACGCGTTTAAGGGTTAGCTACTAGGTTGGGCTTCATTGAAATTTGTTTCTAATTCATATCATATAGCAGCAACTACCAGGGCTACAAGTACCATATCTAGCACCAAGACAGAGGAGAGGTTCACCACCATGTGTACTGTCTCCAAATTTTTAATTTTGCCACTTACATCCCTTTGCTTCTCACTGCCTCATATGAAGTAGAGATAAGCAAAGGGACGTAAGTGAGCAGTTTCAAGTTTTAAGTAAAACGCCTTTAAAGATAAATTCCTAGGAAGACTTTCATTGCTTTTTTTTTCTAAATCATGCTGTGCAGAATCACCTACCTTTTCTACAGTACTATGTCTCGCCCCAAGACAGAGGAGAGATGTTTTTACTGGTACTATTTACTGGTTATCTCCAAATCTTTAATTTTGCCACTTACATCCCTTTGCTTCTCATTGCCTCATATGAGTTTAACTTCTTAAGAGTTTGTTAAATTTTCCATCGCATAGTTAGGTTACGAAAACAAATAATCCTCATATACGTAAGAATGAAGGCTTTCATGGCCGGTGTCAATAATGTTGTAAGATTCCGGGCTGTTGTGCCGTGGTCTGAATGTTGTTACTCCAAACGTTTCATCTGCATCTGCTTCGGCCATCTTCATTGTTAGCGAAGTCGAAGCTTCCAGGGAAGCGACTTCCTAGCAATCCTCATATAACTTGAATCCTGTTGCAAAAAAAAAATCTCATGCTTTTAATAAACCATATATATTTTTGCAGTTCAGTAATAGCAATTTAAGATAGGATTCATTGAATAGATAAATACTATTTAATGTATTTGACCTCCCCCTGGCACAGCCTGGTTAACACTAAAACCACTACAGCTGCAGAGAACGGCTGTAAACCAGTGGTTGGAAAAACTACATTTTTTTTGTAGTGTCTTACAACTAAAACTCCTTTGTTACATATGTAGTTAACTACAACTACGTTTTTTAAAATGAAGAACTACAAACTACTTTTGAAATGTAGTCGCTACTTCGCTACTTTTCAAAAAATAAGTAAATAAAAAGCATACGCACTAGGGTGTGAATAAATGAAAGTCGCTTTTTCATGTGGCATATATTTTTTTATATTTTTCATCTTATGTCAGAACAATTGTGAAAAAAAAAGTCCTATAATTTAAGCAACGGCAACCTGTGCTGACTTACGTCTAAAAGTGTTGACCCGTACTTGTATGCTGGGCCAAACCGAAAAAAAAAATATTTCGAAACTCGAAACTTCTGTTGATAAAACATTTCCCATAAACCTCACACCCCACATGTACCACAAAAATGTTTATTCAAATTTAAAAACCATTTACAGGGTGTACCGCAAAGGACTCTCTGATTTCAAAAACATTGATTGAAAACAGAAGACGATTTTGAAATGAAACAAACTGTATGTTTATTGTAAAAGTCGTAAAATTCATGTACAGAATTTTTTAATTTAGTACCAAAATGTGCCAGCAGGTGGTGCTGCAAGTGCAATTACTTCTTGCTTGGGTTTGACATTACCCTCCAACTCATCGGCCACGTTGCCTGCCCTTTGGCGAAGATAGTACGGATTTTTTTCGGGTCACGGCCTGTAGGACCATTATGCTTTTTTTGAAAGCTTCGCTTTGTTGCCGTAGGGCTGTAGCCTAAGATGCGAAATTCCAGCACCAGGAAACACTCGTTGTTCAATGGCGCACATGTTTAAACCTTGTTTCACGTTTCAAAGCTAGAAACTATAGTCCAACCTTTGCAGCACTATTTATAGGGACTCCTATTGCAATTACAGCGTGCAGCGCCACCTGTTGGCACTTTTATGAACTAAATTCCAAATTTCTGTACAGGATTGTTATGGCTTTCACAATAAACATATCATTTATTTCATTCCAAAATTGTCCTTTGCTTTCGAGATATTCTCTTTCGAAAACAGGGAGTCCTTTGCTGGACAACCTGTAGATATCGCACACTTAGCCGTAAATTTATAATTTTCTACAAAAAATTGATTTTTTTTCATTTAATTTTTTAAAAATTACTTATAAATTTAAATAAAACATCAAGTTCCAAAATTATTTATCAAACACATTTTCCGATCAACATTTGCAAATGAATAATGAAAAAATATATATATTTAGAATAAAAAATTTAACTTTACCTTTAAAAAAAATCCACATCTTTGAGTACTATGTGGGGGAGTTAAATACGAGGGGGACCCAAAAATAACCGGATTTTTGTTCTAAAATATTTATATATTAGTTTATTCACAAAATTTCTTTAGTCTTCTTCAAAGTGTTCACCCTTAGATGCAATACACTCATTAATTCTTTTTTTCCACTGTTTAAAGTTCCCCTGGAACTCTTTAACTTTGACCATGTCCAGTGCCCCTTGCGAAGCAGTTTTTACAACCCCAATATCATCAAAATGCTTCACTTTCAGAATTTTTTCATCCTCGGGAGCAGAAAAAGATCACAGTGGGTTGGTTCTGGCGAATACGGGGGTCGAGGAACGACTAACCACCCCTGAGGGGTCAAGTAGCGGTTAATAGTGAAGGCTGTGTGTATGGACCGTTATCATGGTGAAGGAAGTATTCTTCCGATCTCCCGCGCAAGCTCCAACTCACTCTTGTTTCTTCTAAAGTTTCGTCAATTATAAAACGACGACTCTCGTTGATTTTTTGGCGCATTTTTTCAACGTTTTCATCATTTCGAGACGTTGAAGGGCGCTCAAAGCGAGCATGATCTTCAACATTCATGCTACCACGTTTAAAGCGCCCAAACCCCTCAAAAACTTGTGTACGTCTCATAGCATCGTTCTTGAAAGCTTATTGAAGCATTTGGTAAGCTATCCCGTTGCCGACTTTTCAAGCTGGAAGCAAAATTTCAAGCTCACAGTTTGTTCTTTTGAATCTTCCGTAATAAGTTTGCAGGCGGAAAGCAACAACACCTGAGAAAACCAGCACTACGATCAGACGTTATCAACAAACTGACGGGCACAGCTGGTTTGTGAAGGTCTCTACTCGGAGCCATCTAGCTGGAGAACACTCTACTACATCTAGGATTGGCATCACACCATTAGTCCGGTTTCTTTTAGGTTCCCCCTCTTATGGCTGGAGAGCTAACTTAACTACCTTCTTTACTGTTCATATTTTTCAGTTTGATAATTTCGTAAAATTTGCCTTACATTGAAAAATATGTATCGAAAAAAATCAATTTTTTTTAAAGAAAACTATACATTTTAGGCCAAGTGTGGGATACCTAAATGTTTTTAAATTTGAATAAATGTTTTTGTGGTGTATGGTGGAGTATAAGGACAACTTTTTAGGATTTTTTTTTCAAATTATATGAAACATTTTTTACAATTGTTTTAACGTGCAAGAGCACTGAGGAAAATGAAGTTTTCAAAAAGGAGTACATTCATGTTTTCAAATTTTCTTGAAATCTTTTGTTTCAAGTATTATAAGTGCCCATGTTTTTAAAATAGTGTGCTGAGTTATTTCAGACTAAAAAATGAGCACATAATACTCAGTTTTTGAAATTATTACATATTCAAAAATGAGCACAAATACCTCAAAAATGAGCACACATGTTGATTTGAGTATTTGAATGTTTCAAATTTAAATACCCACGTAGTCGGAGCCATTTTGACTCGTGATATGTTCAAATTTTAGTACTTTTTCGTCATTTTTGAAATAGTCATTTTTAGAGTGAGAATGTGCGATTCATCAACTTCCGTTTTTTTTTTTTGCGACACCCTAATACACACACACACAACGTAGGAAGATTGAACAAAAAAAGGTTTAGATTGATAATTAGTTCATCTGAACGCGGAATTTTACTAAGAATTATCTATCATTTATTTTTTTATCTTTTTCAAACATGCCCGTTATCGTACTCTTATATAACTCTGTAATACTCATATTTATTGCAAGCTGGCCAGGACAATTCAATATAATCCTCTTCTCTAACAATTACAGTAGCTTCTTTATTTGGTGAATACTGTAAAAGCAATTATTTTCGCGAGAATTTAATTTTCGAGATTTTTGCTTGCTCAAAATCACGCGTAATCGCGAAAGATTAAGCTTTGCGAAAGATTTTTTGTTTTTCAACTTTCGGTCTGCTCTTATAAAGTTCACGGAGTTTTCACTCGCAAAATCACCAATAACTTCATTTTCGCGAAAATAAGTGCTTTTACAGCAGTGAACAATAATCTCTTGGAAATCTAAAACATTCATCCACGGAACATTCTCGGTAGTGACAAATACATTTCCTTTTAAGTCAAGCTCTATTCAATACAAATATAGGCGAAACATGAAAATTACAATGTTAAAGCAACTAATGGCGTCAAATTGATAGAACGTACGGAGTCAAAATGATATGCCTGAGTTTAGCTCGTATTTTTATGAGTCTTATTTCTCACTGCATCCGCTGATGTACTTGTGTAAAATTTGCGCCTGTCAAATTCGCTTGAACATTGATTTTTTTTTCTTTTTTTTTTAAATTTATTCGAAAGTAGTTTTTAGAAATCGCTACAAACTACTATTTGTTTATATCGAACTACTCACTACACTATTTAAAAAAAATAGTGCGCTACCTACAAGCTACTAAAAATGTACCTACTACAGCTGCGTCGCTACTTGTAGCGCGCTACTTCCAACCACTGATATAAAGCATAAAAAAACATGCTATCTCATCTTAAGACCAATGCATCAATATAAGTGCACGTGACTCATGAAATTTCAAGAAATAAGCAAGCATTAATGCTCTATGAGGATTTCATTTTATGCTTTCTGTTGCCATTTGGTTTGAGCTTTAAAAACGTTACAATTTCTTTAGTAGTTCTCTGGAGATTCAAAAATAGGTTTTTATTCTTTTGCTTCCAGTGTACACCACTATCAGGAACAGCGGTAAGCTTTTTCGCCATATTTTTTGCAAGATTGTAGGGATAAATTTAAGGCTTCGAATTTATTGCTAACACGAAATAATGGTTGGTATATTCCTTTTAGACATTTATCCTCAACCTATCCCATGGAATACATTTACTTACACACGCACACACATAGTCCCAAATGTTTCAAACGATGTTTAAGTTCTTAAGATTTTAGATACATCCTCAGCGTTCCAAGTGTGTCAAGCTAGATTTAAATTAAAGTTAAATAAGCACTTTTTTGCACGAAAAGTAAAATGTGGAATAACAACGTATAATGACACAAATTGCAGATTATTATTAAGATGTGACTCGGGGTTCCAAGGAACCCCTTTTTCAATGCAAAATAAGTGAGCTTGTCGATAAAAAATACATCCGACCCACCTTTTTTCGGATGTCTTTTCATCCATAAGCTCACTTATTTTACGTCGATCGGATTTTAATTTCATCTATGAGCTCACTTATTTTGCATCGGTCGGATGTCTTTTCATCCATGCGCTCACTTATTTTGCATCGGTCGGATGTCTTTTCATCCATGCGCTCACTTATTTTGCTTTGAAAAGGGGGTTTCTTGTAACCCCGAAAAATGTGGCTGCAGTAATCTGCAATTTGTGCTAGTATACGATGTTTTTTTTTTCATTTCAAATCTAAATCGTTGGCAAGTTTCTTCGATAATAAATCAACTCGATGAGATTCCTTAATAGAATTTAATCAATTTTCAAAGGGAAATGTTTGACGAAAGTAATGGAAAAAAATATGAAACACGTGCTAAGCACACGCGATGAAAGGACTAACATATGTACGTACGTATGAATTCCATAAGGTTAAACTATATGTTTTATTACCTATCTATATTTTTTATTCCCTTGACAAGTAGTAAAAACAAGATTTTAATGTATTATAGGACCTTTTTTGTTGCAGATACTTGAAAAAGATACTTGACAGACTTCCTTTTTTTCGTGTGACTGCTTTTACCACTAGAGAAGAGCTTAAGAGATAGTTTAAAAGCTTTACAATGTATCAACTTTTAATCACTGATAGTTTTTAGCCATCTTAACAATGTACTTACAAGTGCTTTCAAAATCCTTTTTAACGAAGTTCTTTCTCCACATCAGTAAAACATTTCAGCAAGATGTTATCTTTGCTTTAATCCCTTTTACTTTTGGTTTCAGAACGACTAATCCATTTACTTCCAAAAAGAAACAATATTTCAAATTTAATCCATCCAATTTTATTTTGAAACCTGTATAACAATTTGAAGATTTAAAGAAAACTGTCTCACGTTTTAAAAGTTTGTGTTGCTTACATTTTCCGATATGTTATGACTTCCAATTATTTTGATGGTTTTTTTAAATATCTCAATCTTTATAAAAAAATTTGACCTACTATTTTTTACCCCCGACACACAAAGGAAGGGGATTATAAGTTTGACGTGTATGTGTATCTGTCTGTGGCACTCTAACGGCTAAACGAATGGACTGATTTTTAAAAAAATCAATTTTGTTCGAGAGTTGTTCGAGAGTGTTCTTAGCTAGGTTGCGTCTTTGGATGACAATAATTAACGAAGGCATTAATAAAAAAAACCTCTAAATGGATTTTCGCGATTTTTGCAGAGAAAACATATTTAAAAATTTCAAAATTTAGTGTTAAAATAAAGATACTTTTTTTCTGCGTCTGATAGAGATGGATCGATGTGTTTGGAACTTCCAAGTTATATAGAATTCGAATTACAACATTTTTTAAAGCAGATTTTATAAACGGCTAAGCTATGACTCACGCGATCGGTAACCTAATTCATTGTTGGCTGACAAGAAAATTAAACGCAATGAATTAAAACTTTTATCTGTTGCCAGTTTCTACTTGTTAACAAATAAAATACTTGTAATTTTTTTAATAGTATAGGCTTTTAAAAGGATTATAAATTTTCCCTTTTGATTCTACATTTGCGACTCAGTCGGGTTTTTTTTTTTTTTAATTATAGTTACTTGTTTACAGTACAATTTCCCTTTCCCAATAATTTCGTAGCAATATCAATGTGCGACAAAAAAAAAAAAAAAAAAAAAAAAAAACCCTTCGAAATGCTTCTGACATTATTCCTGCTAGTTCTTTTGTAAAATGAGCCCCTGAATCCAAATATATGACCACCGTTTTCCCCTTACACGCACTACCTTCTAGAAAGTGCCCCCCTCCCAATTTTTTTCAGTTTTCGAGAGTTTCATAGCCGTTATTTTTATTTTAAAGGAAAATGTAGCGTTGTATCAGCCATTAACTCTCTTCTGAGGGGAGAAAGATACAAAGTTCAAAATCATGATCATTTAGAATAAATGGGGAGACTCCATAGGGGTATTACCAATAATATTCTTGAATATTTAAAAAAATACCAGAACCAATATTTTTTTCCCTTAATGTTTTGCTTTACAATTTTGTAGAAAATTTGACAGAGCGACTTACACAAGGTTGATCAAAGCTTCCATTTTTCAAACGGTAAATCTAAACACCTCCTTCGTCAACAGATATTCAAAACCAAAATTAATCGCCGAATAAAACTTTCCTAGTTTTGCTATCCCCTAATGAGTTTCTCTCATCGAGAGAGCGTCACCACTGCCTTCTTGACTGCCCTTCTCATTGCCTTCTTGATTCAAGTAGGCAGTGGCGTTGCACATATGTTCATCTTTGGTTTCGCTTTGACCTCTGCGTTTAAAACTCCTGTTCATGCAATCGTCTAAGTGGAGATGACTTCAAGACGACAACTCTGGATCCTTCTAACAGTTATTGAAATAAAAAACAACTTTAAAGCGATTAATTTAATCGATTCACTTTATTTTACGCCAATTACTACAAGATTTGTACCACATTAACATTAATGACGTTTTAGTTGGCCGGTTTTCCTATTTTCTTTAAAATCTTCAAAACCGTAAATTATGAAAAGGTCGCTTAATCCAAGATATGTATTTTTTTAGCTTTAAAAATGATACAATGTATGTTTTCGTTATTGCAAAAGATATCAATTGGATGGCCCATTTTCTGCTAAAAATTAACGTAAGATTTTTCGAGTGCCCAGTTTAATACTTGTTGCAACCTATAAACTAAGTAGAATGCCAATATTTTCTCTGGCTTCAAAATTCAAATTTAATGAATTTATGATTCTATTTTTTTGACCCATAAGAAAAAATTACATTTTTAAATGTGTTAGTGACTCTTAAATTGTTGAAATAATGCCGAAAAAGTTATTAAAAATTGTTCTGCCTCTTCCTGCCTAAAATGCATCGCACTTTTAATTTCATGTGTTCATTTTACGTGACGCTATCCCAAGTTTCGTTTAGAAATTCCTGATATTCTTCTATTTTGAATTTGTATGTTGTATTTTCTTTATTTTTCTTACTTCCTATATATTCGTTAGATATGCATAAAAAGTATTATCGATGTTTAATAATACATCAATAAAGAAGGCTTGTCACCTTTTTTCGTTAGTATAAACGTTATAATAAACGCAAGTCTGAGAGACCAAAAAACTGAAGAAAAGAAAAATAGCAGACGGTCTGTAAACAGACCTTTATCAATGTTTTATACCAAACTGTTGAGCGTTTTGAGACAATGTAACTAAAGTTATTGCGTTTTTAGCAATTATTTACAGAACGTTTCCACAGCTTAAGCTTCTTATTGCGGTTTGACACGGACGCCCTTGCGTGATAACCGTCAAAATGCACAAATGTTCAGGAGGCATTCAATTCGTCCAGAAATTACAGGGTTATCTGATCTTTGGCAGCAGAAAATTGATAGTCTGAGACTATCTGCCACATTTATCAATAAAACTGCGTCCTGAAAAATTGAATTATGGAATTTATGATCAATATGTCCGTATAGTTTGAGACGGATTACGGGAAGTCTTATTAGGCACCTTATAAAGTACGCAGGCAGTTTTTAAAAAAAGAAGCCACAATTATCAGGAACTCTTCATACTTGTTTGTCTGTGTGATTAGTTTTAAGCAAATTTTGAACGTATTGATTTTGTTCGGCAAAAGCACATACGTATAGAGCTTACGGTAGTTATAAGAGCAATCAAGCTCTAAAAAAATCAAAGGAATGGAAACTTTTAGAGAAAAATCAGCGAAAGCTAATCGAAAATGGTTTAAACTAATTGCGTATTTTTTCTAAAATTTGTTAAACAAAGTGATGAAAGCAACGAAAGAAATGGATAATTTGATATTAAACATTAGTTAATAAGAAAGGAGATCGGCAATAAAGAAAAAAAAATCTAGTGGCATTGTTGTAACAGTAACGTTTAGTAGGGACGAAATTTAAAAGATTTACTATCCACCTTCGGCACGTTGGTGTACACTTTCTTCGGAGGTGTATTTCGGGGCTTCGTTGTTTTCCTTCTGTAGCCTGCAGCAGGTTTGTGTAGTACCCCCATTTCCTGGAAGTACCTTTAGGACTACTTTTGGGACTTCCTCCTGTACTTGCCCCCTGAAACAGCTGCTTTTGAAGGAATTTGAATATATTTTTTTGGGATTTTAAATTACATTCCTTTGAAAGAAAAGAAGAAGAAAGCATGCTATCAAAACACACACTTTAAGCTATTCGATAACATATTTCTTCTTTGAGCATCAAAAAACGAGCTTCACTTACGACATTTGAAAAGCATTTGTACTCCTTGCGTGTTTTCCTGTCTGCGAGTCACTTCCGCTTTGACCATTAGAAACATAGGGAAAACAAGACGTTTTTAGTTAATATCTCTGCTAATCGAAGTCGTAAATCTATCCCACCTTGCCGAACATGAAGCCTCGAAAACTACGAATCTATCAATACTTCGATGTCAGTTTTCTCTCGCTCACCAGGAGTAGCGATGACATAGAAAGATAGATAAACATAGATACCACAACTTATAATAACATTAGATTGAAGACGAATACACAATTAAAAAGAAGAGCAAGTAGAAGTTCAGAGCAGAGAATGCATGCATCGATGATAAATTTTATCATGACCAAATTCATGTACTGGAGATTATATTAGGAAATCAATAAAGATATCCTGATATGTGTTTTTTGGTCTTCACTCCCAAACCTTTTCTGATGTGCGATTGAAATTTCTCTGAAGGTGGACTCTAAAACCTATCCCTCACCCCGATCATATCAAACTCCACCAAATATTGACTACGGACTTCCATTTGGAAACTTCCGCGCGATATATCAGTCGATCCCCCACTTTGGTCTTTCTTCTTGTTTAAAGACGGTCTAAAACTTTTAAGGAGTTGTAACTTTTGGCGTTTGTATTTTCTCCAAAGCAATAAATTGCACGTAAAGAATTTCTCTATGCTAAAAATTAACTTAAATGTTATAAATCCAATCTTTTTTTTAACAAATGAAATGTTGGTATAAGAAAAGTAAGCAAAATGGATAAGGGAGGCAGATTTAAGTTTTTTCCTGGTCCCAAAAAAATAAAACGAAGATATGGCATTGGGGGAAGAGGGCAGCTAAAAACCAACATTTTCTTGTGCCTTGGCTTGCCCCTTCCTTTAAAAGACATCTAAATTGAAGTGTTGCTGGATCGTTTGCCCGCCTCTTCTCCAAAAATTTACAATGTGGTCCTTGAGTAAAAAAAGTTAGAGATCCCTGCTCTCTCTCTCTCTCTAGCCAGTAACTGGTATGTATACCTAAAGAAAATTCTTAACTCCATATTCATACCCTTATTATGTCGTTAAATTGTTTACAACAACTTAAGATGCTCTTCATGGCAGTAGGCTCAACACTGAGTTTTTAATTGACGAAAATCACACGACACAAATATGCTTCACAGAGAGTAAACATTATTTTCTTGTTTATTTGCTGTCTCCCAAAACATTGACGTTCAAACCAAGCTTGACGTCAGTTTCGTGAAACTCGTTATTTATCCCTTCCTACAGATACAAGTTCGGATCAAACGAATTAAAATCTCAATAGTTATTCTTTATTGAAATCGGGTTATTCTTTTTTAAACGTCACAATGGCGTTTTCTACCACACTAAATAGAGAAATATGATTGTAAAAGTAGAGATCAACACAAATCGTTTGAATCAAAGCTAAAAAGAAATAATCTGTCGTTGAGTTATTTAATCTACAGAAAACTATCGGCGGTTGGATTATCCGCTGTTTGGATTAGCCGCGGGTCTTTTCACAATTTTTTTCTTCAACGGTGATGACTTATGATTATGACACTGTTTGGGTGG
The DNA here is from genome assembly GCF_026930045.1 of Uloborus diversus. Classification (NCBI taxonomy): domain Eukaryota; kingdom Metazoa; phylum Arthropoda; class Arachnida; order Araneae; family Uloboridae; genus Uloborus; species Uloborus diversus. The sequence goes on from NC_072737.1 coordinate 39,296,652, forward strand.
CGTGATGGTTAGGCGCTGGTCTTCTACGCCTGGGGACTTATGTTCTGACCTGGGAGGCAAATCGGTGGATTTTCGAGATGCATAAAATCTTCAACGCTCATGTCGTATGATTATGCGGCATGTAAAAGATCCATTGGGTATTCCTTTGACTTAGAGTATCCCTCGGCTAAATTAAATTCCTAGTGCAATTTTGCATCAAATGAGAGCCCAGGTGCCTCCATCTGGTGGAAACTGGGCGTCAAAAAACACTGCTTTGTCATGCATCAGCACCTTAATGGTGACACACGAAAGACTGATGCATTGTTCGGGAGCGCACTAGTTATGGTCCAGACGCCTCTTGAAGTGGGTCTCTTATACAGCCTCATTGGAAAAAAAAAACATTGATTGTAAAAAATGTATGCAAAAGCTAAAAACAATGTTATTATTTTTAGCTATAATTTAAGTTTATATGTAAGTATTATTCATATTTTTAATCTGTTGTCTACACGAGAATCTTTTTTTTACATAATATTCGGATTATCCGCGGTTTCACTTATCCGCTGTTTTCGTGTCACCCTATCTCGCGGATAATCGAGGGATTACTGTACTTCTATAAGAGGAGAAAATCAGGGTCCATGATGAAATACTAATAAATATTATTGTTCATTACCTATTTTGTAAAAACAAAAACGCATTATCTATATAATATATAAGCTCCGAAAACAAACACCTTTTCCGCCAAAATAGCTTCAGCAAACACCACGTCCAAATGATGGATTTTTTTTTTTTTGTCTAAGTTTAGCAATATCTATTCCAGGTGGATAGAAATGTCACCATGCGATATTAGTTTACTATCTACCCACTCCTTATTCTCGGTTCCCTAGGTTACGTTTTTTACTGCTACAAACTGTAATACTAGTTGAAACATTTTATTAGTTACTTCCTCCATAACCATTGGAAGGTAATTGGTTGCGGATCAATATCCGTTCCGTTATTTATAGTTTGTTTCTTATTTTCCCCTTTGAAAAATCATTCACTGAGTTGTTATCATCTCGCCCTAAGAGCCACTCAAAATACATCACGATCAAAGTTTGTTTTGAATATCAGTTCGGTTTTATACTTTTAGTATAAAAAGTTAATGATTTTATTCGTAGTCGGGTAAGCATTTAAACATTTAATAATGCAAAAAACTTTATCTTTTTTTTTCTTTTCACGAAACTTCTAACTATTACCAAATCACTCAGAGATTTATTTAAAAACTAAATAATCACCCGTCAAGGTATGACGGAGAAATTACTTCTACATTTGAACGAAGCAATTGCCTGTTAGGAGATATTTTGATAGTTGACATTTAAACCCTAACTTTAGTGGATGAACCCTAATTTCCAGTAGATAGCGTTCATTGTCGACCACTTTTCGTTTCTTCATTATCCTAAAATAAATGTTATTAGTGCGAGTTTCACTATTGGTAACGTAAGCGTTACTCGATCAGTGATTTCGGCTATTATATGTATGAGGATTGGGATATATCCTTTAAAATAGGTTTAAACTCAGATATCTGTAAGAGAAACCGGTCGGATATTTTTCTAAATTCTAATTGAATGCAACAGTACGAAAATCTAATGTGTGCGGCTTTGGGTGACAATATTTTGGGGTTCTTAATTGAAAGCAGTTATCAACAAGAATATACCATTTTTTAAGATTGTTTAACAGAAATATCTCATTTATGAAATACGTCTGTAACTTCTTTACTTTTTTATTGAGTAACATGGATTATAATACTTACATCGCATTTTAATTACTTTGCCCAGAACGCAAAGTACTTCCTACAAAAATAAAAGTGTTGTCGAAATGGAATTGCTGTGTAATGCATTTTAAGTGGGTCAATTTTTTCTGTGCCAAGAAATAGGCGAAATATTATAGAAACATTTTAGGCGTCATTAAGTTCCCCTCCCCCTCCCCTTTTTTTTTTCTTTTTTTGCATGAAGAGCTAATTTTTAATAGAAATTAATGACTAATGTGGTGAAAAAAAATCATTTCATTACAAATGCACATTTTAATTATTATATTTACCCTTTTCATTGCGCAAATGCAAATGTTCAAAGAAGGTTATTCTAGGGTAAAGTTTGTCACTTGTTTATGTAAAATCTACGGGCTCCAACCCTAAAATATGCGTTTTCTTTTGAATATAGGAAACAAGATGTATTAAACGCAGCTTTTAGCACCAAAGCAGGTCGAATCCATTTTTATGAATTTTATAGGAGAATCCAAAAACGTTTCACGCTTAGTCCACTTAATTGATTTTTTTTTTTTTTTTTTAATTTTTTCCTTGGAAAAACATTGTTTTCCTAATTTGTTCTTGCTTTCTTTTTTAAAGGAGCAGCATTATGTATAGTTTAAGGTTAGAAATAATTATAAAAAGGAAATTAATATTCTCTTACTCGTGTTTCGTTTCAAATTCTATTGAAGCAACATTAAGCAGCTTTAAACGTTAGGCAGTGTAGTATGGGATGAGTACTGCTTCATGAATCTCTTGGAAGGTTTGGTATTTCCTTCATATAACGGTCCTGAAAAATCTAAAAAAAAAAGGAATTTGGGTGGCTGCCTGTAAACTTTTCTCAGCTGGTCTGGTTGAGTCCCACTTTACACCCACCCTCGTCTCCCAAGCTAATACTGGTACCGTTGAATACAGAATACCTAGAGAAAGCTATTCCCCTTTGTCTCACTCCTTTAAACCTTAGCGAGCGGGAGATATAAATGGAAAACCATACCATAAAACTCTTTAAATGCCATACCGGTGCCGAAACATTTGGCTACATTTATCCGATTAGGTCGCCAAAATTGGTGATTTCTTTTACCATCACTGTTAACAAGTCTGTTGAAATATCGCCTAGTAAAAGCAGCAAGGAGGTTGAGCCACTCTAAGCCCACCGAAGTACACCGCCGAAGGCGACAAACTGGTATTTGCGATAGAGCGAGTAGAGAACTGAATCGCTAATATACAGGGAGTTCCTGTTTTCCCCCGCAAGATCTTTATTTTCACAACTGTTTGTCCTAGATGCATACTTTAAATTGCAAAAATTTTCAAAATCAGATACAGGGTTTAGGTAATAAAAGTTCGAATCAAAAAATTAAATGAGTAAAAAAAATCATATTTTAAATTTTATATTCGTCCTAGGCCCCTTAACTTATGTTTAGGGATATAATCTCCAGTGAAAAACAATTCCAACACAAAAAAATTGACAAAAAGTATGACCAATATTCACCAAAATATGAAACTCAGCGTGTTTCATATTTAGTTTTTATACTTTTTTTTTTACTTCGACAACCTGTAATTCTTCTGAAAAGGCGGTAATTTCCAATCGCATCTTTTGCATGGCCCCTTAAAACTTTGAACTCGAATATCTCCTTGAGTTTTGGTAGCACAAGTGTAAATTTTTTTGTGTTAGTATTTTTTTCAATAGAGATTATTCCTCTAAATATAAGTTAGAAACTTACAGCGCACGTATGTTGTTCACTTTTGTATTTTTGGCTCATTTCTTTTTTTCGCATCAAGCTTTAAATATCTCAACTATGAATCTGACTTTGACCATTTTTTTCATTTGGAAGTATGTATCTAGAACTAACGTTTGCGATAATGGAGGTCTTGCAGGTTAAACGGGAACACTTTGTGTATTGTGATGCGATAATCTAACGTTGCTGTCACTACATACCAGTTTGTAAAACTGGACATTTTTTTTTATCTTGTTAACTAGCTCTCATACATTTTCTCATTGATGTTTAAAGTGAAGTTATTGGTGCAGAGCATCATTTTTAAACTGACAATAAATGAAAGCATAAATTCAGCTGGTTTTAATGTAGGCCGGGTTTATGATACTAATTTTTGTCCGGATTCAGTTCAAATCCATTCAAGTCGCTTTGTGGCTAAATAGTATTGTCCTAGAGCTATCAAGTTATGTAAAGGTAAAGAAAAAAGCAGTTTCGGATGCTTATGGATTGAGCTGATTTTAATACTAAACGTTTTAAATGCTTAATTACTGGAATAAAAAACTGATTCAGAAAGAATAATAATAAAAAGCAGAATTAAGTAATAAATCATGTGAACAAAACAGAGAAATAACACGGATCGTGACCAAATTAGACAGATAGGTACTTGGGCACTCGAGATGGAACGTAGGGGTTTTTTCAAAAGCCAAGAAAAGACCGAACCTTTCGGATTTGAATTTTAGGATCCAAAAATAGCGTTTTCCTATAATATGAAGGCAAAAAAAAAAAAAAAATGCTCGCAAAAATTAGAATAAAATATTTACAGAACATCCTGATTTTTTCAGCTGCAGATCAAATTTTTACCAATGTTCCAATTAATTAATTAGTACGGTAATTAGTACGTGAATAATAAATGTTTTTAACTAATTTCATTTTAAAATGTAGCTTTTCCTTCATTTAGAAATTTATTGTTCATCACGGTCATTGTTGAATAATGCTTTAATAAAAATTTGTAGCGCGAAGAAAATTATTAAGAAGAAAGTTCTTTTACCTTTTTTTCCTTTGAATATGAACAAATAAAGTTCTGGCTTTTGTTTTAAGGCCTTTCTTGTAATCGGGGAATTTAAAAATGTTCATTTTTGATTATTTTTCCGCAATCAGTCAGGAAATTCTACAGATTTTGTTTAATGTTCCAGCCTGATTGTTGAACAGGCGTCACTTGACATTAACTTTTATTTTCGAGGTAGACCATGCAAAGCCAGGCGACGCAGCTGGAAAATATACATAAAAGAAAGAGATACCAAGGGAGAAAAAAATACCCACACAATATCGCGAAGTAACAAACTTTAATTTTAAATTCAATAATAAATATGTAGGCATAGCTTATTTTAAGACTCGACGTTAAATCCCGGTTATCACAAATTTGCCATTTCAACTGCGCTTGCGCGGACTTAGCTGAATTCAAAAATCTTACTAAAATTAATTACAAACATTTTAAATTTGTTAATAAATATGAGATGGCAACAGATAAAAATTAGAAATCACAAAGCTTTCTCTGATTTAGTTTTTAGGCATCGGTAAAGATTGAGTTTTGAGTATTAATTACTAATGGATTTGGTGTCCGATTTTATATCAAATTTTTAACCTCTGAAGAGCGTACTAGTATTGCATCACTTCTAATACAAAGCCGAACCCCTAACTTAAATAAAAATATATAATACTAAGCTGTTTACGCCTAACGTAAAATATCCGCAAAAGACGAATATCTGTACTCATATTCCAATCATTTTTGAAGTACACAGCGTGTTTTACGTTTATGTTAAATAAATTTTTCCAAACTAATAAAAAAAGTGACATTTTTCTCTTAACATTATGAAGATGATCAGTTATTCATATCGGGAATTTCATATAAAATATCACGAAATTGCTGTCAAAATATTCTAATCCTATTCATTAATTTGTTGGGACTCAAGCTCAGCTTAAATATAACACAAGCAACACGAAATCTTAAAATAGAAAGCCCAAAACCCTAAGTCCGCGCGCAAGCGCAGTTGAAATGGAAAATTTGTGATAACCGGGATTTAACGTCTAGTTATTTTAAGATCTATAGCGATTAAGCAACAATGTGACGTCTTTAATAATATCCAAATTGTTGGTTGAGCAACAACTGGCGGTAACAATACTTAAATACTCCAAAAGTTTTTTTTTTTTTTTTTAACTTTTTCAAATAAATATTATCCGTACAAAAATCGGTAGTATATTACTTTTTCCTAGAATTATCCGAAATGTCACCAATGTCAGTGTGCAAAATCCAAATATATTAATTAACAATAAGCTTAAAATAACACTGAGATCCTAGTTGGGAGCTCACCAGCTATGCTATGAAATTTCCTCATTTTTTCAAATTATAAGAAAATTGTCAACCTATTTGTGAATTGAAATAAAGTTTGAATAAATACTAAGCATCCCACACTCTCTTCCTTTCTTCGAAGTTAAGCCCTGGCAGCATTTTTTTTTCTATAAATGTGATCCGCCAAAGTTACTAAATAATAACTTTAGCCTTTTGTCTGAAATGTAACGAGAACCAAACGAACCATAAAATGGCCGGCATTTTTTTCAGTAAGTTTGCTTTGAGTAATCTCGCTTCTGTCTGTATTTTTAAATACTCTTTTTCTTTTTTAGAGGTAACGATGATGATTTTCTGTCTTGTAATTTAAATAACTATAAATTTAGGAGTTTAGTTTAGTAAAAATAAAATTTTAAGTTTTTAAATCTTTAAAGATAAATTTTTCCGTAAAGAAGTGAATAATTAAAATGCTGCCTCAACAACAGTCTAATTATATTTTAATTTTCACACAATTGCACCTATCCTATATTCCTATTTATATATTTCTAAAAGAAAAAAAAAAAAACATTTTTTAAATATTTCAGTGTACTTTTCGTGTCATTCAATTTGAAATGGTATTACTTTAAATGATGCTATTCAAAAGCTTTATTCAGTATTGCTTCTACATTCTCTATCAATGACAGATCTTTTTATAATAATTTTTTTTTGCTGTACATCTATAGCGCATATTCTCTTCAAATGTTTCAAGTAAATTAACGCTTACTATAACTTATTAAATATTTCACTCTACTTATTAAATATTTAATATCTGTGTTGAGCTACCATGGAGAATTTTTACTAGTCACTTTTCCGATATAAAATATTTTTATGATTCAGAACCCTCGAGTTTAATGAAATCTGAACACTTGCTGTATTTGACTACTAAAATATATTCTACTCAGCATGATATTTAATATCTAACGCCACATTGCTTTTAAATACATTGAATTTGAATACTGTGTTCCAAACTCTTTTAAACAATGTAGGTTTGTTGTATGAATTAAGGCTATTTTTGTACTAAAAATATTTGCTGTTTTGAAACTTAAATTGTGCTTTGAGTGTTTTCTTTATTTAAATTTTTTGTAGGCACCTTTTTTTTGTCACCTACAACTGATATGATTAGGAAAAAAAATTTAAAAAGCAAATTCAGGATTTTGCGATGAGGTTCATATTCGTTTGAAGGCTTTAAACAAAAATTTGAGCAATAAATTTTAAATTGGAAAAAAAAAATCCAGAAAATTTTTTGTATACACAGAACGCCTAATATTATGTGGTACCATAAAAAAACATAGAAAACATGTTTTTGCATTTCATACAGGGTGCGGAGAAAGTTCCCACAATTTCGTTTAAAACGTTTTTTTGGCTTCAAAATCGTATGTTGGCGATTTATTTGGCACATATTGTTTATTGGCATTAAAAGTATTTGAAGTTTAATCATTTGTTCTTTGTTAGTTCGTTGAGTTAGTAAGCTATGAATCGTGAAAATGTGCGTGTTGCTGTCGTTGAATTACACAAGAAGGGAATGAAAACAGCCGGTATTATTCGAACGACTGAATTCAAGAGTAAAACAGTCTATGACGCTGTGAAACGCTACAACGAAACTGGAGGGACTGCCGACCGTCCAAGGAGTGGTCGTCCAACCACTGCAATGACTCCAGCGAATGCGCAGAAGATCCGCTTTCGCATCCGTCGCAATCCAGAGCGCTCAATGCGAAAGATGGCCAAAGAACTGAAGATCAGCGAAAAAAGCGACCGAATCATCGTGAAAAACAAGTTGGGACTTCGTTCTTACAAGATCAATCACCTCCACTTCCTCAATTACACAATGAAGCAGAAAAGATTGATAAAAGCTCGACGGATGCTTCGCTTGACCGCGGGTGCTCGCCTTTCGAATGTTCTCTTTACCGATGACAAGATCATCACCATCGAGTCCACACATAATCGTCAAAATCATCGCCAACTGCTTAAGAAGGGTCAAAAGAAGATCGCTGCTGCAAAAATCATCGGACACAGTCACTTTCCAGGTTCCGTATTGGTCTGGGATAGCATTGTGTCACTGGGAAGACGCCGCTTGTTTTCATTGACAGAAACGTCAAAATTAATGCTGTGAGCTATCAGCCGCGGGTTCTATGCGATGTACTGAAGCCATGGGCAACAGAACACTTTGGCCAAGATGGATTCACACTCCAACAAGACTGGGCTCCTGCGCATTCGGCCCGATCGACGATTGTCATCTGCGAAGATCTGTTCCCAGGTTTTTGGGGCAAGTATGTTTGTCTCCCTAACTCACCGGACCTCAATCCGATGGATTACTCGGTGTAGTCAATCTTGGAGGAAAAACTCTCGGGAAAACGATACGCCACGGCGGTCGACATGCTCAAAACGGGTCTGAGGCGTGCCTGGAATGAGATAACGGTGGATGCGTGCGCGAGCATCGCCGGCAATTTCAGACTGTGGCTCTGTAAATGTATTGAAGCCCAAGGAGCCAGTTTTGAACAATTGTTCTAATTTTTTTTTGTTGAATGTTATTATTATTGTTTCAATAAAGAGTTTTTATTGCTTTAGCTTGTTGATTTGTTGAATTATGTGTTAGTTACAGCCTTTTGAAATATCTAATAAAATTGTGAGAACTTTCTCCGCACCCTGTAAATCAGCTATATGCACTTCAAAAAAAAAAAAAAAAAAAAAAAAAACTAAAAAGTCTATATAAACCAATTTGATACCATACCAATTGTGTACCCCCTGATCATGTAAAAATATCCTTGAGCAATTAGTGCACACAGCATTTTTTTCATCTTCACTTCTCTATTTTTCCCTAAGAAAAAATAAGTTGCTTCGCCTCATTTTGCGTATTTCTCTCGATATTGTGCTCTACTCCATAATGCACACTTTTCCAACAGAATGTTTATTCCTAGTTGCATACGTTATTTATACTTTAAATCAAATAAATGCTGAAAAAAAACATGTATCTGTAACGCAAGAAAAATATTCGGTTTTTAAGTTATTTTGGGCGTATAGTAACGATGCAATTTATTTACTGTAGCACTTTACAATTTTTGGAATTTAAATAGACATCCATACTACCGTTGGCAGGTAAACTGCAGCATCTGCAGAAATGAGTCTTCTAGATATTGAAAAAACGCGCTTTCGATTCAATACTAACAATTAGAGTAAGACCTTTTTTTTTTCCGCCCATTTTTTTAGAGGAAACCAAACAAGCAAGCTTGTACAATAAAGCTAATTCACAATAGATGGAAAAAATTCAAAAAATAAAGAAATATGAATTTGCAGATAATGCCTTTCACCTGCCCATGGCAACAAAACTTCCATAAGCTGCTCAAACCACTTTTTCTCTTCACAGCACAGAGCATTAACTCTCAAAATTAGTTCTTACGTTTTCCGTTGTGGTCGAATGTATGTGTAAAATGTACCCTATATTAGTTAATACCGACATGCTGGCTGACTTTGCCCGATTGTTTACTTTAGAATTGTATAACAGAACTATTATTTTATTTATTTATTTATTTGTTTATTTTTTAATATATATATATATATATATATATATTAAGCTGCATGCTTATCTGCTCTTGGCTTTTGTCGGATGTCTTTTCATCCATAAGCTCATTATTTTTTGCATTGAAAAAGACGTTCCCTGTAACGCCGAAACACGTGTCTGCTGTAATTTACAAATTTGTGCTTCTTCTAACGTTGTTTTGTCTTACTTTACTGTTCAGCACAAAGGTATTTATCTTATTTTATCTTAATGAATGATTGTTTGTGTTTCAACACATTTTTTTTTCTAAACAATGAAGGATTGTTTGTGTTTCAACACATATTTTTCTAAGCAATGAATGGTTGTTTGTGTTTCAACACATATTTTTCTAAGCAATGAATGATTGTTTGTGTTTCAACAAAATTTTTTCTAAACGATGAATGGTTGTTCGTGCTTCAACACAATTTTTTCTAAACAATGAATGGTTGTTTGTGCTTCAACACATTTTCATGTCTATAGTTGGAACAAACCTAACCTGGCACCGTTGTGAAAGCTATGCAGATCCTAATCACAGTATTATGATGCTGCCAGGTTAGACGTGCTCCAACTACAGTATTTATGCATTGATTTAAGGTCAAATTTCTCAAGCCAGTGCATCGAAAACTAAATGACAGATTTTAAACAAAACAACTTTCGGATATTAACAAAAATTACATCAGACCAATTTTTGAAGATAAGAAAAAAACTGCCAAGTTTTACAAAATGATAAGGGGTAAAAGCAACGGTTCCATTGTTGTACCATATATTTGTCTGATTTGTGTTGTGAAGTGGAATACCATGCTCTCTATAAAGAGTCATGAAGCAGTACTCCACCTAAACTCCACTCCCTAAGCGTTCCGTAACGTTTAAAGCTGCTTAATGTTTCTCAAAACTATGCAAATAAATGGCAGCACTTTTCATCCATCCTTTTACCATTATTTTCTGTTCAGTACACTTAGGAAACTTGGGAACGACGAGTCTCCGGACTAAACTTTGGCATAAAATGTCAGCCTCGACATTAAAAGAGCTACATTATGATTTCACTTTCGGTTGTGGAATCTTGAGCATGTGGTCAATGTTATCAAAATGATTTTCGTTGGAGACTGCAATATTTCGTACGAAATTATTTCTTTCTTCCTTCCTTACTTTCTTATTCCCTGAGTATGCATTAGAAATACATGAAACTAGAAATTTGCAACAAGTTAATTTGCTAAAAGATTTTAAATGCTGGATTCAGTTATCTAGATTTTTGATAATAATTGGGCTGATTCCAATTTAAAAAAAAAAAAAAAAAAAACTTTTTTTTTCTAGAAGAGTGTGGTAGAAAACATGCGATGAGTTTTTTTCTTAATTTTGACTTATTTTCATTCTTAAAAAAGAATCTGAAAAGATGCTCAGTCGCTTTTTTTCGTTTTCGCTGATGACGTTACAAGTAAACAAGCCACAAGGGTTACCAGAATAAAGTTTCAGGACATTGGCAAACTTCTCCAGTGAACATTAACTCAACTTAACTAACAATTTACGTTCCGTTTGTAATCGCTAAGAGTAAAATATCACCAAAGGGCCAACAACCATCTCGCCAACAAAAGAAAAAGCACAAGCTCAGATTTCAGATGGCTGTCTTCACTTGTGACGTCACACGATGAAACATTTTGTTTTTAGAACTATGACCTGTAAAATAATTAGGTAAAAATTAAATAATGGGAAAATGCAAGTATTTTCTAAATCCATGTTTTCTCTCTCTCTCTCTCTCTCTTTTTTTTTTTTTTTTTTTTTTGCCCACTCTATCCATTTCAGTGACTAAAAATAGTACTTATATCTGAAGGAAACACCACCATTATCGATGATTTTCCCAGTTACTTCATTAAAACTTAATTTTAAACTCTTTCAAGTATTTTAAATTAAGTTATTTTTTTAATTTTAAACTTTTAGGATGAGGTTTAACTAAATTTGAAAATAAATTGTTGTGTCATAAAAAAATGCTGTACCCGCGCAAATTTGTAGTCTCATACACATCAAAGTATATATAGTAAAACCTGTTAAGTTGACCGCTTTTTCAGGCACGGAAGTACTGTCCGTTCTCGAAGGCAAAGACTACCACTCAGGAAAGATTCCATTTAAAAAAGGGGCGATAAGTTGAGGATGGGCACTTACCGCCCACACTTGCTGTCTTTAAACACGTATTTTGACACGTACTTCCGGGTTCCCCTCCCTATTTTGATAAAATCACAGCAGACCTGACGCATGCGCAAATTGGCGCTAAGTGTCAGCTTAACTAAACGAACAGTAGCTCTTAACATATAAATCAATCTCTGTAAGTTGACCACCTGTTTAAGTTGAACACTAAAGTAGTGCACGCGATTGGTCAACTTAAACAGGTTTCACTGTACTCTATTGTGGTTACAAGGCAAATTATAACCGGGTAGTCCTTATAGCAATGGTTATTTTGAGGATTAATAGAAATAGTGCTGATTGACTTTTTTTAGTTACACTTTTTTTTAAATACTTTAAAGTATTTTTTAAATTGATGAATGACAGTTAAGACTCCCAAACTTTAAAGTATAATATCCCTTTCTTCCAGTTCAGGAAATAGAATTGTACGTGAAAAAAATCTATTTTTCCAGTTATCTCCGTTTTTGCCCAAAAAACACGTTTATCTTTTCTCGAAAAAAGGAAACGTAATAACAGTTTTTCAAAATTAGTTTTGTTTTGCAAATATTGAGGTTGACACATGTCAAAAAGTATTTATTCATAAAATTATGTATTCTTTGCTTATGTAACTTTAATTCACAGTCCTTTGATAGATAACTTAAATAATTTTTTTCTAATTACTTAAGAAAGGTTGTAAAATTTGGTAATCACGTACTGTTTTTTCTCCTTACCCGCCCGTAGCATCTTTCTGGATGAACTGATTTTCTTAACTCTTATTTTAAACGATAGATTGTAGTCCAGACATAGTTGCGTCTCACCGTTTTTATGCAATAGAACAAAGTAATGGACAATAAGAATTACGCAAACTTACAGGGATTACCTGTGTAATTTGATGATTAATGAACACTTTTATAACAATGGATAACAGTTTGAAAGTGAAAAAAAATCTGTAAAAAGAAGTTTGAAGCAAAGTTTAACTCCTGTAAATAAAATTTCAAACTATGCAGAAGAATTTTTAAAAAAATCTTAACGCAACACTTTTTTTACCGGCTCTGCGTCTGTATCTTTGTTGTATTGGACTGCAGGGCGCCTTATGTCCGAGAGTACGTTGGTGGGAGTAAATTTAAATAATTAATTTGAATTCTGATTATTCTGATTTCAATTCTGATTTCTGATTTTGAATTAAAATTATGTTTTTCGCAATCACGAGCTGCGGCAAAACCCTATTCATTGGAGTTATTGCTTCTAGAAACGACTCCTGTCCCCCAAGCCTGCCCCTCCTCCTGGGCGGTTGCGTGCGCATAGTTGTATGTATGTGTAGGTTTGTGTGTGTGTGCAGGGCTTGTTTTTGTGCGCAGACCTATGTGCATGCACGTAGGCGTGTGTGAGTGCATGTGTGTGAAGTCGTGTGTTTGTATGTATGTATGTGTGTGAGCGTGCGTGTGTGTAGGACATGGACGCTTCCGACCAGGAAAAGCGGATAGCTCAGGACCGGGGGACAGCCGCCGCGCCTGCAGAGGATGGCGGGCGGTGGTGCTGCAGTAGGCCCCTGGTCCAAGCTGAAAAAGGAACCACAACGCCAAGGACGGTCAAGTGAGAACAATAAGCAATCGTGATTGCTCAAAAAAAAAAAAAAAAACTCTTTCACAAACAACACCAGTACCAGTCTTTTTTTTTTTTTTTTTTTTGTAGAAAAATAAGCTAACAATTAAGAATCACATGAGACAGTGAGAAAGAAGCAAAGGGATGGAAATGTCAAAACTAAAAATTCGGAGATAACCAGCACAAATGGTAGGTAAACCTCGCCTATGTTATGGGGTAACTCTGCTAAGTGCTGCTATACAGTGTGAGTTAGAAAAACTCTTCAATGAAAACCCTCCTGGACTAAAACGTTAAACAAATTTTACTCAAAACTTGAAAATTTTCACTAAAATCCCTTTGCTTATCATTGTCTCATATGTAATCACATTTCAATAACAAGTACAAAAGTTAAAGCCGGAATTTCCGGTAATTATTCCTTCAACTAAATAGTATATAGTGTAACAGTTTTTATGCTTCATTCAAAATTTTAAGCTCACTCCAAAAATAAATAAATAAATAAGTAAATAAACATAGTATAGATATTGTTTCGAAAATTAATTAAATAATATTTTGGTGTATTTCATAATAGCATAATGGGCGTGGGAATTTTTCCTCTAAATCCTGTGAGGAAATTGGTTTGATTATTTTCCAAAAAATTGCTTTCTTTTATTTAGAAAAACATCCTTCTAGATAAAGAAATTAGTTTAAAGAAACAAAAGAACAAATCAATTTGCGAAAAATACAATTGCGATGTGTAAACGAATTAATTTTGGGCTTTCTTTTTTCTCAGCACCGAAAAACAAGTTTTTGTTTGTAAAACGCTTCATAGCGTGTATTAAAGAAACTTTGTAACGAAAGATAGCATATGTACAGTCCGGTTTTTTTTAATTCTTAAAAAAAAATCGATTTTTTTCTTCGCTGGTATTTATTTCCATAATATTATTCTATAAAATTTACGACGTAGAATTTTTTTTTTTTTTTTTTTTTGAAAATATGGTACAAAAATGTATTGCAAAAGTTCCGAACGATTTTGCAAATAATTCTTCCGGAGAAGATGTACATCTTACTCTTTTGGTCATATTGTATTCAAAGTATTAGTAAAAGAAAAATCTGTGAGTGTTCCAAAGAGCAATCCTTCCAGAAGTGACAAAGCGAAAAGTTTTTATTTAATTTTATTTTGCATTAATAAAAAGTTTTTTTGGAGCCTAAACCTTTCAAGAATAAATTGTATGGAGAGAGAAAAAAAAATTGTTACAAAAAATACATTCTTTGATAAAAGGAACGGTTAAATCTTTTCAAACCGGGATTAGGATGTTTAAATATATGAGAGTACGTAGAACGAACTGATCTATATGTTAGTATAACACTAATTGATTAAGCCATGGTGGGCTGATTAATAAGGCGTTGGACGTGAAACTGGAGGGATTTGGGTTCAATGCCAGCCGGTAAAATATCCTTCGTGTTTGCTAATGGTGCACATTCGTCGCAGTCACTAAGTTCTCCAAGTTCCTATCCCAAATCAATACCTCTGAAGACGCTGAACCAGAAGTTACAACATTAAATGAAATGTGTTTCAAAACTTTTATAATAATGACTTTCAAGTTTATTTATTATTTTATTTATTTTTTACAGTTAATTGTTTTACTATATTTATTAGCTGAAGAAAATCTTCACCCCTATTAAAGTTTTGAATGAAAGCTCCTTTGACTTAAGCTGCATTTTTAAAGAACGTTTGTGGATAACTTCGTTTATGCCCCCTTTGAGAAAGAGAAGGAGAGTTTTAACAAACTCAGCCATTGTTTTCAAGTAATTCATAAATGAGATTCCAAAAAAACGTACCTAACCAACAGTTAATGTTTTTTGGAACAATCACATTGCTTATTGCTCTCATTTGACTGTCCTTGACGTTCCTATGATTTTATTCCCCCCCCCCCGCCATCCTCTGCAGCACCACCGTCGACCGGCCGCTCGCGATGCCGCTCCTCTAGCAAAAACCGTCTCCAGGTTGTGTCCATATCCTACACACCCGCGCATACACACACACATACACGTGCCTGCACAGACCATACATGCCAGACACAAAAACACGACCATACATACACACACAGATGCAAACGCACACATACCCATTTACTCATGACTGTACACAGACACAAACACACACTCATGCATGCACACAGATGCAAACACACATACACACACTCATGCATGCACACAGACGCAAACACACACACACACACTTACACAAACACACACGCACGCATACATACATACACACACACAGGCCTGGGCACAAACACACACGCTAACATACACACACTCGCGATTGCGAAAAACATAATTTGAATTAAAGATGTCAAAATTCAAATTACTTTTTTTTTGTAGGATTTTGTAAGATACAGTACATATTTTTTTTCCCTTTTATTTTAAAACAGTATTTCTAGCTCCATCTGGTAAGTGTATCTAGTTACATGACTTCTTTATAGTTATCAATCGTTTATAGCTATCAAAGTTATTTTGTTACAAAGTGATTATGTCAAATGGAGACAACTGTATTATGCAAAAAGAACTATCATAAATCGTAAGTTTATATTGAAAAAAAAACTATATAATTCGCTTATAACGAGCCTTGATTGAAAGAGAACCCGGATTTAGCAGAGAAGTCAGATAGATTTGGTTGGTTTTAGCGAGAAATATCTTATGTAGTTCATAAAATTTCTATGGACCACCAGATTAGTTTATTCTTTTTTTGGAAAAAAATTCTTCAGCATTCTGAAGTTAGCCGAAAGTTAGGGATGTATCATAAATCCAGATAATAAGAAATGAGGGCCTTTTTTCCTTAGTTTGTACTGTCCATCTCTGGAAAGTTGAGCTCCGCTGCCCGACCGTTTAAACGATTCCATTTGTTGAAATAGGGATCAGGAAAAACGGCTTAAGAACTTGTGGATTTAGTTTGCAGTGTTATTGCCCATTTGACGGATAGTATAATTCAGGTAAGAATTAGCAAGCGTTACAGGATTTTCTCGCCAATAATAGTGTAGCAATCGTAGCTCATCTTCTGCGCCTAACAATTCCTCTTCTTACTGATTGCTCTTCCTTGAAATAAATGGGCCTGCTCAAGGCCATAGCCCAACTTCTCAGAGATGGATAGCACAACATAAGCAAAATTACATCCATTTGTCGGATGACGGGCTGATACCTTATGTGGCTCTTTTTCCTCGAAATATTCAATATGATTTTAAAGATTTAAAGCTGATTAAACTATGCTTTTTACTAGGTGAGTTTTTACGAGTTTTTTAATTTCAATAAGCTAAAGTGCTTTTCTACATGGTTGGGACAACACTAAATAAATTATAGTTATTAAAAATCATTTTTAAAAGATGAAAGCTCTAAATAAGAGTATATTTCTTTATTTTAATAACGTTGTAAGTGATTTTTGTGTAGAAAATAAGACGATAACCGGATAAAAATGTAAATAGTCATCATGTCTTTCAATTAAAGAAATTTTCTTTTAAGATATAATGATCTAGTACTTTTACCATTGCAAATTGATTATTGGATTCCTAAGTAAAATGCTTTTCATTATTTGAAGATGCAAATTATTACTGTCTATTGTATATTTTTTAGGTATTGTATTTTCTGTATTTGTGTAAAAGAAAATACACTGATGAATTTTTTAAAAATCATAAATTCCATACCCTTCTTATCTTTTGGAAGTGTTTTGTACTTATAGTCATTTCTCAACTTGATACTCTTAAAGAATTGTGACGAGAAGAAAGTGACAGCACACTTTCAGAACAAGACAGTAATTATGCAGAATTTCTTCCAAGTTCATTGACCTTATCCAAAATTTGCACATTTAATGGAGTCTTTAAAGTCATCATTTCGCATCATGCCGACCGTTAAGAGACTTAAAAACGAGCAGAGTGCCCGTAACTAAACTTCAATAAATCGCTTTATTTGAATCTGCTCTCAACTTCTCTTTTAGACCTCATTTTCTGCGAATGGCGCTCCACCGCTAGAGGAGTAGTTGTTACCATAGCAACTGTTGCTATGAGTTTAGTTTCCATTTTGAAAATATTTCTCTCTAGATATCAGCCATTTCATAAACAAAGTAACAAAATTTAAGTGCGTTTGTCTTATTTTAAATCGGTTCTTTTCTATTGATAATATGTATTTGATTTCTGTCTTCATTCTTGAGAAGTAAAAGAATATTTCCGTCTTCAGAGTTAATAAATGTCAGCGATTATTTGCCGTTAAGATTCGTTTTTTGAGAGGAGAGAAATTTTGAAATCGAATAAACAAATAAAGCAAGCCATGCAAGTTGAAAGTCATACTCTATGTAGTATTCTTTTGTATTAATACAGTTATGATTACACTTTGTCGTCAGAATGTATTTTTTTCAAATGCATCGTAAACTAAAAACTGGTGCATTTCATAAACGTTCATTTTACTAAGAGCTTCTTTTCAAAGAAAGAGGAGCACGAATAGAAGAAATAAACATTAAAATAACTTTGTTGAGAAAAAGTGGAGAAACTTTTCGAAATAAAAAATTTCAAAACAATAGAATATTTTTTATTAATTATTTACTTTAAAATTAGAAAATTAATTGAAATAGTAAAAGTTTCACAATAATGTAATAATTATTAGTAGTGTTTAGATGGGTTTATTAAGCATTAACTATTTTGTCAAATTTGTTTAAAAAAAAAACGACTCTTGTGAGTTGCATAACGTTTAAACACGCTAACGTTGATCCTTATAGGTATCTAAAATATAACCTTAATTGAACGTCATTTATTCAGCGATGTAGAGTTAAGGTAAAACAAAATGTTTGAGTCGTGATTTAATTCATCCAATCGGGATCCATGGCGTGCACACATTTAGCGGAATCTGAGAACATAGCAACTGTTGTGATGGAAATAGCATTAAACTTACTCAGGATTCATTTTATTTCGCTCTTTTAAGTATCACATAGTGCAATGAAATAAGGTAACTATTTTTCTAAGAGCAACATTAAACATAAATCTAAACATGTTTAGCTGCTGAAAACTTTTTGAACTTAACTGGCATTTAGTTATGAAATAAACAGATGGTTCCTGGAAAATCATTTTACAAGTTTGTTGTGAATTAAACGAAAAATTCCGTTTTGAACTAAAATAACCTTTTTTCTCGCATGCCGATGTCAGTGGTATGTATCTAACCTAGGTATAGTGGATCGTTTAATTTGTATGGGCTGAAAATTGTTTTCAAAAAATCATTAAGCATTTGAAATTGATTTCCAAAAGCAAACTATGTATTTTATGTAAAACGAAAACTCAATTTTTTTAAAACAAATTATTTTATCCTCTCAAACTATTGGTTGTCGGGAGAGAAGTTGTAAATATGGACACCTCTCATAAGTGGATATGAGAGGGAAAGTGTCGGTGAGGGCTGCATATTATACAATTAGCTCATATAAGATAGCAGAGAGCAGTTGAGAATATTCGTGCAAGTAGTGTGGTTGCAGAAGGAGTTATTGAGCGCAAATGGAAGTGTTTAATTCTGGTCTGAAAACTTTAAGATGTATGTGAATCCGTTTTATTTTCATGTTTTTACGTTTAGTTAAAAATCATTTCAGTGAATTATTCGGAAAGCAGAGATCTTAAGCTATATTTTGAAACACAACTTTAGTCACGCACGCTTGGGCTTCACATTTGATAGTGGCCATCTATCTTAGGTTGAAATAAATATGAGCAACATTTAAAGGGTGCCCATAATTACACCAATCCAGACGTAAACGGTGGGGATAAATCGCTCAGCGGTGCAACTTGCATCTTTTGAAATGAAAAGTTCTGTCAAGACGGAAAGAGGTGCTTGTGAGATGTTTTATGTGCCAAATGTGGCACGTAGACTAAAAGAGCCAGTTATAAATATTTTTTTTATTGTAATGAAAAAAATAACCTACTATGTGAAACTTTTTGAACCTGTTCTTAAATTAATTTTGAGAACTTTTTTTAAGAAGGCTCAAATTTACACTCCAGTTTTTCTGCTGCGTATTTAAAAGCTTTTAGTAAATCGTCGTTTTTGCAATAAAATAATTGATGTCAATCTTTTGCCTTCTTGCATTTAGGAAACTGGTCATAGTAGTTAATGAAAGAAAAAAAAATCTGGAATTTTACAAATGGAATGAAAGCAGGAAAAAAAATGGTGACCTAATTTTGTCATAGACATCACAGTTGTTCAATAATTAAGATGTATTCAAAAACTTTTCATTTACATTTGTGCAGAAACTGAGTGTGGAAGAATCATCTTTGGAAATTAAAAAAAAAGTCAAATTATACACGTATGTCACGTGGTTATTCAGAACTCCTTCACTAGTAAAGACGTGTAAACTTTTGGATTTAAAATGCATGATTGCAGATCATTTTGTTATGGCTAGTACAGAAACTTCATTTATAGCCTTTTTTTTGCAGCTGGTATATTAACAGGAGAAAATGTTTTCTTCACAGCAAATCCACACCCGAGAAAAAAATTCTTTTAAATTTATTATTTCAAAAAACTTTCTCTTAATTTATCTTTGTCACTTCCTTTAAATGTAATTCAGGTTTCGAACTCAATTTTAAATTTAATTTCTTTTAATTCATTCTTTTTTAAATTTATTCTCCTACGATTAAATTTAAATTTAAAACAAAATGCAAAAAATATAAAGTTAGATCACATTTTATCACAAGATATGGTTTAAATAAATACTTCATTTCGTTACGAAGGCGTTTAACTCCGAAACTGTATGAAGCATTAAGAAAGTTCTTAGCAACCATCACTATGGCAACTGCATCCAGAAAGTCCTCAGACTCCTGTTGCTGGGGTCGGTAGAAACAAACTCAAGTGAGCAGTTCATATGCCTTTAAAGTATCATCAACATCTATTATTATTTACTTTCCCTTTTCTTGCTTTCTATTTGTAAATAACGAAGACTAATTGTAGTTTTAATTAGGTTAAAGGATTGCTTTGGAGCTAAAAGTTTGTTCTGGAAGCGATAATATTATAGGTTTTCTCATTTTTACTTTACTTTAAATATTTGACTTGAAGCTGATACGGTAAATATTACCTTCAAATAGAGTGAGATGTTTTGTGTTAATAATGAGATTCGAGTGTTGTGAAGTTTGCGATTAAATCGTAATTTAAATTATTTCCCTCTAGTTATTTGTCGACTTTATTAGAAGCTTATATTACATTAAAAATCATAGTAAATTTTAGCTCGAATAGAAATAATCTCCCATAGAATTGCTAGCTTAAAAAACTTTTTGAATTACTATATTTCACTAAAACGTCTCAAAAAATTCTCAAGAATTAAGTTCAGTATTTTTAAACGGGGGGGGGGACAAAGATATGTTCCTGATTTAGCATTTATTTTAAATTGCAGAACTAAAATTGATAAATAATTAGCGACAGAGGTACTTTTCCTGCTACAACGGGTGATTTTGAATACTTGCATTTTTTGTTATTTAATTTTTATCAATTACATCTTAAGCTTGAAAAAATCGTAATTCTAACACATTTTATGCCTCTTTCAACGGATTAATAAATAAAAATTTCATCAAAATTTCATGGTTACGAGGGTCAAGAAGTAAAGATTTAAATTTACTATATATAGTTTACTGTCAGTGTTTTGAAATGAAATGTCAGTATATTGACAGATCGCTTGGAAGCGGCACAGAAGGTAGATACTGGATTGAAAATGCATTTACATGAATCTACATAAAAATATTTTCCGTTAAAGGGTTGATTCGAGGGTAAAAATGAACTATTTTAATCCTAAGTGGGAATTTCTTGATTTTTTTTTTGCTTGCAAAAAAAAAAAAAAAAATCGTTACCTTTGATAGGGGATGAAGAGAACGTGTTGAAATACGGCAAAGAACCTTATACTCATAGTTGTTCAAACAAAAATTAAGCTCTCTAAAAGAAAGAATCGTTTTTTTTTTTACGTTTACTTGGGTGCCTTAACTATGATATCGTTTGAAAACGATTTATCTCTGCTCAGCCTAAATCCTTTTTTTTCCTCCTTCAAGTACTTGGAATTTTTCGTTAAATCTTCAGTTCAGCCGAAATGAGTTCAGTGTTGGCAAAGTACAACAAAGTAACATAGTGAAATTATGTTACAACGAATACCAATGCAACGAATTATCTGTTTCAACGAAATTAATTTTCGGTCAATAAATAATTTTTATTACATTCATTTTTTTTTTCAAACTGGCAGTTACGTAGTTGTAGTACTCGGTCAACGATATATAAATGCACTTTTTGAAAAATGTTAAAATTTCTGTAAAAATGCAAAATAAGAGAAATAGTTTTCTAGCCAGTGTGAGTTCATTTTAATCGGCGGAATATTATCTCTTCACTTTCTACCTCAAAGCTGAAAGTGTTCGTATGTGATCAGGTGAAACATATCAGCAGCCATGTGTATGACACATTCAAGTGATGAAATAATATATCCATTTCAAAATCTAAATAAATAAAAGTTATTATTTAGATTTTGAAATATTACTAGAGAAATATCATGGATAAAAGTTATAAAGTAAATTTTTTTTAGGCAGATTTTTTTTTTTTCTACATCTATAGCCAAATTTCTTTGCACTATGTTGACAGTTATTTCACGATGTGTCACTGCTGTTTGACAGGTGTATGAAATCAGAAGTCCATTTTTCATATCATACATAAAAAATTGTGAATACTTCTTTCTTAGAAAACAACTTACAGGTGCGAGACACCAAAATTTAAGATCATTTACAATTTCAGAAAAAAAAAATCAAAGTTTTTCAATGACTTGATATAGTATCTTGTTGAAAAGCAGCATTGGAAACATGTTTAAAAAATGAAAAAAAAAATCCATTGAAGTCAAAATTATGTTGACACATATGACACTCGTATGGAGGTAATACTTATTTATGGTCATATCAATAAGTTGTTAACTTTTTACTCTATCTCAAGATTTTATTTCAAAATTTGAAAGCAAATAAAATACATAAATGTAAAAAATCTTTACGAAAAACATAAGTAAATAATTACATATTTGAGCAGATATCCCCCTTCCGAAGCAAATATTTATATCGAAAGCAGCTTGCAATATCAGCGCTTTATTTAAATAGAATGTCGAATCTCGTAGGAAATAGTAAAAAAACGAGCCTTTTCAAACAGTACAAATTTATGTAGAAAAAGAATTATCGTTTTATTCAAACACATTTCATTACAATATTTCACATACGTTACAGTATTTTTTGTGCGATTCAAATACTTTCTTAGTTATTTTGTTCGAAAATAGAAATATGTTTTCCATAGTCCTTATCCTATAATTAAATAGATTTCTCAAAACTTTGTTCTAAGTAGTTTATTTCACTTCATTGAACTATACTATATTTTATAGAATAGAAAGGAATTTGTCAGCAAGGGATTTACTTTTCTCGAATGTTTATTTTTAATCATGTATCTTGAGACCCAAACTAGTTTTTCAAATCCTAGTTTACATTCCCGTAACAAAGTATCAAGATCGTAAAGTTTAAAAAAAAATGTATTTTTCAATAAAGTTATATGTAAGAGGGTTGTGGTTTTTTTATTATTATTATTATTACTCAAAAAAGATGAGCCCTGATTTATGTTCAAATGATTTTGTGATTTCAGTAGTTTACTTTTAAACAGTAGCAGAGTCAGTTGAAGCAAGGCCCCTATAACTGGGGAGCCGACCAATCAGCCATTTTGAATCAAAACCGTCGTCTACCTTTACCCTCTAGGAATGGGCAAGAGTTATAAAAGGGAAACTTATTTTTTATATTTATATGTTTATCATTTTGTTTAGATTATTATCAAAATGCCTTTAGAAACAATAAACGTAGAAATCTTTGAAAAGCGTGTCAAATTTATTTACTTTTTAAGTGCTGCGAAAAATGAAGGATCATAACACTTTTCAAAAGGAATTGTTATCAAGAAGGAAACCGTATTATAAAAACCGTAGTTTATAAATTGAAATTGTAAAAATGAAAAATATTTATACATTAGCTTTTATAACACTTGGTTTGTACTCACAGGGGTTAGGGGAGTAAAGTTTTTCATAGCTAACAAAAATGAAGAAGAATGATTTTAAAGTTAACTGCTACCGAAGTTAAAAATATATATATATATAATTTCAAGGAAGAATGTAAACAAACAATAGGTTTTTAGATTTTGTAATTTGCTTAGACTGCATGCTTAACCTTTTCACCTTTTCAAAAACTTTTTCTTGCATGGGACGCTACATATTTTCCGTCATTCTCAGTAAACATAAGTTTTTTTTATTGTTATTTATTTAAAATAATAATAAATATATATATAAAAATTTTTTTTTGATATTCTGCTTAGGCCCGGCCTTTAAAAATCATATAGTAAGCAGTAAGTTTAAAACCTGCCTCCTATAACGGAAAGTTCTCAATAAAAAATGAAAAACTGCATTAATGTCGTGTTGCAAATTATTACTCAAATATTTCGTAAATTAACTTATAAATTTAAATCCATCAAAGATGTGGAAAGCGGTTTCTGTTTCAGGACAAAGAAAAGCAAAATATCCAAGGAAAACATAATTGATGAAATTTCATCATTCAAATATAAAAGCTTTTTTTTAATTTCCCAAAATCATAAAAAATAGAACTGACTCATTATTGTTGAAAGGGATGATGGGGGTAGAAAAAAAGTGGGATAAATGATATCCCACTTTTTTTTCTCTATTTTTAACCCCTTCTTCCTTTGTCACAAAGGGGTACACTTCACTTTACTCCCCTCCACATGTCCAATGTCACGATATTTTTCATAAACATAAAAAAATGGATGATGTCACACTGCTTGTCACAAAATGCCACACTATCACAATACCCATCGCATATGAAAGAGACATAATTTGTGAACGACATCCTAAAACTAATTTTGAAATACAGTGAAACCTGAGTAAGTTACCACTTGCGGTGCACTACTTTCATAGTCAACTTATAAGATAAGATCTAATTCTGTGCCTGAAAATAGCGGTCAACTTAGACAGGTGGTCAACTTACAAGGGTGGTCAACTTTACAAGTTTTACTGTGCCTCTGAAGTGCAATTCTTGCGAACGTAACATAGAAAAATAAAAAAAATAGAGATGGTAAATAGAAAATGACACCAAAGGTTAAACATGTGGTTCTATGGATTATTTCTTCAAATATAGCCAACAATACCAGGCTACATTTGATGTAGAATTTTATTTTTAACATCAAATTTGGAGCTTTGTAGCCAAATTGTAGCCAAATCCGTCATCTATATGTGTTAATTTATAGAAACTGTGTTTCTCAATGAACATACTCTACCTGATCTAAAGCGAAATGGAACATAAAACAATCTTTGGAAAATTCGTATTTAAACCCTTAAGATTGCTCTACAAAAGATCTCTAGATGAGAAGCAGTAATGTGTACCATGTTGATGTAAAACAGTTATAACTTTACTACGAAGATAAACTGTCAGTTCAGCTGCTTCATGCATCATGAATGTCTGGCTTTACCCTCATAAAAATACACAATCCCTGTCATTTGCTTTTCCCGTTTTAAAATTATGTCAGACTGGACGGATGCCATAAAATAATGTCCACTAATTACCAACCTTTTGCGCACATATGTAGTGATGCTTTGTCGTATGTGTAAACAGTGTAATAATCAGTTTCCTTGACATGAAAATTCGGATAATCCCAATGAAACAGGATTTACAGAGGATGGCAAACTACGAGCGAGTTCTTCCATACATTGCTCATTCACGAAAGATTAATGCCAGCGTAAGATGACTAGTTTTAAAATAATTTAAATTTAGAACCCTTAGTAAATTTATGCGTTCCAATAACTAAATCAGTTGCTTTTATGCTTTACACAGAGGGAAAAAAATTTCTTTTTATTTTTTGACCTTCGTTCAATTTTGAACAGTTCAAAAAGAAATTAACGCCTACGGGTTGATTCAAGGCAAATATAAATCCCGAACTTGGAGGTGAATTTGATTCAAACAAACTTTGTAGGAAAAAGTTTTTGAAGAAGAGCAAGTATATTTTTTTATTTGAACAATTTTTCGTTCAAATTTGAACAGTTCAAATAAATTAACATTATCGCTTACTTCGAAACTAAGACGGATTTACTTCAAACAAATTTGTTGGAAAAAGCTCTTGAAGACAAACTCCCGACTCTAAGAATTTTAGGGAAGTGGACTCCGAATCCGACTCCTGCACCTGAAAATTTATTTCTACTCTTCGACTCCAAATCCCTTATCCAAAAATACGTCCGACACCGACTCCGCAAACATAGGCGGAGTTGCGGCCTTTAAGGGAAAAGGATTGATTTCGACTCCGAGTCTTTGAATTAGAAACCTTCGTCTCCCGAATTGACTCATTTGCCCTATCAAAAGATTTACTAAGACTCTGCAGCTATGGTTTTTAGTTTGAAGTAATTACTTTCGATATGATTTGTTTTTATTTTCACGCAAAAGTTTTAATATGTGTATTCAGTGTTGGGTGGAGAAATCTGGAGTCCATTATGTTACTACATAAAGATTTTTTTTTTTTTTTTGATAATGATTTTTTTTTTTTAATTTTACATTTTGTTGTTTTTATTTATTTTGAAAGTATATTTATTCTTGTTTTTAACTATGTTTTGGCAACAGGGGAAAAAACAAACGAATTTTTTGACCTAACGTATTTACTTTAATGCGCTTATTATTTTTAATCATTATGCTTTTTTTTCTTTTTAAAAACAATTAAAAGTTTTTAATGGAAAAAAAATACATTAGCAGCTTTGTTTAAAAAGTGCTACTACTTTATTTGTTCGTTTGTTTATTGTTTACGCATCTATTTCTTCGGATAAGCGAGGCATATTTTATTTCAAGAAATCAGCTTAAAGTGATTAAAAGTTACATTTGAAATAAATTGCGATTTTAGCTAATTTAAAAAATATTGATCAGATACACGAAAGTCGATATTGGTATGCGAGAAAGTAAGCTCGTTTACTTCTGTAAGGAACTTCTTGCTAAACATGTATTAGTGGATCCTATGGGAGAAATACAAATATTTTGTCTTCCGAA
Organism: Uloborus diversus; assembly: GCF_026930045.1. Lineage (NCBI taxonomy): Eukaryota > Metazoa > Arthropoda > Arachnida > Araneae > Uloboridae > Uloborus > Uloborus diversus. The sequence continues at coordinate 39,322,855 of NC_072737.1, forward strand.
GCAATAACACGAAATATTACGTTTTAGTGCCAAAAAAAATCGAAAAAAGTTGATTTTGAATTTGAATCTATTTTAATTTTTCGTTTCGATACATTAAATTAAAAAAAAATTCAAGTACTGACGAAATTTTGTATTCTTTTGTTGAATCAAAATAAAGTAAAATTAAGCATTTTCTTTTATTTATAAACATAAGTATACTGTTTGTAAAATAGTTACTCCGTCTTGCATTTTCTCATGCTCTTATAACCTTTTTTACATAACAGGCGCACATGGGCGAAAAAAACTTTATAAAAAAGGGGCTTTTTTTAAACTTCAATGCAGCTACATCATTAAATTCTTTACATTCTTCGAAAAATGATTATGAAATATATGTTTAAAAAACATTTTTTTTCAGTATTTATGCGCAAGTTTCATTTCAAACATAATCTTTCTTTTAGTTGAGCATATACAACGTTTCTTCCCATTAAGGACTCTAAAATATATTCAAGTCACTAAATTCCAATATAGCGTCACATTGCAGCCATTAGGTTTTGCTTATTCTGTTACTTCTTAGCAAATTTCATTTTCCAACGTTGGTATGGTGGCATTTAATAAAATTTCGCACAGGCTTTCACTTTGAAAACGAACGCAAGTTTAGAAAAAGGGGGAAAAAAACTCAATGTATATTTTGGAGTTTTCTAGACATCTTTACATCAACTTTTCAAAAGAAATTTTAAATGGTTTAAAAGTAATCCTGTTCTTACAAACATGAATGAAAATAATTTGGAATATTTTGCCTCAACACTAGTTACTAAGTATATTTCCTTACGGAATAGTTTTGTTACTATGCTTTTAGGGTAAGTGACTAGCTGTGGACATGGTTAAGGGTTTTTTTTTATATTGGAATTTTCGTTAAACTGTGATGTTGCAATTCCAGTTCAAAGTTGTCATTCTCACATGGTTAGAATTTAAAAATTGCACTTTTATAGCTGTAAAAGTTACAATAATTTTCAACTATGATTTATATACGTATTTTCAAAAACGTTGGGGAACTGGTTTGACCAGCTATCGTTACACTCGTTTACTAAAAACTAGGAATAATCTGGTAGATAAATTCAAGTATTTTCAGGAAATTCCCCAAAACAATATTTAAAAAAATTAAAAAGCTGTTCTTTCCTATAACATAATCAAATTTCAACTTGCTAATAAGAGGTATATTAAAATTTAAAAAATATATAACTGATAAATCACTTTTAAAATGGTTCGTCTGAACAACAACAAAAATTAATAAATAAAATATATAAATAGAACTATTCTATCGAAGTATTTTATATTTAGCGTCTACTAAAGTTTGTTTATGTTTCATCGTCAATTCTAAGTAATAGTTTTTAATATGAAAGGCCAAAAATCAATTGTGATTCTATTCGCCCATAACACAATTACTTAATTTTACTTGTCTAGTTATGGGCGCAATAACATAGAACGGTCTTAAGTGTCTTAATTAATGGCAAATATATACCTCAATGATAAAAAAAAAAAAGTGAAGAAATTAGTGCGTACCAATAAAATTGCAATCTGATATTAAATAGAAATGCCAGGACTGAGCAGCATTTAAATTATAAATTACAATGTAGACAAAAACCAAAGTTTCGAAAAAAAATGTGATGGGGTGTTTTTACTTCCTTTTATAAAAAAGGAAGCATCATATTCGCGAAAAAAATTTCACTCAAAAATCAGTGTTAATTTCTATTTTTCTCACCCCCCAATGAATGATGAGTTTTTTTTTTTTTTTTTTTTTTTTTTTTTTTTTGACCTGACCACACGTGGAACCTACAGACACCCGAAATATCCATTTTGAAAACCTCCGAGTTAATTATAACGAATTTTCTCGTGACGTCCGTATGTACGCATGTATGTGCGTATGTGTGTATGTATGTCGCATAACTCAAAAACGGTATGTCCTAGAAAGTTGAAATTTGGTACATAGACTCCTAGTGGGGGTTAGTTGTGCACCTTCCCTTTTGGTTGCATTCGGGTGTTCCTAAAGGGGTCTTTTGCCCTTTTTTAGGAGGAAATCATCCTTAATTTCGATGTAAGCTCAAGTGGTGTTATAATTTGTTGGACACTTGGCGATAAATCGCCAGTCTTTTGGTCGCCAAGATTTGTCGCTAACGTAGTGACAAATTTGATGATTTTTTTTTTAATTTGGTTTCAATTTGTCCACTGTTAGTGATATTTAGAGAGTAAATAATTGAATCACGTCAAAATTGCCAATAATGGGGAAATGACATTAAATTGGAGTAAACGGAAGTCATTTGATGCGCACATCAGCTCGTTGGAAGATGCTATTCTGAGAATACTCTGATGGTGTTCCTGGAATACCGATTACAAACTTGATATTGAAAATACAAAAGAAAGAAAAAAACTGCCCATAACTTGATGGGATGCCATGACTAGTCATTTATCCAATAACATCAATTGTATATTCGTATGTGTTACCGTGAATTTAATTAATTGGTTAAAACTGATAGCATTAATAGTCAATAATAACCCCAGGTTATTTTTAAAAATCGCCGGTTTTTATTTGTAGCTTGTATTGTAAGTACTTGCTTAGTTATTTAAGCACATGCAATACACGAGACAGCCCGGTTATCACATCCTGAGACTGCAGTTTCGTTTTTGTTAGAACTCGTCAGTTTGGAATAGGGAATAACCGAGCTGAAGGCAGATATGATCTCATTCAAGCTGAGATCATCATCGACGCTTTCGGCGCAAGTCCAAAAAGTGTTTAAACCATTCAATAGTTCTTGAGCGGGATAACGCTTCCTCGCCGTAAACTTGTTTCAAAATTTCGTATGTTTCTGCAGCTGTCTTGCCCAATTTGAAGCAAAATTTTATGTTAATTATTTACTCCATTTTCATTATGACGACAGGAATTTATAGCTTCGTTTTAATATGCCTTTCCAAGGCAAGTTTAAAAGGTAATACTTCTAAATGAAGTTATTAGAGTTAATTAAAATACCACCATATACAAATAACATTATGAATCACAAATTATTGTATGCTTTCTTTACACTAAACTGAAGAGCATGTATATGTTTCCCAAAACAGAAGACAGAAAAATGATCAGATTTAAAAAAAAAAATTACTTTTCATATGAGCTCTTTATTCCTTTTCCTTACGCGTACACAGTAAAATATCAAATTACTAATAGCTTAAAGTAATATTTAATAAAATATTTTTATACGATCTATTCTTGTTTTTCATAAACTTGTAAAATCTTACAATGTATCACTTTTACTGAAATACAAGTTTTACAAAATAACGAAAAGTTAACTTATCTCGTCGGACCTTTAAAATTTTGTCATAAAACCGAAACTACCAGACAAAGTAAGTTTAGTTTTATGTTTCTTCAAGTTACCCGGAAAATATTTTACTTTTTCCGTAGAAACCGCTTTTGTTACTCCTTCGACTCCACTTGATACTTTGTATGGATCAGATGTCTCAGTTTTATGAGACCTTCTACCTCGTAAAATATGAAAAATGTTTTGTTATCCCTTTTACTAGAAACCGTTATGTTGGTTTTTCAACAATGCTTTAGAAATTCACTTTTAATGCTTTAGGACGGACGGAGCTTAAAAGCTTCACTTGTTGTTCAGCTTTTATTGATGAATATTTTATTTCCTTGTAATAGGTGCGTGTATTGTTTCCTGTCTGACTAAGTAAAATATGTAAATGCGGTTTGAAACGTTGTAAAAGGAATTTTTGAAAATTAAGCTTGAGAATTTGCTACAACAGAGGGTGAATCAAAATTAAAATTCGCTGATAAGGCACTTGGCATACTTGTATTACGCTTTGAAAACCCGTTTAAATTTTGTCAACCCTTATGCATAAAACTAATAGCATATCATGATATTAAAGTAGAAATACAGTGTTTTAACTTCTGGCTTTTATAAAAAATATTCAGTAGAATGTGCACAAACACTTTACTGACTAAAAAATTTATTTGGTTTTAATCCCTGTTATTTGAAAAAGCTTCGCATTCGACTAAGTATCGCAAAAAAAGGGGGAAAAAATAAAATAAATAAATAAAAATCGAAAAATTGAAAATTAGAAAGTGGGGTTTTGCGATGGGGAAGATTTTTGTCTGCCGGTCGGTCGGTCTGTCTGCCCCCCCCCCCATCCTTTAACTTTTAGCACCTACCGGAAAGCGTAAGGTCAATTTAGATCCCGCACTTAATGGCGAATTTGCTGGAGTTCCTTTCTTGATGGAGAATATGCATAGAAAATATATTTTTGATATAAACTGTTTTGCTCAATTTTAAGCAGTTCAGAAAGAACTGATGAATAGCATCTACGAGGAAATTTAAGGCAAATACAAATAGCCAACTTAAAGCACATTTGCTTTTAAAAAAAAATGTTGGGAAAATCTCTTTTTGAAGAATTTTGCGTTCAGTTTTGAGCAGTTCAAAAAACCTTAACTTTACCTCATTTGGGGAAACTTAAGGCCGATGTAGATCCCGAACTTAAAGGCGGATTGGGCTTCAAATAAACTTTGTTGGAAGAGGCTACCAAAGAAGAACATGTATAAAAAGTATGTTTTATGTAGTTACTTTAAAGATTTTATAAATGCGGAAGAATCGGTGTTGGTATACGGAAAAGTGGGCTCGTTTAGCTCTGGAGGGAACTTCTTATTACAATCATGTTCCATGCTTCTTGGGCAATATTCTCTATTTAAAATGAGTAAATAGGTTTGGGAAACAAAGTAACGGTAGTAAAAATACTTTAATAAAGCACAAATTAGCAACTAAAGGCAGATACGTGTTTCAGGGCTTTAGGAAACCTTACTTTGCATTAAAAAGAAGTGGGTTCCTTGAAACCCCGAAACTCGTGTCTGCAATCAGTTGATAGTTTGTGCTTCATCAACGTTGTCTATTTGTTAATATGCTTATTTGCCTAAAATATAATGTAATTAGTAAACCACTATTCTTGTTAGGGCCATTCTCTTTAAAATGAAAACAAATCGAAGTTCTTAACGTAGACTCCCATTGATTTCATTTTAGTGATAGTGTTTCGTTGCAAATATAAAATATTTCCTTTTAAAAAAATGAAATCTGAAATACGTAAATAGAACCCAAATTGCAATGTAGGAAAAAAATTAGATTCTCAAAATAAACTCCATTAAAATGAGAAAATTGCTTCTACTGTCAGAGGTTATATTCATCCTTTTTCTTCAATAAATGGAAGGTATAATGCGGGTAACTATGGCCAACGTTACAACCAAAATAAAGCAAAGCACAAAATACAACAAATGAATTGACCATACTTCAGAATACGGCCTGTTGAATCTACTTTTTGTCCTGCTGAAACGATTTTAATGAACGCTCTTGTATGCCACGCTATACGCTTTTTTATGTAGTTGATACTCTAAGTTAGCTTAGATTTATATATAGATATATTATGTGCATACATTTATAAATACATCAATCGACATGTATATAAATATATTTATTGATTGTTTCATCAATTTATTCTTTTACTTATTCATACATTGTGTTTATTTATTCTTTAGTATTAACGGTTTATCCCCAGTTCCGCGGTCATTTCTATCCCCCCCTCCCTCCTCAGAAATATATCAAAAAACGTTATTGAAACTGAAAAACAAGGGGGGGGATTTAGTGTCGACGAAACTGGGAGGACAAGGTGTTAACGTATCGTTTTTCATTTCACAAGGTGCAGTTTACCAAAGAGCTAATCACAAAGTATTGTTAAAATTACAAACCTATGAACTACTATGGAGATCGATTGCGGTAAAGCTATTCAGCAAGTTGTACGTATTATAGAGTTAGTGAAGCGGATTGGAGTCACTAACAATGATAGGATGCTGGTGGGAGCTCGTACCTATTTACACTAAATGCAGTTCATTCAAAATTAGAGAATGTTATAAAAATGTCTCTCACAACCAATAATGAAGATGTTACGAATTCATTTTTTCAGGCTCTTATATAAACATCGTATTTGTCAAACAGCAAAGCCACTCAGTTTTTCAAATGCCTGAAATCTGGTAAACTCGAAAGTGGAAGTTATTTTATTAAGGAAATGCAGTACTCAATAACAATAATCAACAATAAAGATTTTTAGTTTGGCGTTTTTTGGGAAAAAATATTCAAAATTAATTTATTTATTTATTTATTTTTTTTTTTATTTTTTTTTTTTTTTTTGAAAACGCTGTAACAAAAAAAATGCTTGAAAAAAAAACCGCAGCGTAACATTCTTACACCATCATCGAGATAAAGTAATTTAAAATATTTCTCGAAAATCCCGATTGAGAATTGCTGCTGAGGTTTTTATCTTTGTTAATTTGTATCTTGTGCCAAGAATGTTTTAGGGCAAAACAAATCTATATTTTAACTTACTTTTTTCATAAATTTTAACATTTGTAAATGCAAGAATTTCCGAGACTAAAGATAAGATTAGTTTCATTTTTGATCTGAACTACCATGTAATATTAAAAAATGAATAATTTATTCAAATGTAAAAACTCAAACGAAGAAGCAGTTTGCCTCTTCATGGTATCTTCAGATACTGGTCATTTACACCTTATCTTATTGCAGTTAAAAAAAATTATAAATAAGTTTCATTTAGAGATTTTTAAAACCGAGTTATTTAACAATTTAATCCCATCTGAAATCAATACGTTTTAAGCTTCTTTTCTTTTCTGAAGCTAATCAAAAATCATTTATTTATAAAATTTTCTAACATAATACTAATTTTAAAATGCATATGATTCAATCAGTAACACCATTTGACTTCCTTTAATGTGACAGTCAATCCCTTTTTTGTTGACATAACTCAAATTTGTGACAAGAAAATAAATAAGATTTTGATGTAATGTTATACCATTTGTGTCAAAACTCAAGCGTAAGGTTAAATTTGTTGAAAAAGTATTGAAGACACCAGTTATGCTACTTATCGGACTTAAACCTGTTTTGAGGTAAAAGTGATTATGATTGATGAAAGTCAAGGTGTACCTGGCAACTAACGCGTCCCACAATTTCGATTTTCAGATGATTAATGAACATGAATCTTCAAAAAGGCACTGACAAAGTGGTTTATTCCTAACAACTCAAGCAAGATTCATTTTTCGAAAAAGCAAGGAAGCTCCTAGAAAAACCAATAAGTACCTTCTTTCAGAAGAAAAGAACAAGTGGCCATTTTAAAATCAATATTAACAATGGGGTGCTTGAGGTGAGGTTATGCAAAAAAAAAAAAAGAAAAAGAAAAATCGTCAGTCAAGGATATAAATTCTTTCGAAAATATTTTCGTTGACATATCTGAGCTCAAGTCGTGGCATGAAAACTGGAGGTGATTAATTTACACCATGTTAATTAAATAAATTTTTGGCGATTTCTAAGATTCACTCACGCTATTTTCCACAAATGACTAATTTCGTGTGAACTAAACTGAAATTTGACAAAAGTCAACAGAAGCTTCGAATATTTACAAGTTTCAGATGCTTTATGAAATAAGTAATTATAAAGAGTCTTTCCTGAACAATATTTGTAGTTTCATAACAAAATAGATGAAATTAAACTTACTGCTGGAGCTTTAACTTGCATACTTGCAAATGATTAATCGCCTTTTAATTATTTGGAATAATATTTCAGGCATTTTCTTGTTAAAATAAATATTTGTTTTTCCTGAAAATCTAAAGACAAATGTGTGATTCCAAATAAATGGACCTCGGTGTAACTGTTAGGTAGCACCATGAATTTTTAATAATTATTTTTGTACTAAATGTTTAGCAAGAGAAAAAAAAAAAAGTCAACCAAATTTTCGAGGAAATTGTAAGAATTATCTAAGTAACGCTGCGCAAAATAAACAGAAGAACACAAAAAACCTTGAAAGAGTACCGTAATAAACTTTCGCTCGTGTTACGGTTTCAAGTATTTCTAAGGTGACCAGATTTTTGTTCCCTCAAAACGGGACGCTTTAGACTTTTAGGCAGCAGTATGCTTAATTTAAAAAATAAAACCATTTTTTAACAGTTTGTGCTTATTACAAATAGAAATGAACAGATTAAAAAGTAGATTGGTATCTCAGATTTAAATAGACGCTAAAAATTAGTCAAAAATAGCTGATCTGTGTGAGAACTACGCCTCTTTTCTATAATTTTAAAAGCTTCAATTGTACACACACTTGAATAATTATAAGACAGTCTCCGTATTTTGACACACAAAATTGTGAAAGTGACAGAATAATTGCTAATTTGATATTGTTTTAGTTTGCCAAATGTGATTTGTAAAAATAAAAAAAAAGTAAATTGGTTAATAATTGCATAGTGTGGAAACAATTTTCAACATACTGATCTACTAATCGCGTGATTATATGCTTACTTTGCTCCATGGTTTACTGTTGTTTTTTCACTTATGTGACTAACTTGATTACTCCTCTATATTTTGTCAGATTCGCTCAAGTTTCTTACACTTTTTTCTTCAATTTGTTAGAGTAGGTTGCTTACTTTTAGAAAACAGGACTTTTCCGAGTCCCGACACAATGTCCAGGATCAGCGAGACAGGCTGCCTGAAAACGGGACTGTCCCGTTCCAAACGGGAAGTATGATCACCTTAAGTATTTCAGACTCTAATCATAAGAATTTGCCAAACATTTGTAATCATATTTTTCACTAAAAGTGTTATTCACTCATTAAGGTCAATCATCAAGGTCATCGCCTCCGTCATTTTTTATAAACTGCTAACTAATATATTTTTTGTTTGCAAAAACTAACAGTAGCTGCCATTTTGTCGAAATCAAACATGGATTGTTAAACTCATGCATTCAATTACGAAAAAAAAAGTAGAAATAATGTCATTTTAACTTTTTAATCCCCACATAACACTCGTGGCCTCAAGTCTAACTACTTTATACTTCGGTAGCGGTCTTTTTCGTTTTGTACTATTTTAATGGTCTCAGAATATATGAATTCCTACTCGCCTTACAGTTTTAAACATTTCAGACTCTTTTACTAGGAACTTACCACAAATTTGTAATCATATCTTCTCTAAATATATTGTTCAATTGTAAAGGTTTACGACCCCCGTCATTTTTTATAAACTGTTAACTTGCACAAATAACCCATAGCTGATTTTATTTTTCAAAATCAAATCGTCTGTACAATACTTTCAATTACAAAATAGAACGTAGAAATGACGTCATTTTAACGTCTTAAGCCCCATAACATCCGTGGCGTTGAGTCTAGCTATGATAGCACTCTTTTCCGTTTCGTACTATTTAAATGGCCCCTTAGTCTATATTTTTAAACATAAATGCGTTAAGACATTTTTAAATGTAATATTTTTATGCCTACGACGCCTGAAAAAAAACATAATGAATTTATTTTATCTCAATCGTAATGCTTTTGCTTCCAAAAGTTTATACTGCTTTCACGGAAACAAAAACAAAAGCCTCCTCACTTCGGAATAAAATGAGCTTCTTCCATCAAAGCCATTCACGCTAATGTAAACAAGTTATTAGTTTGCAATAATATTTCATCCCCCTCCTTTTAAGATTTCGGTGCATGAAACGAAAAAGTGTAATACAAATATTGTCTCATTTTCCGGTAAGTGAAATACGTCTTGTGAAAATATGCATTCAATACTCAATTTTCTCAATTTCCATTTCCATATCAATTTTTCCCTCGAAAAGCAATCTAATGGATATTTGTTTAAGTTGTTTGGATAAGGAAGCCACAAAATTTACTTTATCGCTGTTTTCTCATCTTTTACATTTAGAGAAAATCATTCGGCGCCTGGGGCCTTAACTTATTAATTTTACAATGAATTGTGTCCCGCAAACTTGGATCACATGTTCACATGATCAAATATATGTTTTCAAGTTTTCATAATTACATTAGCAATAATTTTGACTTTCCGTAATTCCATTGTGATCGTTGTTGGAGCTGATCATTTATGTAAGCTTTGTTCATTTGTGAATTTTTACGTTAATTCTCAATATACTTTTTCAATAATGTTTGAGATGATCATTACATTATTAAGTAGTTTTCCTTTAAAGGTATTTTTCATTGACAACCAAATTTATTAGCTGAAAATAAATTGCTTTACTTCTGATTTTTGCTATCATTTTTATTATTAATTAATATTGTTTTCGAAAACGATAAAGCAATATGCTTTTAGTGTAGCAATAATAAAAACTTTAAATGTTCAAATAGTATAATAATAAAGACAAGAAATAATTCTAAAACCATTATGAGCATTTAGTGTGTAAAACTTTTAACTGCTCATGTTTTTGATACTGTCGCGCAAGCAAACAATTTATTTTTAAACTGAATTTTTTTATGAAACAAATTTCGATTTTTTAAAATTTGGTATGATTTTGGTTGCAATTATAGGCATTTCTACTATAAATTTACTTAGCAAAAATCAAAATTATCTAATGTGCTAAATGAAACATTTGGTATTAATTTTTACTTTCATAATTACAATGAAGTGCGTGCCGTTTAAACAGCTACATATCATTTAAACGACTTTTGTTCCAAAATAATTATCTTGCCCCGAAGCAAAATCTGAACATTTTGTGTACTGTTCCATCAAATATAACAAGAAAAAATATTTTTGTCTTGAACTAAAGGAACTGCTTTCCCCTATGTCATTTTTTTTTAAACAAACATTGCTGGAAAGCAGGCTAAAACTTTAAATTTAACTTTTGATAATTTTTTTCAAAATTTAGCTTCGCAATTTTGTTATCGATTTTAAACAATATCTGGCCAAATAAACAAGTCGTCTATATTTTAAATTTAATGAAGTATATTATGTTTATATTACTTTCTACTTTTAGTTACAAATGTTCATTGTCTATTTACTTTATCATTTGTTCTCTCGCTTAATTAACCTTTAAAACCTATTTCTGTAATTTGGAAATGACGCAAAAAACAATAATATCGAATATGCTCTTTTATTGAAAAAAGTAACAAGAAGGTTTAAAAATTTATAAATAATGTTTTTTTGAAGTAGAAATACATAAGTTATATCTTTCGAAAAGGTCATGTGTTCTACATGAACCATTCAATTCAAATGTAATGTCATCACCGTCGGCTGACAGTTTTGATGTATGACGTCATCAAGAAAACGTACGTCATTACTATCATCTGACTATCGTTGTAAAAAAATAGATCAACGACTGAACAAGTATCTAAAACCGTAAAACAAGAAAATTTAAATTATAAAAAAAAAATACTACACTAGAATTTTTACTTTGAAGCCGTATCTCTAATTAAACTCCTATAGGTTTTCTCCTCATGTATCCAAAAAAATCTTTGTGCAGTCGAACTTGCTTTTAACGAGCCCTGATTTAACGAGAACTCGGATTTAACAAGGAAATCAGAAATACGTGGTTGGTACAGAGTTAAGTCTATATCTGAAAAACGACCTTTTAACGAGCAAACCCCGAATCTAGAGTACAACATTTTTGTGATTCGTAAAATTGGTTTTGACTTCTACCTTTCTAGTAGCTTAATGAAGCTTTTCTTGAAAAAATTTCTTCAGCATTTCAAAGAGAACTGAAAGTAAATTATGAATCATAAGATAAAGTCAGGAAAACAAGTGAAGCTTTTCTCTTACAGTGTGGAGCAGAGAAACATTTGAACGGTTTGAACCCGTATCCCTACTCTCACACATAATGGGGTCATTTCCAAAATTTAAAAAGTATTTTTTTCTGAAAGAGCATGCTTAAAAACATAGGATCTGACCATTTTTTAAATAATTTGCTTAAGTTTAATATTTTTAAAAAATTTCTTAAATCGGCCAGCTTTTATTGTTTACATTCTCTGCTGATGACATCACAAATGATAAAATGCTATTCAATGTTGCCATTCACGGAACAAAACATTTAATTCGCATCTTTACTTACGTGTATTGGCAACGATATGGTTGATAGCAAGCGTAGAACGCAATATTTAATTTGTTTCTTGATTATCATAACGTGGAAACGCGATAGAAAGATGCGCCAAAGTGTATCCATCATTTGTGACGTCATCAAGACCACACCTTGTTTGAAAAATCGGACATTTTAAAAAATTAAGTAAAAAATAACTGTTGGGAATGTGAAAGTTTTTTCTGGGTCCATGTTATTTTTTTAGCTTATTCTATCAATTTCAGTGACTAAAAGTAATACTTTTGACTGAAGAAAACAACCCAATTGTAGCTGAAAGTTAAGCTAAATCAGATGGGGAAAAATGAAAGCGTTGATAATAACGACAAATGTGAAGAATTTTAAGTTAAACCACCCACAGCACACTCAATGGCTTTTAAATGCACAGGAAATTGATTTTCAAAGTCAAACTAGAAACACAAAAGGCATAATTTTTCGAGATATGAGAAGTCGACGAAGAACAACAGCCTAAAAAAAAAAAACAAGACAGTTCAAAGCCTAATTAGTTAACTTCTACTGAACTGTGCGGAAATAAGAACAAAAAAAAGGTAATTCTGAGATTTTTTTGATTTTTCAAGAAGCAGCTTTTTACGAGCGTCCTGATATAACAAGCAAATATCGCCCCTTCTCCCTCGTTTTAAGAGAGTTCGATTGTAGCATAATTATCTTAATTTTTTAACGATAATGTATATGCGTCACAGGTTTTTTGATACCTATTTTACAAATATTTATTTAAAAAAAAATAATTATTGATTGCATATTTTCCCTTTAAAGCCGTATAGTTTACTGAACTTAAACACAATTGGTTTAACTATTGCGTAGTTATTTAAGGGGAAAAAAACAGTTTGTGTTACAAAATAGAAATGATTTTTTGCTCACAAGAACTGATAATGGAGGGTAATTGCTAACTACCCTTGTAAATTAAATTCCCGGGACGGTTTATGTAATTTGAAGCGTTACACTACTTAAAAAAGTGAATGTTTTTCTAATGTATAATCTATTACAATAAATATGCCTGTAGGTTATAAGTTAAACGTCATAGTAATGCTTCGAAACTATGTAATTGTGGTCCAAATAGTGCTTTTTTTTTAATTCTTGTTCTTTTTTTTTTTTTTGCGCATTCAATGTTATTAAAAAACTATTAGAGAAAGGAAAATAAAGAAAGTGCAAGTATAAGAAAAATATGCCGCAATTAGAATCAGAGTAGATAACACATCCTAGCATAGTTTCGGGTAGTTAAAAGTCTTATAAACATATCTGTAAGAAAATTAGGACTGTGCAGAAATCATAATTTCAAATGAATGATTTGTATTCAAACATACGTACGTTTTTACTATGCACCAACCTTTAAGAAAATGTACTTGTAACTTGTTATAAATAGAAAAGTACCTAGGGGGTCTGGCACCCCTGAAGAACTTAAGAAGAACTTAAGAAAGCCCCCCCCCCCCACAGCATCACCCTGATGGGAAGTCACCGGAGGTCACTGTGACCACCCAGTTTTATTATTATTATTATTATTATTTTATCTATTTTATTTTATTTATTTTATTTTATTTATTTATTTATACTATTTTTTGGTGACTTCCAGAAAAGTTTTTTTTTTGAGGGGGGGGGGAACATTTGACTACTTGATTTGACAAATCAGCAGACGATATTGTAACCTTAATATTCTTATTTTCTATTTTTAAAAATTCTTTTCAATGATGTTCAGTTTTCTTTAGCAGTAGATGTTGTGCATGTATACATACTCGAATTTTATCACTCGGTAAAATTGGGATTTTATTCGGCATATTCAGAATTCTCTCCTTCCCAAAAATTGTAGTTCTCCCCCCACCGTTTCACATTAATTCAATAAAACCAGTAATATTTGCAATTCATTAATAAATGTAAATTATGTGCATTCTTGAACCAAAAGAGAATAAACATTTTTCAGTTCCGTTTATAGCCATGTACTTATTATTTTTGTAAGAGCTTCATTTTTTTATAGAATTTGTTTCAAACCATTAGGAAAATGTACAATAAGCATAATTTAGACACTTGCTAAAAGAAAGAAATAAATAAATCTATTTTTTTAAATCAAAATCAAAGCATTTAAAAAATTATATTATAATCAAGAAAGCAACGGAAATACAAAAAACATTGCTTATCTGAAATTGACTGAAAAACACGACCGTTTACGAACAGGCAAAATAAAAATAGATTATATATTCGCTAATTAAGGCCTGCCAATATTTTGATCAAATAAGACTTATTATTTATTATAAAAAGAATAATTACTTATCTTAAGAAAAACTATACACTTCAAACTATGCGCGACAAAATGACGCCACCTCCAAGGGAAAAAAAAAGAATCATCCAGCATACAACGCTCTCCACCACCGCTCCCTGGTGTGCATATTGTGTGTACAAGTCTTTAACTCGCTCATTTCACACCACGGATAAAACTCCCCCCCCCCCCTCCCTTTTGTTGAAAATTTAGGATTGTTTTATTTTCTCATCTAGCTCTTTTTCTTGACAGACTTTTAATTTTTATTTTTATTTATAAAAGCATTTTTTTTACTCATATGATCTTTTTTTTTTAAAAATGTATTATTTTGTTTTAAATCAGTCGAAATGCCGTCCCCTAGTTGCTGCTCCCCTGGCGAGAGCAACTCCTGCCAACACCTTCTTACGCGCTACTGGTTATAAAGCAACTTCAAACGAATTAGACCTCTATCATTCTGAAATTTACCTTCGGTTTACAAAAAGAAATTCACATATAGAAACTTATGGCTGGAGCAATGCGCCTTCTACCAGCAAATTCTGGCTGACGGTCCCAATCAGCGACCTAGATACTGATTAAAACCGCTGTCATTCTGACCTGAATAACAGTTATTCATTAGTGGTTGGTCTCTGTGTGCTTGTAGTGGGCTATATTTCAACATTTTTTGGCGCAATTGGTACACATAATAGAAGAACTAAAGAATATCCCAAATCTACGCTTGACTTTATTTTTACATTTTTAAACTGGTTCCGCTATCATAATAACCCCTTTCAAATCATAGATGAAGTATAGCTAGATACTCAAGTCCGTACCGAAAGTCACTGGAAACCATTGCCGTGTGAAACTTGAACTGAATGGGCAAAAGTGACTTACAGGGACACTTCGCTGCTTGCATCCTATCAAGCTATTGTCCGTTTTCCACGAGAAAACCCTTGATTCCGCCATCGTCACGTGATATCCGATGATTCTATTTCGTTGTTTTGAGCTGAAGGTCTATTCGAATCATAGCATTTTGTTGTGAAAGCAACCATTTTTAAAATGTAAGATTTAGGGATGCACCGATTAGCAAATTGCCCGATTACCGATTAATCGGCTGTTGATAATCGGCCGTGATCATAATGATTATTTTTAATGCTACCAATTTCTCCGTCACTTGTGTGCGAAGTGCCTTCTCGTGAAAAACGGAAAATACAGCAAAAGTTGTTTGCGCATGCGCTTTTCGGATGCCTGCCCGTCTACTCTAAACGCTCGATTGCTCATGGAGCCGATTTTGTGTTGTACATTTAGTTAATATTACATCTACGTTTCAAATATATTAAAGCAAGAATGATTAATATTTGTGGACTTTAGAATGTGTTTAATGACGAACATTGTAAGAGGTATTAAAAATATTGTAATGAACAAATAGTTTTTTTTTTTTTTTTTTCATCATTAAATGTGTTGATCAGACCAATGAAACACTATGTTTCATCAACATTTGAAGGAAATACAATATGAACTCTGAAAATTGAGAAGTTAACAAGTATTTGAGCTTACATAACAGGGACATTACGTTAAAGCAAATAAATATATTTTTTATATGTGTATTTATCGCATGAAATAGCCGACAAAAAAATACAATTGTTTCCAAAATTGTATCTGTTCCGTGTTACGTTTGTTAAAATAGGACAAGCTGTAGTCCGTTTTAACTGAAGACGATTACGCTTATCTTGTATACATTTTAAATTTGACAATTATATCCTGGAGAGAGTTTTCAATGATTTTTTACAAAGGCAGTTTCATTTTCTGTTGTTAACTCAAGTACAAGTACTAGTCAAAATAGTAACTAAAAATAGATGAATAATAAACAGCTCAATGCTTGAGTCTCTTGTGAAAAGCAGTCTTCCTCGGTTTTTTGGATATCATTATGCTCTGTGAAACTGCTTTTTGACTGCATAATTTAAACGTAGAATATATTTATGAATGTTTATAAATGAGAAATTTTCTCAAGCATTTCTTTCTACAAATATTTGGAACCATTATCTGAGAGATAAATTGTAAATAGACAAATATATTGAAGAGTAAAGAGTGCGTTTACTATTGGTCAAAGAAAGAATAAATACAAATAATTTAAAAGGCTTTTGCTTGTTTTGTGTTGATAACATTTTTTATGAGAAAATATTATTTTGCATAATGCTTGTTATTAAATCAGGATGCTTGGTTTCACTCTACTTACGCATCTAGTGTATCCCCCTAGAGGTAGCATCCATACATCCATTCTCTCGTGTGTCGCATTGTATCGGTGGCTAGCCATTATCACGAGATTTTTTACTCCCAGTTTCCCCGCCAGAAGGAGACACCTGTGCTCTCTTCGCTGAGAAACTTCAATAGAAATTCTGTTTTGCTAATAATGCTAGCACCCAAATGAATACTCAAATTTATGTTGTATTTTCGATACAATCGTACGATATAGATGCTGATAATTTTCAGGGGTTTTAAAATTCATCGACAGGAGCCGGGTTATAACCTGCACCTGTGTACATAAGAGATCAACACCCAGCCACTACGCCACTCTCTCGGTAATATTTGAGTACAAAAATGGCCTAAATTTTCTTTCAAAAAAAACTATCAATTGAATATTCCCAGCCATTCAAATTTTTGAAATGATCATTTAATACCTAAGTCACGGTTAATCGTTCTAACCAAATCAATAAATATAACGACCTGTAAGAACAACCATGAAAACCATGATTTCAAAAAACCTGGAATTATCTGTTTTAGTTTTACAGAATTTGTCTTTTATAGTTGTATCTTAAAGAGTAACAGAAAAAAAAACACTTTTATATGTCTCTTACCAATAGTTTTTACGTCAAATAATAAATACACGTTTAATGTATTGTAATTTCTTAAATTTTGGTTTTATTCATTCATTTTTAATCACTTTAATACTTCAGATTATGTTCGTTGATTTAGTTTATATTTCTAGTTTATATAAAGTATATACAAAAGGCAAAGACAGCTTCATGGCGTACATATTTTCTTTTGTTTATAAATTTTTCCATTAAATCAAGTATAAGCTTAAACTATATAATTTCTCCGACTTTTTTTTCTTTGAAAGAGAACCGCACGCTTGAAAAAAATCATATTTATGAAAATTAGTTGTTAAAATCTTGACGTAACCTTATAAATAAAAGCTTTTTGTAAGAATTTATTTTCTTATCTCCTTAAATAATTAAAGCTAGAAGTTCCAAAGTACGGCAAAACTTAGTCTTTTGGTCTGCAACTATATGTTGTTACTTTGCCAAATTTAGACTTACAGCTTGTGGTGAAGATTTGCGATGATTATCGACTTACAGTGGTGTTGAACTGTGGTTCTTGTTTTTTGTTTTTTTTTTAGATTTTAGTGCGTGGTGTATCATCGTACAATAAATAAGCTCATCATAAGAAGAAAGTTAAGAACTTTTGTAAAAGATTATTTTCCATGTGTTTGAGACACATTAAAGTTCAATAGCCTGAGGAAAGTACATTATGTTATGTATTTTCTTATCCTTGATTTTTTTTTCTGATGCTAATATTAAGCTTCCAAATTCATCTAAGAGAACATGTTAAAGATTAGTAATGATATTTAGATTAAAGTAATATAAAACTGTATAATTTTTAGGTCAAGATAATTTATACTGCAAAATGTAATTATTTCAGAATAAAGTTCAATAGCCTGTGGAAAGTACATTATGTTACATATTTTCTTATCCTTGATTTTTTTTCTGAGGCTAATATTAAGTTTCCAAAGTCATCTAAGAGAATATGTTAAAGATTAGCAATGATATTTAAATTAAAGTAACATAAAAGTATACAATTTTGAGGTCAAAATAATTTCTACGGTAAAATGTCATTATTTCACAAGCTGCTCTTCTAAGAAAAAGTACAAAAATTAGTATTTTTAAATATTTATGTCGGTTAAATGGGGATCAACAACGTTTTGACGCATAAAATTAGCAGATTACTGCAGGGAATCTTTTTTTCAAGCCTACTGTGGATTGAGAGGTACAGAGTTTGAATCGCAGCTCGGACATGGATGTACTTTCTCTGTCCTGCTCTTAGTCTGAATGTGCTGTTATCCTGTGAATGGTTTCATATCCTATAAGAGAGTCCTTATGGCATGTAGGTACTGAAGAGGTTGGACTTCACAACAAATTACAGTTCAGATGGAAAGTAAGCACCCCAAAATGCCCTGGCTCAAGACAACAACCACTGTTTAAACTTTCTTGATTTTTTAAAAACTTTATTACACATGTGTGTTTCATGTGTAAATATTCATCATGTGAATTATATTCATATAAGATTTTAGAAACAGATACACACACGCCTTTACATATTAGCAATATACAAGAAGTTCAGTTTTAACCTGCATAAAATAAAAAAAATAGTCAAAAAATACAAAATTGAACTTTTTAGACGGGGTCTAGGACCCCTAACTTTTATTAAGGGAAACAATATCCATTGAAAGATATTACTAACACAAAAAAACTGAAATTTGTGTGACCAAAACTCAAGGAGATATTCGATTTTAAAGTGTTAAGATACCATACAGAAGAGATTGTAATTTATCGGCCTTCAGAAGAATGGCAGATTGTCGAAGTAAAAAAACAAAGTATTTATAATTTTCATTGCCATTTAAAAATAAATGCAAATGTTATACCATGATACGCAAAAACATACCACACAACCTCAATCAATTTGAAAAACCACACTCGAAGCACACAAAGTTTTAAACCCTTGTTAACTGCTATATTTTCCCCCAAAAGGTGTTATTGACGGTGAGTGCAAAGTGACGTAAGTCACAAAACGCTGCGTTTCATATCTCGGTGAATATTGGCCGTACTGATGTCAAACCTTTTGTGTTGGAATTGTTCTTCAATGGAGATTATTTCCCTGAATATAAGTTAGGTGACCTAAGGTCCGTATAAAAAATAAATTTTATATTTTTTGACCTATTTTTACTTTAAACTTTCAATATCTTAACTCTGCATCTGATTTTAAACATTCTTGCAATAGGGAGTTTGCATCTAGGACCAACAGTTGCGAAAATAGAGGCCTTTGCAGGTTAAAACGGAACACCCTGTATATCACACAAGTAATGTAACAGTACATGTAACAGTAATTTATCTAATCCCAGAAGTAACACTAAGATATCTTACTATTTCCCTGAGGCGAAGATAGATTAGCAATTTTTTCTCTCAATCTCTTTATCTCGCTTTTACTTGATATTGTAGTTATTGTAGTCTTCAAGTCACTAACTTGCGAAAACAAACAAAAATTATTTATTATGGTCTTTAACACCAATTATAATAAAGGAATTACTTAAATGAAAGTTTTAGTAACACATGTCATTAACGTTTTATTTTCTCAAGATTCATTGGAAATCTTTTCACCGTGCAGTTTACGAAAAACGCGTCATTAAACTTAATGCCCAAATTTTTGTCTCTTTGTTACAACTTAACGTCGTTTTGTAATTTTATAGCCTGAAAATCCTTGTTCTAATTAACTTGTGACTTGAATTTTTATTCTCTCAATAAGTGATAATGATGCGGTGATCCTTTTGTAGTGAATATTTCCTCCACTCAGTTTGCCATGGAATTTTTCCTTTATTTCCCCTCTGTCAGAGCAACTTTAGCTGACAATTAACATTTAATTGTTCAATAAATTGTGCTTGTTTTCAAGTAAAGTTTAGGAGGACATTTATCTTTTCTGGATAATTATAGAAGTTTTTTACGGTAAGAGTAGTGTGTGATAA
Organism: Uloborus diversus; assembly: GCF_026930045.1. Lineage (NCBI taxonomy): Eukaryota > Metazoa > Arthropoda > Arachnida > Araneae > Uloboridae > Uloborus > Uloborus diversus. The sequence goes on from NC_072737.1 coordinate 39,342,816, forward strand.
ATATATGTTCCTCTCACTATCAGCAATATAAATCCTCCCTGCTGTCTTTATTGTAAAAATTTCTTTACTTTAGTTTTACGACTTTTTTGACTACTTAATATTTTGACAATAAGTAGTTAATCAAGTAATAAAAATAGTCCCTCAGGGTTTTTTTTTTTTTTTTTTTTGAGCAATCACGATTGCTTATTGTCCTCACTTGACAGTCTTTGGCGTCTGGATCCATTTTCAGCTTGAACCAGGGGCTGCTGCAGCACTACCGCCTACCGGCCTGTGCAGGCGGCGCGGCTGCTCCGGTCCTGAGCTATCCGCTTCTCCTGGTCGGAGGTGTCCATGTACTTCACACACGCACGCTCACACACACACATACACACACGACTTCACACACATACACTCACACATGCCTACGTGCATACACACAGATCTACACACACACAAACCTATAGCCTACACACTTACACACATAACTATGCACACGTAACCACACAGGAGGAGAGGCAAGCTTGGGGGGACAAGAGCCGTTTATAGAAACAATAACTCCAATGAATAGGGTCCTGTCGCAGTTCGTGATTGCGAAAAATATAATTTGAATTCAAAATTTCAGAATTCAAGTTTTTTTTTTTTTTTTTTTTTTTGTGATTGGCATCGTGCCCAGAACCCTCTAGTTACGACTCCAAATAGTCGCCGATCAAGCCGCTGGCCTTCAAACGAAAAGGTAGAAAACTAGCAAAAAATGGTACTAACAAATGGTACAAGATATTAAATTCCGTTTCCCTGGAAAATAAAACGCGAAAGAAAAAAAAAAAAAAACATCAAATTCCAACAATTTCTATTGTTTGAAACGCGTTTCTTCAAATGTTACAAAAACGCATTTCTGCAGATACTGCACCTTTACCTTTCCACGGCAGTATGTATCTTTTATGTGGTGAAAGTATGCCTTTGTTCTTCCAGAAGGTATTGTTTAGAAGTAACAACAAACGTTTCAAGAAAAACATGAGTTAATAACCAGTAAAAGCTTTTTTGATTATTCCGATATCGCTATAACATATGACAACAGCGTATTCTTTGTACCTTCACATTTTAACAGAGTTCAAGTAAACTGAATTCTTTATATTTTGTAGGAAGTATTAGCAAGTTTTGTCAAGAAAGCAATCGGTAGTTAAAACGTACTTGATTGAAACATTCGTTTTCTGTTGTTTGGAGCTTTTTCTGTGTTTTTTTGATTTTACGTCTCTTCTTTAGAAACAAGTTGAAGCACTTGTTTATTTACTAGAAAACACAAAAGAAACATCCCAGTGGATACGGGAAAAAATGTTTAAATGATAATAAAAGAGTGAACGTGCTCGCTCGCCAATTCCCTTTGCAGCGTAATAGGAAGAAATAATGACCACTCGCAAAAAGCACTAGAAGTAAGATGGTGATCGGGGTATCATTGAAGATCGTAAAAATTAAATAACCCGACTTAATTTGCTGAAGAAACTTGATATTCTGTCTGAGAAATGAGCAAAGGAATGTGCCTTTTTTAAAAAGTAAAATACTATTTTAAAGTAGCTTATATAAAACAAAACAGAAATAGAACTTGCAAAATTAGGTCCCTTGCTGTAGTTTAAAGTTATTGTTTCAATGGTGAAACTTACTTTTTGACTCTATAGTTCTCACAGTAAAGAATAATTTATTGAAAAATTACCAAGACAGTAAACTTAGGATGGAATTGGAAAAATAACCTACTATCAATTTGTCTATATTATTATTATTCCTGCAAATTTGCTGATTTTTGTTTTCGAAAAATGTCCTCGAATGTACAGGTATGATTTAGTTTCCCACTGTCATGTTTAGTCCTATGTTTAGTCCCACTGTCGTTTACAATGCAATTAATACATCATACTACATTTTTACAACGGTATTATTATTCTGCACATAAGCTTCCAAAAAAGAAAGAAATTTAAGCGACGAAAGAAATATTATGACTAAGAAATATACTTTGTACGGCCCATTTTTTTTTTATTTTTTAATAACTATAATGCCTGCAAAAACATCTTAAATCTTCAACAAACACAGCAAAAAATAAAATCCTGTTAAAGAATGATAAAATGGGGGGGGGGGGGTGTAATGAAGCCTCTACGAAGGAATATATCATTCACTTTATTCTTTGATCTTAGAACATGGCACGTTTACAAATAATTTCGCTAACTTTCGCCTTAACTACATAAATCGTAATGAAATTTGTCATCAGAGTCACTATCAGTTCTGAATTTTAAGAAAAAAGTGACAAATAGCACATTAAAAAAAAGTAATGAGGTAACTATCATGTTCTCATGATTTATTGACTTGGCAGAATTTTTAAGACACGTTTTTTCGTCAGTGAACTGACAAGATATGGTTTTGGCATTTGTGTAAAAAAAACAGCCTCTGAAGTATATAAAAATGAAAAGCGGTCACAATTTAAGACATAAAAACGTACATTCAGTAAATTACCGCCCAATAGCCAGGGCTAAAGCAGAAATACATGAAATACACCGCCAGCTCAGTCATTTTCAGCCGAGGACTGCAGTTTCGTGAAAATAGAATTAGCGCAGACCAGACGTCTGGTCTGCGCTAATTCTATTTTAGCTACCGGTTTGTTTGACACTCTTGGCTTCCTTAAGAGGTTTTCCATCTCCAGCTCAGTCACTTTCCAATGCCGGGCTGATGAGTGCTAATAAGCACGAAACTGCAGTCCTCGGCTGGAAATGACTGAGCTGGTGGTGTATTTCATGTATAAAAACGTACAGTTGCGTCAGAATGTGACTTGCGCCAAACACAGATCAGCATCAGCTTTTATTAAGGTCGGCTCTATACTAATTTTTCCTTGAATCCTTTCAATACTCGCTGATATAAAGGTGTTAAACTTAGCTATAGAATAGCCTCGATTGCGCTAAGACCTTTGAAAGAGACTCTCTTCGAAACGACTAATATCTGTCCACATTGGAGTACCATATTCAAATTCTTGGCTTTACTTCTTTGACAAGTTAATAAAGAAAATGTGATAAAGTAGCCGGAAATAGGGACTTCTGATAACACTCGTTTACATAGTCACTGCAGTTTACCAATATTACTTTGAGCAGAACCGTTTTTCTTGTAGTAAATTGGACAATGATTTGCTTATTTTCCTAAGCTGGCGAAATTTTCCTATTTTGGTTTGAAAATACCTGCAATAGGACACATTCTTTTATCTACATTATTGCACTTCTTAAGATGTAACAATCACACTAATGAAGAAAACTTTAGTCTTCATAACACGAAACGAACTGAAATATGTCGTATTAGTTCGACTTTCACTATAAAAATCGTTAAAGTTTAATTACGAATAGTTAATTTGAACTAAAAGAAAAAAAAACTTTCTTTTAAAGTAATTTTAATTACAAAGTTTTTATCAATCCCCATAATATTGAAAAGTCTTAGAATGCGCTGATGTTTGCATCACATGACTTCCTTTTGCACAAATGTATTGATAATAGTGCCTGGAAGTAAGCAAGCAAAAGCTTTAAATATTTTCACCCCTAGTTCGACATTAACCGAACCAAAAAAAGCAATTTACAGAGAATAATTTTCCCAATATCGACAAATTTAACGGGATTCAATGGATAACTCTCTAAAGATCGCCAAATTGAAACCAAATTCAAAAAATGTTTTTTTTTCTCCAAAGTTTTTGAAAATTTTGCGGCATATTTGGCAAATAAAAACTTGGCAAAACAAGCCAAATGTTCACCAAATTAAAACATCACTTAAGTTTGCATTGATATTAACGTTGATATTCCCCCAAAAAGGTGTAAAAGACCCCTTTTGGAACATCCGGACACAACCAAAAGGGGAGGTTCGCGACTAGACTCCACTAGGAAACTACATACCAAATTTAAACTTCTACGACATGCCATTTTTAAGTTATGTGAGATACGCACATACATACATATATACCGACGTCATGAGAAAACTCGCGGTAATTCATTCGGGGATGGTCAAAATGGATATTTTGAGCGTCCATACGTTCCTAAGCATATATGCAAGTGCAGTAGGTCGAAAAAATCACTTAACTTTCATTCGGGGATTAGTAAAATGAAATTTTGGCCGAAATTTGAGGGAAATTTTTTTCGTGAATACAATACAATACTTTCTTTACTATGTCAAAGGAAGTAAAAAAATATCAGTAACGATGGGAATGCTTTTGTTTACTACATTTCCCTAATGTTGGGGTACAGCTTCGAAAAATAATGTTAACGCCGTTAATAATCCTCAGCATTAAGTAAGTTTTTTATTTGCTCTTCATATAAGTTAAATTCAAAAACTTTTTCCCGCGCTAGTAAATTGTTAACTATAAATCCTTCACTGCAGTGTCTATTAGTTCTTTGAGTCTTCTTTGAATACTAGTCCAGATATTAATGAACAAAATAGCTTTACACTTTTATTTCAATGAAGAAATGCATGATGTTACTTATTTCGTTACTCTTAAAAATTCAAGCTTTATCCTAATACTTTTGTACTCTTTTTGAAATTTCATTGCCTACCTGTAATGTATTTTCGCGTATTCCAATCAATAGTCGTACCACCGATTTAAAACCGTTGTTGTAAACATTAAACTCTTAAGTTAATTCAACGAAGAGTTGCAACAGTTACGTATTGACTTTTACTGTTTTCATCATTACAATAATCATTGTTTATCCATTAAAATGTTTCATCATAAAAAATGATTTTCAGCAGTTTTTTTTTTTTTTCCATTACTTTCAAAGTTTTCAGAATGTAATTTACGAGATACAATCACTTCAACCGTACATTCTATGTTGATAACATTTTCATTTCTGTGACAACCATTAATCAAAAAATGTCAAAGTCACCCACTTGTCATTATAATAATTGAATGAATGACGCGGAAGCTGCAGTTGATGAGAGCATTGATTTTCACTAATGTCTAAAAGTTCACAAATAATTGTCTTTGTAAGTTTCCTGGTAAAAAATTTAATGATGGCCGAAATGTATTAAATATTTCATTCTTTCTCTCGCTCTGGGTTATATAGATTTATTTTTGCGATGTCTTCGTATAACTTCGGATCGTTACAGCGTAGAACACACTTGTGTGTTTTGAAGATTTAAATGATTATTTACTTTCAGGTTTCTACTAAGTAGCAAACAATATAGAAAGTCTTGATATTGTATTACTTTCTTCAATGCTTTTAAAATGACGATGGTTATTTTAAGTGACAAATTTCTAATAAATAAAAATCATTCTTTATCCATTGAGAAATTGTTCTTTGAAATGCGTCAGCGCAAATTTAAAATATTGCAAACAATTTCTGGCCAATGGCTGCTAAAGGAGGTTAAACAAATACCCGCCCACTTACACCTGCCCAATGAGACATGTACCTTGTCCCAGCAAAGTTGTAATGTTTACCTCTTTGGCTAATTGTTTAAATCACACCGCAAGGCAGCTTGTCCAAGCTGTCCACTAAGAAACAGAAAAAAAAATAATTTGTAAATGCAGTTATTTTTTAAAATTAATATACATAGACTGTTTCAAAATTATAATAACATGATCTTCGTCTTGTTTGACTTACCAGACTTTAATTCTTGTGACTGCTTTGGAAACATCTCGAAAATTAGGAGAGCATGGGGGTTCATGGGTGCTCGGCGTTTCTTCTTTTCGGATTTTTACAAATAAAGCGAATTTTTGGGGCATTTGCGAGTGACTATAAGTTCAGAATTACATAGGCTCCTGCACTTTTTTGTTAGCAGTTGAGCCTTGTTCTCTCATGGAGGAAAGCGTTTAATTAACTCCTTAGTTTCTAAAATGTTAGCGGTTCGTTAATAATTTCTTGGGTACTAAGCAATTGGTATCGAAATCGCATTCACAGTAACTGGAAAACTTTTTGCATTCATAAATTTATATTTAAGTATTTTCATGGGAAAACTACCCATAACATAGGCGAATCCAAAATTGGTGGGATTTGAGGATGCAGTGAATTCTCATTGCCACGAACTTCAAGAGACTACCTATAACAGAAGCGAATTCAAAATTTGTGATATTTGGGGATGCAGTGAATTCTCCTTGCCACGAACTTCAAGGGAATACCTGCAGAACAGAGGCGAATCCAAGATTGATAAGATTTGGTGATGCAGTGTATTCTCATTACCACAAACTTCAAGGAACCGCATATTTTATTCGTGGTATTGGATTCCAAGCAGTGTGATGTCAAGAAAATAGGGACTGGGAATTTTCTGCCCTGAAAAGAACACTTCGTTGTATTGATATTCATTGTAGCAGGATTTCATTCTATGTGTATATCACTCCCACTCGAAGCTTAAAGAATCTCCTCCTTCGACCATGAGAAATTTTCTGGCTACGCTTCTGAAAAAGCTGTTGCAGGCATGTTATATAGGTCTTTAGAGATAAAACAAAGATTTAGGGAGATAAAAGTTTAGATATAGTTTTTTAGAGATAAAAAAGTTTAAGTACTTTTGTTGCAGTTTGCATAAGCAATATTTTGAATGTATTTATCTTTATTTTCTGTGTAAATGTATTCCTTAGTTTGATAACAACAAAGAGCTGACGAACGAAACAAAAAATCTTCAAAAAATCAAAATCATTCGACGAGATATTAACCAAATCCAATAAAAACAAGTATCAAATAATAAAAACTAAAAGAATGACAAAATATTTTTAAGGGTTAAACTACTTAAATATGAATCACATAAAACTAATCTCATCTATTCGAACTCCTGGTGTACTTCGATCGTCAACAATTAATAAAATATGAACTAATTATAAACAACATGCAAATTAATTTTGTTACTCGGTCTTTAATGAGAGATAAATTTAACGACTCATTAACTGCTGGCAGATCTGATTATGAAGGTGTGTTCAGTTAATCCAATATTCAGTTTAATGAACAAAATCATTAAACTGAATAGTGGATTAACTGAATTCTGTTAATAAGATTTCTAATTTATGGCCGGATAAAAATTGCTACAAAGTATAAAGTTTGCAAAAGCATTAAATTTTTCAAGCGTTGTCAAGTTTTGCTCGTTTATAATGAAGTTGTTGAAACGATTTTGAGAAGAGTAGCGCAGGTTATTTTCATAGGTCATGAATTGATTATAAATTGTTGATAAACTATAAAATTTTATTGCTTCGAAGTTTTACTTGACTTTTTTTTGGAATGCAAAATAAGTAATGATTTTCACACATTGGGTAAGATAATATATTACATTTCCAAGTTTTATATCACAAAATAAGCTAGTGAGTCTGCAGTAAATTACGCAATAAAAAAATTATGTAGTTACTATTTTAAAGCTAGCTGTCGAAAACTCTCACACAATGCATTGTAATAATCCATGCAATATAATAAATGATACAAAACGTGTTGTGCTGTGAAATAAAAACAAAGAGTTTATAAACCTAAAGGCGCTTTAATTTTTTTCTAGTTTAAAGTTGCTCTTTTAAAATTCAAATAATATTTTATAGCATATTTGAAGCTCCTTGATGCAAAAGGGGTGTAAGTATCAAAATTTTTAAAAAATGTAGATAACTAGTAAAAATTGCAGGAGAAACTCTCATTCGTTTTTTAACAGTAGATAGTAGTGATAGCTCTGGTAGGTGTTGCTACACAGAGCCTGATCTAGAAAAAACTTTTCAATGAAAGCCTACCTATAGTTTGAACATTGCACGCGTTTTGAACGAGGCTTAATGAAGTCCATTTACACACACACATCCATTTGCTTTCTCACTGCCTCACTCCTGAGTAAAACCCTGAATCGTAGAATAAGTCCTCCGTCTTGGGGCTAAACGAAGCATTCTTCCTTTGTCTGTTATGGTGAAGTAGCGTGTTTTGATTCCTGATATCTGAATCAGTGGAGTTAGATGCTACTGTCCATGGGCGGTCGCCATCAGAGCTTTTTGCTGGTGTGCATTACCGAACCCACATTTTTAATCCTTACTATTTCTTTTTCTCAGCAACATATTTCCCTAGAATATTTGAACCTAATTTTGGTCAAAAAAGTTGAACGTTGCACGTTTTTAAGATGTTCGATTACGATGATATGTTTTCTAATATTTTTTTCATACTTCTTGCATTAAAAAAATATTTTTACTAATAATAGGAGTTGTACATGTAGTTATACTGCATCAATGGTATAAAGTTGCCCAAAGCAAGGCTGTGCTTGATGTTCGTTTTGCAGCAATCTTAATTTGCTGTTTGCTGATGTGTTCGTGCATCTTTTAGTTTAGTTCCTTTTCGAATGTATCTAAAAATAGTTGTTGTAATCCTTGCAGACATGCTTTTATTATTATAGCGATATTAAATGCATTTTATTCTTAAATATATCTATTCAATTTTATACCGCATAACCTCCGTCTCCGCAGTTTCTTCTGTTATCGAGTTCAGCCTTGTCTTAAATGTCAGGACAACTTAGAATACCATTAGGAATCGAACCTAAAGAGTTTTTTACTTAATATTTCTTAAACAAACTATGCAATGTTTTGAGGGTTTCCTTTCAGCTTTATGGCAATAGATGCTGCAACAACACTAATCACAGTTCTTGAGCTTGGATACGCCACCTAGCGGTGATTTTAGAAATAGCCAAAAAGGTAAAACATTTCAATTTTGCACGGAGAAGGCAGATGTCTATTCGGCGCCATGTTGTAGTCGGACTGCATATGAGGCTTTAACAATTATAGAAACTGGATATTTACATTTATTACAAAACATATTTACAATGCCAATTGGTCATAAAAACCCAATACACAAACGTACACGACTTTCCTCAAGTGCCGCCACATCTCATTGGACAGGTGTAAGTGGGTTAGTCCTTATTTTACCTCTTGTAGCAGCTATTTGGGAGTGAACAGGTGGAGAAACCTGGCAACGTGTCGTACCGCCTGGAGGAAGCAGACGGAGAAAGCGTTGGCCTGCACCAGGCTGTTGTGCTGATGAAGAAGAAGAAGAAGCAGCTATTAGCCAGAGACTGCAGCCCATCCTATACTTTGCTTGAATTTTAAAATGAAATATAAGTGGGGCAGTTAAGTGAGATCAAAAATTTCTATAATAACTTTACTGAAATATGTGCGCATGACAGAGAGAAATTCGTTTACTTTTGCTGAGGGTCTGAAGAATGCTTTATGCTAATTTCATACCATCCCCTTTGTAAACAAAATACACTCGTTGAAATAAACTGCTCCTGCAAAAATTTTACCAATAGCAAAGATATATTTATTATATTTTACGTCACATAGCAAACTATAAAACATAGTCCTTTTGATGAAAGTAATTTACAGAATAAGACACCTGTTATTAAATGCCATTATTGAACTAAATTTGCTAAATTAAACTTATAGTTTAAAACAAAAACATGGATGCATCTGTTTATATATGAGACTACTTATGTTTTATTTCAACATCATTTACTTCTTTACATTTTTTTCTTCTTAAATCTAGTCCCATAATTTTTTCCAATCGTTTCTTTAAAGTTCTTTCAAAATAGAGAACCATAAAAAGTAACTATGTAAGCCAAACTGTAAATTACAAATTCAAACCAGTGATTTGTTCATTTATACATTTTCAAACCTTCTACTAAAACAACTCGTGTTTGCTTGACATGTATATTGCTAAAATCTAGTCTTATATAAATTTTACAGTAAATTAAAATGGAAAAATTTCAGCTTGTAACTTTTATATTTTCCCCTCTTTGTGGTAGAGTATTCTTCCAAACCCACCGTTGATATCTCAAAATTTAAATGCTTTTTTTCTTTTTATATGTTTTATTGTTTAAGAACAAAAACATTTTCAGAAGCAATTTACTTTCTCTTTTTATGTCCAAATGAACATTGTGTTTGCTTTCTTCCTCTGTAAAAAAATCGTCATTTTCCGTTCATAATTTACAGAACGGTGAACTTTAAATTGGCGTTTCGTGCCGAAAACTTACTAAATGCTACCCCAACAATTCTCTGATTTCATGCACTTGTGATTTCAACTCCAAATTTTGGAGTTAATTAGGAGATTTTATGGGACATAATTTCTCCTCGTAACTTACAAAGACCTTACGAGTAGCTTTGTTTTTAGCCACAATGGAAAAACGTATAATGGTGTTGAATTACTTTTCGAACTTTTTTTGTGCATAAGAATTGCGTAGGAAATATAAATGTCACAAAATTTCGGAAGCAGAGTTTTTTATTGAAAATGAAAGTGTAACCTTTTTTTTAAGTTAATGGTTGGGAAAGTAGCTTATTTCTTTGCAATTACAAGAAACCTCTTTTGAAAAATTGTAATTTCCTTTACAGAATGAAACTTAAAACAGAAAAAGGTTTTAAAAACTTTGTAATGATACTTTGCTTAAATAAACATATTTAATAGTCTATATTAATGCAGTGAAACCTGTATAAGTTGACCACTTGCGGTGCTCTACTTTGGTGGTCAACTTAAACAGGTGGTCAATGGTCAACTTACAGAGGTTGAATTATATGATATACATATAATTCTGTGCCTGAGAATAGCAGTCAACTTAGACAGGTGGTCAACTTAAAAGGGTGGTCAACTTAACAGGTTTTACCGTATTTAATAGTACTTGATATTGAAAAAATACAGAATGTTAAAGACGAGGATTTTTTTTTTTTTTTAAATATGTAACGAAAAATTTTATCATAGAAAATATACACTTAAACTAATCAGCTACATTCGTATTTATTACCAGAGACGGTGGTGTACCTAGCATGGGTGTCATCCGCGGTATCTTAAGGCTTAACCCCCAAACCCCTCTCTCCTGAAATCGCAAAAAAAAAAAAAAAATACTTTTTTTTGTAAACAAGAAAACATGAAATTCGTACAATTTACAGAAGCAACCACATTTGTTTGATAACCGAATTTTTAAGTTGGCTAATGTGCAAATTCACAAATAAGAACTACGCGCGCTTTTTATATATTACTTGCCCTAGTCGTATACGTGCAGGGTCGTCTCGGGGACAAAAAAAAGGTAGGGAGATGGTTGAAATTGACTGCCCCTTAAGTATTTTAAACGTATAAAGATAATGGGGTTTAGTTTGTCCGTCTAAGAAGATTTCACTACTAGGTTTAAGTATTGACAATTTACGGATCCAATAATCCTGAGTATAATTTTCCCTCCATGAAAAGAAGAGGTGGGTTGATGGTTTCTCTCCTAGAAAATTTTCAAATTTGTAGCACCAAAATGCATTTAGATGAGCTTTGACGATGTAAGGGGAGATGAGGTTCAGGAGAGCTCCCGTGTTCATTTTTCGAAATTGAACCAGAAAACTTCTTTCGAAACTATAGCACTTAAAACGTAGTTTTAGACAAACTTTGGTGATGCTACGGGAGGCGCAAAAGGCATTCTAGACTATCTTTGATCGAGAGAATGTTGAGGGGGGGGATGAAGAGGTTTGGGGGCCCACCACCGTGAGTTTTCAAAATTGAACTTTTAAAAACTTATTTGTAGGCCTTCATAAACGTTTAGAGAACCGATAGTTTTTCGAAATAGAAACTATAAAAACGAAATTAAACTAACAATTAAAAGCCACGACAACAAAAATGATTTAACGATTAACGATTAATCTGTGAATCTTTACTTACAGTTCTAGAGCTATTGCTCAATAAATAAGCTACTTAGTGACATTCCAAAACTTTAAGTTGCACATCTTCAATTATTTTTCCACAAATAGCTTCGCTAAATTCACCCTGTGCATTACGTCATTATCTGTAACAGGTTAACTGGATAGGTGATCTGCCGCGATGACAAAATATACTTTCTTAAAATTTATAATATCAAGAATTAGAGATTAAATGAAGTGGCAAAAGTATGAGAAAACAACTCTTTAACTCAAAAATGTAAGAAAAGAAGAAAAAATAGATTTTAAAAATATGAAACTAATTAAGAAAATTGAAAACCTTAAAGTGAAAAACTAGGAAAGAAATAAAACAAACAGTAAATTTTAATTCCCTCAGACGCTATGAAGTTGAAAATTAAACATAGTGTAAGTCAAGTGCTTTTTGTTCATGAATTTTTTGGTTTTGAGGTAAAAAAAAACAGCAGTAAATACAAAAAGATTTAAATACTTCTAAAAGGTTCTAAAAAAGAATTTAATAAGTGCAAACACATAAAAATAAGAAGAAAAATGCTATTGCGATCCTATCCTCTTACCAAGATACAAAAAGTGTATTAAATATTTTACTAAATGAGCATTTTTTAAAGGAAGTTGAAAAAGATTTCTATAATTTATCACACTACAATGACTATTTAATTTCAAAGAAATCTTAACAACTATTGATACTCTTACAGGGACTTTTCTTGCAAAAGACATTCACAAAAGAAACTTAATCCTTAAAACCACAGTTTCTTTTTGGAGACTTGTAAATTTACATATGAAAATCAAGAGCTGTAAAAGTAAAACCATTACTGCCAGCTTTACTATATTTTGATTTTTTAACCAATTGATCTTTACAAAAAGTTATTTAATTGTTTTTTTAAAGTATCTTTAACTTCTGTTTTAAAATTTCCTTAAAAATAAACACTAAATCTTTATCCTCAACTTTTTTATATATTCCTTGTTTTTGTAATGTTTTACTCTTCTTGCGTTAAGTCATTAGATTGTCTTTATTTATGGGTTTATCTGGATTTAAATAAGGTATTAAATAAGATTCATCCCTACGTGGTTTGGTTATTAACGAACATTTTCATGTCTGGGCTTAAAAAATATTTATTTCTGAACATTTTTTAGTTTGCATTAAATTTAAGCTTGTCCTTTATCCCTTTTAATGTCTGTGAAAAAAAAATTCTATATTACAACGCTTTAAGTTCTTTAAGAAGTTTCTCATTGTTTTCGTAGCTCTTAAAATAGAAATCAGTTTCTGCAAGCATCGAATAATTTCCGATCTTTCCCAGCAAAGGACATATTTTCATAAAATATTATTTCTTTTAAGGGATGTGTCAAAAATAGATTTTAACCCAAACGTATTCAAACAATACTTCACTTTTTTGGGGGGGGGGGCTACTTGTTCTGTTTTTTGCAATATATTTAAGAGATCGTAATGATACATTGTTGACCATTCAATTACCATAAATCTTTCTTATATGTAACAAATTTCTGTGCTCTAAAAATGATTATGACTATAAGATCAGAATTGAATGAGCTCAGTTGTCTGAACTGGATAAATATAGTAAAAAAACTATAATGTTTAAAAATAAATTTTGTTGGGAAATACAACGGCTCATCTATTAAGAATTGTATGTAAGTGAGATATGTTAAGATGAAACTTTAGAATATTTCTTGTGAAAAATCTTTCTTAGCCAATTTAAAAAGGATACCCGGTGGTAGCGTAGCGGTTGGGAAGCTAGACTCGGAATCTGAAGGTTTCGGGTTCGGAGCCCTAGACCACTTAATACACGCCAGTACAGGCAGAATACGTACTCGTTAAATCTGTATGCTTGCAAGTCCTGAGTTTAATCGCTAGCAATTACCATTAATGCAAATTTTTGTGAGACTTCCCACCACTCCTTCAGAACTAAGCCCAAATTTTAGATAAAGTACTGCCAGCTATCGAGGCCACGAAGGACTGCTCCTTAATAGGGTGCCTCACATTCTGAAGAGCTTTCTCTTTCGCCCCCTTTCGCCAAGAGAAACGGACATTATCAACAAGAACAGCCTTTAAAAATGATTTTCCCATTTGTTTCAATAAATGAGCATGATTAAAGTGAATGATTAAGTGACATGATTAAAGTGAAAAACCAACGTAAATAAAGCACAAATTCTCAAAAAAAAAAAAAAAAAATGCAACCTATAGCTTAGGGTGGTTCAAAAATACATGAAAAAAAGTTTCTCCTAGATAACTGGGCACCCCTCAATATTTTTTGACTTGTGGATAGTAATATACTGGAAAAGGTTTAGCTTCCTATTTCAACCTAAAGAGGGTGCTAAACCGCCTCCACCAAACTTCATAATGATGGGTGGGGGTTAAAAAAATACATTTAACAGAAAAACAATGCTACATATTATAATATACTCTAGAAATATGCATAGAAATTGCAATAAAATAAGTATTTACAAAAAACAGTTTGATAAATTAAATGTATCTAAATTTGTGGCATTTTCTACGCTACGGTTTTATGTCAAATTAAGGGGTCATTGAGCACCCTCTTAAAATTTGAGTAAGAAGCTAAAACTTTTACACCATAATGCTATTAATAAGTCTAAAAAAAGTAGGGGATGTCCTGGACTGTAGGTGAGAAAAAAACGTTTTTTTGAACCATCCTAATATAGATGTTTTATGGCTATAATGGAGCTTCATCAGTGCAAAAAAACTCGACACACAAAAGGAAAGTCGCGAGACCAATGCGACTTACTTCTAGTATGGCTACTCATAGTTCAGATAATTGGAGTTCTACTGTGCCATCAAAGACTTTTTCAAAATTGTAGTTTGCAACATCTACAAAAAAATGATTGCTTTCAGCTACTCGAGTGCAGTGTAAACATTTAATCAATTTGCATTAAAATACCTGTAAGATATATGCAGTTACTCAATTTGAGTTTATCAAATGTTTATAGTTCCTTGCTTGGTTGTCTCTGAGAAAATGTCTTTCAAATAAGGAAAGTTTCCCGTACAGTTTTACGTTTAATTTCATGCACTTATTAGAAAGAGAAAGAACTCTTAAGTAGACACAACGTTTTAAAGTTCTCGAATTTATACAGTGTTTCTTTCTGTTTACGTTGTAAGATAATTGAATTTCAGTCTTCTCACATGTTTATGCGTTTGTGTCAATCAACTTTATTTAAAATGGCACTTAGCAAGATGACCAAAGTTTACGATCAAAAGTGATTAATTTATTTTAGATCAAAACTTTAAAGAATAAAGAAGTAAATTAGTGTGCTAGTAATTTCGCTTGAAATCCAATGAACTACAAGTGGAAGTCGTAATTTATGTGACAATGTTTAGTTTTCGTTTTTAAAAAACAGTACATCTGTATGTCATTATTGCTTATTTGTTTGTTTCTTTTTTTTTTTACTTAAAGTATGAACATCTTAAAATTTACTAAGAAAATAGTTTAGAGATCAACGTGAATTATTTGAGAAATATTTGTTTCTTTACTTGCATTTTATTATTTTTTTTTAACTACGCCGAATAATCTGTTTGCTTTGTCCGCATGGGTTTAAATTAAAGTCGTAGACCGTATCTTTGATAGCGACGCGTTCGCCATCTTGGGACTAAATGTCGCTTTCTTCCTACCGTATTACCCAGCATTACCCGGCATGCCGGAGAAAAGCGAAGTTGACCAGCATATCGGGAAATTCGAATTTTCCGACATGCCGGATTATTCGAGGTTTATCTTGCAACAAACAAAAGTAAATTTCCACATTCAATTCCAATTAGAAAGCAAACCACTGTAAGGAAAAAATAAATAAATCTCGAAAGTAACCTTCTTTCAAAAAAAATTGTATTGAATATATGTGCTTGTTATTTATGGTAGGTCAATATTAATGGATTTAATTTAATAATAGGTCAATGAAGTTATTAATTCAGAAGCAATCATTGTTACTGAGATTTTTTCATAAGTTTTTTTTAAATAAATTATTTTAGGTTCCTTTTATAGATAAGTTTAATTTTTATTTATTAAATAGCTATGGTAAATTCTTTACACTGGTTTCGGGGCGGTCACTTACTGCTTAAACTTTTGCTTACTTAGTTTCAATTTAATTTTTAATAAAATATTCGTCATCATAAACAATATTTTTCTTGTTAAAATAACAAATGACATTGTTAGTAAATATTTTTACAAAATTAAATTGTTCATGATTACTAATGAGATATGTATAGAACCTATATTCATTTTAAAGTTGGACATATATTTTTTTATAGTATTTTTTTTTCCTAACCTCGATTTTTTCGTCATGAAGGACCAGGCAAGTGTTACTGAAAATCTGCTT
This sequence comes from Uloborus diversus, assembly GCF_026930045.1. Classification (NCBI taxonomy): domain Eukaryota; kingdom Metazoa; phylum Arthropoda; class Arachnida; order Araneae; family Uloboridae; genus Uloborus; species Uloborus diversus. The sequence goes on from NC_072737.1 coordinate 39,358,765, forward strand.
AGCCCGAAATTTTGCGAAATGCCGGATAATGCGGGGTAATACAGTATGTTGGCTATAGTCTAATAGCGTGTTTCGTTCCTTGATTTTGGTGTTCTTGATTGTAGATTAAAAGTGGACTTAATAAGAAATCACAATCAAGAAGCAAAACACGCTACTTCACCATAGCAGACATAGGAAGAAAGCATCGTTTAGCCCCAAGATGGCGGACGCGTCGCTACTTGTTCAACGATTTAGGCTTTAGATTAAATAAGAGTGGTGTTAGTCATTCTAGTTTAGTTTCGACTAATTTGTAGAAACTTTCACAAAAAGTCGAGATTGTGCCAATTCCAGAGACCTATGCACATAGGTTTATTTTTTTACTATGCATCAATTTTATCAAAAATTACTTGTACACTCAAACTTGTTTTGGCGCTGTGGATAGGGACCGCATAAAAAATCTTTCGTATCAGAATAAAACTTCGTCTATTTTATAAATAGTTTTGTCAATGGAGTCCCAATTTGATGAGAATTTTCATATATCGCACAAAATTATTTTGCACAAAAAAAAAAAAAAAAAAAACCGCGCAAAAACGGGCTTGAGTGTAATTTGTTTTAAAGTAATTTTAAATATCTTGCACCTTTGTCATTCTAAACAGTTACATGCAAGAACTAATGAATTTATAAACTTTTCCCGAAAAAAAAAGAAACAAACAAACAAATAGCTGAAAAAAAAAGTATTAATGTAGTCTTACAGAATTTTGCATGCGTCAGCCTCAGTGCTCCTAATGACGGTTTAGCAATTGAAAATGTCCACCTACAATCCCTTTGCTTCATTCTGTCTCTTGTGTTCAAAGAAAAAAAAACGTTTGATTTTGTTGATGTTGACAAGTTATATTTTGTAAATATATTTCAATGAAATTTGGTTAAGGAGACTTTTATTAGGTACTAGTGGTACCCGCACGGCCTTGCCCGTAGTAGAAAATCAAAAGGTCTTTTGGTTCGCCTGTACATTTACAAAAAATATATGGTGAATTTCTCGCCAATTGGCTTGCTATAGTTACGGTTCCGCGTTATGAGAACTTCGGTAAATTACGCGTCCATCTTATGATAATTTTGTTTGGGAAAATATTCTTAAAATTGAAATAGAAAAAGAACAAAATGAAATTTTCGAAAAATTTCTTCGAGGTGCACACCCCTATGCTACAAAATAATTTTGTGCCAAATTTCATGAAAATCGGCCGAGCGGTCTAAGCGTTATGCGCATCACGGAGATCCTGACATTGAGAGATCCAGACAACCAGGCTTTCAGCTTTATTATTAGTAAAGATAACCTCTTTTTAGTCCCAAAGTTATCATTGTATTACTTTGTGGACTTATATCTCTTCTATGCCTTGTAATAACAAGAAATTTTTGTTTCGTTTTAAAAGAAAGCTTTTTACCCTAGCATTTTCAAATTTTCATCACCTAACCCACAGGTTGTTTTTAAAGAGTGAAAAAGTTCATTTTTCATTTTTTATTTAAGTTTAAGTATTTTAATGAAAAACTATCATTATCAGCTTATCTTTTTCTGCGCTTTTAGTATACATAACGAAGTGCGACTGAAAAAATAATAGTTTCCTACTGCAAGTCCCTCATTAACGTTTTTTATTCTTGAAATGACGAAAACGTCGCTTTTTGAACCACAATTTGACCGCGGAAAATATTACTTGCACTTAAATGAATTTTTTTTAATGCTTAAATAAATGTTTATTCTTTAAGCTTTAAAATAAGCCATATTGTATCTATCTACTAATTTAAATTAATTTACTTGGGCTTTTAGAAAAAGATTAAAGTATTCCAAATTTATACATTTCCGTAGACCAAGCAAAAAGGCTTTATATATTAAATGCATTTTTAAATACAGTGGCTCCCAAAAGTGTTCGTACACCTACGACTTTCAATAAAATAGGATCCTATCCACTGGTTAGAATTAATATTTCGGAATAGGTATTTAATTATAAGATCTACGATCAATTTTCAACAAAACTACATGAATTTTTTTTTTAAATATTAAAACTTATTTTTTTAAAAATTAAAAACCAAAAAGTGCCGGAAATTTTATCTCACAAAAGTCTTCGTACACTTTGAAAAACATCTATATATTATTGAATGATCTAACTTTTTATTAAATTATTCTTTAGTAGAATATCATGCAGTATCAACAACACCATTTAAACGTCTGGGAATAGATTTCATTCTTTTTTTTTCTTTTTTCTTTTTTTTTTGCTCAATTTCTGAGTAAGTGTTTAACCACACTTCGAATCTTTCTGTTTCTAGTTCTATTTTCGTTTCAAAGCCGTATTTTCGTAATCTAGCCTCCAGATATCTCTAAATATGTTACATTAAGTTCAAATCTGGATATTGAAGGGGTACTTTCTAAACTTTAGGACAATTTTTGAGGCACTAAACGCAAACGTTTGCTTGTATCTGTTTGTGTTGTATCTTGATAAAAAACAAAGTTGTTTCCGATAACCAAATTTTTGGCTGAGAGTTTAAAATTGGTTTTTAAAATATTTAAATGAACAGCATGATTCATTATTTAATCAAAAAATTGCAAACTACCAAGTCCTGATGCTGATATGCACCCTCACACAAGAACAACTTCACCGTCTTGATTAACTGGTCCAACTAAGTTCTTAAGATTAAGTTCCTATATTTTTTTCTTCTATTTACAATTATGCAACAATTTAACCAAAAATGTTGAATTTATTTTCGTGTGTAAGCAAAACGTAATTTCAAAACGTTTTGAGCTTATTTATCATTGATTTTGCGACTAAAAGCGGAAGCTTTCTGTTTTTTGCACGGCCAAGAAAATTTTTGCGGGAAGAAGTCGCATTTAATCCAGCTAATCAGAGAAATTGGTGAACAATTTCAGGTGAAAATTAAATGTAAAAACTTTCATTTAACTCTATAGAAACTTTTACAGCACTCAAATGCGCATTTTTCAAAAAAATTTAACTGTAAATCTCCGATCACGTTTTGTCAACTTTGCTGGTTGATCTTTTCTCACCTTGTTTTTGGTCCGATTCTTTTCTTTAAAGCATTTTATCAAGCACTTTACTATAGACTGGACTAAATTAGCTTATTTAGAGACATTTCAGACCAATTTACCGCTACTGTAAGGAAAAAATTCAAATTTCGAATGGTCTTTATGGTTTTTCACGAATACCAGCAATTTTAAAGTAATAAGCACCATATTAAGAAATAAATAAACAAAACATTAAAGCGAAATGACTTTTAAGGGTCAACACAAGGCAAAAATAATAAAAAAACGACATATCATAATTTTAATCATGAATTTATTAGAAAATATTTGAGTGTACGATGACTTTTGTGGAGTATTATTTCTCCGTCTCTTCGTTTTTTGACCCATTTCAAAAAGAAGATCCGTCAATATTTTGAAAAAAATACTAGGTTGTATTTAGAATGACATAGGAATGATGTGAAAAAATATTGGACTTTATATTCGAATTTAGTTTTGCGTTATTTTGGTTTTAATAAATTTCAAAGTGTACGAACACTTTTGGGAGCCACTGTATATAAAAAAATTAGGAGTAGAAAATATAGGTTTATATTACCTACCAAAATTCCTCAAAATCAAAAATGATGCAACAAGGCAAATTTGAAGACTTAATATGGAATAACCCTTTATAAAATTTAAAAGTACGGAATCTGAACTCCTATGAAATAAGTCCTTAAAAAAATTGTAGCATTTGGTGATCCAAAACATAAAATATTTAAAATCTCGTTAACATGTAACCCCTTTTTCATGTCCGCTTCTTTGTAAATCTCCTCCAAAACTGACTAAGTAATCCTTCATTATGAATAAATTGTAACAAAAATGAATGAACTATAAATAATAAACTCACTTTTCCCAGCGACATAACAAATTGAACAGCCTTCCCATACCATATTACGTATGGCCTTTCAAATGCAGATGAAAACAATTTTATTGAAAAGGAATTGGAACCTAATTTAAAGCCCCCAGATATCCTGATCTAATGCAGAGAAGTTAAATATTCTGCCTGATTATATATATTTGAATTTTGCACTCGGAGAGCGAAAATTCGCTAAGCTGGCGTAGAATGAGGCAACAGGTTTAAAGTATTGCAGGCTCATACGCTAACAACTCATTTTCAATAATCTTTGGTTGATAATGTAATCTTTCAGCATTCTTAATTATGCTGATGAAGCTTCAAGCGGGATTTGAATCTTGATTAAGGAGGAAAATAAGTCCAATTACCTGAGCGGATTTTGAAACGTGTCTCTTGTTTGGATAAATGTGGAAGTTTGAGGATTTGTTCTGAATGTAATGTGTGTTACTTGCTCTTTCGATGCGATCTCATATGCTAGGAGAGTTACTCGAGGGGGCCGAGGGAGTGAGTCCCGTCTGGTGATTGACACCGAGCCCGTCATTTAGGAAGGGGGATCAACTGAGGCAGTGAGATGAAAAGGGATTAAGTGCCAAAATAAAACTTTTCGAGATAACCAGTACAAATACTAGGTGAACCTCTCCTCTGTCTTGGGGCAATAGATAGTGCTAGTAGCCCTGGTAGGTGCTGCTGTACAGCATGATTTAGAAAAACTTTTCCATAAAAGTCTACCTAGGACCTTATCTTTAAACACGTTTTACTCAAAACTTGAAAATGTCCACTTACATCCCTTTGCTTCTCACTGCTTCATTTGGCTTTGGGAAATTAATGTACTTACATGTAAGTTTTTGCTGTTTTTCAGAATTATTTTCACTGAGTATATACCGCTTGCGCCGCCCCTCCACAGGATAAATTTGAAATGAGGGACCTGGGTGACACCCAAAAGGATTTGAGAGTTTGTTAAAATAAACATTTTAATTCTTAAAATGTCCAATAACCCATCTAAAACTATGTTTATTCTACCAAATTTCAACGAAAATAGAGCTAAATATGGAGGAGAGGGACCGGTTTCCATGCAGCAAATTTACTGTTTGAACGTTTTATAAGCGTTTTTAAACAGTTATTACAACATTGGCAGCTATTTTAAAACGTTATGATACGAAGCGGTGGTTTGAAACAATATCCCATTTAAAATAACAGGTTTTCAATATACCAAATAACTGTCAGTTTCCATTTTTATCAAGAATAATGGAATATCCCGCTTATTAGAATAATTTCTCTTTGCATATTGGCAATTCCATTAAGCGCACTCGACTGTAGTAATATTGGAACGTAAGAGTTAGGAAATTGAAACGCGAACCTTCATTGATAGATTGCGCAACACAAAACACGTGTGTGTTGGGAAATTGTACTTCGAAAAGCTACAATGTTGTGTGTGGGAGGGGGGGCACCATTGGCTTGGCTTTTTTTTTTTTCTTTTGCTACTCTGAACATCAATATATAGACGCATCAATTTATTTTTTGAACACATCGTAGTGTTTGAGTATTAATGAGACAAGTTAATTTTTCTTTCCCATGATGTGCACAAAAAATCAGTATAAACCTCATAAATATTGTAAAATGTATCTTTTTTGTAAAATTACTTTTTTACTGAACAAATATAATAAGTTTATGTGACTTTTTAAGGATAAATACGCACAACGTTGATGTGTCGCATAATTTTGTCGTAGGGGTCAGAAATGATGATTTTAAAACAGCTGTTCAAATCGATTTCGTAATGAAGCTTTTTAATTATAACATAAAAAAGGTCTCTTTTTCTTTCTTTTTGTGTGCGTGAGTTTACGTAATTCTTAAAAGGAGACACCAAGGAAAATGTCTAATTAAATTGACACTATTACTGTCTGTTTAAGTTATTTATTATCCCTTATCTTCTAAAAATCGTAACTATTTAGGAATTACGAAAATTAATAGTAGAAACAGAAGTCCTCTAAAACATTAATACCAAAAGTCACGTCAAACTTTTTTATTGGAAACACCTGTCAACTATTATTATGCAACTGACTTTAAATATTACCGAAGAGAGATCTTGAAAAATGGTTTTATTCCCCTACCAAAAAAATATTTGCTATATTTTTGTTCTTAAAAGTACCCAGAAGAGATGAATTCTGTGCGATTAACTTTACGCATAATGATACGGAACCTCCATTAAGAGCTCATCAAATTTGGTGAACTACTTATAACCGGTTTCGCGGAGTGAGCAGCTGTTATGCACTGTAAAAAAAATCTGTAAAATTTACGGAAAAAAACTGTCAGCCAGGACGCCAGTTTTCTTCCGTTTATTTAACAGAAATCTTCCGTATTTTTAATTATTTATTCAAGCTGATTTATTATTTTATGGAGATTAAAAAATGAAACTATACTTTCATAAATACATTTCAATATTTACTATACTACTACGAAATACATGTATACAAAGGTAAATTTCCAAATATGCCTCTGTAACAGATGAGAAAAAAACATAATAATAAAATATTGATTAGGATGCAATGAAATGGAAGTTGCAAACGGTTTAAGACTTACTCGCTTTAAACAAATATAAGATCAAAAAACTCGAGCACGAGAACCAAAATCCAAACAAGCGGGCGAAATTTCGAAGAAAAACAAAGTACGCGGTGAGGCGATGGTAACAGTTAACGCTTATAACCGGTTACAGATTCAAAAAAACAGAGAAATCCTGTATTTTATTACGAACAGCTTTTTTCTGTAAAAAATACGGATTTATTCTTCAAAATTTACAGTTTTTTTTTAACAGTGTGGTAACGAAACTCTTGGTTGAAAATATAATTTTGTGTAATTATAGGAATAATTGTAATATAAAGTAGAAATTATTTTAATGAAATAATTGCCATAAATCTTTACAAAAGGTTAAGTTTTTAAACTGTATATTTATTTGTGGTATTCGTCACTTTTACCTGATTGATGGCTTCTTGGGAACGACACATTTTGTCGAGTAAGTAATAGCTTTTTCTTGATAAAGCAGGCAGAGATTTGCCATTTATCATGATAACGGAAAGCAGGTGAGAATATCTTTATAATGGGAAAATTAAACTGATGTTTTATAGTATGTCATTACAGCAGCCGAAGATTCAAAAGATATATAAACCTTTTATAATCAATATGAGTAACAATTATGTTTTTATCATCTTCCTGCAATTAAGCTTTCCAAACACAAAAAAGAAATATGAATGCGTGTTCCTTTTTGTAATAAAACAAAATGAATTTCGATGCAACGAATTGCATAAAATAGTTGTATATAGGTAAAGAATAAAAAATAGTAACTAATAAAAAATTGTAACCATGAAAATTCCTTTATTTGTATGATACGCAACAATCAAATAATGCATGCTTCATTGTTAGAGCAAACTTTGTGATACAGATAAGTAGTTATTTAAAAACTCATTTTCTTTCCGTTTCTTTTACAGGTAAGAAAAATATTTTGTGTGAAATGAAAGATTTTTGAGGTAAGTAGTTTAATTTTCATTGGAAACAAAACTTTGAATTTTTATGGTGTTTGAAGTTACTTATTTTTAAGCTTTTTTTCTTTTCTTTTCTTTTTTCTTTTTTTTTTTTTTTTTTTTTTTGAGTCACAAGAAATAATACATTTTTCGGGACATATATATTCTGTGGGTCAAAAAAAAGGGGGGGGGGATAACAGTTGCGTTTCTGATGTTTCTGCCTACTGATAAACGCGAACATCTTCAGACTTTCTGCTGCGCTGCTATTGTAGCTGTCCAAACGCCAAAAAAAAAAAAAAAAACATTAGGACCTAGATTTTAGTTGTCGAGTACGTACATGGTTTTCGCTGTTTTAGATGATAATAGTGTTGACAAATAGTGACTTTCTAGTAGTGGGAATGAAACGTGATATTTGGCACCTCTTTTTGTGTATGTGAACTGTTATATATATCCTGTGAACCACGGGTGTAATTGCTAAACAGTCTGTGGAGTTTGTGAAAAAAATACCCTCAACATTTCACTTCCGGATACCAGTCTGAAATTTTGCACAGTGCTTATGTACATATCTAAGAACAAAAATCCGCCGGGACGCATTTGATCAGAGGTCAAATGCGTCCGACGAATAGTTATTAAATTGTTCGTCTTAGAAAATAAAAGTAAGCGCTGTTGAAGAGCTTTTTTAAACGGCTTTCAGATAATGTATTTGAATTTTACAATATTATGACCTTTTATGTAGTTCTAAGCAGTTAAGCCAACGTACTAACCGATACATGGCGGCCACTTTGATAACGTCACCACAGGGAGGGGGGTCTTGAAGTCCAATCAATTGCCTCCCGGCTTTTTTTTTTTTTTTTTTTTTGAGCAATCAAGATTGCTTATTGTTCTCACTGGAGGGTTTTGAATTCCTATCATTTTATTTTTCCACCAGCACCCTCTGCCAGCACCACCGTCACGTCGACCGGCCTCACGATGCTGCTCCTCTTGCGAAAACCATCTCCAGGTTGCGTCCATATCCTACACACACACGCATACACACATACGCCTACACACACATACACACACTCATGCCTGCGCACAGACACAAACACATATGCCTACATACATACACACACGAACGCCTAATACACACACGCGCGTTCATATACACACACGCTCGTGATTGAGAAAAACATAATTTGAATTCAAGATGCCAAAAATTCAAATATATATATATATATATATATATATATATATATATATATATATATATATATATATATTTTTTTTTTTTTTTTTTTTTTTTTTTTTTTTTTTTTTTCTTATGAGAACATAAGCTTTGTACAAAATTTCATACTGGTATCCGGAAGTGAAATGTTTTCGCACAAACTTCACCGACTAATAGCACCTGCACATTTAAGACAGTCCAACATTTTCCTTTTCTGGATAAAATTTATAAATCCGTGTGATTTCTTTTAAACTATTTCTCTAAGCCGAACATGTTTGTGGTTTTCTACAAGCTCAATTTAAAAGCGGAAGAATCTTGAACAGGACTGTTATTAACACTGGAATTGACACATGCGCAAAACAGGTAAGGATTATGACATCACTTTAAAAGGGGTTAGGCGCAAGAATAACTACTTTACCACGACGGGGTCTGCATTTTGTAACCACTAAAGGTGGTCTTAGTAAACCCATAAACTGATGTAGTATGAATGAGAACGCAGTTTTTTTTTTACTTTGTCTTCCTACCACGATGAAGAACCTTCATTCTTTAACCGTTAAAGATGGTCTCAAAACACCATTAAACTGCTATCAGCTATAATAATGAGGGAGTAATTGAGGAAGAACATAACATTTGTAATTTACTTTTGACCCCCGACATCACTTATGCCTGCAATATATTTGTCTTGTCGCCCAGCGTGGAAACAATTCTCTCAAATCTTTTTGAACCACTTATGCGCTATTAATTTTACGCATATCAAATGGGCACACTTAATCAATGGTCTTCTGATTTCAATTGGCGATTCTAATTTTTGCAGAACATTAAACCTAAAAACAATCACCGGCACATTGCAGAAATGTCATAGGTTTATTTTCATTATTATTTTTTTATTTATGAGATTTTAAATTATCGTCAAATTTGCAGCCATATCTTGGGAATCCCTAATATTTATGCTCAACGATTATATTTAAGGTTTTGTCAATTTATATTAGGATACTTTGATGATTTTGGTATCTAAATCGTCCAGAAACAAATTAATATTTTGACAGTTTCTAATTTTGTACAGTTTAACGAAGCAAATCAATGCTGACATTAAAGTCTCACAGAAAACGCAAATAATATACTTATGGATAAACTTACTAAACATAAAACTTTTTCCATTAAATATACGAATTTATTATTTCTTTGTTTCTGAAGCGACTCACATAAACGTTAAACCAACACATTTTATACAGAAAATATTACTTTATTTCATAAAAGGTCTTTGGTAATCTTGATTTATAACAATGTAGTTCAAAATGATTGTTAGCGTACTACTCAACGTATGAATTACAGATATTAGATAATCATGCTTTATAGAGATTAGTTATGCTCGTTTTATCGACATTGATACTTTATGAAGATTCGGTCAGCCAGGTTTATAAATATTATTTCAACCTGGTTCGAAAAATACGACGTTAACGATTGGGGCTTAATTAAAGCTTTTCACTTATTTCTGCTTACATATTTTAACCAGAATTAAAACGCACTTGGAAAACACTTGAAAACAAATTCTGTATAAATAATTTTTTGAAGTGAAAAAATTACTTATTCCTTAATTTTTCAATACAAGCACTCTGCCTTAAAAATACCAACCAAAAATTTGACCTTTTTATTACGTTGGACATCTTTTCGGTTTATTCAATTGTGTTAGCATTTACTTCAACGACTGACCAATAAAAAAAAAATTTGTCTTCTACTCTTCGCTTAGAGAAATGTAGCCAAGTAGTAAACAAAAGTTTATTATTAAACCATATAGCTAAATTCAATACGCTTTAAGGCTTTTAACAGAAATTCATTACAATTATGCTTCAAATCCAATAAATTCCTTTGTTTAGTAGAACAATACAATCACGAAAATTGAACACAGATATAGTTACAATGTAAAAGATTGAAGTTTTAGTTAATGCGCGCTTCAGAACTTAACATTTTTAAAACATTGCATTTATGAATATTAGAATACTCTTTCGCCATTTTCTCTTTAAATTTATTCTCAAGCGGTCTTGTCGCTAACTTAAGTGCACATTAAGCAGCGTTTGTGAAGTAGTGTTATGTAGTAGTGTTAATTGTTCAAAAGGTTTTTGGTTCCAGGGAATTTTACTCCAATGTAACAATCAACATAATTTCTTTCAATGCATAATAATCGCGAAAAATGAGTATTAACCCATTAATTAGACAGATGTAAATGTTTTCCCACAATCGGTTCATTATTAGAAAAATTTTACAACTGTTTCTCACTTTGCCAATAATTTAATAAAACCTTTATTTCAAAACATATTATTTTCCATGGCGATTTTTAAAACCCATTGATAATATTACATTTATAATTTATAAATAATTGTATTTAAAAAAATAGGCAGTGGAGAATTTCTGTAAGAAGGTTAACACAGAAGTCTTTCCCGGTGCCAAATAGAATATTCTTATGTAAAATCAATCAATGCACTTATTTTTAAGGAAAAACAATAATATTTTCTGTTACGTACATACTGACCAAAGATAAGATGGAAAGGCTAACATCCGGTTTACAGGCGGAAATGGACGCATCTATTAGTTTTAGTAGTGCCAGCTTTTCCCGAACTGTGTGAGCCTCTAAATTAGGCAGATCCACATTAAAAAGAGCTAACCAATCTCATCAAATTTTTAACTTCCCCCCTTATTGATACACTCGTCCTAACTGGGCTTTTTGGCAATTTAATAACAACCGTGGACAGGGTATATATCTTAATATATAAAAATCTTCTGTGCGGACGTTTGTCACCATAAGGCTTTTAAACAGCTGGACCGATTTTGATCAAATTTTTTGTGTGTAATTAAGTTGTGGCAAGCATGGTTTCGAAGCGCGATGGATCGAATCGGAAACGTTTTTGTTGATTAAGTAATTAATTTAAACATTGAATGGTTATATCTCCCAAATGATTAATATTTATTTTAACCTATTGTTGAGCGAGAATTGAAATAAATATTTAACCCGTTGCCAAAGGACAGTAAGAAAACCAGCTCTGCAATTTGTAATGAAATTTCCTACTGTGATATGTCAATTGATAATAGATAAAACGTAAAGAGAGAGAAAGTGAAGCCTACATTTCTTAAAAGCAACGATTTTAGATCCCGAGATATACTTTAAAGTAAAGTACTAGAAGGTTCACGCAAAACGTGTGTTCTGTCGTCGTAGCTGAACCATGTGACCGGATCGGTGCTTCAGGTTTTCCTAACCAAATGATTAGAAAGTACCGTACCTAGCAACATTTGTTTCCCAAAAAATCAATGCAGTGGAAGATCGGGGATATTTCGATAATTGGGAATCTGGCGCGGTCGTTTCATTTTTGGCGTTAATAACTTTATATTGGTAGCCCTGCTTATTTATAGTAGCCATATGTAAATAGATGTTTCCGTTCTCTTTGTTTAGTTTTGCAACGAAGAATACCTCTCGCGCAGGCGCTGGAGCCAAAAATTGACGCCAATGGAAAAAAAAATCGCCAGATTCCCAATTATCGAAATATCCCCGGAAGATCTTTATCTTTGGTGGAAAGAACAAATTAGGTAATATATGAAGTTTTAAAAGTTTTCGTTCAAAAGATCGGACTGCTAATCGGTCGGAGTTGGCTCTCTCACTGATCGGCTGAATTACAGTAACGTGGTGGCTTGGCGACTTTGCCTATAAACAATAGAGTTGCATGATCATTTGTTTACATTTTAAAGCTACTGTTAATGTAATTTATTGTATTTTTTTGTTTATTTGGTGAAATATTTCAAATTGCAAAAAATTGCTTCTCGTTTTTAAAGGGGTTTAGTCATTTTAGTTGAAGAATGTGTTTATTTTACAACTGGAGGGATGGACGGGATGAGTGATTTTCGCCCCTTATTCAGAGAACTGTTTTTACCTTTATAATTTTTTTAAACGATATCCTTTCGATTGTTTTATTCTTTTTCATATGGGGAATGTTGCAGCGGGATTTCCCTTTTGTTCTAGATGGATAGTTAGTTTTTTACACTAAGTTGTGGCAAGCATGGTTTCGAAGCGCGATGGATCGAATCGGAAATGTTTTTTTTAACTAATTAATTAATTTAAACATCTGATGGTTATATCACCCAAATGATTAATATTTGTTTTTATCTATTGTTGAGCGAGAATTGAAATAAATATTTAACCCGTTGCCAAAGGAGAATAAGGAAGCCAGATTTGCTTTTTGTATTGAAATTTCCTACTGTGATATGTCAATTGCGAATAGATAAAACGAAAGAGAGAGAGAGAGTGAAGCTTCCATTTCTTAAAAGCAACGATTTTAGGTCCCGTGATTCTTTTTAAAGTTAAAGTACTGTAAGGTTCACGCAAAACGAGTATTCTGTCGTCGTAGTTGAACCATGTGACCAGATCGGTGCTTTAGGTTTTCCTAACTAAGTGATCAGAAAGTACCGTACCTAGCAACATTTGTTTCTCGGCTGGAATCCATCTGAGTTTTGGCACCAATGTCAAGAATACTTTAAGGATTATCTAACTAATCAGTACAGTATTAAAGGAAAACATGATGGAATTTAAAGACGAAAAAAAAATTATTTTCGTCCAGATAAATTACAACAAGGTAGTTCTGTTCACAAAAAGATCAGTGCAGTGGAAGATCTTTATCTTTGGTTGAAAGAACAAATTGGGCAATATATGAAGTTTTAAAAGTTTTCGTTCAAAAGATTGAACCGCTAATCAATCAGAGTTCGCTTCGCTCATTAATTAGCTGGATTACAGTAGCGTGGTGGCTTGACGACTTTGGCGATAAACGATATTGTGGTATTATTTACATTTTAAAGTTACTGTTAATGTATTTTAATGTATTTTTTGTTTATTTGGAGAGATATTTTAAATTGCAAAGAATTGGTTTTGGTTTTTAAAGAGTGTTTCGTCATTTCAGTTGAAGACGATGTTTATTTTACAGAAGGGAGAGGAATGAGTGATTTTCGCTCATTCGAGGAACTTTTTTTACTTTTATCATTTCTTTAAACAATAGATTTTTGATAGTTAAACTCTTTTCCATATAGGGAATATTGCAGCGGGATTTCCCGTTTATTCTAGATGTGCTGGGTAATTTGTATTTTACACTAAATATTCGAGGAAGATTTTTATCCTTTGGATGTGGCTGAAGGAACAAACCATGTAATATTAACCCATGTCGCATCAGAGCAACAGTAAGATATCTAATCCCAGAAAAAACGCTAAGATATCTTAATGTTGCTCTGATGTGACGATATGAAGATCTTTCAAGTACGCGAGAAAAAATAGTTAATAAAACAACTGCTCAGTGGGCATTAGATAAATCAAGTTGTAATAAATATACGCATTGTTACATCGATTATCTTTAAAAAAAATCTTTTCACATATTTTTTCAACAAAACAGCTCAAACACTTGATGGTTTATTGAACTTTAACTTTTTAACTTACAAAGTTTGAACAGAACAATGTCTGTCGGATCCTCTAGTATATATATATATATATATATATATATATATATATATATATATATAGATATATATATATATATATTTAGATAGATAGATTCAGAAAATGTTTGGACCCCAAAATCCCTTCCCTTGTTAAATGCCCCCTTCCCTTTTTAAATGTTGCATTATTTTTTCCTTTTATAGTATTTATTTTGTTTCATCACAAAGCACTGAAATCATGAACATTTTCCCTCACGTTTTTGAAAGTGGAGACGTTTTCGCTATAGGAAACCACTGATCTAGAAATTTGAAATATTTCTTTTCCTTTTTTTTTTACTTTTTTTAGAACACCAATAGGGTGCACTTACTGATACCAAGTTTACGATCATTAAATATAATTTAATTTTTATTCATTCCAACAATGTTTATGCTTCAATACCAAAAAGTGAAATGCTTCAAGCCATACAGTAAATTGTACAACTTGCCCAAGGATCATTAAAAAAATTGCCCACACATACAGAAAAAATTATTAATCATGTTATAGTTTTTGCGATAATATTTTGCTAGGTTAAGGAAAAACTAGTTTCAAATGCATTTATACTAAGACTTATAGTTTGGCAATTTCCCGTAAAGGTAAATATTGGTGATTGTGGTGTGGAATTACGAAGAAATAACATTTTACGAAAAGTACAAATATGTAAAGAATTAATATATTAGACACGTGATCAAAAATTCACTTTATAGTAGTTAGCGAGCAATGCAATAACCTTTCAGATTTGAATCCAACTTGTACTATCCAGCTGTGAAAAGAAATGAAGTTTTGTGTTGATATAATCTTGCCTCATGTTTGCATGTCAATGGCAATGAATTATGTAAGATCAATATAATGTTATCAAGATTACATTTCATATAAGTATTACCGGATAGCAAAAAGTATTTACAAAACAAAATAAGCCAAGGATTACGTTTTACACCTTCATTGTGGTGCTTAGTTAATTTTTTACATGCAAATTTCTGCTGCATTGTACTTCATGAAAGTTTATTCCGTCAAACCAATTTACAGGTTTCCAAACGATATAAGGCCTTTTGTCAAAAGTCTAGTTCTTGCCCCAAAGGGAGTGTATTTACCAAACAAGGTTGCCTATTTCTTGGAATAAAAGTATTTTAAAACTTCTATCCTTCTTTAATTTTAGAAAAGCAATCAAGCATGTGTGTGTGGAATCCGAACATTGTGAACTTCTTTTTGTATTTTGTACACAGACGAAAAGAAAAATCCTATTTCTTGTTTTGCAAGGTATAAAAATATAAGTTACGGTAAAGTTGAATAAACTTCTTTGTGCTTGAGAAGTAAAATAAGAAAGAACAAACTTTAATTGCATAAAATTGCAGATTACCGCATATTTATGTTTCGGGGTTACAAGGAGCTCATTTTTCAATACAAACTTTTTCTTGAAAACGCATTCGAAAAAAGCTTTTTTTCGGGGAGCTTCTTCCAGCTGCTTTCCCAACACTTAAATTTTTGAAAGGATTTCCGTATGCAACTCTAGGTGTTGATTAATAATGAAGTACAACTAAGCACACATACGTTCATCTAATGCAAAGAGGCATTCGAGTTTTAAAAAAGGAAAGTATTGCAACACTGTCTCCAATTCTTCAAATCGTCAATCAAAACTGCCAAATAAAGAATTTTTGGGCAGTAGCAGTTACCATCCGTGACCTCCCATCGCGATGCCACTGACCGTAGGCTCGCAGAAAAAGAGATTCTGTTCGTATCGAAAGCAATTTACAAGAATAAGAAATCACTCTAATCGGTTTCGATGTTAATATTTTTATATCTTTATTTTTCATAAGATTTTTGAGGATATCGCGAAAGTTTCATGCCTTTAAAAAGTCATTCAAGGAAGCGGTTGTTTTAGTATTTTCAGTGCAAAAGAGATGACGGTATCGCTTTATTAAGAGCATCTCAGCTATCACGCAATGTGGAACAGACTATAGATACATAGCATGGATATACGGAAATAGAAGATATGTGGCAGTGAGAAGTACAGGGATGCAAGTGGCAAAATTAAAAATTTGGAGATAACCAGTAACACATGGTAGGTGAACCTCTCCTCTGTCTTGGGGCAAGAGATTGTACTAGTAGCCCTGGTAGATGCTGCTGTACAGCATGATTTAGAAAAAAAATTCAATGAAATCCCCTCTAGGATCTAATCTTTAAACGCGTTTTACTCGAAACTCAAAATAGTCCACTTGCATCCCTTTGCTTCTCACTGCCTCATATGTACTAATATGATTTCTAGAAAGAATGTGAAGCTGAGAAGTGAAAAAACGTGGCTCGCCTCACTTCTCAGCTGAATTTATATGGCAAGGTATTCAACCTAAATAATAAGAATAAGTTGGTTTGTTATATTAAGTTTTACTCTCCAGAACCACACAGTAGGTAGTTGTCTTTAAAGCCCTAGATTGTTGCCTAAGTAGCGAAGCGGTTACTATCTTGGGACTAAATGACGCCCTCTTCCTATTTCTGCTATGATGAAGCAGCGTATTTTGATTCTTGATTGTAGTGCTTTTTGACTTCAGATTGACATGGATTCAATAAGAAATCCCAATTGAGAATCAAAACTGCTACTTCATCATAGAAAACATAGGAAGAAAGCGGCAATGGGGTGGTTTCCTTCAGTCAAAAGTACTACTTTTAGTCATTGAAATGGATAGAATGAGCAAAAAAAAATAACATGGACCCAGAAAATACTTTCATTTTCCCATTAGTTTTTTTTTTTTTTTTATTATTTATTTAATTGTTTAAAGTGTCCGATTTTTCAAACAAGGCGTGGTCTTGATGACGTCACAAAAGATGCACTTTGTCGCATCTTTCTACTACGTTTCCACGTTATGATCATCAAGCGGCGGATTAAATATTGCGCTCTACGCTTGCTATCAACCATATCGTTGCCAATACACGTGAGTAAAGATGCGAATTAAATATTTTGCACTGTGAATGGCAACACTGAACGACATTTCATCACTTGTGATGGCAAAAAAAAAATGATTATCAAAAAAAAAAAGATCAGATTCTATGTTTCTAAACATGCTCTTTCAGAAAAAAATTCTTTTCAAAATTTGGAAACAACCGCATTAGCCCCAAGATGGCGGACGTGCCTCTACTTTTTAGCTACGATCCAGGGTTTTAGTCGTTTTCTCTGCTTTCCTGTTCCATTTGCATCATATCACAATCAATAAATCATGATCTTTCATAGAAAAATATTTTTTAATAATGGAATAAATGTCAGTCAAAAGACAAACGAGGGTGTGTTAATGAAATTTTGAAGAACCAATGATGTAAACTTAAAGTTGAGTTATTTGTAATAGGCGTGCAATCAATGATTCGAATGTATACAGTTGGGGTGAGTATATTGAACTAAAAAAGCAAAGTAAACTTGTGCTTACCCAATAACTGAAGTAATGCTTATAAATGCAAAAAGTGATATGAAATATATATTGAAAAAAATCAGTTTTTTAAGTACTTTTTTAAATAAAATAGTTACATGAAAAAAAATTAAAACCAGCAATAACATTGAATGTTTGCTTAAAAAGCGTAAAAAAGGCTCTGATGACACGAAACAATGTAGGAATTATCATATAAAATATGATGAGTGGTTTTTAAAACACTGAACAGAATTAAAAAGCTAGGAAGTAGTGCTAAAACTAATGAAAAAATGGACTAGACCTTTCTGCCTTGGGAGTTACTTTTTTTATAATTAACGTAATGAAAAAAAATGTCATTTTTCCATTAATTACATACATTTCCTCCATTCATTTACCATAATGAAGATAATTTCCTCTTGGGAGAGAGTGCAAAAGATTTTTTTTTTTTTTTTTTTGTCCTTTAATTTTTAGCAGTGATTTTTCTATGACCAGCGGCTGCGTAAGCCCAACCCCACAGGTTTTTTTCATATTTTTTTTTCTTTTTTTGTGCCTTTTACATATTTGGACTTGGGCATTATTGTGTTCAGCTTTTGTCATTCAAATTTATTGCGAATTCATTAATATATAACAATGGCTCTTAATTTCCTACTTTACTAAATGAGAGAAATTTGAATGATGCATTGTTAGTATTTTAGCTAACAAGTGAAGTGGAGAAAAAAGCCACAAAATGGCTGTTTTCCACCCCTGAATGTCTATTTGAGTTAACGTTTAAAGTTATTGTGTATATTTTATTGTTTTTGTGAGATTTCTTGGTGTATAATCCGAAAAAAAATCGCATCTTTTATAGATAATCGTCTTCTTAACAAAACATCTCCACAATGGAAGAAATCTTACGCGTATTGACTTAATTCAAAAGATTCAATGTTTTTTTTTTCTTTTTGTTTAATTCATAAAAGAAAAGTATACACTTGAGCAATGTATTGTTTTCTTAGTATACCAATTAGGAAAAACAAATGAACCTATTTTTTCAATTTTTCATATTTAGGAGGATTAGTTAAGGGCAGCTTTTAAAGAATTGAAATCTGGTTGAAAAAGATATCAATGGTATATTTTTGGTAGTGAAGGACTTAACGCTGTTTGTGCAAAGTGACTGAATTTTTGTTGCTCAAAAGTATTTAAAAACTTTTAAAAACCATTAACTTCAGAACCAAAAATTTATTCGAGAATGAGGTTCCGACTTTTTTCCACGCTCTAAATGTGCGGGCTTGTACGGTTTTGTTAAATAAATTTAAAACGTTGTAAGTAAGTTGGGGAAAATTGTAATTTTTAACAGGGTGCTGAAAATTTTTCTGTGCGACAAAAAGTGAAATAGTTAAAAAAAAAATTTTCTTCAGCAGCAGCTACTACAGCCAGCTACTTTTTCTACTACAGCCTGGTTCAGGTGAAGGCTTTCTCTGTCAGCATCCTTAAAAATTAAAATGATTTACCTTTTCATAAATGACATTGTTTTCAAACTCAAATATATACAGGGTGTTCCTTTTTTAACCTGCAAGACCTTTATTTTCGGAACCGTTAGTCCTAGATGTATACTTCCAATTGCAAAAATGTTCAAAATCAGAGGCAGAGTTAAGAAATTAAAAGTTTGAAACAGAAATAAAAATGAGTCAAAAAATACAAAATTTAACTTTTTACACGGACCCTAGGTTCCCTAGCTAATATTTAGAGAAATAATCTCCATTGAAAACTGTTACTAGCAGAAAAAAAACTTGACATTTGTGCGACCAAAACTCGAGGAGGTATTACAGTTCAAAGATTTAAGGGACCATACAGAAGACGAGATTGGAACTTATCGCCCTTTCAGAAGAATGACAGGTCGTTAAAGTAAGAAAAACAAGGTATTTATATTTGTCATCGCTATTCAAAAATAAATGCAAATGCTATGCCGTAATACGCAAAAACAGGCTACAAAACCTCGAAAATTTTGAAAAACCACACTTTATGCACACATATAATTTTAAACACTTGTTGACCGCTATATTACCCCCCAAAAGGTGTTATCGACGGCGAGTGAAAAGTGGTGTAAGTTACAAAACGCTGCGTTTCATATCTCGGTGAATATTGGCCGTAATTTCAAACTTTTCGTGGTGGAATTACTTTGCAATGGAGATTATTTCCCTAAATATAAGTTAGGTTACCTGGGGCCCGTATAAAAAGTTAAATTCCGTGTTTTTTGACTTTTTATTTTTCCTTCAAACGTTCAATATCTTAGCTCTGCATTTTATTTTGAACATTTTTGCAAATGGAAGTATACATGTAGGACTAACGGTTGCGAAAATAAAGATCTTGCAGGTTAAAACGGACCACCCTGTATAAGTCCTATTGAAGATTATTCTGGTTCGTCAACAATAGCGAAGAACCACGCGAATGTGATTCTGGAGACTTACAATAGCTCTCAAAAGTTTTGAGGCGATACGTTTTTCATTCCTGTATTTTTTTTTTTTGTAAGAAATTGTTCTTGGTAAATATATAACTAATATGTACCCCTTTTAAAGTTCAACCCAAAGGAACGCTTGAGACATGTGCAAAAATTTAAAATTATTAGGAACATTTTGAAGCAAAAGTTTTAAGACGATTCAGTTCTTTTTTTTTAATTTTATTGAAATTAGTCGTATTTATGCCACGTTATGTGTCACTATATATTGAAGTATTAGGTGATATTAATTGACAGTATTTTTTACCTGATGAAAACAAAGATGTTATTATACTTCAAATCTGATGTTTACCAAACCTGATTTAAATCCAAACCTGAATTAAAGTTCGAGTTTAAGTATTATTTTATTTAAAAAAATAAAAAGAAGTGAACAATATATTTGCACCTAGTGAAATAAGAACTACCAGACGGAAAATGGTAAAATTTCTTCCATATTTTAAGTAAACTTGAAGTTGTGTTTGAGAGTAATTTAATTGAATAAATTAGGAGAAAAAAAGATTATTTAAATTCTATGGAAGTCAAAATTAAGCAGAAAAATTCCCTTTTGCATTTTACCCTTATTGAAAAATAACAACTTAAATTTTAAAACCAAAATAGAATCATTTTGGTTTTAACTGAAGAAAATTTAACTGCGTAAAATATTTTTTTAACTAAGAAATCGAAAGTTAGTATGCTTATATTTTGTAGGTTAGGTTATAATAAACAGTAAGTGCGTTTTCCACGGAAATTGCTTTTAAATAAATAAATTTAACATAGCTAAAATTATCTTGTATAGTAAAACTGAGACTGAGGGAAAAATCATATTGAAATTTAATCTTTCGATTGCCCATTGAATTTTGGTCATGTTGAAGGCGCTACGCCAAAATTGTGCTCTGTATTTATGAAACTGTAGACAAAATAAAAGTAAGTAAAGTTAATCCTTATGTGGTTGTTCATTTAAACTACTTCAATTTTTGCGAAGTTCCAAAAAACTTAGTAAGAAGTAAAAGCGCAAAAAATTATAACAGAATTCTTGATTAATAATGTGTTTCTATTTTGTAAGGGAAAAGAAACTACCTCGTAAAAGATACTTTAATGATTCTTGCTTTCATAAATGTAAAACAAAGAAATGAGCAAATTTTCCACCGTGTTTAATAAAACGAATATTTAAATTTAACTGTTCAGCTAACTTTTTATCTAAATTAATCTACCAAACAAGGTCCCCAAAACCTGTTTTCAACGATGAGATTACCATTTATTATAATTATCAATCTGCTCGCTGAAAAGATTTTTTACATCAACCTTTTTACTAAATTTTGCAGTACTTTACCTGGAATAAATTCTAAAAATCAACATTGCAAACTTGTACATGTCTCTATTATTGGCATTTCTAAAAAAAAACATTAAACACATTCAAGAGATTTAGTTTCTGGTTAAACTATAAATAAATTCCTAAACATTGTATGCTGTTTTCCATTAGTAATTGCATGAATTGATTTAATTAACAAGAACTAATTTGCTGCTGTCGTAGATTCTCGGCAATATGTTTGAATAAAATTCTAATAAACAGGATTATAAATAAATATGTAAAAGTTAAATCATATTACAAATGTGTTCTGAAATTTTTGAATTTTTATTAGAGATCAGGAGAATCAGACAGCCAAAACTTCAACAAATAAATTCACTGCAGTTACATACATTCCTCTGATGGTTAAAAGTTAATTCAAATGTTTTCAGAAATACTTAAGGATATTTCATTTGTTCCTCATAAGATCTTTAAACTGTAAGCTTCGAAATCCGAAAAAGGACGAAATATTATGTATATTTTTATCAAAAATATTTAATAGTTAGTTTATCTTTAGATTTTAACTAACACAAATGTATTCTGAGGTTGAAAATGTATACTTATTATGACTAAAGATTTTTGTTCATGATTCTCGTTTTCGCAATTTGTACGTTTTTCTTCGATTTTCTTTCTCGATTATTATTTTTGTTTTCAAACTATCTTTGCACTTTTTTGGTTCTGCGTAGTTTTGCCTACTTATTAAGTTATTAACTTTAAAGTTTTGACTTCGCCTCTTCCATTAAAGAGCTCTATTGCCTGTTTTGGTAAAGAAGATTTTTGTTATATTTTGTAAAAGAACCAATCAAAACTCGTAAAATTAAAAAACAAATAAAATCGCAGAATTGACTGCTATTATAAAGAAATTGTTTTGAAAAGTGTCAGCTGTTTTCACATTAAAAAAAGGTAAAATTATAAAAAAGCATTCTAACGCAAAATATAATTAAAATGAGATAGTGAGAAGCAAAAGGGTGTAAGTATCAACATTCAAAATGTGGAGATACTCAGTGCAAATAGTAGGTTGAGAAAACCTCTGCTTTTCGTAGTAGCTCTGGTTGGTGCTGCTATTTAGCATGATTTAGAAAGCAAATTCAATGAAAGCCTACCTAAGGTCTGAACTTTTAACGCATTTTACTCGAAACTTTATAAAGTCGACTTACGTCTATTTGCTTGTCACTGTCTCTAATATAAATGAAATAAATATAAAAATCAATTTAATATATGCCTGAAAATAAATAAATGCAATATTTCAAAGAATTAAATACGCGTATGAAGAAATTAAAAATATAAAAAAAAATTGTTAAACACACTTAGAAATAACAGAACTCTGCGTTAGTTGGTACAGCCTCTTATTCTTAAGTTAATTCTGCGTTAAATATGCAACTCACACAAATGTGAACCTTGAAAGATCTTATTTCAGACAACTCTTCTTTCTTTCATTTTGTTAAAATTTTTATTTGTAGATTTTTTTTAAGTTAACGTCTCTGAACGAAATTAAATCCCATGTCTAAAAATATAACTGAAGGGCACTAGAATAAAATACCTTGCTTTATAGACTTGATGGTCATGGTATCCGGAATTCATTCAAAACAAGTGCCATTACTTGGGAACATTTAACCATTGAGATGCGATAAAATGGACGGAGTGAAGACTTTCATTCATGAAACCAAGACCCCGAGTCACGTGATAGATTTTTAAGCAAAGCATTGGAAGGAGTCTGGTTTCTTTTGCTTGTTTCACGCAAAACGTGTCAACCATTCGTCGTTGTTGAGTAACGTGACTTGGAGTCTTTGGGTCAGCTTTTGCTAAGCCAATAATTGGACTTGCTCCTTCCATTTTAATTCCTGCGCTAAGCATTTAATACTTTATCACTTTTTCTATCAATTCCTTCAGCTGAATTAAAAAAGCTCGTGAATGAAGCATCTGTTGTACAGAAAGATGAAACAAAAGACCAGAGTGACAATTCGGTGCTTTCCTTCTGGGAAAAACACCATTCCAAAACAATGTTTTAGTAATTTATTTTTTTTAAATTTATTTGGCAATCCTAATTTATCTTCGAAACAGATAAATTTAACTATGTTCAATGTTGAATCCTGCTCAAAATGAATCTTTTAAAAAACATCTTGAAACCATGGAATGAATGACGTTACTCTCAAAGACGCAAACGAGTCTCAGGACACATAAGTACAAAAGAATGTCATATTTTGATACGAATCTTTTTCATCTTTGACCTTATAAACTGGTTATTATAAATTAAGGAAAAATCACAAAAATAGCGACAACTCTCTCAAAAATTAGCCAAACCGCGTAAAATTTTAGTATGTTTCCGAGTAAGAATTTCTCAATAAAAGGGCAATGTGCAAATTAGTGTCGCTGGAATTGGAATCCTTCATCTGTGAGGAGCATAAAAAGTCCCTGTTTGAGAGCAAGCATTATAAACTTAGCTGTGATACTGCCATAAGAAATCCAAGATGGCCATTTTGTAACAATGACTTCCAGGCATCATTTGCCTGCAGAACTACGATGGAGAGCCATAGGGAAACTAGAGGGAAGAAAAAGTCAAACAGAAGAAGCCAGATGGCTAAATGTGAGTCCTTTTGTGGTTCATAGACTTTGGAGCCAATTTCAAACGACAGATTCGGCATCCAGGAGGTTTAGCTAAGGACGACCAACGGCTACGACGAGCGCCGATGACCGATTTTTGAGATTATGTGCATGCAAGAAAAAGCAGTTACTCCGACTCATCTCAGATCCTCCCTTGCTGCAGCCATTGGCAGTTTGGGGTCAGCGTCAACTGTACATAGAAGGCTTCACGAAGTTGGCCTTCTATGCGAAGTGACCAGCCATTTGTGTGCCACTCACACCTCGCCATAGAAGGGACCGTTTATAGTGGGTATGCATGACAACATATCCACTGCACTCCTGATCAATGGAGGGCTTTTCTCTTTACGAATGAGTTTAGATTTAGTCTAGGAAGCGATAGTAGGTGTCATTTGATATGGAGAGAACCTGAAATCCGTTATCATCCGTCAAATATACGTGAAAGAGGCAGCGACTGTGCTTGGGGTGGCATCTCTTTAGGTGGCCGCACAGATCTCCATGTCTTTCAAGGGGAATGGTGTAAGCTCAGGTTTATACAGATAATATCTTTGATGATTATGTGCGCCCATATGCTGGAGCAATAGGTGATGCTTTCCTGTTACAGGACGATATCCCAAAACCACACAGAGCTCGCATCGTTGTTGATTATCTTCAACAGGCTACAATTCTCCGCTTGGAGTGACCAGATCGATCCCCGGACTTGAATCCTATCGAGCACGTTTGGGATGCTTTAGGGAGACGTCTAGCTGTTCTCAACCCACCCCCTCAGATCCTTGCCGCGATTGATACTACTTTGCAAGAGCAATGGCTCCCGCTTCCTGTGGAACTGATAGACCGCATAGTTGACAGCATCATACATCGCTGTATGTGCTGTGTTGCTTCTAGAGGGGAACACATTCCATATTTAAGATACTTTTTCTATAGCAAACTGACTCCTTCAATTTGTTCATTTTAGGGAAGTGTTAATTTTTATACTGCCATAATGGTCTGATAATTTCTGTTTATGTTATTTTATATCTTACTATGTGTTGCATATTGTAGGTAAGTTTCATAAAATTCTGCTTGTAACTTTTTGAGTAATCGTCATTTTTGTGATTTTTCCTTAATTTATGATAACCAGTGTATGTAGTATATATCATTAATTAGTAACTGATAAATAACACTTTAATGCTCCAATCTCAAAAAGCAAATGTAATGTGTAGTGTAGGGGAAATGTAGGGGAAGCCGCTGTACCCACGGACAGTTGTACCTACGAACGTTGGTCGGGAAATTCCAGGTATCGTCGAGAACGATCCTAAATAGGGTTCAACGTGTGTGTCACAGCCCTCTCCAGTACCCCAGGAAGTTTCAACGCCATGGAAAAAACATTTAGGATTCTATCATTTTTACGGTTTTACTATCTAAGTAAAAAAACATAAGCAATTTCTTCTTTTTTTTTTTCTTTTTTTTTTTCGTCCGTCGTGGATTGTATTGTTCATTTTTGTTGTAGGTACACTCTATAACAAAAAAAAAAAATCGGCGCACCAAGAAGCTATCCTCCGATCGCTTTGAAATTTCGCATGCAGGAGTTTTTTGACCAGATATGCAAACGTTGAAAATTTGGTGTCCAATAAATGAATAGTTTGATCATCGATCTGCTGCGATCGATCTGCTGGATGCGCATCGGAATTGCGCATCCAGCAGATGTATATACTGTCGTGCTAAGCACAAAAGTGGTATCTACACGTTTTGTCAAAATTGAGTTATTGTCACGAGGTGGTTCTTTATAACATGCTTCACCCTATGCAATGTTTTATTGTCATTTGTGAATTGAAACTATTTTTTAAAAATAATCTAAATAAGTGAAATCTGGATCAAATACATGGAGGCGTAAAACTTTAAATAGCAGTTTTTTGGTTTGACCTCAGCTGCAGATACGACTTTTGCGCTTAGCATGGCACTATAAGGAGCAGTTCTTCAACGGCTGTTAAAATTTTCGGTTTGATTGCGATTCAGATAACCTTTCAACAACTTAAAAAATGCCTCGCCGAAGGATTCGTGCGCATTACGAGCAACTGTCATTTGAGAGAGGTCGTATCATTGGATTGAAAGAGGCCGGTTGGACAAGTCGAAGAATCACTCGTCATTTGAGTCGAAGCGATGCGGCTATTTAAAGATGCTGGCAAGGATGGATGGAAAATGGCAGCATTCAGCGACAGGATGGTAGCGGTCGACCTAAGGTCCCAACAGGTCGTGAGGGGACCGAGTGATTGTCCTATTAGGTGTCATGCGCCTGCTTCATCTCTATCAACCATCAGACGTTCAACCCAAACACCAGTGTCCACATGACCATTTACAGACGGTTGAGACAGCGAAATCTACGCTAGCGCCGAACGTTAAGCCTGCCTTAGACACCTGCACACTGCCGAGCCAGATAACAGTGGTGCATGGCTCGATCAGATTGGAATGATGCCGACAGGGAACATTTAGTCTTTAGCGACGAATCCCGCTTCCAACTCTGTCCCGATGATCATCGAAGACTGTTTGGAGACACCCTGAGCAGAGGGGGGATCCTGCTTTCACTATTGCACACCGCACCGGCCCTCAACAAGGCATTATGGACTGAGGTGTCATTTCTTTTGATAGCCGGACCCCTTTGGTCGTAATTAGAGGTACACTTACTGCACAGCGGAACGTCGACGACATCCTAAGACCTATTCTGCTACGTTGCTTTGCAGTAACCTCGGCTAGTTTTTCAGCAGGACAATGCATGACCACATACGTCATGTGTTGCTATGATTTGTCTGTAAGCTTGTCAAACACTTCCTTGGTCTGCTAGGTCGCCAGATCTCTCTCCCATCGATCATGTCTGGGATATGATTGGAATGCGATTGCATCTGGCAGGGAATGTTGATAACCTCGTTCGACAATTGGAGCGAATTTGGCCGGAAATACCCCAGGACACCATCCGAGAGCTTTATCGGTCTATGCCATGTCGTGCTTCAGCTTGTATCCAGGCTAGAGGCGTGTCAACATCTTGTTGAACTTGTTATTGTAACTCTGATATAAATTATTTAATTGTTTTGAGAAATTTGAATCATTTACTATTCTGTACATTGCCTTCCTATCCACCAATTTTCGTCTCAATCGGAAAACTCCTTCTTAGCGCGTCGATTATTTTGTTATAGAGTGTATTATGTTTCCCTATAGTTTGAAAGTTCTGTTTCTGATTTTTAATGTTGTGAAACTATGTTCTTGTCGATGTGACTGGCTTGCAAAACTAAAATGGCGGATCTTTCTACACAAGGACACATAACCATGTGTACCCACGGACGGCAATTTTTAGTCTCCTTGGGTCACACCTGATTCTTCTTACAATTTGAAGTACCTCAAAATGGTGCCTTGCCATGAACGTCAGAAATTTACTTTCAACAATGATGATGAATTTGAAGTATAGTGTTGAAACTACCCCCACCTGCTGTAGGATCTACAGACCGTCAGTCCCACCTGTTTTCCTTTGAAGTCGACTTTTCTAGATTTTTGTTGGTTTAATCTAAACTGAGTGTTTTGTAATGGATTAATTTTGTTAAAGGCTTCAATTTGCATATAAATTGAAGTTATTATGTAGGCACATAGAGAACCATACTATCATGAATCTAGTAATTTTTTAAACATATTAATTATTCATAACATCATTAACTCTCTTAAGAGTAATAAATTTTTAGAGATTTCACTGATGTTAAAAATTTAAGGAAAATTAAAAAAAGGGAAAAACCTTCGATTAACTTTCAAAGTTTAATTTCTGTTGGATATTTTGTTTAATGTTATTTTCAATAGATGTCTTAAGTATTTCAATATAAAATGGCTTATGAAAATGTATTGAGCATAATTGAGTTCTTCAGACTTGTTTATACATTAATTTTTCATATATCCATGAGTAAAAAGGCACCTGTCCACGTTATGAACGGGGTGTTGTACTCACGGACAAAAAATATGGTTTTTAAGAAAAAAAATTTGAAATTGAAAGCTTTGAAATTTTCACCTGACAAAAACTGCCTAATTAGGTGATAAGTTGTAGATTCTGCCAACAAAATTTTACCGATCGATTATCCATTCCCAGAGACCAGCAAAAATTGAAAAGTAAATTTTATCCGTGGGCACAGCAGCTTCCCCTAGTGATTTTAAGCGATTCAATTTTTTTTTTCTTGGGAGTACTCTCCCATAAATGAAAAAAACACGTTGAGAGTTTTAAAAAATTCTTTAGTCTTGCGTTCCGGCAAGAAAAAAACCTGAAAAAAAAAGCCCAAACACCAGTTATATATATATTTAGCGTCCGACAAATGCGGGACGACTGAAAAAAGTACTTTTGCTGTTCACGTATCTGATATCCCTGCCTTTCTCGTACAACTGCAGCATCACTTGTTAACAGAAATTTTAACCAAATATTCAAATCGTGGGTTTAAAATTCCCTGGTGTCGCAAGTAAAATGCTGCAAATAATACATTTCTAAACTCTATTAGCAGCCATAATTTTATTGAAGAAGGGGAAAAGTTATTTGAAAATAACTAAACGTCAGAACGTCGTCAGTTTGTTTCAGAAAATGATCCGTTTGTTCACTTACTGATATTTAAATAATTTTAGTCGCACGATATCTGGCAAAAAATCTCCATTGTTGTTCATTTACATAGGTTGCACTCTGACTGAATAGTTATTTTAAATCCAAAATAAAAATGGTTAAAATATCTTCTTCACCATAACATTGTATCAAACCAAGTTGAACGAAGGCGTTTTTTCGTCTGCAACAATATCCTTTATCCATCAGGTCATTCTTTTGAAAACCAGTTTTGTTGCAAGTTCTATTATGTGAAGCGTGCAGGTAATGATCGTTCTGTCATACGATTTGTCTGTTCTTATACTTTGATGAAACAGTTTTTTTTTTTTTTTTTTCGTCTACTAATGCTGCCATTTCTTGGCTAGAATGTTTTAATTTGGCGAGAATATATTCAAGTTGATTTTTTTAGGTAACCTTCTAACAAAATGATTCTCAAATTGAAAGCCGCTGAGAATTGCTGTAGAAAAAAAATAATTGAAGTGTTGAGTTATGCAAATAGATTTTTTTAGCTGATGAAAGTTATTAAATTTAGGAAATTATGTGAATTACGAAACTATTTGAAATGCAAACAATTCATATATATATATATATATATATATATATATATATATATATATATATATATATATATATATATTAGGGTGTCCAAAAAAATGAAAGTCGTTTTTTTTAAACGCATACCCTCTTATTTTTTTCCTTTTATATCAAAACCGTTGTAAAAAAAGTTTCATGCAATTTGAGGGACGGTAACCCGTGCCGACTTGCGCCTAAAAGCCTAAACGTGTAAATAGCACGTGTTAACATAAGCAAGCGATCGCTGGCGACGCGATACTTTGCGAAGCTCAAAGCAGCTGTAAATAGTGCACAGAAAACAAGTGAAAACAGAAAAACATATGTTGGGGGGGGGGCTCTTATCCGTGGCAATTTGCAAACCGTCAAACATGTCAGTACGAATACATTCCGGTCAGCGAGAGCAGTATAGTTCTTCCATGGGAACGAAACATGGCAGTGAAATTGCAAAGTTTGAAAAAAGAGATATTTTTCATAGGGAGTCGTAAAACATCAAACTACGGGCTTGAAACTTCCCTCAAACGGACAAGTTCTATCTGTTTTGTTTTATAACATTCGAGAAGTAAATTTAATCATCAGTGAAAGTGCAAATCTCGCTATTCGGGAATGCATCATCTTTTGGGAAAAGGCGCGCATTCCCACCAAATCGTTGCCAAATTGTGTGAATAAACTTAAAAACCTGAATCAAATTTGGAGAGACTTACAAAAAAATGCTAAGAAACTGCAAAAAGTATTCAGGCAGCACCAACAAGAATTTGAGTGTAATTTAAACAAATTATTCAATATTGCACATGCTGATGCACTTCGGTTAATCAAAATAGAGGAACATGGGATTTCCTTGCAACTCCAAAGAGAGCCCAGCCGACGTGGTCACTTGAGGTGGAGTGGGTAAAAAACTGGCCGACAAAGAGGAAAAGGCTCGACTTTGAGCTGTCAAAGAAGAGAACAGACGCATTAAATACGATTCAGTTTCAACATCCTCGGAATTGTATGAACCTGTACAAAAAGATTCCTCTTCGAGCTCTAGGGGAAATAATTATTCAGAAAATTTCCCTGAAACAAATAAATCAGTACCTGGAACAAGTTTATCAGAACCTGGAACAAGTATATTAGAACCTGGAACAAGTATTCCAGAACCTGGAACAAGTAAATATGTAATGAGGAGCGATTTTATTACTCCAAAGTCAGTTGCTGCATTGGACAGGTGTCCAAGTTTACGAGATCATGTGTTTATTCTTGAAGCTACTATTGATGCACTTGAGTGTAACATTGATGAATTTCCCATAGATAAATCTTCAATTCAAAGAATTTGAACCGAAAAGCGGAAGGAGCACGAGGAAAGAATAAAAATTGATTTTCAGAACGAGGTACCATATGTAGTGAATTTACCTTGGGATATGAAACTGTTGCCTGCTTTGAGTGATTAAAAAACATAAGAAGATCGCTTATCTATAGTTATTTTATATGGATCGGACGAACAATTCATTGCTGAGTCTAAACTGGATAATTCCACAGGAAACGAACAAACAAAGGCTGTTTTGAAAGGCAGTATTAGCTTGGAATCTCGAAGACAAAGTTAAAACTCTCTGTTGTGATACTATAGCTCCTTTAAGTGGTTCTTGCGCTATTCTTGAGCAAAATTTTGATAGAAAAATGCTTTCCTTTGCTTGCCGCCATCATATATATGAACTGATCTATCCCACTAAAATACAGTGTTATGGAGGAGCTGCGGAGTTGTTCCGAATCGTACCCTTACTTGGAAAATTTACTCGACTTTTACCGTGCTGGACTTACTAATATTACGATCAGGGATGACTATCAAGTGTTGATAGAACTGCCTATCATACTTTTAGGTGGAGATACAGAAAATGAATTTAAAATAAGACCACCGGTAGCCATGCACAAAGCTCGATGGATGGCTCGAGCGATTTACTCCCTAAAGCTATTACTATTTAGTTCACAACTAAAATTAGATACGAACGAAAATGAAGCAGTGTTTGATGTCTGCTTGTTTGTAGTGACAATATACGTAAAACCATGGCTTCAATGCATTTTGGCAGTGAAAGCACCCAACAAAGATTTGTGCTTTTTGATAAAACTGTGCGAAAATGTGGACCCAATTATCTCAAAAGCTGCTCTACAAAAATTTATCCAGCTTTTATGGTATGGTCAATAATATTTCATTCCTTGATGTGAAAAAGACTGTCTCAATGCTTACAGCAGTAAACGATGCAGCTGAAAGAGCGGTAAAAATGATGCAGGACTTTCATGGTTTGCTAACAGCTGATGAGGAACAAAAACAATCTGTGTAAAGTTGCGTTCAAGAGCAGCGGAAGCTCTATCCTGACTGCAAAAAGCAAACATTGAATTAAAAATACACACAGTAATGTTTCTTGCAGTCTAATATTGTTGTGAATATCTGCTTTAAATAAACTGATGTCGCGTGTAGTAAGGAATAATACAGTTAGCAATCTTTCCACTGTAGTCGCCGTACAGGATTTCAGGTACAACTTTGACCTCAAGTCGGCACGGGTTCCCGTTATTTTATTGCAATAAAACTTTTTTCTCATGTTTCTGAGGTGAAATGGAAAAAATTTGGAGGGTATGCGTATTTGATTTCTCAAATTTTTTTTTCGCCATTATATCTTGGGACACCCTAATATATATATATATATATATATATATATATATATATATATATATATATATATATATATATATATATATATATATATATATATATATATATATATATATGAGGCGGTAGTTTGTGGTGTTCACGGGTTTCCCACGCTGTCATAAAATATTTAAATGGTATTTCAACTATACATATGAGTTACGGTCCGTGAGATTTATCTTAGCATGAGGTGTGACCATCGGTTAAAAAATAAAATAGCTTGGTCACCCCTGATATGAAGGAACACATCAAAAAACGGAAAATGCTTACCTTTTTTTTTAACTCTTTACCAACGCACACAAAAATAGTTTACTGAATCCGTCACAAAGTTATCCTTTTAAACTAATCATACGCTGAGTTTAAAATTGAGGCCTTACTGGAAAATAACAACTAAACCTTAAAGAAAGAAAGAAAAAAAAATAAAAATTTACACGAAACACATTTCACTGTTCTAAATGTCTGAAAAGGCCATAAATATAATTAAAGAGAAACCAAGTACAATTAAGAAATCCTAGCTTTAGATATTCTGACGACATTTGAAGCTCCAACGGCTTTTTGCTTTTCGTATAAGAAATTGCCAGAAGGAATTGATAGATAATGAATTTTAGAAACGTTGTGTGATTAATTTACTACCAAAAATTCAAAAAAACTTTTCATAGATTAAATGTATTTGAAATTGGTGGGAAACATTTTTGAGGATTGATACTTTTACAAATTTTTAAAAATTCCTTTGTGTGCCCTCCCTCCCCCCCGAAAGTGTCCCACCTGTCACTTTGCACAAATATCCCCCCCCCCTCTCCACCTCTACCCTAAGTGAGACCCTGGGTTTGAGAGATAATACATAGTTTTAAATATTGGAGTAAGATCAGAAGAAAAATATTTTTTTTTGTAAACTTTTAAATCTATTAGGGCGTCATCCCCGTGAAGGGTGTTATCCTGCGAAAATGCCCCCTCCCCTTCACCTCAATGACGCTACTGGCTTTGATATTTTATGCATAATTTATAATATTGGGGTGGAGGTTCAGACTGGAATTGTGAAAAAAGATGTTTTTAACACTTAAATCCATTTCGATATCACTCCTTGGAAGGGTGCTACCCTGCAAAAATGACCCCTCTCCCGCCCTCAGTGATGCCACGGGCTTCAATATATTATACAAAGTACTTCAAAACATTGGGGAAAGTTCAGAAATAAAATATTTGATGTTCTCAGGACAAGAATGTGACGTACCACATGATGTGAATTTTCACTAGGCCAATTTCCAACTTTAAAAAAATATTTGTAAAATTTTTTAAAGATATTATACATTCTACATTCTGCAATGCTAAAAGCAGATATGTTTTTCTCGAAATGACATAATCTATTGTCATGTTTATTTCAATTTTAGTTATGCGAAACAAAAATTTTGATCAAAAAAGTCACTTTTTGTGGCTTGTCACATTTCTGCTCCGAGCCCTTCATTTATAATTTTTTCTAAAGTCTACAATCCTTCACAGTGTCATCCCTCGGAAGGGCGTTACCCTGCAAGAATGCACCCCCCCCCCCCCCGCCTTCTCCACCCTCAGTGATGCTACTGGCTGTGATAGATCATACCTAATTTAAAATATTGGGTAAAAATTCAGAATGGAAATATTTATATTTTTCAGAAACTCAAATAGGTATATTTTGGAAAACTTTGTAAGGAGCCCATATGACTTGAAGCCAACGGCTCACAGTGTGACCCTAAAAGCTCTTTCTAATTAAACGTTGTAGTTTTTTGGATGATTAAGAAATAAAACCAAGATGCGAACACTAACATTTTCTGTCTTGTTACTATTTATCGAAATCCTACAAACGCATAATTGTATTTCACCAAGGAATAGTGTATTAAATATTAAATATAGTGGTTTATCTGCTATAAAAACTATTAAGGAGAAATCTCTAAAAAAACTAAGTAGTTTTAGTTCAGATCATTTTTATAGCTATATAGTAGGTATAGTCACTGAACCCGGGACTATATGAATGCTTTATGATGTTTCCTTTCAATAATTCTTTTTCTAGGGATTAAGTTGACAAATCTGAAAGTCGTTTGAGTTTTAAACAGTTTGGCAAAATTTCATCTGATAAATATTTAGTTGATGCGAATTTTATGATGGTCAAAGCAGTTTCGGCTAATTTTTTCTGAAATTTAGCTAAACTGAGAAGTAATTGGAAGTTCGCGTGCGGATACTGTCTTTCTTTTTTCTCCAAATCATTGGGTGTTTCGTTTCTTTTTTACAGTGTGATGTGTCACTAACACTGCGTCGGGATACATTGCGATTTACAGAGTTCAAATAGCTTTTTATCTCATCTCAAAGAAAGCAAAAGACATTTTATTAATATGAAGTAGTGAGCTTGTTATATCAGTAAACTTTATA
This sequence comes from Uloborus diversus, assembly GCF_026930045.1. NCBI lineage: Eukaryota > Metazoa > Arthropoda > Arachnida > Araneae > Uloboridae > Uloborus > Uloborus diversus. Next base: position 39,392,908 of record NC_072737.1, read on the forward strand.
TGGTTTCAACATTGTTCTTTCAAAGCAAATCCGTTACTTATTTTGAGATTTATATAAGCTTAAAGTTCATCATAGGCCTTTAAGTTAAGTTTTTTAAAACTTAAAAATGGACGAAATTTTTTTTATGCGTAAAAGTGAAACGTGGGGATGAGTTGTTTTGATCCAAATTTAGTTCGTTCAAAACAGACTATTCCCTCAAAAGTTATTACAGACGGACAAATAGGCCATCAGACTCACATTTTTTTTTATCTTAGTGCCCAAGTTTAGTTTTTTTTTTTTTTTCAATATTAGTTAAACTGCTGATTTTTGTTTTGTCTTTTTTTTCTTGTGGCTAAACCTTGTGGTTTAGCCTTCTTTCATGTTTTTACTTCCTTTTATAAAAAAGGAAGTATTGTATTCGCGAAAAAAATTCAATCAAAAATCGACCTTAATTTCCATTTTGCTCACCCCCGAATAAATGTTGAGTTTTATTTTTTCGACTCGGCCCCACGTGGATAAGTGCCTAAGAACGTATAGACACGCGAAATATCCATTTTGACGATTCCCGAGTTAATTACAACGAGTTTTCTCGTGACATCTGGATGTGCGGATGTATGTCGCATAACTCAAGAACGGTATGTCCTAGGAAGTTGAAATTTGGTACGTAGACTCCTAGTGCGATCTAGTTGTAAACCTCTCCTTTTGGTTGCATTCTGGTGTTTCTAAAGGGGTCTTTTGCCCCTTTTCGGGGGGAAATCATTGTTAATTTCGATGTAAACTCAAATGGGGTTACAATTTGTTGGACATTTGACGATTTATCGCCAGTCTTTCGGTCGCCAAGTTTTGCCGTCAACCTGGCGACAAATTGGGCTATTTTGTTTCCTTTTTTGAGCAATCACGATTGCTTATTGCTTTCATTTGACTGTTTTTGGCGTGCTATCATTTTTCCCACCGGCGCGGTGCCATCCTCTGCCAGCACCACCCGTCGCGTCGGCCGGCCTCACCATGCTGCTCCTCTAGCGAAAACCGTCTCCAGGTTGCGTCCATATCCTACACACACACGCATACATACAAGCACCAACACACACGCACACACAAACACATACACACACATACACAAACACCACCATACACACACATACCCCTACACACACACACAAACACATACACACACGCATGCATACAGACACCTACACATACACACAAATACACACAACTGCCCACACACTCATGACTTCACACAGACACAAACACACATACACATACCTCCCCCCCCCCACACACACACATACAAACACACACTCGTGATTGCGAAAAACATAATTTGAATTCAAGATGACAAAATTCAAATTTTTTTTTCTACTTATTTAAAATTTGATTTCAATTTGGCCACATTTGGTGATATTTAGAGAGTAAACTATTAAATTACATTAAAATTGCCAATAATGGGAAAATGACATTAAATTGGAGTAAAAGGAAGTCATGTGATGCACACATCAGCTCGGTTTTTAAATGGTTTTAATGAAAAACTAGGCAATAAAATTATTATTCACCATTATCCAGCACTGATATTAAAACACTACGAGTACACTTTAATGAAAATTATGAATCAATGTATCCACAACTATTGCAAATTGTTTATTTACGAGATTTGGGGTTACAAGTGGAACGTATTCTTTTCGTGTTCAAACACTGTATTATGCTAACATCTGTTACAAATCAATTAAATAATTCATTAATAACATTATTAATATGATACTAGGCTCTTACTAACCACAGATGGCCTGATAGTTTATTGACCCCCAAAATATTTTGAACTTTGGGTAGTTTCACCCACTGCCTTATAATAGGATAATATTGTATATTATGATTTTTTCTGATATGTGTGTAATAAATCCGTTCAAACATGTATTACAAAAATAATTGATAAGGATGACACAAACAACACCAGGGATGGCAGCAGGCTACCATTTTAGGGGGGAGTGCTAGTTCATGCTGGAGAATGAAACCACCCCTCCTCCCCTGCGAACAAGCCTGCGCTTTTGGGTACGAAAAATTTCTGAAACTGCTTGGCTGTCAAAAAAATGTATCAAACCGGCCCGGAATAATGCATCTAATAAGACATACACGTTACTAAATTATTTCATTAGCAATGAGAAGAAGAAGTATTTCAAATGTTTACTTTTGAAACATTTCAAACAGTTAAAATGGGATGCGTTTAACGTTTATTCATAAATTGCGTTTTATTTATAATCGTTAATCGTTTGCGTTTATTCATAAATTGCTTGAACACAATGTTTAATAGTGCCGACGGTTTACGGGGGAGGGTTATGACCCACATGACTCTACCCCTGAATCTGCTCCGGAACAACACTAAGAAGTTCGATTTTCGTGTGTTTCCTTCTCTTTTTTCCATGTATTGCATCTACTAGAGAACAAGAACTAATACAGCTGTATGTATGACAAAGTACATTGAGGAGCCAGCTAATATACATACATATTGCGTCGCTTTTCTTTTCTTTTGAATTGTAAGTAATATAACATATATGCATTTTTCAAGAAGTCGAAGTTAGTTGCTCTGGTCTGAGTAGTCCGTACATCGAACGAACAATTCGTCCCCCCCTTTTTTTTCCATTATTATCTTAAAGGAATTGCAGAAACTTACTTCTATTTGAACCGAACCATACCCTTATGAAAATGGTCTATAGAATTCTATAAAAAAATTCTTTAGAAATACCTATATAGAGTCTTATAGAATTATGGCCCAATTTTCTATAGGCCGTTTTCTATAGAATTCTATAGAGAAAAATTCTATAGGTTTCTATAAAATTAGTTCTATAGAATTCTGTATACTTCTTATAGAATTCTGTAGAGTTATTTTTATTGAATTCTATGGAACTGCCCTATAGAAAATTGGGCCATAATTCTATAAAACTCTATACAGGTATTTCTTATAGAGCCTCTATAGATCTTCTTATAGAGTATACAGATCTTCCTATACAGCCTCTAGATCCTATTAAGAGTCTCATAAAACACAATGACAATGCTTTACATAAACTGCACCTAAAAATATTAGGTGCAGCAATTTATTACAACGATTACACATTATTGTTAGATAAAGACACTTCATAACACTGAACAGTGGTACCATTTGGGAGTGCTAATTAAATATTAAAACCCCTATCACTATAAAAAACAATGTTAACTCGTCCAAACTTTCGGTTATTGTTACTTACATATAAATTTATAACGCAAAAATCACTAGTAAATTAATGTCATTACTCAGTCATGAGCTTTATTTAGTAAAATCAAATGCTACTTCCGATGCATAATGCAGTTCATTCTGGATTTAAAATTCAAGTTTTGTTTTATAACTAATATTTATAAGTTTTTTCATTCCCAATTTGTTTAATATAACAATAAAAATATAAATATAACAAAACAACACAAAAATAATACATACTTTTAACGAATTCGGCAAGGTTCAGCCATTTTCATCGCAAAACGCTTAGAGGATCGCACGTGCAAGATGGACGCTATCGCCGGCGCCGTTCGGGGCAGAAAAGGGAAAACAGACTGGCGCATGCGCAAAGAGATTGAGAGAAATACTGCTGGCAAACTCTCCCGACAAAATACGGAGTTTCATCTTGGAATTTTGATTATTTTATTTACTAAACCTTGACAAGAATTTTTACGAAGTCTCACATTTTTAGAATTAATTTCAATGTTTAGAAGTTTTATTATTACTATTAAATTACTTAAACATTGTAAATAATAAATAATTTTTAATCTTTTATGAGCATATTTTTTTTATTTAATTAAGTTTGATTTTTTTCGTCGAACTATGACAAAATGCAACAGTATTATTATTAAAGACCCTACTACAATCCGCCCTTGTAATAAAAAATATGACCTTAGCAAATAATTAATTGTTAAAACAATTATTCTTAAAATTAAATAGATTAATTAGGAATTAAACCATTTCATTTTAGGGATTAAACTTCCTAATTAATTAGGGCTTTTTAGGCTTTCCAAACTAGAAGTATTATATAAACACTAATAAAAACTATAGTTGTAAACAAAATGAACGAATTCTCAACTTTTTACAAAATTCTACAGTATAAGGGAAGTTTTCTGAACAAATTCTATAGAATTTTATAGAATTTATTATGTATAGAAACCTTATGCTCAAATTCTATAGCAGTTTCTATAGAACTTTATAGAAGAAATTCTCTATTGAGACTTCATTCTCAAGTTCTATATGGATATCTATAGAATTATATAGAAATAATTTCTATAGGAACTTTCTTTTAGACTTCTATATAATTTTCTATAGAATTCTATTAAGCTCTATCAACCATTTTCGTAAGGGTAGCTGCCGATTCCCGCTAGTGAGGTAAATGTACTTTATCTACCAGTTTGTTGGCACTCTTGGCTTCAATGAAATGACATCTGCCTCGAGCTTGATTATTCCCTATTTCAGACTGATGAGTCCATAACAAGGACGAAACATCAGTCTCTGGGCGGAATATCCAAGCTATATCTTAAGCTCCTATTTAGATGTGTTATTTTGCGAAACTTGGTTTTACAAATTAAACAAATATTTTACCAATTTAAATTCAGTTAAACTCGTTTATAACGAGCACGAAGGGACCGTGATATTTGCTCCTTTTAATCGAGTTAAACGAGTTTGCGGATATTATAAAAGTTCATAATTACCCGCTCCAACTGCATTAACTTCAATTTGAGCTACAATACTCTGGGAAGTATACTGCAAAATTGATAACGATGGCGTCAAAAAATACTTTTATGTTCCACAAATTTAAAAAAAATCTCTGGTTTTCGTTTGCCTTCAGAGCTTTGAAGAATTTTTTCCTGCAAATATTAAGCTGAGGTAGAAGTCAATAAAAATCTGATAAAATACAAAAAAACATTGTTCGCTTTAAGCGGGTTTACTCGTTAAAAGCGAGTCACGCTCTCATAGACTTGACATTGTACCAACCAAATCGTTCTGATTTCTTCGCTAAATCCACGGTCTCGATAAATCACGGCTCGTTATAAGCAAGTTCGACTATAGTTTTATTTTCATTTGCAAAATGATTCTATTTTATAGCGATATTATGAACTTTAGAAAACTAAATTGAGCTTCAGAGTTCACTTACTGGTCAGAACACCTTATAAAGAAACTAAATAAAAGGGAAAGTACGAATATACACGTTTGTATCATAAAATATCCATCAAGTCAAAAGATGTAAAATCTAAAGTAGAGCAGTTGTAGACTGAGAAGAATAAGGCGATCGAATCATGATCGACGAAAAATTCTAAGTAAGGGGCACAAGAAATCTAGATCATCTCCTTCCCTTTTTATCGGTGGGGCGAGAAAGAATGGAAAAGCTCTTCTGGCGGAACAACTAAGAGGATTGACCCAAAAGATCAGCCTTCATGTGGGCGAGCTTTCTATGTGGTGAGATTCGTCATGTTCTTTCTTTGAAAATTCATTAATAACCCAAGCAGCACGCAAGAGGGTGGAGGCTTCAAGCCAATAACTGTCCAAAGGGACGTTATAAATATTGTATGGCATTATGTTTGATATCTGGCTGTTGAGACATTGTGCTGTTTTGAGCTTCTGATGCTTTCACGATTCACCATGCAGTGTTGTATAATGATACATTCGTGAAAATGTTTATAGGGCTGGTAGAGTTCTACTCGTCCAAACAGTCAGATGTTCTCCAACTTCGTTTCCCATTATAAATCGTTTTTTTTTTTTTTTTTTTTTAAGAGTTATTGTTTAAGAATGCGGCTTCAAACCAACGAATTGAAAAATGTTTTAGTAATTGAGAACCATTATTGATCGTTAGGGCGTGCTTTTTCGTGCTTGTTATTACACTGACAAGCTTGGTTTTTAATGATGAAATCAGAGGAATTTCTAATGTTAGTTATCAGTTTTGCTTCAAAGACCGTTATATTACTTTTTTTTCTGAACAATTTATAATTTAAGACAAGCAATGCGGGCAAGTTTTCTGTGTGATACGGGTGAACTTCGTCATTTTATTCCTTAAATATCCATTGATGACTCAAGTAGTACGTAAGGAGATCAGACTTGACGCCAACAACTATCGAGAAGCCTAATAAATATTGTATATTCAATGTTACAATCAGAAGAATATCTAATTTTAACTATCGATTTCGCCTCAAGTACCGCGATTATACTTTATTTTTTTCCTGATAAATCTATAATTTTAAGATAAGCCCTGCAGGCAAGCTTTCTGATTGGTACGGGTGAACTTCGTCCTGTTCTAGTACGCAAGAAGATTGAGACTTGAAATCATTTAATGTAGATAAAATCTATACCACTATACAAGAAAATGAATGTATATTTTTAATTAGCAGTACTCGTACGGGTTGGAAATCACAAAAATCGGTTTAATATAAAAATTGTAATTTTTAATTTCATGTAAAAACGTTCAATTAGTAACAAATTAAAAACCAAACCGGACGCCTGATTAAACTGTAAACGAAAAAGAAAGGAATTATATTTTTTAAGACTCATGAAACAATCCTATTAAATTTATGATAGTTTACATAAGACGGTTTGTTTATCCTGTCTTTACACAATGCTGGTAGAGAACCAATTTTTATAAAGATGAATAGTTTATTGAGAATACAAGGGTTTTGACTGCAAGGTTGGTCCTTAATAGGAGACAAATTTGGGACTAAAACATTAATGTGCTTGAAAACGAGAGAAGTCCCTAGAACCTCCCTAACCCAAGATAAACAATAATACGAATTTCCGAGGGTTTTTTGGCGTGATATTTAATGGTGCGGTGTAGAAGAGAGGAGATAACTTTTATATCAAGCTTTTAGCCAAAATTCAGAGGTTTTGTTTTATGTGCTTTTAAACCGCATGGTGTTAGAGTAGTACTCGTAGTGTTAGAGTTGTACTGCCCCTTTGACTTTTGTCAAACATTTCGCCTACATATTTTCTATTGTACGTAAGTGGTTCGTCAGAAGACAATAGTTTTAAGTTGTTGGTTGGACTTTACTCTTTGAAGTCAACATTTTGCTGATTATCGCTGTTACGCCAAGGAGATAATACCCTATAACATAACAATAAAGTCTTTGAAAAAAGTTTTAAAAAATATTTACAACATGACTTAGAACTTTATAAATTATTTTTATTGTTTCTCCTTATTCGCTTGATAAGCTGTTAATTTATTTCAATTTAAGCAAAATTTTGCAGGAGAAATTTACAATTTACTTAAAAATTGTAGACTCTCAAATCATCACTTATTCTTGAGGTAAAGAAAGGATACTATAGTATTCTTTAAAGTGTTTTTATATTTTCTTTAGAAAGCCGAAAAATTATGCAAAGTGAAGTTTAATATTGAGATAACGGTTGCTTTTAATGGTAGAAGCCCACAGTGGCTCTCTCTCCCATTTTTGACAGTGGTTTTAAGAGAGAAAACCATAAAAAAGGATTTTTTTTCAATTTGCTCAAAATAATCAATCTTACAATTATTTTTTTAGCTTTGAATTAACATTACAGTACTTTTAAATAAGTTTATAATAGGTTTTTAGGCTAAGGGACTTTTTTTTTCTGAAATATTATAATTCGTTAAAGCGAAATGCTATGCAATATTTAAAGGTTTTGTAAGGATAGGAATTAAGGAAGGTTATTCTCAACTTTTCAACTAAATTACTTAAAAGCTTTAAGATTTCGAATAAAGTAAGAATTGCAGCAACTGCTTTGGTATTTCAGGTTTTAAATTAAAAAAAAAGTTAATTGAAAACAAAAGGATGCATGCGTTTGCATTAGTTATTTATAATTACCGTAAAACTGGGACACATTGCTCCTCTAGGGATAACATTGCTTTAAAAAGTGTAAAAGTTTTTTTTTTACTGATTTTCGAGGACTTCAGTGACGAAGTGTTTGTCAATACAGAATTTCTTTCAACTAGGTAGAAGGTAACAGTAAACAGGTGGGCGAGTTGCCAATTCGAGACCGAAAATCAATAAAAAAAACTTGTACACTTTTTGGAGCAATGTTATCCCTAGAGGAGCAATGTTTCCCCATTTTACGGTAACTTTTTAATTCAAATTGAAAACTGTAATAAATGCATGAATTTTAGCAACACATTAACTATTATACAACTGCATATTTTTAATTAAAAAAAATCGCAAATTAGACATTTCTAAACATATTTTAATTTTGATTTTGTAATTTTAAATAACTATTGCTATTAATGACGCGTTGTTTAGTAGTATATTTATTTTATATAGAAAACTGAATAATTAGAGACCCTTTTTAACAATTTTCCTAGGGAAAAAATCCTACTTTCCCTAAATTTCAAGAAAATTAGAATACAATTTATTTTACGAAATGTTTATTATTATTGTTAATTGATGTCAAATACACAGTTTGAAGTCATTTGAAAAGTAAGGGTGAAAAGTAACAAGTCGTTCGTCTAAGGCAGGCAGCGTTTTGTCAAACAATCAAATGCTTTTTCAAATGCTGGTTCGAAACTGGATTATAGCATGTTCTTTCTGCCTAAATTGATCAAAATTAAGGGCATTTTCACTAGTCGCTGATTTAATCGACCACAAGTATTCCTACAATATAGCATAATCACCTAAAACAGTGGTGCTTTTTTCACCCGTGGGCAGCACCACATATTAAGATGAATATCGCGGGATTGAACTTTTTTTTTTTAACCTTTTCCTAGATGACATGAGAAACTATGAAAAATGGCAGAAAATCATTTATTGATGGCTTTTTTTTAGTAAGAAATATGTATTTGATTTCCGGAAACCAATATCTGCGTGTATTTGGATGCTGATTAACTACATTTTGGCAAATCGCCTGTTTCGAGGAACAAACGCGGATCCAGAGGGTAGGCCATGGAAGTCATGACCCACCTAGCTGCAATTTGGATACTTATTTTTCGAAAATTTCCCCCCAGGCTCCGATTCATGCCCAAATATGACACTCATAACTCCCCCTCCCCTTCTAGAAATAACCTCTGAAAAACTAGAAGTTCAATCCTTTGTCTAAAGCAGTGGTGGTTTTTTTTTACACGTGAGCCGTAACTCATATTAAAATTCATCTCGCCAGAACACATGCAAATTTTCAAAATATGCCATTCTTTTCTAAATAACAAAGGAAAATGTGTAGAAGCAAAGAACATGTACAAACCAATAATTGAAGCTCATTTCATAAAATGGATATTAATATTTAAAAAAAAAATCTGAATATTTGGCTCCAAATTTGTGACATTGTCACTAATCGTGCTTTTCGATTTGTAACATTGGGCAGAGCAACAGGCCACACGGGTTAGCTTCACAGGCCGAATTTGGCCCACGGGTCGTAAGTTCGACACCATTAATCTAAAGTAAAAAATCAGTGTAATTATATAATGACAGATAATAAATTTAATAGGGTCAGTTTTTATGAAAGAAATAATTCTTTCTTTAAGCACTTTTGAATAATATATTGGTGCAAACAAAAATACTTGAAACTTCTTTTTATGTTCCTTGGTTCAAACACCAAAGTATTAATGCCCATTTTTGGAAAATTCAAAAATTGATTTGAAGGTTTTTCTTGGTGTATGATATGTGTGGAATTTGAAACAAATAAATATGGTTTTTCTGATTAATTATTGCTTTATTGTAATACAATAACTCCTAAAATATTTCCATTTCATTCATAAAATAATATCCTTTATGATTTTTATTTGGACATTCAAATGTATTATACCTAATCGTAACTTTTCTGGAGCTATTATAAAACTGACATTTATAATGTTACAAACTGCTTGAGAAAGGAGGGCACGAAGTATTTGTTGCGAATACAATGTAAGCAACGAATGATTGAATTCTTTTAAAAAAGACAATGAAACTGTCCGATAAAAGAAAAAATCATTTTAAGAAGCAATACATGCATCAGAATTAATGTAGAGGAGGTCTTATCATTTTTCAAAAAATACAGTTTCTGAATGTAATTAAAAAATTATATTTTCTGTACATATGATTTCGTCTGCGAAACTAAAATGGATTATATTTTTAAAAAGCAATTTCATTTAGATATGTATTTACTTTTTTATTTTATCTTACTTTTTTTATTTTATTTTACTTATTTATTTTATTTTATTTATTTTACTATTTATTTAGTTTAATATTTATTTATTTTGTTATTTACTCATTTCTTATTTCTTGCATGCTAGCTTTTATCAGAATTAAATTATTATTTTTGCTCAAAAGCACTTCTTGTCTTTTAAATAGTTTAACATATTGAAATTAAAACTATTAAAGGATTTGAAGAAAAAACAACAGTTGTGTTTAAAAATGCTAAATTTCTCCATTCTTGCAATGTTTCGTCCTTGTCGTGTTTAGCATAATCTTTAATAAAAATTATTTCTGTGAGAAGGGAATAATTGCAAATATAAGACTTAGAAAAATATCTTCATTAAAACAATAATTGTATAATTAATCTCAAGCTAAAAGCTTTATATACTATGTTCAATGTCTGAAAAGGAGTTGAAACTATATAAGTTAGTCTAACATAATGTTCAGCAATGATTGCGAACTAAAACATGCACACAAATCTAGTAATATTAATCCATAACATTTTTACATTTGGGGGCTTCATTTCATTCATGAAATAAATCGAAATGAACAGAGACGCATTTAAATTTTAAAGACTAATTTTAAGAGACATGTCATTATTACATTATACACACATTTTAAATTATATATTATTGCAAATGTCATTATTACTTACTTAAATTAATTTCTGAATGAATGTTAGATTGCTTATTTATAATGAGTAGGTTTAAATGAGTAACTTGATAATCACTATTAAAAAACATATCTTTCAAATTTTATCAATTTAAAACTTTTAATTGATATCAAACTGCATTGCTCTTAATCATTTTCTCCAGACATCAATTGAATAAAGCAATTAATGAATCATTAATGAAGTGTTTTTCTCTGATTTCATTAGAATAATTAGGAAATTAAAAATGGAGAATTGTAAGACATTTTTTTTTCATTTCATAGGGTACATTCATTTTTATTCTAACCTGTTTCAAATTCTAAAATTATTAATCATCTAATTATTTCCAACAACACTTTAAAAGAAAGATATTGAAAGATGCTTTGGGCTAAGTATTTTAATTCAATGTATAAATCTGATTTATTCCGTGCAACTTTGTATCAGAAAATGTTTACATTTGTCTACAATATTTATATACAATTTTGAAGTGTGCAGAATGTATCAATTTATTCCTTTGGGGAAAGTCAGTAATTGAGTTGGAGCCTAAGGACAGAAACGGTTGAGAGTAATATTTCCCACTTTGCATGGAAAAGTAGAGTAGTAGGAATTGTAAATAAAAAATAAACTTATACATTAATAAAAGAATGTTTACATTTCATACTTTAAGCGATTGTCAAACATTTTTTTTTAGTTAAACAAATGAGATTTGAGTATCTTTTGCACACTTTTTTTGTTATTTTGGAAAAATGTTTTCTAGCACATTAAAATTTCTCTATTTAATCTGAGCTTATAATAAATGAGCAAACGGTGCACGCAATATGAAAATGGTTTTTATATATATATATATATATATATATATATATATAAATATATATATATATGTGTGTGTGTGCGTGTGCGTATATATAGACAGACCCGACGAGAGGTCATGTCAGCATAATCGTGAACTAGGGGCTCGGGCCTTGGGAGGGGGGGGGGCTACATTGACGCAAAAAAAGAAAAAAAGAAAGAAAAGAAGGACACAAAGAAAAGGGAAAGAAAAAAGAAACTAAGAAAGAAAAAGGGAAAAGGGGGGTAAAAAAACTCCCAATAAGAGAAAAAGTAATGAAATTTACTCTTTTGGTATTACTGATTTGGCACTTAACATAGAGTTATTTGTTTTCTACTAAGCAGTTTAGATTTTTTTCTCCTCCCCCCCTTTTTCTTTTCCCCTCTTTTTTTTTCTTTTCTCCCTTCTCCTTTTTTTCTACTTTTTTCTTTCTTTTTTTTGGGGGGGGGGGGCGGCGACATAACTGACAAGGGCCCGCCCTGGCTCTCTGTAGTCCAATATATAGAGTACATAAAGCAAACAAAATAAAAGTAGATAAAAAAATAATAAGGACCTTCACACTAAAATTAATTGCAAAGCAGCAATTAAAAAAGTTAAGCACAATAATGGTGATAACCAATTTTAAAAAGCATAAAAAAGGCAGGGCGGAGAGAGAAGGAGGAAAAAAAATAAAGAAGTCAAACACAAAGAAAAGCTACTTTGGGGTTGATCCTCATCAGCATTGGAAATCTCGAAGTAGCAAGTAACAGATCTATAAAGTGGCACTAAATGGGTAATTAGGCAAACACACTATAAGACAAAAAAAAAGTATACTTTGAAGAAGTAGCCAAACTTTCAAAAGAAAACAATTGTGAAGAGAATGTAATGAATATATCAGTGTCTGATGTGGATAAAATTATTTGTACTTTTTAAAATTGTTTATCGTATATATATATATATATATATATATATATATATATATATATATATATATATATATATATATATATATATATATATATATATATAATATGGGTGTGACACTGTGATATTTGAGAGAGTGACAAAAGACTTCCAGTTCTTAAATTTAAAATTTAAAAAAAAGTCAACATTTCAGTATCTTGAGAGACCAAGTACCTACTTGTTTGCAAAAAAAACTCTTCTTTTTTTAACAAAAATTGTTTCCATTTTAAAACATCTCTTTCGTTCTCCCATCTCATGATATCCCATCCAAATTATTTTACAGCTAATAGAAGCTGAGGTATTTTTCCTACTTCGTGTTTGTTTACTTAAAAAGTTCAGTTCAACTGCGCCCTCTATTAGTGCCGTGTAGTCTCTCTTGTTTGTTACACACAGAGAGACACAGGGTTGATTAAACCAGTTTCAAAAGTCTAGTCAAGTAATGTAGCCTATCTCCAACACATATGAACTTATCAGCGGTTTTAGGCAATAAGACATACTTGTGTAAATCATAACATTTGTACAAGAATCAGTTAAAATGAGGAACATATTTTTCTTGCTTCTATCGTGCGAAAATACTTACAACATTTAGACATTTAAAATTCAAAAATTTATTATACTGCAAATAACCAAAACAAAAGATTGGTTAAAAAGCTATTTAACACAATAAATCCATTAGGCAGAATAAAAATTTGAGCGCAATTAATCATTGCAGGAAGAATACATTAATGAAAAATATTCAGATTTTGAATAAATAATTTTAAAATACATAAAACCATGCTTAATGACTTTTCCCGAAAACAACTTTATACATTGTATTCATTTGAAACAAATGTATTAGAAAGATTTTCACGTTTTATTCTTCAACATTTAACTAAAAAGTTATCTTACTTAAAGCCCATTGAGTAACTAAATTATGTTCGAGAAAAATTATTTTTCAAATAAATAAGTAATCATACAAATATTTACCAGATACAGAAAAGTCGAATAAAAGAGTAAATAATTTAGCAATGCGCTTTAGCTTCAGTGTAAATAAAAGATAATATTGAAAGTATTACTCGCCTAAATTTGTACAACAAATGTGTAAAATAAAAAAAGAATATTTTGCTTTTACATTATATATATTCTGATATTCTAATAAAACTCAATTTAAATAAATATTTTATACTATATTTAAATATGATTTTTTTTAATCTTTCTACGTTTTTACACAAATGAACACTTTTATATGGTTAGTGAGTTGCTTAAATTTTGCTCCTGCAAAATAAAATGTTCTTGAATTGAAATGTTACTTTTCTTATGAAAAGGTCCAATGTAGACTTTTTATGCATCAGCCTCTCGTTTTACTTTTTAGTCTGTTTTTTTTTTAAAAATTTAAAAAAAAAACGTAATTTAGAATTTTGTAAATTAAAAACGTCTATTGTAAAAGCACGGTTTTTTTTTTCTTTTTTTTTTTTTTTTTTGTGACTTAGTCTCTCTTTTTTTCGGTCTTTAATTTATTTTTCGATATAAAGAATAAGAGAAAAATTTACTATAAATCAAATAGACAAAAGCATGAAAAAGATTAAGTATCCCATACAATAAAAACTTCTACTATCTAAACATGTTTTCTTAATCAACCCCTCTTATTTTGATTTTAGTCTATTTTTCGATTAAAAAAATAAAAGTAAATTTAATTTGAAAATGGATAAATAAAAGCCCTAAATTCAGTTTAGTTTTGTGTAAGATAAAAACGTATTCCACGTCAACTGACTTAGTTTTTAAATCCTCCCCATTAGATTATCTCCGAATTAGATGAAATTTTAGAGAGGTGTAGAGAATTTTTTGAAACTAACCTATGCAAATTTTCAGCTTCCGAGATCCAAATTCTGAGGATCTAAGATCTTCTAAAAATGTGCTCCAAAATGTTAGATCAGCTTTGTGAAACGACTTACCATGTTTAGTTTAAGGTTGCAAAAAATTGTATCGCACTGGTAGCCTGAAGTTTTGGCAGCTTAAGTTACGCTAAGCTGTAAATACGTTCGGGCATTTTTGTGGCCTTGATTTCATTGGAATTTGTGTAGTACGCATTAAACTGGTGAAAAAGAGCAATGGGGAAAATTTTTCCTTAATTTTCAGCTGTCATAAATCCTGAACATAAATAATTTAGAGGTTCGCACTTCACAATTATACTGTCAAAATACTTGTTTTTCTATATGTTACAGTTACACAGCGTAAATATTGATTTTCTAAAAGATTTTGTCATTTAGAGCAGGGTTCGTTCATTTAAACCAGCTTGATTTAAATCATGATTGAAATAATTATTTAAATCTAATGATTAAAACAAATCATTGAATTAAATCAGTTGATTTGAACCAAGGGATTTTTTTAACAAATCATTCTTTAAAATCATGTGATTTTATTTTCATAAACAAATTTTGAATTTTTAGAATGTATTGCTGTAAATTGAACTACATTGCATTATACAATCTTAAATTCAACCGGCAAAACTACAAGATTCCTCTTTCTGTGTAAGAAACAGATTTTCACACTCTTTCAATATTGCTTTTACCCCGAAGTTACAGTTCAGAACAAAATAAAAATTAGTAGTTTATCTTATACATCATGACTAATATTGTTAAAAAAAAGTAATTGTTCAACATATTATTTTACACTAAAACTGTACATGATAATGGAAACCTTATTTTTAAGCAAAGCATAAAACAAAGCAACATCATATTTAAGCATTAAATGTATTTTATAAATCTTAAAAAGTTATTGAATGTTTAGAAGACTTATCTTAATTAAAAGTAAACTGAATGAATTCATTAGCCGACATTACTTTATTATCAAGTTTTAGCAATTGCCTTCTTCACTTCGTTGAATCTATTTCAAAACTTTTGTTGACTCAGTTGAAAAACAAAGAAAACCGCCAACTTACATTATGTTTATAGATGTAAAGTAATGAATATCTACAAATTTTTGAAATCTTTAATAAAAAAAAAAGAAATGATTTAAATTTTAAAAAAATCTCATTTTTTTCCCAATCTAAAAACAAACAAACCCTGATCCAAAGTGGCAGTCAAAGCGTTCAGATGTAAAACAAAATTATTTCAATGTATTGTAGCTGAAGTTTATCTCCTTGTACCTTCTTTTCGTAAGTATCATTAGAAAGGACATTTTTTCCCTATCAAAATAGGCTTTTTTCGATGGTTTTCTTTCAGATAAGGATGAAAAAATGAGCTTGGAATACCTTCTGTCGTTTACAAGAAAAGCTCGTTTGCAATGTACAACAAATAGTGATTGGCATGGAAACCGGTTCATACTAATTTTACAACAATTATTAGACATAAATATTTCTTAACTTTTCTTACAAAAAGTTAATTTTCTAATTAAAATGAAAATTTACATAGGTTAGTTTCAAAAGCATATCCACACCTTCATAAAATTTCATCCAAATCGGAGATGGTCAAGAATTAGGTCACTTGACATCAAATGACTCTAGATCGTTTTTTGTTTCCTGAAGGCTTGAAATTTGCGATTCCCGAAAAGTCCTAAAACATAACTCAAGAATCAATTTTTTAAAACCTAAAGCACAATTATCATTGCATCGTGGTTTCTTGCAAATTGAGCAATAAAATAAGAGATAACAAAATGAACAATTCAAACATTCTATATTTAGCTTTTGTGACGAGTTAATGTGTAGAGCAAACATAATTTCTAACTTAGGATTAACGAAAAAAATGCATAACCTAACAAAGTATACATTTCCCCAAAATTGAAAATATCTCTCATCAAAAGCGTCACTGAAGTTTTTACACATTCTAATAAGTCCCTGAAATCTGCGAAAATTATTTTACATCTGTATCCATATTGACATAAAAAGTTCATAAGGAACACAAGAACTTCCAATATATTTCTATATTACAAGAAAGATTACTTGTAAGGCATTTATTTTAAATCCTCTTTCAAAGAAATATCTTGAAATTGGATACTTTTTTTGTTTAAAGGTATATTTTTTCCGTTATAAGAAACTAAGGATTGATTTTGACAGATTTCAGTTGGAAATACATTAAGTACTTAATAGTTTAAAGAAAGACATTACACGTGTCAACTATTTTTGCTGTCACATGACGTATCCTGCCTTTAGAGATAAAAGAGTCCATGAAACCGAGATTTTTCCAACATGTCCCACAATTATTAAGTTTGAAACATTTATTTTAAAAAGAAATTTTATAAGCTTGTGAATGAGTTTCTTAGGAAAAATTATTTTTAAAACTCAATTGCCTGATTTTTCTTTTACGTTTCTATTTTTGATAAATAATATGCTACATTTAAAAGTTTATTCTTGGCTAGTGGTACCTGCACGGCTTTGCCCGTACTAGTTGAAAATAAAAAGGTCATTCGGTTCGCCTGTATATTTACAAATAATGGATGACGAATTTCTCGCCAATTGGCTATGTTCACTCGCTCTCCCATTCCACGTTATGATGATTTCGTAATTTGCACGTCCATCGTATGATAATTTTGCTCCCGGAAATGTTCTTAAAATTGAAATAGAAAAAGAATAAAATGCAATTTTCGAAAAATCGCTTCGAGGTGCACACCCCCATGCTACAAACTAACTTTGTGCCGAATTTCATGAAAATCGGCCGAGCGGTCTAGGCGCTATGCGCGTCACAGACATCCTACAGACATCCATACATTATTAGTAAAGATAATTAAATTACTTATGTTGTTTTTCAGGGTTTAAAAAATAATGAAATTTCGGTAGTACAACGGAATCCCGGTTTTACGTTTTCTGTCAAACCTGGGATAAAAAACATTCAAAGCGGAAAAGCGTATCAACAGGGCAGTGACAAAAATCGAAGCATATTGTTTAAAATATGACTCTCGTTCAATGAATTAGAGGGGAAAATGTAATCTGTACTTGTTCTTAGATACAATTTCATTTAAAGCACGATATGTGCTAACAATTTTTTGCAAATTTTCTTTTCCTTTGGCATTCACAAATAGCAAAACTTTCAATTTTTAAGCTAACAATCGCTTGATCAACTGGGGGTTCACCCCCGGTTGTTTCTTCTTCCGTCTTCATCATTATCAGTGAAAGCCAGTAGTAAATCTGATATTGAAAGAATTCGTGATGAGACGATATATGCGTCACCATTTTCTGGAACATTTTCAAGTAGAGTGTCAGCAGCTTTGGTCCTCTATTGCCATGAAGATATTCCTTTCGCAGACAAAAGAAAATTAGATACACCAAAAATAATGTTGGAGCGGCTTAAACGGCTATATAACTAATTTATCTCGAAAAAAATAGAAATCTAAAAAACCTGTTTGAGTTTTGTAGATAAATAAATTATTTGTATTTGCTTGCCAAAAAACGAATTACGCGGGCTCTCTAAAAAAGGGTAAAGCAAAATCCGGAGAATTTTAGCATTATCAGTACAGCCTTTTTCATAAAAGAACCTTGGAAGAATGATAACGTGTGAAACGGACAGCGTAAAACCAGGGTTCCCCTTTATATGCTACTTTGCGAAGAAAGTATACATTAAACCTACATAATTAATAGACCCATATGATTTCTTGGGTTAAACGTTCAACGATTGGTTTTCATAAACATATTTTTTCTTAAAAATAAATTGGAGTGACCGGGTACCGTTGATACATGGTTGAATTGATACAAGGGCTTTAATGCTCGAGTGTTTTTATTCATAGAACTAAGAGTCTTGTGTTCAGTAAGTTACCGGCCTATGGCCAAGGCTAAGGCAGAAATACAATACATGCAATACACCACCAGATCAGTCAATTCCAGCCGAGGACTGCAATTTCGTGTTTATTTGCACTCATCAGCCCGGCATAGGAAGTGACTGAGCTGGAGATGGAAAATCTCTTAAGGATGTTTGGCACTCTTGGCTTCCTTAGGAGGTTTTCCACCTCCAGCTCAACCACTTCCTATGCCGGGCTGATGAGTGCTAATTAGCACGGAACTGCAGTCCTCGGCTGGAATTGACTGAGCTGGCGGTGTATTTCATGTAAGAGTCTTATGTTCATATAAGTTGCATTTTCTAATATGGGATCGGAGTTCAGTGCGGAGAGTCAGCGCTCAGAAGCTGTTAAAGACAATTTGCTTAACTTTTTACAGAAGATGAAAATGGCCCCTGATTTAACATATGTGTCGAGATTAATTTGCTATTTTTCCGGTTAACAATTATGCTGCATGATTAAAATCATCACTGCGAAAAACATAGAAATAGAACATTTACATTCTCATTGAAAAAACTCGACGTGATTAAAAAATTTTGATTGCAGGTATGTATTCCGACAAAAGTACTGCAGGATACATCAAAGACATGCATAGGACAAACCATGTGTTTACCAGTGTTATTATTATTATGTTAATTCCATCTAAATTCTTAATTCAGTGTTATTATTATTCTTTCTTTGAAAATGCATAGAAAATGCAATTGAAACAATTTACAGAAGCACTCTATTTTGTCAATTTCATCACACAGAAGCCACATCGAAACTTTTTTAACTTCATTAGGTGTAAGTAGGAATAGTACAAGTTTTTTCATACACAAGTTTTTTATTTCCCTTGTGACCAAAATAAATGCAGTCAGGCCCGCTTATTAGAATATCGGATAAAAGAATATCCCGCTTAATGTCATACATTTTCAATGTACGAAACCATTGATGTACGTATATTATTTTAATCCCGTTTAATGAAATTTCCCGCGTATTAGAACGATTTTTCGAGGAAAATTGGCTATTCCATTGGGCGGGCTCGACTATATAGTTGCGCCAAGCCTAACCCGGCAGCATCGCAATGCTGTGATTAGTTGCCTACACATTGCTGCCAGATTTGCTTCGACTAGAAGTATCAATGTTAATTATCCAACCAATAAAGTAAACATTTATTTTTTGAAATTGTTTTCTGTTATACTTGTTTACTTGTTTTTATTTACTCTATTTTATTTTAATACTTGTTTCTTTCGTTATTGATATTTTTTAAAGTATATATTAGTTGTTATCTCCCTTTATCAAGTTGTCAATAGGAAAATTTATATCTTTTTTTTTTCTTTTTTGGTTTCAAATAATCAAGTGAAGACAACAACATATGTAGCCACACACAAACTCCCAAAAACGACAATAAGTTCATATAAACACATACACACGTTTAAGCATATTACTGAGAGCGTAAGGAACAGTTTCTCCCTTATATTTTCCAATTCCATCAGGGCACTGAATTTACTTTCGCTCAATTAAACTCGGAAATAATGTTTTCCATCCGATTATTATTCTGAGGTTAATATACCTAAATAATGCAGAGAAAATGCAAATGCAACTATTTCCAGAAGCATCCTCTTTATTTTTCCGATCCCATCAGACGGAGCAGCTTCATCGAAAAGTCGAATCAAATTAAGAATATGGGGTTTCCTTGCCCGTTGGCCATTGAGTGTGATAGATCTTCCGCAGTCGGTTAATCAACGGAAACCCGATAAAGTGTGTACAACATTTAAATGATGAACCTCTTTTCGTGGCAGTTCGCTGGCGTCTTCAAAATTGCTTTCGCTTAAATTGGAAAATCTGAGGTTTTTCTCTTTTTTTTTGAGAGAGAGAGAGAGAAAGTTAACATCCAGAGGTTTATTATTTAACCATTAAAAAAACATGTAAATAAATATTAGTGAGTGAGTGTGTGTGCGTGCGCGCGCACGCTTGTATATGTAACTGAACTTTCGATTAACCGTCTTTTAGAGTTACATGTAGAAAAATAGGATAACCGGACAAACACCCAGTAAATAGTAAATAAAGATAATACTGAACTTTTCATTTTATTCTGAAAATAAAATATGTCCTTTGAATAAAAAAACAAAATATTTGTATTTTTCATTGCTATGGAAAAATAAATGCAATTGGTATGCTATGATACGTAAAAACACAATGCAAAAGCTCGTGCAATTCAAAAAAAAAAAGCTTACTCCAGGCGCTAATGTAATTTTAATACCTAGTTAGCCTTAATATTTCTTCCCAAAAGGAATCCCCCCGCCTCAGCATAAAAAAGCTACAATAACGAAAAATAAATTTGAAATATTTACAACCAATATCAAAGTTTATATTCAAGTTTTCAAATTCTTAGAACCCTTGCAGAAAATGAGTTGGAAATGTTGCGCCCTACCAGAATAACTCGGAATATTGTAATTTTTAAAGGCAAAAAAACAATATTACGTGTTTACCCCTTTCATTGCAATTGAAAAGTTAAAGAAAATGGTACACTCTGATACGGAGAATGCTCTACAAAAGCTCCAACAATTTGAAAGGAAAAAATGTATTAAGTCGGTACACATGCCACCTGAAAACTAGGAGCATAATTGGTAAAAGTAACGAAATTAAGTTCTTCATATCTCGGTGAACATTGGTTGTACTTAACGCCAAATTTTATGTATCAGAATTTTTTTTTTTTTTCTATGCTTGTGGTTTCCCTAAATATCGCCTTAGAGATCGGAAAACCGTATAAAAAGTTAAATTTCGCATATTTTCACTATTTTTTTTTCGCTTCAAACTTTCAATATCTCAACATTGCATCTATTTTTGGCCATTTTTGCAATTGGAAATATGTATCAAATATGTGTATGTGTGTCACTGTGTGTTCTTGAGCGAGCTAGCGCACTTTCCGATTTCGAGTCACAACTGACTACAACTGTATTTATGTCGAGGACTGCATACTAAGTGCCTTGCCTCCATTATTTTTTATACCGATAGATGGCAGCACCGTCACCGGATCGAACAGTTAATGAGAATTTAGAACAAGTCCAGGAGCTAATAGCTACCTGGTGCTAGCACCCCCAGAGGTATCGTTTCACTTGGAGGACATTGAGACCACGAGCATATTTAACGTCGCCCAGTCCCCTTTAATGACGACGGTGGGTCTTCGACCATCGAGGTTCGCACTCAGGACCCTCCGGTCCCGAATCCGACACTCTACCGATCGGGCTACCACGGCCCCCAGCTAGCGCACTTAAAACAATTTAAAGTCGCTTAACTTTTTGTTTTAAAATGTGCTGAGCCTTTCAATTTCTACTATTTCATAAATTCCATCATGTTCCGTTTTACCACAAAATTATGATTAATATTGGAAGGAACAACGAACTCTTTCTGTTTAATTTACTTTATTGATAATTAGTTCAGAAACATCACAACGCTTTCCTTTTCTGGAAGGACTAGGTGGATTAACAACATAAATGATTTACATTTTTGTGATTACCTATGATATGCTATATACCTCACCAGTTTTTCTTTCAGAATGAAGTTTTGTAAATGAATTCTGAAATGAATTAATGTACTCTTCAACGTTTGGGCTACTAAAACTTCTGAAAATAAATCAGCTACACTGATGTTGAAGACAACTAGAACAAATTTCAAAGCTGGAGTCAATCTTGAGGGATTAAGATTTCAATTTCAGGATCACGTATGGATTAGTTAGTTTGACTGCTGTTTTAATATTTTAGCATCAAGCTTTCCTATTTTATTAGATTTGCTGCAAAATAAAATCTTACGTAGAATTAATACTTCCAAAATAAGTTAGGTTTTCAAAGATACAAAATGGGATGGGTTTACTTTTATTTCAAATTTTCATTCGGAAATTTCTGATGGAACTATCATTGACTGAAAGTAATTGCGTAGGAATTAAGATTTATATCCAAGCGTTTTTTTGTGTTTAAGGCAGCCTGTTTGATTTGCTCAAAAATAGTGATAGTTTTGAAAATAACCCCCATGTTCGTGGACAATCATACCCTGTTATCACCGACTAATAATTTCTTGTCACTTCCTTACTCTTCATAATGATACTGATTTATAGGTGAGGCAAACCTACGGCAGGTCTGTAATTGTATAGTTATGATTAATGTAGCCTTCATAATGCTGACAGGTTAGGTTTGCCACAACAATAGATAGTTAATAGATCTCTAAATTTGGTAGATTCAATGTAAACTATCTTTTCCTGCGTAAAACACGTGCGGCCAAATAAATATTTACTCTGTGGAAATAAAAAAATGTAAACAATAAAAAATTTCGGATAAAAAGTATGCATTTTTATACATAAATTTTTGTGCGTATATGAGTACATGCATATATTCTTTTGAGTTCCTAAAAAGGCTGAAGTTATGGGGTGCACGCATCGGATTTATTTCCTTCAATAATATTATATCTTCATATAATAGATACGTCATTTTTACATTTTATCATGTTATGCCCATAAAGCAGCATTTAAATAACCTATTGCAACAAAACTCATCTTTACTAATAATAAAGCTGAAAGTCTCTCTGTCTGGATGTCAGGAGGATGTCTGGATGTCAGGAGGACGTCTGAATGTCCGGAGGATGTCTGGATGTATGGATCTTTGTGACGCGCATAGCGCCTAGACAGTTCGGCCGATTTTCATGAAATTTGGCACAAAGTTAGTTTGTAGCATGGGGGGTGTGCACCACGAAGCGTTTTTTCGAAAAATCGATGTGGTTCTTTTTCTATTCCAATTTTAAGAACAAAACTATCATAAGATGGACGAGTAAATTACGAAATTATCATAACGCGGAACCGTAACATGGGCACAAGCCAATTGGCGAGAAAATTCACCATACATTATTTGTAAATATACAGGCGAACCAAAAGACCTTTTAATTTTTCTATTACGGGCAAAGCCGTGCTGGTACCACTAGTTAGATATAAAAAAGAAATCAATATTTGTTGAGCATATAGGTTTCACGAGAAATGTGTTTGGTAAAACCCTCTTCGAAATTAAAATCTGGTTACGGTCCTGTACTAAGCATTCACATATACAGTGAACGCCGGGAAATTGAATCAGTGGTTTCTTGAATCCACCGCTTTAATGAATCAAATTGCCGAAAACTTGCCGAAAACAAAGCAAAGTCCAGATTTCCCTTTCAGGCGTGGCGTCCGGTATACCCGACATTAACTTTAAACAGCTGCTAAATAATTTATTGATTGAATAAATGACTCGATTTTTTTCGTAGTTAACTCTTGACAGTCTGCTTATTATTATCTGTGCAATA
Source organism: Uloborus diversus (assembly GCF_026930045.1). Lineage (NCBI taxonomy): Eukaryota > Metazoa > Arthropoda > Arachnida > Araneae > Uloboridae > Uloborus > Uloborus diversus. Next base: position 39,416,475 of record NC_072737.1, read on the forward strand.
ATTTTTCATTATGGGATTGACAACATTAAGAAATAGGGATTGAAAGAATGGGAGTGGCTCGTTTTCCCAATCACGGATTTTCGTCGCAAAAGCGAGTTTTTTTTTCCTGATTTTTTTAAAAATATATAATTTTTTATTAATCATTTCAAAAACTTATATTATGATTTATTATTGTTTAGAAAATATTTTACAATGAAGTTTGTTTGATGTTTCATCTTTTTTTTCAATCTGAAATATGTATTTTAATGATATACGTAGGATTAGTTGACGTGTCATAACTCTTTTAATTTTTCCCTTATAAACTTGAAATTTTGTTTATAAGATACTATTTACCATAGTACATTGTCTATCATAGTTCAAAAAAATTCCGTCTGAAAGGGAAATCAAAACTGTTTAGAACAAACGTGATTCAAATAAACGACGGTCACTTTATATGGGAAGAGAGAGAGAAAGAGAGATGTTCGAATTTTACTATCATTGTTCACTAGTATTCATTTAGTTCTAAATTTTATTCAGAAATACCTTTTATCTATTTTTAGGAACCTAAAATCTCTAAAGTAAATGAATAGTTAAAATTTTCAATGACTTGCCTTTTCTTGGGGAAGAATTATTAGATTAGTAAGGAAAATAACTATTTGAAAATTGGAAAACTCGTTTTTTGATGGCGTTGAACTACAAAGAAGCAAGTTATAGGGCAAGTAATAAATCGACATTTTTCAATATGACTTATGAAAGACGCAAAAAATTACGTTGGCTGAGTTATTTTTAATGAAACTCATTTTTTATGCTGAGTATTTTTTCTTACTATTATTGTTATTCAAAAGGGTGTAATGTTCAATATACTTTATTAAAGGAAGTAAACGTGATTTATTTAATAATTTGCTCTGAACTCCTTAAACGGAAATAAGGTAAGTATTTTTTTTTTCCTTTTTAAAGACATGCGCATGATTGATGGTGCTTTAAATGGTACATTTTTGAAAAACATATATATATTTAAATATATATATATATATATATAATTTTTCGTGCATAGGTGTCACAGCAAATTTTTGACTGTGCCGTTTCTTAACTTTTGGTAGATGATTCCTTTATGCTTTTTCAAAACTGAACCCGGAAGTGCCCTTTATTTTAACCGTCAACCCAAGGATGTTTCAGACTCTAGATTCAAAATTTGAATTTAAACAATTTTTTTTAAAAAATGCAACTCCGTAATAAATTACGCCGAGTAACTAGTGAAGAAAGTAACAGTATAAGTAACAGAAATGTGCCAAGTAAAATGGAAAAAAGGGCAAATAATGTTTGAATATCATAAAAGTTCAAATGACAAAGTTAGTAACTAATAATCAAATATTTTTGATCTTAATTCTTTTAGTAACTAGTAGAAAAAAACATTTAACATGCCTTCTTATCTTACTCCGTGCATTTTAAATAGTTACGCTCGGAATAGAACCATCGGCAGCTAAGAGAGAACCGTGTACCTGATTGCGTATAAAATTGCTCTAGACTGCCAGAAGGTGTTAAGGCAAGAAAAAATAGTCCTTTTTCCTAAAACATATTCATTGTTATAACTGAAGAAAACATTGGAAGAGTGCGAATAGAACTGAACAGTGACTTAGTACAAATGAGGCAATAGGAAGTAAAAGGGTTTAAGTATTTTTTTTTATTTTTTATTCAGATCTTAGGTAGGCATCCATTATAATTTTTACTAAAATCATGATGTATGGCAGCACCTGCAAGGGCTATTTGTACTATCTTTTGATTTTAAACATTGTAGAGGTTAACATACTATTTGTACTGGTTGTCTTCTTTATTTCTTCTTTTTTTTTTGGCACATTGCATCCCACTGCTTCTTACTGTATCAAATGAATAAGTACTACATAAGACAAATGATAACTCTTTCTTTGTGTTAAAATAAGAATAAATGAATAATTACTGTAACACACACACAAACCGCCAACACAAAAGAACATGTTTTTTTTTTTATCGCACACTTTTAGCACACCGTCTTTTTCTTAGTTGTTAGGTTCACTTCAAGCCCTGTAACTTTGCCGTTGTACATTAGACACTAATTAAACCACTGCGCCCTTCAAATAACCTAGGCATTTTCTAGTATAAATTTACTAAAATATGAATGTAAGTTAACTTTACCTTACTTCCAAATTTTTTAATAAACTGGACTTAGAGTAAAACCAGAAGACCCAACTAATTGCTTCATTCTGAAGCTGCTATTTGGATGCTTTTTTTTTTTAAGTTAAAAAAACTAATTTAGTATCTGAAGGGTAGTTTAAAGTCGAGAAGCGTGAATCATCTACCGTGAATAACAGTACTTTGTTAAAGTTTTGTAATTTTTTTTAATTCACTGAAAAAAATATATTAGAGCTATACAGGGTGTTGATAAAGTTTTGCACTGATACTGGAAATTCATTTCAAAAAACTGCTCGATATTTAAACAAATCTTTTTTTTTTTTAAATTTGACTTATTATCTCAAAAATTTTTACGACGTTATACACTTTTACGTGCCTTTCTTTTGTATTTCTGAGAAGGTTTAGACGATTTTCGAATTCGCACAATGCACTATCGTAGCCAGAATTTACCTTCTAGGAGGTATGGAAATTGTCATAACAGTCCATACATGGATACTAACTGTCATATTACCTGCCTAATGGGCAATATATAATAAAACCAAAGGTCCTGGTGTTGAACCTCAAAAACCTCCTTGTGAAATTTTTTTCATTCACAAACGCCATTTTGACTTTGCGACATCTACATGCCTTTGGCTAATATTTTACTAATGGGGGGGAAAAACTTGATGAGATAAGAATCGAGATAAAAATGTATTATAATTATAATAAAAGTGAAAAACTTTGAAAAGACCACACCAAAAGCCCATAGATGCGCAACGCAGCGAAACTAAATAATATAAAGTAAATATAAAAAGTATGTAAGCCAAAACACAAATTTTAAACATTTTAAACGAAAAATAATGATGAAAGCAAGCAGCAATTTAAAGGAAAAAGACGAAAGGTTGAATCCAGAGCTCATCAGCCATGGAGGATGCAATGAATATGGTCAAAAGACCAAAAAATTTAACTACAAACTACAAAGACAGTGTTTAAGCCCAATGTAACAGAGTAAAATTGGGCTAAACGCACCACATGTTAAACTACAAACAGTAAACAAGAACTTAAACCTAAAATTAAAAGCAGAGGGTTTCGCTTCGACTAATTAGGAAAAACGAGTTCCAATAATTAGCCTCCCACAGGACAGTATCTGCCAATAACTTAAATTATCTTACCTTCAGATCCGATACGACCAAAACCAATCCAGTATTCAGCATAACGATATTCAGTTCAGTTATCAAAATAAAACAAGTCCGTATCCAAAGAAATCAATCCAAAAACCATGCAAGTCGCCCGTTTCCCCACGTGCAAAAGAAACATCCACATCTGCGATCCAATCAAATGGTTTGTCAAAGTTGTATCATACATTTACACAGTTAAACGGTTTCAAGAGAAGCGAAATGCGCATCGAAGGCTATACTGGATCAAATGTTTTTAATCACATTTTTACGGAATTCCTTTGTATGTATTTCTTGTAATAAAATGCAAAAAAATCTATGACATTTAAATGTGTATTTTTTAAATATAAAAATTCTTTAAAATATAATTTGCTTCCTCTTAAGGAAAAACAACTGCAGGGTCTTGCCACGGTAAGGTCTACCACAGAATTTAATTACGATATTTCTGCTCTTGTTTGTTTGTAAGACATGTTTAAAAAAATCTCATTTTGAAACCTCTTTGCTGATACATAGCGTAATTCACGCTTTTTTTTTATAGTATTATATATACATTTTTTCACTTTCAAATTTTATTTTCCTTGGCACTTTTCCTGCATTTTAGCGAGGAAAAAATATCTAAATACGTTTTTCTCAAAACAGCTTATTTAAACATGCCTCAGTATTGAACTCTGGCAGCGATATCATTAAATTTTGCCATCAGCATGTGCAGTTGAAAGAACCTTATGAATGCCGCATTTCCTATGGCGTATTCAAAATCACCAGTTCTTTTCTTTTTTCACACATACAGGCTGCAACTAAAGTCTTTATTTGGACAAAGACGAAAGGATTTGTCATTGTTTCTTCCAACAAGAACGGAGCGCGCCATGACAGCAGCACGCAAATATCGCAAAGTGTGACAATAACACACAAAATCATCACACTCATTGTATGCCCGGCTGGTGGTCCTCTGTCAAAGTCAACTCTGACAACCGTAACTGAAGCAATTCTTCGCTTCTTTATGAAAATAATGGTAATGATCTTTCTATAGGGTCTATGGGTAGGAAAATTATATCAAATCAGATGGTCAATCAGTTTCGCCATCAGTATACAATTGCAAAACTCAATAAAATCTAAATCGCTTCCTTTATTGTTGTTGCTCTTTGTCCTTAATGGCGTTGGCGATTTTAAGTAGAAGAGCGTAACAAATATTATTTAAAGAACAGCATTTTGATGATGAGTAAGCTTTTCGTTTAGTTTAGCATTGTAATAAGTTTACTAACTTACATTTAAGGTCAAGCATATTATGCTCTTATACTTTGCGTATGGGTAAACTAATGTACGTCATTCGTCCGTATAAATGTGAATATTTTTTTGTTCATTTGTTTGCGCAATTAATAACAAATCCGTTATTCATTTTGCTTCAAGTTGTTCCAAATTTAAGTAGAAGAGTGTGACAAATATTATTTAATCAGCAGCATTTAAATGTGTATGCATTTCGTTAAATTTAGCAATTTAATAAGGTTGTACTTACTTATATTTAAGGTTAAGCACATACTTTTAGACTTAGCGTATGGATAAGTTGATGAACATCATTCCCGAAGATGTGTCACCATTCGTTGATGGTTAATAATAAGACAGAGAGCCTTGCTTTTAAAACTGGTATCGAGTTTTATTAACTAATAGAAGTCGAGTCCTGTTTCAATCCGGGGAATTTTGTACTTCGTCCTCTTGATAGTGAACGTATTTGTTTCTTTTTTTATTTGCTTACGCAATTAGTAACAATCCGTCATTCATTTTGCTTCAAGGTGTCCTGAATTTAAGTAGAAGAGCGTGACAAGAATATTGTTTAACGAGCAACATGTTAATGACGTGTATGCCTTTCGTTTAGTTTAGCATTATAATAAGGTTACTAACTTATATTTAAAGTTAGATATTGTTTTTGACTTTGCGTATGGATAAGTTAGATTTATTTAGTTGACATTTCCCAAAGATGTTTCACCATTCTTTTATGATTAATAATAAAACAAAACAGGTTTTGCTAAACTAGTTGCCTGTTTCAGTTGCTGACACAAAACAAGTCTGTTTCAGCTCAGGAAAATGTTATCTCTACCATGTGATTGTCAATGTTTTTGTTTGCTTGTTTACTTTTTTGCACAAATACTAAAACTTGACCACGGAGTGATTTGCAGATGACCTTGAAGTGGAAAAATTATTTGTATCATTTGTTATAGGTAGAATCAGTTAGATAGCGTCAAGCAGCATGAGGCGCGGCTGATCCTGTTATTATATTTTACAATATAATGACAAACAACCTATTATAATTGATACAAATATTGTTTCCGCTTCAAGGTCATCCGCAGTCTCTCCGTGATAAAGCTTTAACAAATTCATCATTCAATTCGGCGTACAATTTCCTTGAAGTCATGTCATTCATTTCTTAAATGCACATAAATGTTGTGTTACTTCAAAATATCTTTCTTTATATTTGTAAATATATATGTCTGTTAGAATAAACACTAATTTCAAAAACATATTTTTTGTATCTATCTCTTCTGATCTATCCTTCTATCTGCGCATCTATCTGTGTAAGATTATCCATGTTTTTTCTTTGTTTTTTATGTGTTTATTAGTTTATATAATTACTAACGAATCCGTCAACAGAAGTGAATCAAATTTGGAGAACAAGTTCCTTGAAGTGATAATAAGTAACATGCACATTAGAATTTATTATTATTTTTATCATTATTATTCTACTGGTATCACGTCAAAGCACTTGGTGATGATAGTTAAGTTTACGTTCAAACCTTTACTTTATATATAAATGATGGCTGAATATCTTTATATTAATCAATCCATATACGTCTATATAAATATTAACTAGACTAGGGAGCTCCGCCCCCTGTTCGCTGGCGCGCACCACCTCCCGAAGACTGCTTCGCAATCTCATTTGGTTCTCAAAGATTTAAATCGACTTTTCGAAGCACTCAGATTAAAAAACGCGTTACGAGTTCCATTTCGAACAAAATGGAAAATACCCTGCGCCCCCCCCCCCCCCCCGTAGAAAATAGAATATAAGTAGAGCTCATAATTAGAAAACAGTTCCGATCCCACCCTAAGGCAAAAAGAACTTGATAGAAATACGCATACAAAAGATATTTAAAAAAATAAAAATAAAAATAATAAATTAAAAAAAAAAACGCTTTGAAAACGGCAGTAATGTATACTTAAAAATTATTTTTCAAATTCTTAGTCTCTAGTAATATATTTTGTTCTTTAGCTCAGGACCTGAATTTAATTTATCCTAGGACTACTCCCTAAAATAGAATCCTTTATATTTGATGTTCTAGCTCATTGAGAAAATTAGAACAAGCTTTATATTTGATGCAGAAGGAAAAAATCTCTTTCGAACGACATCGAATGTTCAGGGGTGTGGGAAATATCTTATCCCTTTAATCTGCAATTTACGTGAAATTGTAGGTAAAAAAATTAATTAGAAAAAATTTAAATGGAAATTTAAAATAAAAAAACAAGTGCAAACCCCCGGGGTTTGAAGTAATTTTGTAAAAACTTTCAAGGATGTAGGTGCTATAGGGTCTCCTACGCGCAGGCCCGCTATAGACATCCTTTTACAATTTCTTTTTTAATATATGAAAACACATAACATGTACTACAATGTTTATTTATTTACAGCTTAACCAGAATTATTGTTTTAAATTTGACTGTTACGGACTGTTAGTTAAACTGAATTTTGCTATCTATAATAATAAACTACTGAGCAAAAAAATAATTAGTTCGGTATCTGTGGTATTGAAATTGCAAAACATCACTTGAAACATTAAGTATGAAGAATTTTCGAACAAATATGTGAAATAAATATCAATGCTTTTGCTTTGAAACCAGCTCGCTCTGGCCTAACCACTCGCGTTTTGTAAGCATGAATTTCTAATGTAAAATAAAAAAAAAAACGCATCTTTGGATTTATTGAAGAAAAGCGTCAATAATATAATGGATATTTTATGGGAAATGATGCATTTTTTACTTGCTCTGGTAGATTTGAGGATATTTTCGAACTTTCGGATTAAGTATATTGTTCAAAATATATTTCCAGGCGTTTACGAAGTTTATAAAACCGTTTGGATGCTTTTATTTATTTATTTATTTTTTCCAAACTACGAGATAATCTTGAATAAATTTCGGGATGTAGGGGAATGTGGAGCAAAGTGTAGATGACTGAGCTTTTCCAAAATGAACACATTAAAAATTTGTTTTGAAAATTACAGAGCATAGAGAAAGAACATTGTATTTTATAATATAACTTGCATTGAAACATTATTTTTTATATTTCGGCTGTTAAATTATGCCTTCAAAATAAAGTGGAAATGTTTCACTTTTTTTTTTCATGGGGCAAAGTGAAAAATGAAATATTTTTCGAATGAAAGATTTTCTATTCGATTGTGAAAGGTATTTTTGAACAAATTAATGTTTAAGTAAAAGGATAATTCAACAAATGAAAAGATTATGAAACAGTAAACTTATAAATAAATAAGTTAATTAATGCACGACGAAAAATGAATGAGTTAATAAAATAGTGAATAAACAAGAAAATAAGTGAATGAATGAATGAATAAGTGAATTTTTAAATAAAGGAATGAAAATAAATTGCTTAATAAATGAATACGTGAATTTCGCTTAGCCCCATCCATTTTCCTCCGCATGCAATTGACTAATTGTAAAAAATATTAAAAATTCATATAAACTAAATATTAACTAAATAAGTACTGCACTGACTATCAGAAGGTCCCAAATTATGTTTAAAATGTTAATACGACGGCATTTATGATTTGATAACATCAAAATAATTTTTTACTTACAACAAAATATTACAATTCGAGCATCCATTTTTGAAAATTGCCTGTATTATCATATTCTTTGATTTTCAGAGGTAATTTTTTCTTGACTGAAATAGCCTGCATATGTTATTACATAGTTAAAGTATTACTAAATAAAAGGCCTATAAGCGGAGTAAATATTTCACTTTGCCCCTCATTCCCCTAACAATCAATAATGTAAGAAACGCAGCTGGGTCATTTTCAATAAACAGCGCAATTTGGACAGGGCAAGAAATGGCATTCACTGTGCCAGGAGAATGACACTTAGAGGAAATAATGCGTTTTACTGACGATATTATAATTTATGTGGGAAAAGGAAACACTACTTTTATGAAATTGAAAAAGATAAAATGTCGTGGTGTCCAAAAAGTAGTTATTGTGGTTATTTGTTTCCCTTACATTTTACAGGGGAAGGACGACAGGGGAATGACAAAAATTAAAGTCAACTTATATATTGTCATAACTGTAAACAACAAATATCAATGTCACTTAAAGTAAGGGGGGGGGGAACTCTATACAAACAAGAGTCAATCATTCATTGAGCGATTATTACAAAATTAAATGAATTATCAAAGACAGGGTCATTAAAAATACTTATCAAGATTTAACTTGAGATCACCCGAATATACTCGACACCGTGTATTTATTCAAAAAGAACTAATTAAGATTGTTTCTATGATGAGACCAGAATTCAAAGATTAAATTATGAGTTAATACAACTATTACCAGGTGTGAGAAACATTCATTCCATTCCTCGACAGGGGAATGACAAAAAATCAAAGGACATTTTTTTACTATTTTTTTTAAATAGTTCAAACCTTGAAAATTTTTTATTTTTCTATTTTACAACATTGCATAACACTTGTTAAGAGGTTAAACAACAATTTCTGTACAAATATGTATGCCTTCCTGAATCTTTAGAGCTGATTTTGCTTTAAGGTGGAGGTAGGGACACACAGGGGAATGACATTTATCATGTCAAAAAATTATTTAAATGTATAATAATAATAGAGTGTTTGTTTTAACTTATTTTACAAACATAAAAACATGTTGTTAAAGCATTTTAGAGTCAGTTTTATTTCTATACTAGTTAGTTTGTTATTTTTGGAGCAAGGACAAGAATTTAGCAGTTTAGAGAAAATGACCCAGCTGCCAAAGTGTGCACCAAAAATATAAATTTTGATTCCGTTGATGACAAATTCGGGAGTTTTAAAATACGTCATGCAAATGACCATTTTAGGTTGAGTTGTAATCACAAACTGAAGCGACGCATTCATATGCAGGATGACCATAATTCAACGACATTGTCTAGCGGCGAAACTACTGCTCAGAAATTGATGATGGTTTGTAAAGATCTTAGTTCTTTAAAACTAATTCCTAGTATTACGATACATAACGGTCCTTTACATTTGAATATACAACCAAACCTCTTTTTATGCGGTGGATAGGGACCGCATAAACAAAAATTGCATTAAAAAAATTGCTCGAAACTTCACAAGTAGCTTTAAAAGAAAATAACTCAAAAACTTACAAAATCGTAATATTTAAACGGTGGAATCAAAATAAACCAAGTGATAATTTTCGCCAAGTAGTCGGACAAAATTTCCCGGATAAGGATATTTTTGGGAGGTCACAGTGACTTCCCATCGGGGTGTCTATGTCGTCACTTGGAAGATACTACCTCGCACTCGTTTTAAAAATAATTTCGTCAATTGAATCGCAATCTAATTGAAATTTTAATGTACCGCAGAAAAAAAAATCGCACAAAAAACGCATATAAAAAGACAGCATAAAAGCAAGTTTGGTTGTATAGCAACTAAAATCTCAAGTTTAAAATTCCGGCAAAAATTGAAAATGATAGGTGGAGCAAAAATATCACACTGCATCCTATGCAAATGGATTTAGCAGCATGTGAACTCACACTGTTAAAAATTCAGAAAGCTTTCATGATAGATGTTACTGGGAATGGAGTGCTTACAGTGCGGAAAAAAATTACAGTAAATTGTACCGATAAAAATTAACGATTGCAGTGCCAATTGACACACCACGTGACTTACAGTGCGAAGCAGATGATCGCAATAAGCGATGTTTAACATGGCTTATTGCGATAATTTTTTTTAACCATCATAAATTTATAATAAGTGTGTTATTCATTTGAAAATGCCCTCTGGTGGTGAAATTTAGAAATATTTTTTTAGCAATCACGAATTGCTTATTATACTTTCTTGATCAAAGTTGATGTTGCTCTAATTTGTCAAACAACCATGACAACGAGACTAATTCTAGCTTGTTGTTTTATTTTTTATTTAGAGGACGAATGTTCGTTGCCATGGTTACAAATCTTTTACGTTCATTCAAAGCTTAAGAATAAAACTTTTCAATTTTTTCTCAGATCCAAATTTTTATTAATATTATTTTATTCGTTTAAACAAATTCCCATCCCTTCATTACATTCTACACCAAATTTCGTCCTTTTCGAACTGCAGTTTTGTCACTAGAGAATTTTAAAGTAGGGTCATTTAATTATGGCCAGCTTATATACTAAAAAAATAATTATTATCATTATATTTAATGCAAGTCGCTGTTATATTTTAATTTATCTCCACGTTTTCCAGTAAGAAAATTAATTTTTCATTTGACTTTCATTTTCTTGAAAAGATTATTGTTATTTTCGCAACAAAAGTGAGGGACGTGTGTTCATATTTTCTTATTATTGATTTATTTTTGTTAAATGCTGAAATACATTCTCTCATATACGAGTGATATGGAAGATGATTGGACATTGCAGTTAGTAATGTAATAATAATAGTAAAAAATAAATAAACTAAAAAAAAAAACACCAGTTTTTTTAGCCTGTTTCCATTAATAAATAATCTTTCAACTTTTTATTTGTATTCCAAGCTTCTTATTAATGATTTTAGCTGGAAGGAAAAAAAATAGAGGCATTGTTTTTACTCTTAAAAAAAACTGCTTTCAATCTGCCGGGAGATAGCCCGAGCAGCAAAACGTTAACCGCTGATAAATTGCGATTAAGAAAATGCAGGTGGCGCTGTCCACAGAAGTTATTATTATCGGCTTAGTCTCTTTTTACTTCTCTTAGCTTTTATCATAGATCGACCTGCTTTTACCTACAAATAACATATTATCCCTTCCAGTTTCTGTATCTCCGAAAACTTGGTTTCATTATATGGACAGCTGAGATAAACTGCTTTTCGACGGGAGCTATTAATTGTGATACACCGCTGATAGCCTTTAACATCACAAGAAAAAATTTAAATAAAAAAATCAGGTACTTAAGGCTGCAGAGAGAATATAAAAGTGTTATTATTTCTAAATTCTGTTCAAGAACTTGTTCTAAAAATATCTTAAGTAATATACAGCAGTCTTTTAGTTTAAAGCGCCTACTTATAGGCTATTTCCATGTATTACCCAGTTTTTTATTGAGTCATAAATGTTATATAATTAAACAGAAGAGTAGTTTAAGGATTTTGATATCATCACACGATCATTGACCGTCGCTTTCGTATAAAAATTCTTTCGTGTGCTATTTTTTTATTAATTTACTTTTGTACTCAAAAGCTGAAAATATAATGGGATCGTTTCCAAAATTTTAAAAGTATTTTTTTCTGAAAGAGCATGCTTAAAAACATAGGATCTGACCATTTTATAATATTTATAAAATACGTTTTAAATGAGTTTTAATATTAAAACTTAAAGAATAAGTTTTAATATTAAACTTAGTGAAATTATCTAAAAATAATTTGACTAAGTTTAATATTAAAAAAAATTATTTCAATCTGTGCGCTTTAACTGTTTACGCTTCTGTGGATGACATCACAAATGATGAAATGCCATTCACTGATGCCATTCACAAGAGTGCAATATTTAATTTGCAGCTTTACTCACATGTGTTGGCATCGATATGGTTGATAGCAAGCGTAGAGAGCAATATTTAATTCGCTTCTTGGTTATCATAACGTAGAAATGCGGTAAACAGATGCGGCAAAGTACATCATTTGTGACTACATAAAGACCACGTCTTTTTCTCAAAATCGGACATTTAAAAAAATTACTTAAAAATTAAACGTAGGGAAAATAAGTTTTTTCTCTCTCCATATTATTTTTTTTTTTTTTTGCTTGTTCTATTAATTTTAGTGACTAAAAGTAGTACTTTTGACTGAAGGAAACAACCCCATTGAATGAGAGTTACAGTTTTGTTGAAGTATAATTCAAAAGCTTAAAATGCAGACCTGAAGCAAAAGCAAGGGCGTGGATCCAGAATGTTTTCAAGGAGGGGGAATTGTTTCCACCTTACATCTTACAACGTATCTGATTTACACCTGCTTGGGGGGAGGGGGAACTGCTACAGATTTTTTGTTTAAAACAACTAAAATATAGATATTTAGCCAAGGAGTTCCTCTCCTTTTCCGTTGCTTTTCCGTTAGTATTCTTAAATTGCGTTTTGGAAATTCAAATTCGTGTTAATTCCGAGGGAATGTTTCTAAATTCTCTATCCCCAACAACAACGAAGGCTGTCTAAAATTGCACTTTTTGAAACTTCAGATTCGAAAAATTACCTGAGGAATGGTCCCTGAACCCATTCCTCACCCTAGCACTACATGAGATATCTAAAATCGCGTCTTTCAGACTAAAATGTTGCAAAATGCCCGGGGGAAGACCTCCAAACTCCTCTTCCTACCAACATAGCGTCTAAAATTGCCTTTTTGAAACTTAAATTCCAAAAAGTTTCCGGGAGGGAGATTCGAACCCCGCTCCTTAATTTAACATCGTCGAAAATGGCGTGGACTTTCGTTTTAGGCCTTCAGTTTGGAAAATTGCCGGTGTAGGATCCCTCAAAGGAACTGCGATCACCCCCATCGCCGCATTAAATGCCCATTATTTTCCTGGAACGGTTCTGAACGTTTTTACAGTGTAAAAACAAACTTTGATACTCTCTGTAGTTAAGTCTTATCGCACAAAATTAACAGATTACTGCATACACGTGTTTCGGGGTTTCAGGGAAGCTCCTTTTTTAATGCTAAATTGTGTGTTAAATTGCGAACTTTCTGATGGTGAGTGTTAGTATATCTTCTCATAACTGAGTCACAACTTTTTGGATTTGGCAAAAGTTGGTATGTCGACTGTCCTTAAATGGGGGGGGGGGGGGTTACACTCTCTCGAATTGAGTTATGTGTCTTAATATTTTTGCAACTCCGTTTTCTTCTATGAACGATACAAATGAAAATCGACTAAATCTTTCAGAACAAGTATTTTTCAAAAGCCATGTTACACTGAATTTTCTTAGAAACTGTAAGAAATAATTTAACAGGCGCCTAAAGTTTTTCTACCTGACTCCTAAGATCTACATTTTTTTACCGATCCTTGATATGCCGCATGCAAAAGTTCCCTCGGTTTTTTATTCGGCTTTAAATGCCGTCGGCAAAAATTATATCTCTAATGCAGTTTCGCACCGAAGAGAGCTCAAATGTTTCATCTGTAGGGAATTTGAGCGTTAAAGTTCTCGGTGTTATTGACATTTGTACCTTAATGGTGACACATAAAGCACTGGACGCCATTTCAGTGAATTGCACTAGATTTGCAAAACCCTGAAGTATCTATTGTAGCACGATTGGAAGGGAAAAATAATTTTTAAAAGTTATGTCAACCTTTGTTTTTAAAGGAGTTTTTATACTTTTGCACTTCGGAGTTGTTCTATGAAGGATGCAAAAGAAGGATGCGTAACTGGCCCCAACGTAAAATTTACTTTTTGTTTTCCAGTTTATTTATTTATTTTTTATTTATGCTTTTAAGCGATTTAGTTTTTCCTACTAAATAACTGCTTGGTATTTTTGAATTTCGTGGCATCAAAATAATACCAACAAATTCAGTCAATGGAAAACAAATCAGCTCTTGAAATGATTAACGATTACATATAATCGTCTCAGAAAAAAAAAACATCAAACATGGTATTCTCGGCGACGGATTTTTTTTTAAAACTTTCTTTCCTTTTTTTCTTGAACAAAAAATAAAATCTGCATCTGAAGGGAAAAACGCATGAAAGCATGTGCATTCGTGCACGTATTCTCACAGTAAAAAAAGAAAAGGTAAAAACCTAACCGGTGAAAAAGTAAAATGCATCGGTAATTTGTTAAGTCTCGGTTTGTCTACCAATAAAAGTTACTTTAGAATAGTTAAATTGTGACAACATGTGCAGGAATTTAAATCGAGATACAGCGTTTTTTGCTTTGCTTACATTTCATATAGACCAGGCCTGGCTCCGGGGGTAGGCGACCTAGGCGGCCGCCAAGAACGGCAGATTTTAGGGGCGGCAAATTTCGAAATTAAAACATTTTTTTAAGTGTGAATTTCTGTTTCAGCGCCATAAGATTCACTGTTTCAATGCTAAAAAATCATATTTAGTGTGAACCAGTGCTTGGATATGTAAAACATAGTTGGGAATTTAACGAGAAATTCAATTTAATTTTAGAGGCGGCAAATTGCGTGATTTAAAAGTATTTTGGAAATGTTAATGTATGTTTTTTAGTGCTATAAGATGCACACTTTAATGTTAAAAAAGGTAATTTAAAGTGTTTACCACTGCTTGGATATGCAAAACCAAGAATGGAATTAAACTAGAAACTTTAATTTCAAGCACCTTACTATTATTTTTATTTTATTAATATACTAGTGGTACCCGCACGGCTTTGCCCGTAATAGAAAATTAAAAGGTCTTTTGGTTCGCATGCATATTTACAAATAATGTATGGTGAATTTTCTCGCCAATTGGCTTGTGCCCATGTTACGGTTCCACGTAATGATAATTTCGTAATTTACTCGTCCATCTTATGAGAATTTTGTTCTTAAAATTGGAATAGAAAAAGAACCACATCGAATTTTCGAAAAATCGCTTCTAAGTGCACACCCCCATGCTACAAATTAACTTTGTGCCAAATTTCATGAAAATCGGCCGAACGGTCTAGGCGCTATGCGCGTCACAGAGATCCTGACAGACAGAGATCCGGACAGACAGAGGGACTTTCAGCTTTATTATTAGTAAAGATTATTATTTTGTATTATTATGACAATATAGGGGGCGACTCAAAGGGGGGGGGTGTCACTGGTTAATATCGCCTGGGGCAACAGAACTACTAGACCCGGGCCTGATATAGACGGTGTCAAATCATAAAATATATCAAAACCTTGTTAATACGGACTACTATAATAAGGAACCCAAGTCGTCGGAATTTATGAAGTACGGATTAAACAAAATCTATATAAATAAGACAAAGAATATAAATGTGTGCATATTTATTATATTTAAGTCCCTTATACAAATCCACAGTTTGACCCGGATCTCGACCAATTTGGCATGGAGTGCTATTTTTGGAAATAAGTTTTACGCAAATCATTAAGAGCTAACAGGGCAAAAAGTTGTATAGGTACTATTTCAGTGGATGCTTAGCAGTTAAGAACTAATTTGGCAAGTTGGATCGTGTTCTGTTTTGCACAGAAAATGAGGTAGGAGAGAAGTTTTTATACTCTGGGGATGCCGTTATTAAAAAGGGTTCTCTTAACAAAAGAAATGCTTCTAATCTGAATTGGAAATTATTTTTTCTTAGCTGGTCGAATATTTTTGAGTCGAAATTTGAAGAAAAATTTTTTAAAGGTAGAATGAACACCGAAAATGCATGCAGTTTATTTTCCAACAAAAATTAATAGATGAATAAATAAATGAATTATGAATTCATATGAGTCCAAACCCATAAAAACTTTTCACTGAATCGCACTTGTATGTAGGTTACGGCCAGAGGCGCTCCGATGGGAGGTCACGGGAGGTCATTGTGACCTCCCACAGATTTCTTTATTCGGCAAAATTTGTCGTTCCATTACACAAAATTATCATAATTCTAGGAACTTTGGGAAAAATTGGGAGTGGAAATTAACCGCATTCGGCTAATTGCGGGTTTCCGAACACCCAAAAATTTCTGTTCGGGGCTCCCCTAGTTACAACTATGATTAAGAATGGAAGAAATAGACAAAATAAATTTTTCTTTATTATATATATTATTTGTTAACTACCCCCCCCCCCCCCCCCATCCTGGGCAAAATGGAAAACATCTGTGTGCAGGTGAATAAAAATCAATCTATTTGCAAAATGTTAAAGAAAAAACTAAAATTCATTTGTAAGAATTATCTACCCGTACATCTGGTAGCCTGCTGATCAAGCTCAAATCAAAAGAAAACGCTTTTGACTTTGACAAGAAGGAAAAGGAACCGAAACCTGAACCAATTTCGATTGAAAAGCCCTCCTAATCGGAAAGATCAGTCATTTGCAAGCTAATCCTCGGCGACTCGTAACAAATTGACACGTCTCCGGAGTCAAGAAGAGCGCCCTGGTAACAGAAGAGCGTCTTCCGAAGCCAAGCAAATCAGACCCAGGGTGCCGCGCATGGGCAGCCAGTCGGAGAAAGTGGATTTGCAGAAAGATGCCGGCCGCGGAGGAATTCACGGGGAGGATCGAGTTACACGCCCCCTTTCTTATGGCTCATATAGAGGGGCAAGTGGGGGCTTCCCCCACTTGCCCCTCTGGGGGGGGGGGTCCCTTGCCCCTTAGAAATGAGAACTTTCTTGCTTTTAATGCTTTTTTTCTTTGCAAAAATGTGCAAAAATTTATTTTCCAGCCATTAATGAATAAGTTATAAAAAATGTCAAATTTTAATGTCTCTAATATGTGCTGAAATCGGTTTCCATGGGGAAAATATTCTGCTGAACCATGGGGGAAGTTTTTGAGCCCCCCCCCCCTTAAAATTTTGCATATGGGTGCCCTTGGCCCGTCTGGCTGTCGGTCCCTCTGTTTCGCTTACCAATGCAGACTCACTTGCAAACTGAGTTAAGTTGGAGGATTTAAAAAAAAATAATAAAAAAAAATAAAAAAGAAAAAAAAAAATAAAAAAAACGCTCAGTCTTGAGGGTGCAGCAAAAAATGAATAAATAAATAAATAAAGAATCTAAAAAACGAAGGTGCACAGGTTCAAAAGCGCGAATTTCTCGCAAATGTTAAAGAGGTTCACATTATTGTGACACAATATTTGCAGCAGAATTGGCCTTTGAAAAATTATGTTTTCAGAAATTAAAGAAACAAATGCATCCTCTAGTTGGGATAAGGATTCTTCCCAAGCTGCATTACTGTCTGAAAAATATCTTGGAAATATATTGCCCCAATTAAAGAGAAAAATCTGGAGGAAAACTAAAATGGTGTTGAACCTAAACTTAAAGTGGAAATTTTGGATTAATGGGTGCTTTGTTAGTACTTGAAAATCATTTAACTGCAGTCCTCGGCTGGAATGAGTGAGTTGACGGTGCATTTCATGTATTGGAAACATGTTTTTGCAATAATAAATAGTCATCAGCTTACTAAATACAAAAACGTAGGATTTTTAGTATTGAAAGCCATTTTAATCCTTTCACGTGGTGTAAAATGGATTGAAAGGGGTTTTTTTTTCTGATTTTAATATTGACTTAGAGCAGCAATTAAAATGGAGGGACCAAGTCCAATCATTGGCATAGCAAAATCTGAGCGAAAGAAACCTGATTTCTTCCAATGCTTTGCTTTAAAGCTTATCACGTGACTTGGGGTCTGGGTTTCATGAATGAAAGTCTTCAATCCCTCCATTTATTTCTTCTCAATGAATATTGGGACTTATTTAGTAAATAACAACATATTTTTCTTTTTTTAAATTAATACTAATCGGTTGAAATTGAAATACGAAATCCCACTGCTGGTGTTATTTTGTTGAATAACTTAATTAGTCTTCAAACAAAAGAAAAAAAAAATATATCGCTGGTATTTTTCTTTCTGACTGAAAGTTGTCATTTCCGGTGCTTCTTTGTAGCGTTATTTTTTTTTTCTTTTCCTTTTAAAAAACATCGGATTAAATTTCCCTTTCCTTTAGAAGAATAGGAAACAATAAAATGCTTAAATGCCTAATTATTTTCTCTTTCAAATGTATAATTTCGTAATATGTTTTGCGTAAACAATTAAAACGAGTGTTAGAAAACCCAGTCATTTTGAAAATTTAGTACATGTTAAATATTAAGTCTTTGCTCAGTATGATTTGTAACCCTTTGTTTCATGACTCCTCGACTTCCGAAAAAAAAATCCCATAAACTTAACTCAGCGGAAGTCGACGGGGGAAAAAGCAATAAAAAACTCGTTAAATAAAGTGTCTCTCACTAGATGGAAGCACCAGTTGCAAACAATCGCCATCCAATGGCGCGCGGAGCGAACGAAGTTGTTTGATGCTTTTTCCGAAGCAACAGAGTAGTGCCGAAACTTGATGGTGGTGACACTCAGCGGAAGCTGGCTCGGAGAACGTAGCCTCCGCTTTTGAGACGGACGAAGTCCACTCGCAAGAGTAGCTGAAGAGTTATTTTCAAAAAGCAAATAAATAACAATAATAAAATAAAGTACTGGAAGAGAACGAGAAAAAAAAATCGTTTCTCTCAATTCGGTCGAATTTTTCCTGTCGGCATGCCAGCCTGCAGCGAACTTGCCAAAATCGGCGACGCCGTTGGATTAATAATATTCCTACTCTGCTAATTCAAAATTAGCAGATTTTTTCACTGGGAGAACGATGTCCGC
Source organism: Uloborus diversus (assembly GCF_026930045.1). Lineage (NCBI taxonomy): Eukaryota > Metazoa > Arthropoda > Arachnida > Araneae > Uloboridae > Uloborus > Uloborus diversus. The sequence goes on from NC_072737.1 coordinate 39,435,284, forward strand.
TCCTGAAATTGGTAAGCTCTACTTTGATTGATAATTGCGTGTGGCTTTTTAATTGGGAGGGCACGTGGTGTTTCCGCTGTTGCTGATGTTTTGCGACCGGTTTAATGTGCGCTTTCTCTCGATACTCTGTTACCCACGCGGTTTTCTATTTTGCTCTTTTTTCGTGGCTCAGCTTTTGAAGTTGAAAGCTGTTAAAATTTTTTGAAAACTGGTTTTTTAGAACTCGCAATTAGAGCATCTTATTATAACTGGAAATTAGATGGGTTTTTCCCCCAAATATGCTACATTGTGTGGAGAAATGTTTCATATTTAAAAAATATTCAGTGGGCGGGGTGCTTTTTGCTAGTTTAATGTTTTTTTTTTCTCTTGTTCCGGTAATATTCTAATGCATATCTTAATTTACTTTAATGGTTTAAGATGTGTGTTAAGTTAGATAGCTTATGTAACGGGACAGCAAAATCAGATTTGTAGCAATTTATAAAAGCTAAATTTCTTTAGGAAAATCAACTATTTTATATGCTCATAAACATTTGTGAGTTACTTCGTTATTTTTATTATTGATGAATTCATTTCTTTTTGCATGAAACGAGTAAATATTTAGTTGTTGCTGTGTCTAATTTTTAATTCTTAATTTATTTATTTTTTATTCTGTGCCTAATTTTTATTTCATTTTTCGCCATCGAAACTTTAGGAGGGTTGTTTTGAGGGGTATTTTTTCCATTTTGGGGGGGGGGGGATCTTCGCAATTTTTAGGGGGGTGGGCACCCCTGTCTTTTCCATTTTGTTAATCTTATTCTTAAAATTTCACTTTTAATGCATCAGCTTCTTGCAATATCTGATATTAATGCAAGTTATAGTGGTTAAGCATTTATAATGTATTTATAAATCTTTAAATTAATTGAATAGTTATAGAACTTAGCTTAACTTTAAAAGTAATCTAAATGGATTCATCTATTGTATGAAAAATATATTGTGTTTATAAATGGAAAGTAGTTAATGTCTACAAATGTTTGAAGATTTAAAAAAAAAAAAAAATCACGAACTCTGGTTGAAAGTGCGAAGTTTAGTATACGCAGATCAAAAAATTTATTTTTTTCAATTTTAAAATTCCATTTGTGTGTGATTTTTTTTTTCAAGAGAAACAGGTTTTTAAATACATTGATTATTTTTTTTCAAATGTTGCCCCTTGGAATTTAAATCTTCATCCTGTGGAAAAAAGAAGCTGCAATTATTTTTTTATTCCTGGCATCTCTCGTGCTTCCTAATTTAGCATTGTTCCATTGTTCTTTTTTATCCGGCAAATATGCTATACAATCTGTGAAATACCTTAGTAGGAACAACTATCATTGAAAATAATTTGTTTGTCATCATCCAAAAATATACCTTTTCGTTTTGTATAATCATTTTTTGTTGCTTCAACTACTGATTTTCTGTCTGTTAAAACCAGTTTTCTGGTTTATCCGCATTCTAAAACTTTTAAGTGCTGCATCTTTATTGTTTGAAACACTATACCTATATATGTGAAATAAAAAAAAGAGAAGAGAAGAGTTTAAAAGAGAAAGACAGAAAAGGATTAAACTATTCTTCGTTTTTAAAAAATATTAGGTTTTTCGTTATGATTATAACCGAATTATATGCACAGTAATATCATTAAAATATCACTTAGTATTCAAAGTATTTTTTATTCGTGCAAATGGTGGTTTTCATATCAATATAACAACACGACTTGCCTTCCTATTCTTGTATTTTTTATATATTATATTTTTGGCGGTAAACTTTAAATGCTAAGAAAACTTCGCAAGTCACCAGTTTTTTGCAATCCTTCTATTACGGTTTTTTTTTTTTTTTTTTTTTTTTTTGAGAATCTGCTGTTTCATCCTACTTGGGTTTCTTATATAGCTCTATTTATTTTTTCTCATAAGAAAAGAGTTTTTTAGCCACCAAAAACAGCTTGAAGTTATTTTCATTACTAATACATGCCGTCATTTGTTTACTAGAAAACAAAGGGCGAAACGGGAAAAAATTTTAGTCGCCAGTGGGAGGTAAAAGCAGTTTCAATAGCGGATACATTTTTTGAAATTGCGTCTATTCTATTTTTACTCCAAGTGCTTAACGATACTTTTTTTTTCTAAATTTGTTGGAATTAATAATTTTGAATTAAATTTAAAATGTAAATGCAAGTAATATATTTTTAGTGAATTACCTCATAGTTGTTATATTCTAATTTTTGTGGAAACATATTTGTCAATTAACTTTTTGTCAATTATGCACTTTATTCTCAGCAATTTATTTTTTGAAGTGGCAATTGTGTTGTGATTGGCAAGTGATCTTTAACCGCAATTTTGTTTATTTAGTCGACTTGTGCTTGGTGGTAACCAATAATGTTGCCCTTTAAAAAGTATTGTAGAATATTTTTAACTTTATGGATTTTATAATTTCTAAGCTTTTGTATAAAAATTGTTCAAAATGAAAGAATCACGAAGGCAGAAGAGACATTATTTTCGTGATTCAGATACGAACGTAGAAAAACACATACACAAAGAAAACTAGTTTAAAATTTAATTTGATGAAAGTAATTGATTTATCGTTTCAAATTTGATAATAAAACATGGCAATTATAATTTTTAAGTTGTATAATCCGTTAGCATAGCCAGAATAAACATCTGGGGGTCGAGTTGATAACAGACCTTTCATTTATGCAAAATGCATACTACACCAGGATTCGCAATGCGACCTACTAAAACCAAGTGTTCTGCTACCAGAGGTAAGCTCCATAACCCTTCCTAATCGCTGCGCCATGATAGACTTTTTTTAATAAGCTAATTAGAGTAACTTTTAAGCTTTATCAACAAGTGTCCCTAAATTTTTAGTGCCATACCTTTTTCAGCGTTGATATGACTTTTTTAATATTGTTCTTTTTTTACGAATGCGCTGTAAAGTTGCATTTTTTTAGACAACACTTCAACCAGTTAAAAGTGTCTACCAGGTCAATAGTGAGAAAAAAAAACATGACAACGTATATACATGTACAAATAAAATTTTTATTTGGGGGATTTTTTTTTACAGGTCAATTGTATTTACTCCATGTGTTTCACTGCCTCTTTTTTTTTTCTTAATTCAAACATTTTTCACCGCCTACGGCATTTTTTTTCCAACTCGTGAAATAATAGAACTGGATGAACATAATCGCCTGCAAATTGTTAATCTCCGCATCGTTGAGACAAAAAGAACGAAAATAACTCACCGCGAACGAGGTGAAAGCTTTTCATTAACTCTTGTTGTACATCTCAAACGTTACTGACCCATAAACCAAAATCGACTTTGCCGGTCATTCCTTTCAGAGACTAAATTTAACATGAATGTAGTTATCATATTTCTTTTTCGTGAACCATAACCTCAACAATGTTAAAAGTAGAACTCTATGCAAACCGTCCACGTTCTTGGTAATAATGTAAGACAAGAGATGCTGCTTGGTGAATTTATTAAAGAGGCATTTAATTATAATTCTCATGGACGGATTCAGAAATTTTTCAAAGGAGGGGCGGTTGATTTTTATTACTTACTTTTTACTATATATACTAATATAAAAATACTGATCACAAAGGTTTTGAACTTACATTTCGAAACAGTTCCGGGATAGGGTCCCAAACCCGGACCTCCATTCTCCCAACATCAATGAAACTCGTCTAAATTTGCGTTTTTTAACTTCATTTTCGAAAAATTAATGTTGGAGGAAACAATCAAATTGTATCCGCCACTGATGTTTCTGGGTCTGTGCAGATTGCGGTAGTTTCTAATGCAGAAACAAGTCTATCTCCTGCCTTTATCACTGGCATATCCAAGGGGAGTTATTTGCTAATATATCCTCCTCCAAAACTCAGAAAGTTTTCTTTTGAACCATAGAAAAGGACTGAAACTGAATATATCCTCCTCCAAAATTAACACATATCCCCCACCGAAACTTTTTTCTGGCTTTGCCACTGGCTTTCATAATTCATAAGCAACTAAAAATTATATTTTTTAAACATTTCCTATGTTTATTCATAGGGACATTGTTTTATTTAGTCGATTAAAAAATGTTTGCGTTAGTAGCTGTTAAATTCAACGTGCGAAACAAATTTCACTTTTAGCCCTGGTTCGTCATTAAAGTTGTCAATAACTTTTTTAAGAAACATTTTATATCTATGTATGTTATGTATTTTTCTAATAAATGCATATTAGGTAATATTAATTACCATCTCTTCCCCGGAACAATTTTACATATTTATAGCCGTAAATTGTAGTGTAGAAGTTATGCAATATATTTGCTTTTCAAACTTTTCGCAGTGCAACCGAAATCTGCCACCAATTCTATCAGCCTAGTACTTAGATCATGTTGCTCGGATTTTTTTAATGCTTCTGTAATTTGCCATTGATTCTAATACAGAACTATTTTTTCTCAACATTTCTACAAATCTCATAAAATCCACCACGAATATTTACAACAAACTGTTTTGTTCATGTTTCTCAATCTTTTTTCAGTGCTTCTGAAATCTGGCATTAATTCTAGTGCAAAACTAATTTGGGAATTATTGTCAAAATTGGTGCCAGGGCTATAAAATCTTTCACCAATTCCAGCAGCAAACGAATGAACTCATGTTGCTTATAATTCTATTGTATTCTTAAAATCTGCTTCCGATTTCAGTGCAGAACTAAACTTAACTGAGAACTAATTTTCGAATAATCCTCAAAATTCCTGAAGGCTCTCAAATCGAGTCTGTCTCCTGCACAAAAATACATTGCAAACGTTTCTAAATTTTAACAGTTCTCATGAAATTCTTCAATAATTTCAATCCAAAAGCAAATCTTTTTCCTGCCTTCATCAGTGGTGTATCCAAGGGGAGGGAATTTGGGTATTTATTTTTATCCGAAATTTAATTATTTCCCCCCACCGAAACTTTTTTTCTAACTATGCCACGAGTCTTCATCATCCATGGGCAGCTAGAGACATTAAACAACTTTCTTCATATCGCTGAAAATTGTGCTAATTGGCTAACGTTTTTCAATCCGTTCGTAAGTGGCCGTAAATCCCCACCAATTTTATCACTTCGATCCCTTCCCAAAATTACTGAGTCAGTAAAATCAGCAACAGATTCAAGCAGTAAACTAATTTGCAAATACTATTAGCGAATCACGTGGATAATAAACATGCAAGGAACTATGTGATAAAAGTTGAAAGATAGGACCTTCTATCATATGGTTTATTATCATCTCCCTCCGAAGATACATTTATCGAGTGCAGTTTTGCATTATGGTTTTTTGTTTCCGTTTTTTCTCCTTTGCATTTTGTGTCAAGGTTGGAGCATTATCAAAGTTTCCCTTTTCCATGTTTTCGGGTCATATACAAATTGAGTTACTGACATTTGTTTCTTGACCTTGCTCGTTTCGCAGCGCAATTTAGATAGCTTTTCTACTTTTTGTGCGTTAAATGGCAACATAAGATGGGGTTGTTCTAAAGAAAATTACTTCGGTCTCTGTGGTTTACGGGAGTTGTATTAGTTTCTCTCTTCGCGCATAGGAACCGTGAGAAAATGTCTACGTACCGTGAAGGATGTACATTATTTCGGCAATCGATGCGATTTTCCCAGAAAATATTTAGTTTGAATTGGCAATATTTGGCAGGAAACCAATCTCAATATGATTTCAAACAATGGTTGAAGTACACCCAAAGTTAAGTTATTACTTGATAGATACTCCCACGATATTTTATTTATTGTTTTGTTTTTCCTTTTCTTTTTTCCCCCTTCTTTCTTTTTCTTCTTATTATTAATTATCTTTTTTTTTTTTTTTTTTTTGAAACTGAATCATGTACAACGTAATAGTTATTTTCCCCTTATTTTACTTCTTAAACGACGGACGAAAAACACGGCTTTTGATCAGATTGTAGCTATGGAAATCGCTTGAATGGTGATAGTTTAGAGATTTCATATGTGTTAGTGCAATCAACAAATCATGGTCCGTGACTAAAAGTATTTTTTAACGACGGAATAGGATACACACCAAAAAGAAAACTGTTACACGACGAAGGCATGTTTGTCAAATTATGTAGCACAAATGACATATGTTTACGGAAAATTCGAAATTTTGAATAATCGGGAATGTTTTAATTTTAAAATTACGAACAATTACATTGGCTATTTCTTATTATAAAAAGGATTTTAGCAACGTAGAGGAAATATAAAATAGTACACTACTAGCGTATGCATATTTATTTCAGTTGGAACTTGAAATACCTTTTACACTAGCAAAAAAAAAAAGAGTTTTGGGAAACATCTAGTTTTGAATAAAAGATTTGGATTAATGATGTCTTACTGTAATTTAAGGCCACCATTGAGTGAAAGTAGGGAGTGCTAATTAAATGGTGTTGAACGTCTTTTATTCTATTATTTGTTCCTTTATTAAAAATTATGTTAACGGAACCGAATTATCGAAGGCTATAATTTGTCGATCGCTCTGTGACGTAAGATAAAATATGAAAATCATTGCCCTTGGAGTGAAAGTCATAGTAACTATCTATTAGGCAGCAGCGTCGACAATAATGCATTCTGACTTGCCTTTGACCCGAATCCAGCTATGATAGATGACGGAGTTACTCTATTTCTGTATTTACGATAGTAGATATTGGTAATAGAAGAATGTATTGAACTTGTGAAAAGTCAAAAAGGAAGGTAAAATCAAAATTGATTTCATATAAATTTTCTGGCGTGCCGCTTTTTCTCTCTCAGAAATAATATTCGTCCCTGCACATAAAATTTGCAAAATTTATTAGTCGGAAGTTAATAGTTCATATCATACCAAATTATAGTATTTTTTAGGGTTTTCTTGAGGTTCGGGCGTTGTTTTACCTCGAAATCTTCTCTCTTAAAAAATTCCAGCGATTTTAACTCAGACTGAGTAAATTTTCACTCCTTTCCAGTGTCGAAAACGCACTTTCCTTATAGGAGTGAATTTCATTCCTTTTGCGGAGCAGTTATTTTCACTCCTTTTGGATAAGCTAATTTCACTCCCTTTTGATAAGTGTTTTTCACTCTTTTTAAGACTAAATTAATATCCTAAATGAGTGGTTGCTTTCCGTTTTGGAAAGCTGCTATTTCACTCTTTTTTTAGAATAAAATAGGTAAAATCATTTCACTCTCCTTTGGTGAAATTGTTTTTAAACGTGTTTTCATGTGCTTATGCTGTGTATTTGAATTTAAAACTGTTTTTAAAACTTATTTCATTTGAAAAAAAATTAGTTTTTTAATTTAAAAAATGAAAAAAAAAATGTTTTTAGTGTTTCCGAAGAGGATGCACAAGAACTGTATGGTAAGTACGAAGAATTTTATTTTTTATTAAAACTTTAACTGGTAATATTTCTTGAACTACCCGTATATCGTTACAAATCACCCACGTGCAATATTACGTACATTTCCGAATCTAAAGATTGAAATAAAACTAAAAAACACACACAGTTCCAAATAAATAGATTTAAGATTTTGAAACTCTATATTGATATTCTCGGTGTGTCTTTTAACTAATGTTTTAAAAGTTACATCAGTTCAAATTAATTTAAAAAGTCACTCATAAATTGTGACAAGATACGTTTGAATTCAATTTTGTTCCTTCGAGGCCATTCATTAATTACGTAAGGGCAATTTTGGGAATTTTTGACCTTCCCTTCCCCCTATGTAAGGGTATGTAAGACTCCCCCCCATCTTACGTAAGATTCTTTTTTTTCTTCACAATAATAGCAAATATTACATCACTGGGATCGTTCTTAAATTAACTATCTTTTTTTTTTTTAAATTTTTTCAAAAACATTTTTGAGTAAAGAAATGTTTACTGTAAGGAATCTAGACCGAATGTTTTTCGACAAATATTTTTTGTATATGATGCGATAATAATTAAAAATAAGACATGCAAAACACAGTGCGATTCTTTTATTATATTTTACACGTTTCATTCTTTGAAACACAAGTAAAAAACAGCTCATCCTATAATACATACTTTTACCTTCCTGAAGCAAATGAAATATAATATTTGCCAAACCACTTGACCGCGGATTTCTAATATAAAATATCGGCTTGGAAAATATTACGTAAGAATGGATCCACCAACCCCCCTCTCCAAGCAAGGATATTTAGAGAATTCCCCCTCCCTCCCCCTCAGGACCCTGAATTAATGAATGGCCCGTTACACATATGAATGAGTGTATTATACAAAGTTTATGATACTCTTTAAAGTTTATTATACACAAAAACAATGTTTGATTAATTTAAAATATACGCAGTGGTTGGAGCTCCGACCATCGAGAGCGGATTCGGTATCCGACCTATTTGCGCATGGTCGGGTCTGTAACACCTGCCTAAAATATATATACAGTACACACACACCAAAGATGGTAATGACTGTTTTAAATGTCATATTTTTGATTCGATGACCGAAATAAAATTGTTGATAACAGTTTCATTAATTTGGAGGAAAAAGTTCGCCGTAACATTGCACGTGGGTGATTTTTAGCGATATAGCAGTTCAAGAAATATTAACCAGTTACAAGTTTTAATAAAAAAGAAAATTCTTCGCACTTACCATTCAGTTTTTGTGCATTTCCTTCAGAATCCTCATTCGGCAACAAATAGTGTTTTAATTCATTAAATGAAGACACTCAGATAGCGACATCCACTTGGTATTCGCGACCAACGTTAGTTAAGCCTAACGTGGAGGTATAGAAGATTCTCTCTAAACAAAATCACGTGACAGAATCGAACCAATGAAAATGCTTTTGAGTCCTTCTTTTAAAGAATGTTTTTATTTTTCGCTCTTCAAAAGGAGTGTTTCCGAATTTCACGCCAATAAGGAAAGTTTTAGTCTTGTTTTTTTTCGTAAAACGTCTTTTTTCGATAAAGCTAGCACTCAGAAAGAATGAATGCACCCGCAATAGATTTCACTCTTTTTAAGAGTTATTTTTTCGTTCTTTTGAATTAAGAGTGTTAGCTATTTTTACCCTCGTACGCATTCCCTTTCTTTTTCAACATAACAGGATAATGAAAGCACGTATACTGTGAAATGCGTCACATTCAATTCGTAAAAAAGCATGCGGCAGCTTATACTTTGTTTCAAAATTTGTTTGTCACGTTGGAAAGAAAGGGAAAGTGCATATGATTGTAGATGCATGATTGTTAGCTATATAGTTTTTGGTAGTTCTTTATGCAAGGGGATGGTTTATGGCGTTCAAACATTCTCCGAAATTTTTCATTAAAAAAATTTAAAAAAAACAGCTTTCATCTCTTTTTTTTTTTGTGTGTGTGTGTGGGAAAAATCTTATTGTTTTTGTTTTCAGTGTTTCAATTTTAATTGAAAAATAAAATTAGTATTAATCAAAAACTGGTGCATACATATACTCAGTGCTTTATCAACAGTACTTGTTTAAAAGTTGTAATTGCAACGACACAGCAACTCATTCATTATGAAACAATGCAACGTTTTGTTTTATAAGACCCCCCCCTCCACCTTTTCTCCCTCATACAAGCCGTTTAAATAATATATTCAAAGAAAAATCATTAAAATGTAGAATGAAGTTAAGTTTAATTGATTTTAATTTGTTAAAACCCCCTCCCTGAAAAAATAGATAACATTCCGCTTCGAATTGACATCATTACTTCTCCCTCTATTTCTGTGAAAGGAAATTCTGCAAACAGAGTAGTCAGTTTAAAGGAAGGAGTTGTGACGTCAATCCGAAGCGGAATGCGACATATTGTTTCAGGAATAGGGCCCTAAGTTTACAAGCCAGCAACGCAGGGCACGAAAGAAGTAGTTTAGTGAGGGATCACACATACGATTTTATCGGTGCCAAAAATTAAATGAATTGATTTTTTTTAAATTAATCATTACATTTGGTTATTATACATAGTACCTTATATAGATTTGTTGTTTCTTAAAAAATGTCAAAAAACTCCACAAATGAAGCGCTTTTTTTAGAGAGAGAAAACAGCTACGAAAATTGTGGAATTTGAAGATTATCTATTGATAATTGAAATAAACTATTTTAATGAGTAGATCAGAGTTTTTAGTTCTATGGCAATTGCAAGATTTCTTAATATCAATCTTGTATGTTGTTGATTGTAAGGTGTTTGAACATGCTACTATAAGTAATACTATACTGCTACAAGTAATACTATAAACGTCCATAACGATGTGACATTATTTCGTGAAATAGAATTTTTTTTAATTATTCTCTTTATTAATTTTTTAAATTTTATTACCCCTTTTTACTTTCTTGTTGTTCTTTTTTTTTGCATGCTAGGAAAGTTCTCTTTCGTGCCAAGTTTGGCACGCGTACCGTGTAATTGTTACTCCTGACTTACGCAATTCCTATGTAGAGAATCGAGTTTCGGTCGGTTGGGTGAAAAGCCTTAACCACTGGACCACATGGAATACAGCGGAAATGGGCTACATAATTTCCCCTAAATCATCAAATATGGCGAACAGTTGCCAAATTACCACTTTTATGGTTGAAAACAATTTCTTCAACTGCTATCGATGAGCTAAAACAAATAGAGTGTTTGAATTGTATCAAATTTGGGACCATGACATCTAATTGTAAAATGAGTACTTCTGTTTAGATACTTAAGAAATATTCTTGCTGGTGTTATTTTCTGCTGCCATCTTTTAAGCGATTTAGTTTTTCAAAAAATTCATACACTTATGAAGACAAAAATTTTTTCCCAGGGACTTTCTCCCAAGACAGAATTGTTTTTCGAGGATTGGTCAAGTATTTAAATATCTCAAAGATTAGTACATTGAAAGTTTATTACACTAAACGGAATATTCTTTTAACCGCTATTCCAATAAGCGGGCTCGACTGAACAAATATACCGAGGTATTGGCCATATAGCTACAAAGCACTGTTGAGAAGTTTTGGGCCAACACCAAAATCTTTCGTTACGCCCCTTCTTTCAGAGGTGCCCCGATGAGAGGTCATTGTGACCATCCAAAAATTATCTTCTTCGGCAGATTTTTGGCTACCATTTGGCAAATTTGGAGATGCAGTTGAAATATTGCAACTTTCAAACGTCCGAACGTCCCTCAGATGATAGTCATGGATGTACGTATGTGTGCATGCTCCTATTTTCTCATTCGGCAATAATTGGAGTTCCCATCGGCAAATTTAGAAATTTTCCTCCCTCCCAAAAAATTAAGTTCGGTTAGACCCTGTCTGCTCTTACATTTCGACACTATTCTAACAATTCCAGCCTCCCTGCTGCAGTTTTTTTTTCGAATTTACACTAGCAGAGTTTTACAGAAAACATCCTACGAATATTTTTAGCATACGACATTCCTTTATTTGTAGGTAAAACAAAGACACAGACGAACCGAAAATAACTTTTTTCGAATAGCGTCTGAGGATTCATTAAACTTGACATTCTTTGTCCTTTAAAGGGATTCGGATGTTTGCAAAATCTGTAATTTGTAGCATCTTACATACGGTGTGAAGCAATGTGAAATAATTTCGTAAAGATGGTTTCAAAAAATGACATTAATGTTAAAGGTACTTTTTTTTAAAATGATAGTTGCATTTCAGATAAGGTGGCATCACTAGTGCAAATCAAAAGTCTGTTCTAAGATTGCGAAATTTTACCTGTGTACTCAGAAAGCTTGAAATTTCGACGAGTGAAACCTTTAATGTTTTGAGTTTCTATTGGTTTGTGACCCACACAGGGTTTGAAAATATTATTTTTTCAAAAATATCGAAAATATCCGATATTTTGATATATATCGGATATTTTGATGCATATCGGATATTTTGATATATATCCGATATTTTTAATCAGCACAAACTAAAGTCTTCAAAATAGTAGTAAATGCATCCTAAAATCACTCTTTATTTTCTTATATTATAATTGCAATATGTAGACTTAAAATCGAGGTTTCTCTCATTATTTATATCTAATGTTTCATTTTACATTTTTATCAATGTTAATGGAGTTAATTTTGCATTAGCTGTTTTACTCATTTTTCTTCTGTTAGCTGGTTTTACAAAGTTATATGATTCAGAAATTAAAAACATGCATTAGTCGGTACACAGTCATTGGGCATTTTCTTTTTTTCTGACCAATATTTAATCTTTAATTAGGCACTTTTAATATGCATTAAAATTATTACATTACTAATAATTTTTATACTACTTTGTTACATTAATGATGTATCATCATATACTTTTATGATAATGTGACATCATGAAAGTACAGTACATCACTTTTTGGTTAATTTTAATAATAAATGAACTATCACTATGTTTAATACATTTTTTACATTGAAAATACCCTAGTGGAAAAAATAAATATCAAAAAATATGCTCTAACTTGCGTCAAAAAATGTTGAACGCATCAGTTTTTAACTATATAAAACTTAGTTCGTAATGTATGAAAAAAATGACGACATTATTTTTTTCTATGTTTGTCTTGAATGAGCATGTTTTAAAAAACATAAACTGTATCAAATTGTGCTATGAAAGCTCTCTTTTTTCTGTTATTTTTTTCTAGTACTTTATTTCAACAAACAAATATCAAATGTAACTTTACAAAGTTACAGCTTGTATATTTTTCTACGGTTAGAGTTAAGTTTAGAAAAAATTATGTTTTTTAAAGTAAAAATAATTTCATCACAAAAATCCTTTTTGGTTTATATTTGTTTGATAAAAATTCAATCTTTTGTCCATCTTTTATTTGTTCAAAAAAAAAAAAACTTATTTTTTTTTTTTTGCTGCTTTTAAATATTTTAAGGTTTTGAAACAAATATTAACTATAAGCTCTTTGTTTTCTGTTTTTTAAACGGTGTCTTTTCAACAAGCAAATCCTTCCGCATTTTACTGGAGAGTTTCGCATTATAAAACTATCTTCCGTCCTTCCACATGAATGATAAAATCTTCTGATTTTCTCCTTTCAAAATGAAACGAATTATCACATTTCCTGCCCCCTAGTAAACAAATAACTTTTTTCCTTAAAAGCCAAAATATTGTGTATTACAACAAATCTAAACTCATTGTTTTTCCCAAATTGTCTTAATTAATGATATTATGGACGTAAGTATAAATTGTTTCAAGTTTTTAGCCAGTAGTTTGCTTTGATTAGCACGAAATAATATCACTTGATATCATCATCTTTTTTTACCTATTTTTATCGTTTTTTTTCAAATCGTCTGCATTTTTGTAAACAAAGATTGGGAGGTATGTACTTTTTAAGGACATTAATAAATTATAGCTTTTTCAAAATCTATTGCAAGTATAGAAAGTTAGCTAAAGTTTCCGAAAGTCTATCATTTACTATGTTATGTCTTCCAAATGTAAGATTAAGGTTGAAACTCTTAATACGAGGTGTGGCTAGAAAAAAACCGGACTGATGCTATAAAAAATTTTTATTTTCCATTATTTACAATTTGATGTTATCTCCTTCAATGTACTCTCCTCCTCGGTCTATACACCACTCCATACGAATTTTCCACTGTTCATAGCAATGCTGCAGATCAGTTTCGGTAAGTCCATACATTACTTCCGTCGCTTTTTCTTTTACTGCTTCAACACTCTCAAATCTAGTTCCTTTCAAAGCTGACTTGACTTTAGGGAAAAGAAAAAAATCACAGGGGGCCAAATTAGGTGAGTAGGGTGGATGGTCTAAGATGGGAATGTTGTGATTGGCTAAAAACGTCTTCACTGACAACGCATTGTGAACTGGGACATTTCATGTGATCAAACTTTCATGAAGAATCTGCCTAACACTTTCCTTGTCAATTCCTGTCAACTCAGACATTGCTCTGATTGTTAAACGGCGATCTTCTCGAACAAGTTTACCGATTTTTTCAATGTTTGCATCAGTTTTTGCTGACAATGGTCTGCCAGTGCGAGCGTCATCACTTGTGTCTTCGCGGCCATCTTTAAATCGTTTAAACCACTCAAACACTTGTGTTCGCGATAAACAATCATCGCCGTAAACTTGTTGCAACATTACAAACGTTTCACTTGCAGATTTTCCAAGTTTGAAAAGAAATTTGATGTTAACACGCTGTTCTTTCTGTACACTCAACATTTTTCCGACGCACAGACAAAACGTCAACTACTTAGAACAGACGCCACGGGCAGACTGAGTGCAGGAGGCAGATGTAACTCGAGCAGTAGGCGGAGCAAGAGTCACGTGACAGGCCAGGCTGTACCGTTTCCACCTCTTGTGTAAAGACGACAAGAGATTGCATGGTCTTTTAGAGACGTTTAATTAGCATATGATTATGTACAGCTATTTTACAAATTACAGATTATTTAATGTTACAAAGATATTTTGAACTGCGAGAGCCGCACTCCGCGACTACTCTGCCCTTTGCATCACAAGAGTCTCCCCCCTTGACCTATTTACTCTCTCTTATATACGGGGATTCGTTTGGCGGGGAATGCACCCCTGTTTACAACATTCAGACGATGTTGACAAAATGCGTTAAGATCTTTTTCCTTCTGCTGTCTGGGGTCTCAACTGCGTTGACAAGATGGCTGAAAAATGTTTCCTATAGTGTCACAGACATCATATCACACCAAACGGAGAAAGTTTATGTGCACAACAAATGTCCAGCTTCGGATAGAATTCAGCTATTCTGAAGATCTAATTTCAAACATTTCTCAGAAAAGGGGAGCAAAAACCGTATTTACGTGTGGTCTTATACTTATCCAGCTCCCATACTGGTGACAGATATAAAACACCCGCGTAACATGTTTTTCTCACGATGAGTGTGGTCTGGAAAAGAATTTCTAGACCGACCCCACACATTGAATCACAACAGCAAACACTTGGAGGAATTGCATCGGTATAAGGCGACTTTCAGCCTTATTGCATTCGTTTTATTGTCTCACCTGTGCTAGTTCGGTTTTTTTCTAGCCGCACCTCGTAGGTGTCTTGCATTAGTTAGTCAGAAAGTAAAACTTTTATTAGTTCATTTCACAACAAATCGTATAAAAGATATTTATGTAAAATTTTATTTTTAAAAGTAGGAAAGCTAACGCATGCATTCATTATTTAAAATGAACATACAAAACTTATAAATGTTCAAGAAAATTTAAGTTTTCTATGAAAAAAAGGCCAAATCATAATTATTAATTACAGCACTTTACTGAGCAATATTAGATTATGCAGACGAATTTATACTTTTTTAATATGTAAATGTAACCTTTGATTTTCGGATTATGCATTGTTCCATGTTGTGCTTACATTTTTTTTTTCATAATAAAATTTCCTAAATATCCTCAAGTATAGCTAAAGACCTTCTTTGTCATGCGAATTTGTAAATTACTTCAACTTCTACCATTAAATCCATTCAACGTGATCAAAAGTAATTGTTCCACGCAGACGATTAATATTCATAAATGTACTAGGAGTTTAATGTCTAATGCATTTTAACCCAACATTAATATTTTCTGTAACTTAACTTCAGAGAAATTACTAAATAAGATGGAAGAAATACATCTCGGAAGTTTAAATAATATTTTTTATTTAATTTTTTTTAGTAGCGTAGCAGAGCATGAGCAAGTTTAAAATTCAAGCGTTTATATTTTTTAAATTAATTACCAAGTTAGAGTCAAGTAGAAGAGGTTTTTGAATATTTTTATAAATTGCAAGTTTATTTTTCGTGATACATTTTTAGGAATTAGTAACGAAGAAAAATTGCAGAACCAAAAGCCCTCCTCTCAACCTCGCTAAAGAACTATGAAATAAACTAATCCGTTACACACACACACACACTTGCTATATGCATACCTACGTTCAAATATACTTACGCACATACATACACATACAGACATATGGGGAATAGCGGGGCAAAGTGAAATAGTTCAATATTTACATAGTTTGCAGCGCCACTATCTGTCAATGTTATAAGTATGTTATCAAACTTATAGTCAGTCCAGTCCATAAATAATCGACCCTAAAGATCAAGGTATTGATTTTTTCAAGACATTTTCCAAATTTGCTGCGTATTTAATATTTTGTGGTTTTTCAAAAATCGGTTTTGCTACAGAAAATTATAAAGTTTTTGTAATTAATACTTCTTAAATAGAGATCTACTAATATCAAGCGCAGTATTTATTTTGTTAATACGGTTAATGTTTTTTGTAATTAATACTTCTTAAATAGAGATCTACTAACATCAAGCGCAGTATTTATTTTGTTAATACGGTTAATGTTTTGATTTTAACAGTTTTTAATAAAATTTCTTAAGATTTCTGTAAAACGGGAAGCTTCCACCTTAGCGGTGCTCTTTAAACGGAAGTCATTCAGTTCTTTTACCTGAGTGTTTTAGCAACAACAACAGGAAGATATTCAAAATACCCATTGTGCATATCGAGCAATACATGCAGACATGCTGTAAAATGAGTAATTGCAACCTTTTTATTTTTCTTGCACCGGATTTGACACCATACTTTTCTCTAAAACCATGAATAGCAGAGGTGTAGGACTTTTCATGCACTCTAAGCGAGGAATCTAGAGTTGCACAATTTATCCAGTCTTAGTTGGGAAACCCTGTGTATTGTGTACGGTACATTCCTAATAATAAACGTGCTTTAGAATGCTAGTTCTCGAACATTTGAAACGAAAGATACATTTCTCTGCAAATCGAAACTGCATTTGAACCACTGTTTTCGACTAATTTTGAAAGCTGAGCCAATAAATCGCTGACCGAAGCTGGCTGGTCAGACAGAAACAAAAAAAAGTGTTCGTTTCGGTAAGTGTTTGTGCACGTGTTTTAGAACGGAGCTAAATGAAACTTCTATCGAGTTAAATACGAAACCTTAGTGTCAGTGAGTAATTGCATGCTTAAAATTTTATCAAATAACAAATTGTAATGTTTTTGTAAAAATATTTGGAGTTCCTTCGGGTTTTTTTTTTTTTTTTTTGAATCATTCTGTCGAAAGTTTCACTGTACCCACTTTTTCTTTCTCTTAGCCTCCATTTTCCCGTACTGTTATTATTATTATCACTATATTTATTATTATCATTGTCATATTTATGGTTATTATCATTATTATTATATGTATCATTTTTTTATTTATAATTATTAATATTAAATTTATCACTATTATTAGTATATTTATTTTTAGTATTATAATGTGTTATTATAATAATTGTTACTAATTATTACTATTTCTATATGTATTGTCATTATTATATTTATTTTTATTTAAAAAAGGAACCAGTGAAACATTAATTTTTTAAAAGGTAATGAGAGAAATTCCTCAGAAACGCTTTGTTGATGAAGCCATTGAAATATTCGCTAGTTTTTCTTTGCTTATTAATTTTTAAATTATTCCTTGGTTCTGTGGATCGTGTGTAGAAAATTTTGCAGATTGCGAATTTTGGCAGGAGGATTTTGGAGAAAAATCACAAATTTACGAGTTGAAAATTGAAAGTAGTACTTAAATATTGTTGGGTTTCTTTTTCAATTTGGGACCTAATTCCAGCTGTTGAATGATTTAGCTTAACTAAGATGAGGCGATATGATCTCTAAAACGATGTAATCATTTGTTATTTTCGCAAGAGCTAAAAGCACGAAGTGAACTATTAAGATGTAACAATAAGATGCTGAGGTCTTTAACCTAAGTGGGCTGATAGTTTGCATAATGATCACTTTTAGTTGAGTGATGCCCAAAAGCTTTGAATCAAGTTAGTAGAAAATCATGGCAGGTCATTTTCGCTTGCTGTCAAATAGTTTACCCATGGAATTAAGGAAGACTAACGGAAGATGGCATTGCAAAGTGTTAGTCTTTGCTTAGTATTTCTTCGAATTTAAAATATTATTTTTACTTTCATCTTATGTTTAGGTTTCTAATTTCGTTTAATAACCACAAATTTTGATACTTTGGGAAGCTGTGATGCGAAATGAAATAAGGTTGCTTTAACTCTCCTATAAATACAAAATCTGAATTTTAATACTTTTCGCAAGTCTTTTGTGGGAAAAACTCGTGTAAATGACACGAAGAAAGCAACCGCTCTTATTACCCTTATTTGATTGTTTTATTATGATGATAATTGCATTACTAAGTTTAGTTTTGAGTGGAACAAAGAAAAGGAATCGGGGTGAGGGGGAGGGGGCATTTTAATTCATATTAAAAGTGCCTAATTAAAAACTAAACATGAGTCAGAAAAAGAATGTCTTATGACTGTACACCGAACTAATGCATATTTTTTATTTCTGAATCATATAACTGTGTAAAAGTAGCTAACAGAAAAAAATGGTAAAACAGCTAAGGATCAAATTATGTAACTCCATTAAAATTGATAGAGTTAAATGAAATATTAGATATAAATAATGAAAGAAACTTTAATTTTAAGTATGTAGATTGAAAAACAATAAAAGAAAATAAGAGTGGTTTTAAGGATGCATTTCAAGGGCGCCCATATGCAAGATTGTAAGGGGGGGGGGCTCAGATATTTTCCCCATAGTTTAGCAGGATATTTTCCCCATGGAAACCGATTTCAGGACAAATTAGAGTCATTAAAATTTGACATTTTTAATAACTTATTCGTTTATGGCTGGAGAAGAAATGTTTTTACATTTATGCAAAGAAAAAAATACTAAAAGCAAGGAAGTTCTAATTTCTAAAGGGGGGCTCGAGCCCCGACTTGCCCCCCTATATGGGTGCCCATGAATTTATTATTTTGAATTTGAAGACTTCAGCTTTTGCTGATTGAAAATATCGGATATATATCAAAATATCCGTTATATATCAAAATATCAGATACTTTCGATATTTTCAAAAATTTCATGATATTTTCGAATATCCTGCTTTTTACTTATTTTCATATCCTCAAGTGTTTCTTTTTAATAATGTATTGCTTTTTCTCTTTCCATGTTTTTTTTTTTTTTTTTCCTTTCTGTCAGATATATCATTTATCTTTTCATAAAGATCATACTGTCGACTCGCTTTTGACCCTGGGTTATGCGACCCAATGTGGTATAACGAACTTTGAAAGGAATCTATGGGCTTCTGTGTCTGATAATGTAATCGCGTATTTGATGTACGACCGCGAAAAAAACGGGTTTTTAATACGAAGATCCACGTGACAAGTCTGTACCGGACGAGTAGGAATTCTTGTATTCTGCAATTTTAGTATGTTGCAGTTATCTCGCATCGGACTATTCACTCAAAGGATATTGGGGAGGGGGGGGGGGTAGACAGGCCTACAGACACACATTTCCCCCATCTAAAAACCCTGCTTTCCAACTTTTAGTTTTTCTTTATTTTATTTTTTTTCGGCGACATTTTTAAGATGCATTAAGCCATCTTTAATGCTTTAGTTTTGGCTAAGGAAAAGTAGGCTAAACATGAACAAAGCTGGTATGTATGAATTTTTATTTTATTTATTTTTTTCTTTCACGAACTTGTTTTTACGAGCACTCGGTTACGGCGAGCAAATATCGGGTGCTCGTTATAAGCAAGTTTGACGACACTGATTATTTTCATGGCATTGAAACTAAATCTATATATTCACATCATAAAATTTTTTTTTGAATGTCTAAAAAGGGGAGAGAAGTACTTTTTTGTTGATGGCTTTGGCAAAACAAATCTGCATGTTATTATCTGAAAATATAGTAAATTTCTAATGTATCTAAGTTAGATAAATATATTCTGTAAAATTATTGTATGATTCAAAGTGGAGCTAATACATATTTGCAGATTTCATAGCAAATCAAAAGTATGTCAATTTTTCAGAGTAAGCTTAAGCTGTTAAAATGATAAAATGCCAGAAGATAGTATTTAATTTCATCTTCTACTTATGAAGAGAAACTGTAAAAAATTAACAAACCTAGAAACCTTTACTTTTTAATTCATAGTGGTAAATGCTTAAATAAAAATATATGTGTATTGAGGCAATATGAATCTGTTGCAACAATTCTTCAGCAATACAGCATGCAATGTGGAAAACGTTACTTTTGTGCATTTAGATTCCAACGTTTCCAAACACTAATGAACAGATTATGCTAACATATTTTTGCAAAATTTCGGGTTGGATAATTCCAACATTTTCATCCGTTTAAGGATAGTCGGTGCCATAAAACCTTTGAAAAAGTAATTTTTCAGTTCTTAGAAATTTAAACTATTCAAATCAAGAACTTTCAAGCGACATGTTCATGTTTCCATGTATGTTAAAAGTAACTCATTTTAAATAATGGGACAGGAATATTTTCAAATGTACCTAAAATTTTACTTACAAACGCGGTTTTCTCAAAACGTCAAATTTACAAACTTATATGACTTTTTCTAGAAAATAACTTTACATATCACCTTGAAATTTTCACCACATTTTATTTATGTGTTCATGATTATACGGAAGTGAAATTTTTGCTTCCCGACTCGCACTTTTTCCTAAACATCAGTTTTTCTGGTCAAAAGCGGTATTTTCTTTCTTTTAAAACGCGACTTTTAGTTAAAATTTTATGAAATATTTTTCGAAAACAACGCAGAATTTTCTGAACTATTTACTTTAGTAGGCTCTAAGATATTTTTTGAAACATTGAAACATTTTATATTTCTATCATTAAAACGTTTTCAAAAAAAAGGGGAAGTTTAGCAATTCAACTTTTTGCATATACAAGGTACCGACTCCCCTTAAATGCTAAGAGGTTTTCTCTGTCTTCCTTCCGCCATGTAGTATTTAACCCTGTTTGTTCATATTAAAATTACTATGAAAAAAAAAATTCTTAAAATCATTCCCCCCCCCCCCCAAAAAAAAATGATGCAAGGTCTTTTATTGAAAAAAAATCAAGTTTTACCAAGGGAATGTAAATAGGTAAATAAACGCTTGAAAAAAGAACCCCATAAAATCACATTTGTCCTTTTGGATTTACTGGAACCTTACTTGATGTCTAGATTTTGTCATGGTAAAATTCAATAAAAAACATAATATTAATAATGAAAAAAAAAAAAAAAACTTTGGTGCAAAGCCTTTTATTGGGAAAAAAACTTCAAATTTTACGAAAGAAATGTAAACAAGTAAATAAATGCTTGAAAAAAGAACCCTAGAAAATCACATTTGCCCTCTTGTTTTTACTTGAACCTTACTTTTTGTCTCGATTTTGTCATGGTAAAAATTCATAAAAAAATTATTTAAAAAAAAAAAAAAACTTTGGTGCTAAGTCTTGTATTGAAAAAAAAAGCCTAGGAAATGTAAACAAGTAAATGAATGCTTAAAAAAAACCCCAGAAAATCACATTTGTCCTCTTGTTTTACTTGAACCTTACGTTTTGTCTCGATTTTGTTAATGAACCTCTCTGAGGCAGTTAGATAATCGTCGCTTTTCGACAATTGTACTGTTTTTTAAGCATCTTGTATTGAACAAATGTTTGTTCCTATTTCCTCTTAGTTTTTTCTTATGTTTTTCCTTTTGTGCGTCTTTTCTCTCCTCAATATTCCAATCTTTTACTTTTGTTGCTGAATATGTTGGCCCTATTCATTGTAGCCGTCGTTGATGAAGCAGCCTTGCTTTGTTCGATCAATTTAGAATTGTGTTCCATTGCTACTTCATTATGGCGCTATTAAGAACGAGGCTTAGCTAGTCAATGTATTCCCGATAAACTTGTAGCCCTACGTTCTTTTGAAAAGAAACAGTTCGTATTCTTCAGTCGTGTTTTATGTAGATGGCAAACGTCAAATGATGTATGCATCTGAGAATTTCTAGTACTTGGAACAAAGCAAATGAATTATTTACAAAGTTTTTATTCTAACGGATATTTTTCTCTTTTTGAAATTTCCCTGATTCTATTTTTAATGGCATGTACTTCTTTTCAAAGAGAATAATTAAAATGTAGTAAATCGTTCGTATATCTTAGTTGTTTTTAAATGGCAGCTTCCCTAGAAACATTTTGGCGAAAGTCAAATTGCTCTTAGCAACTTCGATTGCTTTTGCTTTAGGTACTTCAGAAAAAAAAATCAAACTTAGCTACAATGATGTTTTTGATTGAAAACACAAATAAATCTGAGAGAATTTCTTTATCTTCTTGCAGTTTTCCGCTAAATTGTAAAGTTGTGTTTGTGTTGGAATAAGCAGTACATTTTTAATTTAAAAAAAAAAAAACTAAATTTGTTTGGAATGTTATTTGCTTTTGGTTTTTTACTAGTGACTTCTCCGTAACTTTCTTTTCAATATTCCTATAACTCAAGTATATGCGTCTTGGTTTGTCCCGAAAAAATCGTGGTGAGCCTATTTCCATACATCTTTTATAGCAGGAATAAAAAGTAACTAAATTTGTTTGAAAGATTATGTAATGTTTTTAATAAATGAATTTTTGCTTTTTAGCTAAGTAAGATTAAAGACAGACTGTTTTAGACTAAGTTGTTTATTTTACCTAGCTTGAAATTTCCTTTTACGCTTTCAATGCTACGTAAAATAAACAACCATACAGGCAAAGAGGAAGCCTTCATTAATGCCTTAGCTCCTTTGCCTTTATTCCATTGTCTCGAAGTAATTAGCGTACTGTAATCACGATTTCAAGAAGAAATCTTTGGTTTTTTGAATTAATACTATAAAAGCTTAAAAGTTATTACTTCTTCGCGTTTTTAATTCAATTGCTAAAATTGAACTTTCAATTAAAAAACTTTGAGAGTACTGAATTTTATACAAACATACAATGGATTTCAAGTAGAGCAAAGAAAGAAAATCATTATTATTGGTAACGTAAATCAGGGAAATTTGGTTAACTTAATCAGGGAAAAGTCAGGGAACTTTTTTTCACAGTTCCTGTCGCCACCCTGTCATAGAAATGATTTAAGTGGTCATGGATGCGTTAATGCTCTGCAAAGAATTACAGAGAAAAATTCTTAAAGACTGCCACACGACTAACATAGCCAGTTCCTCTTTATAAACAGAACACGAAATTAATTTATGTTTTCTTTATGCATGTTGTGCATAAAAATTTATATAAGTACACATTAAACTTATACAATTAATCATCACTAAATTGAAGTAGTTTTTTTATCTACGGAACCTAACCCCTATTTTAACACTACTACTATTAAGCTTTAATTTACGTGGTTTCGATTTACGCGACATTTCCGTGTAACGTGACCCCCGCCTAAAACGAGGGTCTACTGTACTTTTGTTTTTGATGAGATAAGAGACTTTGTCTATACCTTTCTTTCCGTTACCACTTAACTGAAGGATAGGACTTCCGGTTTTTCTCTAAAAAAACTAGCTAACTTATTTTTACGTATTCCCTCACATAGCAGAAACATCTCTTAAGTTCAAAAACACAATCAATATTTCCTAAATTATAGACAACATTTGTAACTTTTTTTTTAGAAATAAACAAAGGAACTGTTTCTAAGCTTTCAACATTTGTCTTCAAACAAAAACCAATCAGAAGATATGACCCGAAAAGCAATTTCGGTTGAGAAAACATTGGTAAGAAATTATTACCATCAAGATAGGAAATAGCAGTTTGCTGACATCTAACTTTAAATTACAGTTTGTTTTTTTTATTGATTCTTTAAGCATGTGATTTTTGGGTATACTGATATTTTTTAAACAAATTCCACTTTAAGTGTTATTTAAACATGACTTATAACTATATGCTACATAACGAGTTATAGCTATAGCTATATGCTACCTAAAATTAAAATTTTTATTTTTGAATGCCTTTTTGTTTTTGAAAGGTGTTTGTTTGGTGACTGTTAATTAGACGTTATAGCTAAAAGAAAATAGAAAAAACAGTTTTTCACTGGTAGATGGCTGATCCCGATTTCAATTTCTAAAATTTCAGGTGCCCTATATTCTTCACAGTTGAAGATATACGCAATCAGGAAGACACAGCCAGGGGTCAGTTCCTTTTTTTTTAAACCTTTAAGAATCATACAATATAGTTTTGAAATTGTTTTTTTAATTATTTAGTCCTTATATTTAATGGTGTGTTAGAATTTCCTTTTCGAAACCAATGCTAATGATATTCGAATGAAACATAATGTTTTTTTCCTACATGTAACATATTTGTTACGTATTGGACCTGTCCCATTCTTGCTACAGATACTTACAATAAATCAAAAGGACTTAGAATTTTATACGCACGTTCAAATACTATTTGATTTACGGAACCAACTCGACTCTTCTGATAAATGCAACCGTTGGAGGGTAAACAGCAGTATCTACAAAAATAAGTTTTTGAGACACTTAAAAGAAATACGTCTTTGATCCCTCACAAACAATAGTGAAATGCTTGAATTTAACTTTTTTTTTTCTAAGCTTTATTTCCAGTGGAAATGAAAAAAAAAAAAAACTAGTTTGTACAATTAAGCTGAAGTAAAATAGATAAAAAAGATTCAAAAAAAAAAGAAGAATTTTGTAGGTACTGTTGCTTCTCCACCCAGGACATAATAGCAGTTTACTTTCAAAATAATGCAAAACAATCGTTATTTTTTCTGCACTTTTGCATGAAATGTAGTCTGCTAGAGCGCTTTTCAATTAATTTGTTATGCAATATTGCTTGGAAACGTCCCATTCTTGTTCAGATTGAAGGTAATATTTTCTTCAAAAATATTTCAGTGCAAAACCGGAAAAATGGGGCTGTTCCCAACTTGCACCATTTTTTTTTTTTTTTTTCAATTTTTATCGGGGTAAAATATTTTGAAATCCGTCTAATCTGTAGCAATTTACGAGAAAGAAGAAAGGAGTACAGAAGCTGATCGACCCCTAAGCGCACGTGATAATTAACCTTGACAGATGCGGTATAGTAGTTTCTAGACAATATTTGACTTTTAAATTAGATCTAAATTAGCAGTATTCAGACTGTGGGTCACGACCACGAAAATAATCGCCTGAACTTCCCTTGGGGGGTCTCAAGATGGATGAAAAAAGCGTGAATGAGTTCAATTAAACACAAATGCATCATAGGCAAACTTTTTTGAGAAAAATGTGTTAGTTTTTAAGGTTTCAAATGTTATGGGATATTCTTTTATTTATTTGGTTTATGACTAAGTAATGACTATTTTGAGATGTTGACAGTAAAAGAGAAAATGGGAGAATTCTGTTGGTGAAATCCGTTGCCAAAAAGATATTCATTTTCAAACTTTTTAAAAGATTTTTGTTAGTTCAAGTATCATGCTTTTATATTTTTCAACTTCTTCATTCACATCCTTTAAACCTCTCTTCTTTTTTAATTTTTGTTTCTGAATTTTGTCTACATTTTCAAAACCTGCAACAAATTATACTTTTGAAGATGTTTTGAAACATTTGTTTTTTGTCAAATTTGTCAACTTTCTCTGGCACATTTTTCTCTTATTCACACACAGTAAAGAGCGCCATCTCTCTTCTAAAGATTTAACTTCGTTTTTTGACACTCAATTTTTGCATTTTGTTATTCAATCCTTCCAAACACAATTTTCTTTTTTGCCTTTCAAATGTCGTAATGCAATTGAAGGGAAAAAAAAGACTGGTAGTTACATTTTATGTCATACGAGATCTTTCTACTTGTTACGTCATTACAATGATATTTAGTACCAAGAACGTCATAACTTTAGGTTACAGTTAACTGATGCCTATTTCCAAGGAAAATGTTAGTTTCCACTACTTGAAACAAAATAACGAGTGATAGAATGTATCAAAGCAAACTTCTATGCAATTTTAATTTAAATTTTTCTTTCTTACTCTCTTTATTTGTTCCAAAATTAAAAAAATCTGTAAATTAAAAATATTCTGATTCAAATTCGTTCCTTCCGCCTTCACTACCATTGCACTAAAATTTCTAATTTCATTTAAAAGTCTTGTAGATTTTGATATAAATTTATCTGATGATTTGGCATAACTCGATATTTAAACATTATTTGTATGAGTTTAAATTGTAGATTAACATCTGACACATAGTATTTTTTTAAATTTTTCGTGTTAGCATTGGATGATGTATCATAAATTAATTTATTGAGTTTTAGTCTCACCTACTCTGCCTTTTTTGCATTGTAAATTTTGCAATACATTCGCTTTTAATTTCTTCAAATAAAGCAGTTTAGATGTGACGCTTTATCTTTGTGTATTTATCTCGCAGGTATTTTTCTTACTTATATTTGCTGGATTTTTCTTACCATCATAGTTTGCACTCAATTCCACTTTAGTTTTACATTAATGATAATGTTTCATTTATTTCAGTTCAAGGTTTTGAATATTTTATTTAAAGATAAAATACATTGCCTTGCTTTACGCTTTCTAAAGCTAACAAGTAGCCATTTTTCTTTCTTGAAAAATGACTGATTCTGTGTTGTCACATTTCTTTGTCATGTGCGATGCACAATTTCGTCTTTTTGCGAAACTCCACCTGTTCGCCTTCACAATGGGGTCGTGGGCTTCAATGATATCACGATCCGAAAGGAACTTCTAAGTTTTCTCCGCTCATCTGATCAAAGTTTGGTTGTTGTTGACTGCCCCTTCTGGTTTTCATTCTTGAATGGTGTGCAGAACACGAATATGTTCTCAACTTTTGTTTTCAAAAAATTGAAAAATAGATATGAATATAAAATCAAAATGCAGTGTTAGTTATTAGATATGGATTGACTGAATCAAATATATAACAATTTTATCTTTCTATTTTTTTTTTCCAAAATTTGCTCTTCATTTTTTGTTTTTGCCAACAATTAAAAATCAAAACTAAAATTCTTTTGCATTTTTTTTAATTTTAACATAATTCTGTTTTTTTTTTTTTCTTTTGTTGATTTATTTATTTTTTAATATTTTTACCTCAATAAAAATTAATAAATAATTTTTGCGGAAAAGGGCCTTGAGGTCAGTTGAATCGGCATTTCTACTGCTTGTGGTCCGACTTTAATGTCTATGCAGGCGTTGGTCAATTTAGACTTCGGAGATACACACACAACTCTTTATATAATAAGTACAAATATAAAAAGAAATAAACAACCTTTTTTCCTCCTATTTATGAAAGTATAGCTCACTGTCAGTCAAAGGATAATAAATAAATAAATAAATCGTTATACAGGCTATATTATGCATCCATTGCCATCTCTTAATCAGCATTATCTGACGAAATAAGCAAATTGAATTTTGAGAAAAGCTGTGCAGGTTTTGTTTACTTTTCCTCCAAATTAGCAAAAACATTTGTACTTTTTCTTAGAAAGTAAAATTGCATTTTGTCTGACGCAATATTGTATAAGTTGGTCTAAATTATTTTTTCGACACAATATCATTGCATTTTTGTTTCTAAAATTAAAAAAAAATGTAGTTCTGTTAATACTAATATCTTTTTTATTCATGCTATTTTATTTGTTGCTTGTTTTTCCCTTTTTGCTTTGTTTTTCATTTACACAAAAACTAAAAGGGTGACTTTGAACTGATCTCGTGAAAGGTTTTTGATTTTGATTTTTTTACTATTAGTTTTTCTTTTCTTTTTTTTCTTTTTGTATGTATAAAATTGAAGACGTAAGAGTGAGGGATGTTTGAGAATAAAATATATCTTTCACGGAAATTAATTAAAGATGCCTCGAGCTTCTTCCATCCTTTTAGTTTGAAGAAATGCTTGAACACAATGACTTGATCGAATGCCACTTTCTGCAACACTTTAAAAATAAGAGCAGAAGTGAGGAGAAGTTTGCCAAGCTGCTGCAGGTGTAGTTTTATATCAGATCACGTGCATACTTATATTTAACTTTCAGATTTCTTTTTTAACTTGGTATTACTCACGATTCTTTCAGACAGTTTGCTAAATCAAAATTTTTAGAGCAAAGGGAAAATTGTTATTTCCCCTTAGGTGCTTTTACATGTTCGTGGATAACTCTTTTTCCACTGCAGGGTCCCCCGTACTTACCACTATTTGTTGTTTAACCCATTGGATGGGACCCTGAAGATAGCTCTGATTTTTTAATCCAGATCAGAAACCGAGCGATCAATGGTCCAGCACCCCCAGAGGTATAGACATAGACAACTAATTATTATATAGATAGGCAAGCACACACACATGGATGTATATAGTGCTGTAGTTGGGGAAATCGGGGGAGGGGACACGCCGACCCTCAAAATATCTGTATTTTTACTGAAAAAGTATTTAAAAATATAATGTTATTTGGTTTCAAACCACCTTTCTTTTCGTAAATTCCACGAAACCCCAAGGCCCCAAATATTTTCTCTTAGTTACAGCACATATACTTTGTTACCGTTTCCACTTCAGTTTTTCTTGAAGATATGACTCAGTCTTAGTTAAAAAAAACATTGTTAAAAATCTTGCGAGTCAATTTACAATGTCTAAAAATAAGCAAGTTTTACAAATTTATTACAAAAAATCAATAACATAAAAATAACATCCATTTCGAGATATGTTAGTATTTTGCATTTCTTGATGCGCATCATTTATTAAACTTATCACTGAAGACACTTGTTCAGTATTAACTTTTCACTATCATTTTGTGTCTTGTATTCAGAAGTATTGACAGTTCTTACTGACAGGGGCGCATCGATGGAAGGTCACGGAAGAGCACTGAGTCCCAATAATTTCCTTATTCGGCAAATTTTGTGTGACGATTGGGCAAAATTATCATCATTCGGTAGAATTTGGAGCTCCATTCGTTAAAATTACCATCATTCGGCAAAATTTGGAGTTCTCTTCGGCAAATCGGGAATTTCCGCCATTCCCAAAAATGTAAGTTCGAGGTCCTTACCTTCCGATCTGTGTAAATTAAGAGGCTACTGAAAATTTTCCTTATTCGGCAAAGTTTGTCTGTCAATTCGGCAAAATTATCATCATTCGGCGGAATTTTGAGCTTCATTCGGTAAAATTACCATCATTTGGAAAAATTTGGAGTTCCATTCGTCAAATTGCAAATTTCCACCCTCCGAAAAATTCAAGTTTGGGCACCCCTGCTTACTGAACTGTGAAACTAAAAGAGACAGCTAAAATGAACGTTATCATTTTATCCCGCAGCAAATACAACAATTTTCAATAAGATCCGTAAATTGCGATACTTAAAATGAAACGCTAATGAGGTTATTGCATTTAGGGTTGCGAAAAATATTTTAATAATATCATCGGATAACTCTAATAGGGGCAGATTAGAATCTGCAGTACGAAGATCAATAACTATTACAATTGATTTAAGGCATTTACGAAACATTGTTTACTAACGTGAAGATAAAAGCTATCTATTTTAGTAACTTTATTCCCCTATATTTGTTAAACTCGTTGACAATATCAAGTTTTGATAATTATTATCTAGAAGAGCCAATTTTGTTCAGGTTTGGTATCAGCAGACTTTTATGATGAAAAGCATTTAGCAGTTTTGTTTATGCAGTGCTCTTAGATAACCGGTTTACTGAAAGATTTATGAAAATGTTTTGTGCGTTGAATGCATTAAACTTTCAATTCCGCGGCGATTTAGTTGTTTTAGATGTAAAGTTTATCATCATTTTATGTTTTATTGTATATATTTACGTGTTTTGGAACCTGGTTGGCGCAGTTTGTTGTTTAGGAGAAATCTCTTTCTCTCTCTGTTTTTTTTTTTTTTTTTTTTTTACTTTTTAGTTCAAAAAAGAAAATATTGTATTACCGAAAACATTTTCACTCAAAAATCGATCTTAATTTCCATTTTACTCACCCCGAATGAATGTTGCGTTTTTTTTTTTTTTTTCGACTCGACCCCCCATGGATAAGTGCCTAAGAACGTATAGACAGGCGAAATATCCATTTTGACGATTCCCGATTACGACGAGTATTCTCATGACGTCCGTATGTGCGTATGTACGTCACATAACTCAAGAACGGTATGTCCTAGAAAGTTTAAATTTGGTTCATAGACTCCTAGTGGGGTCTAGTTTTGCACCTCTCCTTTTGGTTGCATTCGGGTCTTTCTAAAGGGGTCTTTTGCCCCTTTTGGGGGGGGAACCATTGTCGATTTCAATGTAAACTCAAGTGGTGTTACAATTTGGTGGGCATTTGGCGATGTATCGTCAGTCTTTTGGTCGCCAAGTTTTGTTGCCAACTTGGCGACAAATTTGGAGGTTTTTTTTAAAATCTGGTTTTAACTTAGCCACTGGTGGTGATATTTAGAGAGTAAACTATTGAATCGCATTAAAATTGCCAATAATGGGAAAATGACTTTAAATTGGAGTAAAAGGAAGTCATGTGATGCACCACATCACCTCGTTTTTTAATAATGACAACTATGTTAGTCGTAATCTTGCTAACGATTCAAATGAAACAAAAATCGATTACGTCACCCACCTCTCTTAACGACTCAATTTACCCCAAAAGAAAAAAAAGAATTAACACTGCTTCCATTCCAATTTAATGTTAATACTAGACGCCTGGGTAGCTAGATTAGCCGCCTTTGACGCACGCCTGGACCCCGCCGCCTACGGTTGTTTGGTATACATTGTGTTCTACGATGTACTTCTGGAGCTTCACCCCTTACTTGCCCCCTGAGAGAGCTTTAGTTAGCGAAATAATTTTAACTGACGCTTTTATAGCACGTAAATTACATTTTTTTTTATAGATTAGTTGCTGTTAGCAAACCGCATTTCTGTGGTTTTATAACAGCTATTTTCAAGTACCTTATTTAATCAAAATTTTCGATTTACTGAAGATGGTCCGGTTCTGATTAGGTTAATCGAGTTACTTCTGTGTTTTTATTTTATTATTACTTTTTATTTATTAGTCTATTTTTTTTCCGTGAAAGACTGAGTAATTCGTCATTCGATATAATGATAAAAATTTTAATCAAATCTTAAAGTTTTTTGTGGAATCTGATGCAAAAGCATTACTTGTATGCTCATTTTCTTTTTATGTGAAAAATGATTTTATCTTTTTTTAATTTCGCAGTTTAGAAGTTAAATTAAATCACATTTAAAAGTTTTAACTTTATTAAAGTTTCTGAGCTTTTGTCTCAAAATAATAAGTTTTGGCTTTAAAAATAATGGAAATTTAAAGGGGAAAATAATAGAAATATGGGTTTACTATTTTTACTATATTGAAATGTATGTACACATTTTGAATTTTTCACGCACATTTTGTTAAAAACGTTGTTCTTTCAAATTTCCATAATTATTTCTTGGCGTTTTTAACAACTATTGCTGAAGAATTTTTTATTTATATAAAATAGGATACAATTACACATTAAAATTAAAATGTTAATATAATTCAAGGCATGTTTTTCACATTTAAATCAAAAAAGTAAGTGAAAATTTGCCTTTTTGAGATAAACAACTGGAAAACTTTCTTAAACGTTTCAGACAATTGGATGAATAATGAGTGCTGTGCAACCGTTTAAAGAAACTCTTTTTATCTCTTGTTTTTCTTGGATAATGATATAAGTTATTTATCTAAAATATCTGTGCAAAAATAACTGTTATTGTTTTCATGTAAGACTTAGAAAATGGGCTTTGTTTCCCATTGTTTCCACCTTTTTACATATTTGCGATCGACTCCATTGATTTGGAAAAAATTCTGGATCTCTTTTGCATTTTAATTCTAATAAATTTTGCGCTGCCTTATTCGAACGTAATAAAATTGTTTTTCGAGATGATTTGGTTTCTACTTTTTCTCTAAAATATGCTCATATTTTTCAGTTAGTGTTATTGAAAACTATTTTCTTGACCTGAATTTAAAAGGCAATATTGAAACGTATAAAAAAAAGGGTAGTTTCTTAAGTGCAAAATTTAAAGTAGAGCTTCATGCCTTAACAAGACAAATGTGTTTTATTTTCAACTGTTATGTGTGCGTAAAATATGCAGCATTTTCCGCTTCAATATATATATTTTTTTCTATTTAAAGAATCTTCACTAGTAATTTAGGCTCTGTTTTGGTTGTAAGCACTGACAATTTCTGGCAAAAATTATCAAAAAAAAAAAGGAAGAAAGAAAATAGTATGCACATAAATAGTATGCTGAAACATTCGGGTGACCAGAGAGTTCGCCCGATCCTTAGTTCGCCCGATTTTGTGCTCTTTGTAAAGAACAAAGTAGTTCGTACTAATATTTCTTCAATGGAAAAAAGGGGGTAAAAGTCAGTAAAAAGGGCGGTAATATTCAAATATGTTTTATATATTTCCGTTTTTATGCAGTTATATATATTAACATCAAAAGAAATATTCAATCGCATAGCTTATGCACAAATACATATACCCTATAATCCACGCTTTACTTAAAATACTATTTATCGCAAAAAATAGTTGCTTCAAAAATTTTTAATTACACCTTACAAAAAATATTCTTGTCACATTTAATGAGTTATCACTGTTTAGAAAAACATTCATTTAAGGACAATATAACTAGTTTTTTTTTTTACAACAATTTTGGGATTTTTTCCCCCCACATTGATCATGTTTTACCGCAACCCTTTATGAGTATGTCCGAATGAAAAATTTATTTTTAAGTTATTGAAAACTATTAACTATTAAAGTATATTTCGCCATGTTTTTGAAATATCACAATCTTAATATTAGCAAACATAACTAAATGAACAACAAAAAGTTATTATTTAAATAATAATAATAATTTTGTTTTTTTTTTCCTATCTCTTAAAAAAATTGCAAATTTCCATACTTAAGCCCAAAACTTGTGGTCTTCAAAGGGTCAAATGCAGGTTATAAACTTTAACTCAGTTTTTCATTCATGTATTTTGTTTTCTTTTTTTCTCATCTCAATGTTTGAGAAAAAAGGTAATTTTAGTCATTAATTTGTGATTGCGAATATTCTATTGTCTTAAAAATCTGTTTTAATGTTGAAAGGAGAATTTTTTTAAAAAAAAATATATATATATATCATTCGTTCACACAAGTTAAATTCAACATTACAAAATAAAAATAATGACTAGATTTTAAAAAACCTGCAAAATGTTGACTAAAATAATCAATCCTATATCCTGTCGCGTTTCATTTTCAACTGGCGGAGGGCAATGACTCAAAAACCAAAACATTATCATACTGCGTGCAATCTAAATAGCTTTATGTTTATGCATATAAATGCAACAGGTGCTATTTCGTGTTTACACGATTCAATTGTGTAAAAGCTTTTATGACAACAAGAATTGATTTCTATCTTAAAAAAAAAAAAAAAAAAACCTTATCAATCAAACTTTTTGCTTCATGCATATAAATGCAGCAGGTGCTATTTCCCCGGTATATTTTTCGTTTAAAAAGGAAAAGCATATATTAAAACGAAAATATGTTCCACTTTTTTTCTTTATTGTTACAGATGCTGTTTTACCTTGAAACATTTCGATAAAATTAAAAGCTTTTATAAGTACGTGTGTGAAAGCTGCTCCATTTTTTTAAACTCTGAAACAAACTGCTAGCATTGTCAGTAGTCATATAAAAGCAACAGGTGCTATTTCTTGTTTTCACATTTCAAATAAAGTAAAAGCAGGTCATTTCGAATTCTTCCAAGGGGAGGGCAAAGGGAATTTATTGGAAAACAACAAAAACCCCGCCCACTTTAACTTTTCAAAACCAGGGGGAGGGGGCTATTGACCTCCTGACCCTCCTAAACGATGGGCCTGAGTTAAAGATTCAATTAAAAAATCGACCTTCTGTTTTTTATAAAGTAAACTGCATGCTATGTGCATATAGACGCAACAGGTGCTATTTCTTGTTAATGCGTTTCAATTAAAGTAAAAGGTTCAATAAAAGCAAAAAAAAAAAATTAACTTTTTTTATTGCGGTAAACTGTTAGCTTCAAGCATACAAATATAACAGGTTCTGTTTCTCGTTCATTCATTTCAATCATGGTAAAAGCTCCAATAACAATGGAAACGCGGTTCCCTAACTTTCTTTCATTCTTTTTTTTTCGTCCTCATTCAACACAGAAACTAATTGCTTTATATTTATGCCTATAAATACAACAGGTGCTATTTCCAGTTTCAATAAAAATTTCAACAAATTTCAATAAAAGCCTCTTAAAATTGCAAACAATACCGATCTTCGTTTGAAAAAAAAATTATATATATATATATATATATATATATATATATATATAACTTAAATTGCATCTCGAACCAAAAGAAAATACTTGGTGACATTTGGATTGGGTAACATTTCACCAATTATTAAAATATGAGATAATGTTTTTAGGTAATGAAATGTCAACGATTGAATCTCATATTTTGTACAGATCACAAAAAATGTATTTCGCACCTTGATTTGTAATACTTAATTTAAACAATTGAGAACGTGTTATTTATTTTTTCCTTTTGCATACGTAACGAACACTTCGAACATGGAAGCTACGCTCACAGTCGTTTGAATTGGCACTCTTGCTGTCACTCAACAAAAACTTTAAAAAAAAAAATTATTTTTATTATTTTATACAGGGAGAACTTTAAAAGGTAGTCGAAACTATAAGAAAAAAAAAATACATTTTATATTTCAACTTAATAAATAATGTCTGCATTGTAGTTAATTTAGGGGTTGGGGAAAAAAAGGTGTTCTTTTAGGATGGATAGAGAGAGGAATCCATTTGTAATACTTCTATCCGGGAACTGTTCTCCGGAACTAGTGACCGTGTGTGGCCGGAGCGAGCGATTTGAATGCCGCGGGCATTGTGGCAGCAGAGGGCGGCAGGAGAGATGCGTTAATTGGAATCACTAAGCCTTACTAGGGCAAATCTGCTACCGGCCGCCTGCCGTCCGCCTTCCCGCGAAGTGCAGTAAAAGTCGCTGCCTTCGCGTGCACTGCTTTGAATGTTATACGCGGGTGGTTTTTTTTTTTTTTTTTCAATTTTGAAATTTTTTTTAAACATAATGTTGTACGCGATTTTTTTTTCAATGTTTTTATTTTTAAAAAGATTTACAGAAAAGTTTATTCGCATGCATATAGTGTTTTTAAAAGTTGCTTTTTGTGCACATTTAATTCCAATGCCAGATAAAATTTTAATACTCTCCAAAACACAAAAAAATACTGCCTAAATACACTTTTATAAATAACTGTAAAAGTTACTAATTTTAAAAACTTTTTACTAATTTGAGAGATGCCCAAAGCAGTTATGTGGGCTTGATGCAGTCCAACCTGCTACATAGCTCGAAAACCTCTCAACATCATCATTATTTGTTAATGCATGCTATTAATCAGTGACGTCACTACTGGAAGAAGGAGTGGTGGTTCCCTCCGGTGATGCCCTTCTAAAGGGTGAAACCCAAAATGATTTAAGAGTTTATCTGTATACACTTCAATTTTGAAAATTTTCCTGAAATATATTTTAAAATATAGATTTAATCTGTCAAATACAAGTGAAAATGGAGCATAATACTGCAATGAGAGGGCGGTTGCATATGTACCTAGTTGCTGTTCGTAGTTGACCTCACGCTTTTTTTTTTCTTTTCAACATTTAGTGTCATACTTCACCTCACCCCCTTTCCTTATCCCATGGCAGTATTTTTCATTTACGTATTTAGATTTAAAAAGTGTGAGGTCACACCTCTCCTTGTCACAATTTTACGAACACCTTCCCCTCTCCAAGCCGTGACATCATTTGTGGACGACCCCCAAGGGTATATTTTACAAAAAAAAAAAAAAAAAAAAAAATGCTTTTGTAATGTCTGTACCTCAGAGCCAGGAGAATGTAATTCATATTTGGTAATTATACAGGAGACGGAAAAAGTATTTTTCTGGTGCATGCAAAGGATGGTACGCGCGATTTTTTTTAAGTCTGGTAAAAAAAAATGAAAAGGATTTTATTTTAAGAATTACGTTCGCATGGCTCAATGCGGAATAGGTTTCTGCGCAAAATTCCCCCTATAAATGGAAAATCGCAATTTTCGGACTTGCATCCGTCTGACTCCAGGGGTGATTGTGTTCCGGTATTTTACCGAATTTCCGGTATTTTCGGACGTATTTCCGGTATTTTTATGTCCGAAAATACCGGAATTATGTTTTTTTTTTTTTTTTTGTATCTCCCAACCTCCACAATTTTTTAAAAATTATAAAATACTCATCAAATATACCTGAAAGAGCCTTAAGATGGACACCTATCCCTTAAGATGGACAAATGTCAAGATAATTTTGTATAACACCAGCTCAAAAGTAACTTTGCAACCCATTAAAATTTTAATCAAATGTACATACACTACTTTGACTCTGACTATTGAAGTATTTAATACTATGGCATAGGTGCACTTAAGTAATAGGGGCCAAAGATTACCCCCCCCCCCCCCCGTTCTCGCTTTCAAACTTTCAGGTATTTTTTGATGAACTTACAATCACCCCTGCTGACTCCGAGGTACAGATATTTACAAGCCTTAAAAAAAAAAAAATAAGGTGTAAACCTTATTTATTTTTTAAATTATTAAAATTGTGTGAGCTGCCTGCCTACATTAAACATACGTTTTATGGGTGGGCGGGAAGGGTGACGCCCTTGCTACGAATGCCCCCGGATTAGTAATAAATATCAGGTTGAAGAAGGGTACAATATGGGGTGATCACAAAAAACATGTATTAAAATGGGTTTAACATTATAAAAAATATTTGATAAATAAAATTGTTTAAAAACTCATGCGCATTCCGTTTAGTTCCGCTGTTTTGTTTCCTCTATTAGTTCATCCTAAATTATAACCAATGGAATATTAATGCTTATTTTTTCGCCTTTTTGCCTGTTCCTAGCTTTATTATTGAAAAACTCAACTTTGATTCGATTGGGTGTTTGTTAAAATGTACTTTGCAAATCCCTCTTTTGTATATATATTTTTTCAAATAAAACTGTCTGAAAGTACATTTTTGTAAATGCAAATAATCATCTTTAGACAACTTTTTACGAGTGTCCAAGTTGATCTCGGTGGTAATTCAGTTTTTCACAAGTTTTTTACTTGCTTAACATCCAAACATAACTAACATCCAAAAATCGATTTTTTTCCGTAGTGTAAATTACGAGTAATTTACACTACGAAGAAAAAAACAAAAACACCGGTTTTAAAATCTTTTGAAATAGTTTGGTTTAAATCTATCAAGTGTTCTTACTTTTACGAAATGATAAAGGAATCACATTTAAGGAAATAAAAACAAATTGGACACAAAACTAAACATGTTGCTTCTATCTTCATTTCTTCCTTTACAGTCTCCGAACACGCCCTTCGCCTAATTGTAGGCATGAGAGAGTAAAAACTGAGGAATTTTTCAAATACAAAAAAAAAAGGAAAAAACTAATTCTCACTACTCTGAGTGGTCATTTTTGAACAATTTCAATTGTAACGTGTGGGTTCTAGAGATCAATGTTGATTAAAGAAAAATTCGGGAAAAAAAAGTAAAAGGATGTTGAAAAAGTATATATTTCCGGAGCTGAATTGCTTGTAAAGGGCGGATTCGGGGGAGGGTCAAAGGGTCAGCTGACCACCCTGTGACAAGATTTTTTTAATGATTATTATTCAAACTTTTAGATCCGAAAAAATAGTATCTGAAGTTAATGTTTTCCTTTTTTGCGTCGTTCTGTAAGGTTTTTCTTCCCAATACGTCGTAATCCAAAGGATATGACTGAATTCGTTTACTGGGCTACTGCTATTATGAGTTTTTTGTTCATTTTCAAAAGAAGAATCGCCTCTAATGAGCTTGAAGTTCGTTCTGAGCACTCTTTCACTTCAAAACACAACCTTTTGTGTGCTATAAAATACTTATGTAAATGTGTCCATCTATTTAATATGGTAACGTGACCAGCCTGTCTGCCAAAGAAATATGAATTTAGTGAAAATTTGGGGAATATGATTCCTGGCACAAGTTACGCCATTGAAAAATTTAGGGGCAGGGGATAATTTGAAAGGGTTTTGATTTAAATTTTTGGTGAGGGGGGGGGGGTCGTAACCTATGAGGGGGTATGCCATCACCCTTGGGGGGGGGTGGCACCCATGTTTAAGTGATTTTTTATCCGGTATAACACGCTAACCATTGAAACTTGACCCCCTTTCAAAAAATTCTGAATCCGCCCCTGGTGCTCAGCTAAAGCTCTAGACTAGGAATTCTGAATAGTAGCCACTGCTACACAAAGACAAAAAGAAAAAAAAAATGGTAGCCACTTCTTCACTTTCGGTAGCCATTTAAAAAAAAAAAGTATGCATGTAGCGCCAATAATAAATGCTCTATTCGTCGCATTAAGAAAAATTAACTGAGAATTAAAAGATTAGGATACTCTACACAACTCAAAAAATAAAACTTTACTGGAAATATTTTTAACATAAAGATTTGAGCGTACAACAAAAGGAAATACATTTTTACAAATGCTTAATACAAATGTAGGCAATTGTAACTAAATGAAAACAAGAACTAATACAGACTTCAGAATAGTTAGAAATGTCGCCTGACAAGATTTCTTAACCGTCCCGATAAAATGAAAACTTTTGCTGCCTTAGAAACTTGGTGCCATGAAACTGGATAGCAGAACAAATGGTACAAATATGCCTGTATCTAATAAAATTCATCTAGTTAATAAATATATATACGTAACAGTAATAACAAATAATGTCATAAAAAGAAGCAAAAATACATCTTTCAATTTCTTTGCTTTTAATGCAAAAATACTTCTAATTTTCTATTTCTTATTTTATTAATTCTGAAAACGTTCTAATTTCCCATTTATTTACCTATAACAGCCAAACTATTTCTGACTTCCATTCCTCTTCTTATAAAAGATAAATTATTATGATCTTCTTTTTCTTTTCTTTATTCTGTAGAAATGCTTCTAACTTTCAACTTCTTTTTTTTATGAATGTTAAAATACTTCTAACTTTCCATTTCTTTTTCTATACATATAGAAAAACGGTTAACCAGAATTATTTCTTTCATTTTTTTCAGAGAAAAATTTATAATTAATTTTCATTTCTTCTTATAGATGCAGAAATATTACTATCTTTCTATTTATTTTCTTTCTTTTTCCGTCAAATATATATAAAATTTGAAAGATCTAGAAGAAGTGTTGCGAAGTGCAGGAATTCATATTTAGGGGGGAAAATGTACATCAAATTTAATAAAAAGATTGAAATTTTGCGAAACAGTTACCGGAAAGTCCTTTACACATCTTATTTCTTCACTAGTTTTCATTATATGATTTACGCTGAACATTCATTTTAAAGTAACCGATATTACTTCATAACTGTTATTATAAGCTTCTTATGAATATCACTTCCGCATAATAATTATTTTTTAAGTTGTTCACAGAAAATAATGTATTTAACATGTACATTCGAAAGAAAATGCGAGGATACTTTACACAGTACATTTCGCAAAACTATCTCTTCTGCGGTGTTCTATTTTTAAACGCCATTACCTTAATGAGTGTTTAAAACTAATCTTCTACAACAACTCTGCATTTATAAGTTACAAAAGTAATTAAAAGCATAAAAAAAGTATGGGGATCCAGGAACATTAAGGAACAACATGTTTATTTATAAAGGTATACCAGATACCTGTAACATAAGTAGGTTCTTAAAAAGTTAATACTTTGGGGAAATACTCTAATGTTACATCGTTGAAAATTTTAATTAATGTAGCTTTTGCAATTTTCGAGTTACTTAGAAGAATTAGCTAGCTACATTGACCAACAGCTGGCATTGAATTCGGTCTTAATATAGAATGTAAACGTTTTAGAACCACTTGAATGTGATGTGGGCGCGAGATTAAGCAATAAGTTTCTCGAAGTAAAATGGCAACACTGATTTATGCTTTGGAATTGTCTTCATCGTTCTGATTTCATCAATGTTGTGTGTATTCTTTCCCATGTTGTTGTGAAATCCGACTAAATTAGTATTTAAATTTACCTGAATTAATGACATAGTGAAATCCTATTACAACGAAGTTCAGAGAACCGCAAAGTTTGTTTGTTAGAAACGGGGATAGCATTGAAATTGAAGTTAAGAAATGTAATGGAAATCAAATCGGGGCTGAAAATTGAGTTCGTTGAGGAGGATATTTCGTTGTACTGATACTCGTTGCAGGAGTTCATATTCAGAAGTATCACAGTATAGTGAATTAAATAAACAGATTGAACTTTTGCGACAACAGCGCTTGGGAAAACCCTTAGTACTATCTTGTTTCTTCATTTTCAATTGAATTGTCAAAAACTTCACTGAATTGTCTTTTTAATGAATCTGTTATTTGTTAAAGTAAATATTTGAAATAATTCTTCTTTTCATTGCTTCTGAAATCTGTTAATTAAGGTTGTGCCCTACTACACGTCTTATTCTAGCCCAATTTGGTGTTTTGTATTCACACCCTCCACCACCCCCACCTTTAAAATGCTAGTCTGTATCCGCCAGTGCTGCTGGTTCCTCCGTACCTACCACTGCACGCAGTTAAACCGAATGGATCGGGCGTTTAAAAGAGATTATTTTGTTTTTATCCAGGCCAAGATCCGGGCAGCCTCTGATCCAGCACCCCAGAAATACTGATTTGGAATGACAACTTAAAAGAACTTTGTGATCACGGAACAGGTTCTGAGACTACACTGATTGCCCATATGAGGCAGTAAGAAGCAAAGGGATGTGAGTGGCAAAATTAAAATTTGGAGATAACCAGTTCAAATGGTAGGTGAATAAATCCTCTATCTTGGGGCAAGAGATAGTACTAGTAGCCCTGGTAAGTGCTGCTATACAGCATGTTTTAGAAAAAAAATTCAATGAAAGCCTACCAAGGACGTTATCTTTAAACGCATTCTACTCAAAACTTGAAAATGCCCACTTACATCCCTTTGCTTCTCACTGCCTCATATCGTCGCCTCAGAGCAGCAGTAAGATATCTTAGTGTTATTTCTCGGATTAGATATCTTGCTGTTGCTCTGAGGCGACGATATGTGCAATGATGGTACTAATTACTCAAGCATGCATATTGCCTATATGCAATATTGCCCTATATTTAAGCATGCCTATCTATTAAACCTATGGTTTCATCACTCTATTTTACGAAATGGAATCATTTCATCCCCCATCTATTGCGGTTATTCTCTGCATTCAATAAGGTGATCGGAGACAGACTATGTATGTAGGATGGAGATCCTGGTTGCACTAGTGACCCAGAAGCATTCATCTGCATATGGAGTCGAACTCGTTTTAACGAGCTCTGATTTAAGGGAGCTCGGATTTAGAGAGGAAATCAAAAATATTTGGCTGGTACGATGTAAAGTCTATTGCAACATAACTCGCTCTTAACGAACAGACGCCGCTCAAAGGGAGCAATATTTTTGTGATTCATGAACTTTCTATTGACTTCCAGCTCTGCTTATCCGTTCTTGGGAAGGTCCTATAACATTCCGAAGTCAATCGTGAGTTAGTGGTTCTCGTATATCCTGAGAAAAAGTGATGACGGCCCTTTTCTTTAATTTGTGTAGTAGGAAAGCAGTTGGAAATTATATAAAGTTGACGGCAATGTTATCATTTCTGAGATAAATTTCTGTGGATATTGTCGCCC
This sequence comes from Uloborus diversus, assembly GCF_026930045.1. Lineage (NCBI taxonomy): Eukaryota > Metazoa > Arthropoda > Arachnida > Araneae > Uloboridae > Uloborus > Uloborus diversus. Next base: position 39,476,685 of record NC_072737.1, read on the forward strand.
ATGGTCAATCTAATGCAGATGATAAAAAAATAAGAAAAGCAGTGACGTTAACGACAAATTAATGTAAAGAATTTGAAGCTGAGCAACCATCAACATACTCAATAGCTTTTGTGATGCAGAAAAAATTTAAACATTTTCGAAGCTATGAGTGGGAATGACTATTTTTTTATTGCCAGGAGTATTCCTTAGAAAAAAAAAAGACACAATGAGACAGCTCAATGCAAATTTACCAACTACTTTGGTAAAGTGCAAAAATAAAAACGCACAGCAAGTGTGCATGAATTTTGACGATTTTTTCCACAAACTTGTTTTTTTTTTTACGAGCAGTCGGTTATAATTAAGGAATATCGTGGTTCCTTCGTGCTCGTTATAAGCGAGTTCGGCTGCAAAGTGTTTAAAAAAATTCTGAAAATTTATGGTAAAAGTTACTGGCATCCATGTTGCCAGTGACTTTCACCGTTAAATCCTATTTTACTGTTAATTTTTACGGTAGAATGAACAACAGTTGAAAAACACGAAATGTGAGATGCAGGCTCGATCTCGCGACTCTCGGATTGGCTGGCGGCTTTGCTGCCCACCATACGAGTTGGGACTCGTTGAGCGAGGGGAAATACGGTGTTATCTGCTTCGCACTGTAAGTCACGTGGCGTATCAAAATTGGCGCTGCACTCGTTTATTTTCATCGGAACAATTTACTGTATTTTTTTCCTGTACTGTAAACACTGCATTTTACAGTAATATTTACCGTAAAAGTTTCCTGAATTTTTAATAGTGTATACAAAAGAAGTCCTAAAGTAACGAGCAAATTCCGTTTGATAGGACCTGAACGCAACGAAAAATAACAATAATGACGCCATTTGCCTGTAATTGGGTGGCGGTATGATGAGAGCGGGTTTTCGTCTCACTTGATCCAATTTCGGATCTCATCGGGATCAGGCCAAATGACCGCCCATCGCCCGAGTGTCGGGAGCACCCCTCTCAGAGACAAACCGAACCCTTCGCAGCTGAAGCCGAAGTGACAGATAATGATGCATGAGAGATATTGCGCTCCCTTCCGAAATGAAAAATGAGGGCTGTTAATGCCGCTGCCGGCGAATAAAACTTGATGAACTCAGTGGACCATTGCTGTGGTTCGGAAAGCTTCTTCATTCTTCCAGGATTCGTTTCTTTGTGTGGAGCGCATGAAATGTTTCTCATCTTGCATGTGTTAAAGTTTTTTTTTTTTTTCATGTATTCAGTTCAATAGTCTGTGTTTATTTTTTTGATGCATTGCTTTTGGCTGCTTTCTCAGTGGAATCTGATACCAGATGCACAGGACGTTCCAATATCCGTTGTCGAATTATCCGGGTTTATGGTTAGTCCGTGACCATTTTAAAACAATCAAGACTCAGTTGGGAAGGCTTTTTCATTCTTCCAGATTTGTTTCTTTGTGTGGGGCGGATAAAATGTTTCTCATCTTGAACGTGTTTGGAGTTTTTTTCTTTACATGTATATTAAGTTCAGTAGGCTGTGTTTATTTTTTTGATGCATTGCTTTTTGACTACTTTCTCAGTGGAATCTGATACAAGATGCACGGGACGCTCGAATATCCGTTGTCGAATTATCCGGTTTTATGGTTAATCCGTGACCTTTGAAAATCAATCAAAACTCAGTTGGGAAGGCTTTTTCATTCTTTCAGGATCCGTGCAGCACATGAAATGTTTCTCATCTTTCATGTTTTTGAAGTCTTTGTTTGTTTTTTTTTTTTTTTCATGTAGGCTGTGTGTATTTTCTTGATGTATTGATTTCTGGCTGCTTTGTCAGTGGAACTTGGTGAGTGAAGTACTGGGTGTTCAAGTTTCAGTTGTCGAATTATCCAATTTTATGGATTATTCGTGAGCTTTGGAGACCAATCAAAACTCAGTTGGGAATGTTTTTTTATTCTTCCAGATTTGTTTCTTTGTGTGGAGCGGGTAAAATGTTTCTCATCTTGCCTGTGTTTGGATTTTTTTTTTCTTTTTTGTTTTTTGTTTTTTCATGTATTCAGATCAGTAAGCTGTATTTATTTTCCTGATGTAATGATTTTCGGGTGCTTTCTCAGCGAGACATGATGGGAGATACACTGTTCCTTCGACTGTCCGTTGTTGGATTATCCGGTTTAGTAAATTATCCGTGAGCTGTGGAAATCAATTAGAACTCAATTGGGAAGACTTCTTCATTGTTGTGGGATTCGTTTCTTTGTGTGGAGGGCATGAAATGTTTCTAAGCTTGTATGTGTTTAAGGGTTTTTTTTTCATTTATTCAGTTTAGTAGGCTGGGGGCTGGGATTAGTTTGTGGATATTGGTTCCTTTTTGACTGTTTTCTCTCTGAAAGCTGATGATACATCAACATTGGACTTCAGAATATCCGCTATCCGATTATCTAATTTTTCTGATTATCCGTGAGCACTGACAATCTGTAAAAACTTGGTGCACTTTGTTTGGGAAGACTCTTTCTTTAGTCTAGGATTCGTTCTATGCGTGGACCTCGTGAAATGTTTCTCCTCATGTGTGCATTTGTGTTTTTTCTATTTAATATTGAGTTAAGTAGACTGGGTTCATTGCGGTCGATGGTTTTATTTTTGACTGATTTCTCCCCGGAATCTTCCGGAAAATACACCGGACTTCCGAATTTACGTTGTCTAATTATTCGCGAGCATTGAAAATCAATCAAAAGTCGGTGTTCGTTCTTGTTTCTTTGTGTGGAGCACATAAAATGTTTCTTCTCATACATGAGTTTGAGTAGTGGAGTTCATGTATGGAGTTCTTGGATTTTTTTTTTTTTTAATTTACGGAGGAATGGCCTCTTGAACTTCATACTTTCATGTACGGAGTTCAAGAAGCCATTTTGTTTTCTTTTTTGCACATATTGGCTGCTTTCTTCTGGCATTCTTGACTGCTATCTCCCTGGAATGTCAACTGACCTTCCGATTATCCATGGTCGAATCATCAAGACGATAGAATGCTACATGAAAACATATTTCACCAAGTTTTTTTTACAATATTCATGAAGAACACGTGCCATACCGTTAATTTTACGAATTCGAAAGCAAAACTTAGGTGTTACTTAGAGGGTTTGTGAATGAAGATTTTTACTTCATTTCCGTAGTGCACAAAATGTAATGCACAGACTACACACTAGTGTGTTGCAAATTTAAAACTTGAAAGTGATTTGCTTACCATAACTGTCCTGAAAACTTCCCATTTTTGGTAAGACAAAAGTAGAACCTTGAATTTGACATTCACACTTAAATTTTTCCTTGATTCGCGGTATTTTATCCAGTGGAAATTTAAATCGTATTAGAAGCTGTGTTGCTAATCTGCAACAGCATGAAATAAAAAGTACATCCACTAAAAGATCACATTGCCATCCCTTGTATGCCAAAGACACTCCCTCAACCTTATAACATTTAGCAACTATTCATCTTTCATTTACAAAAGTGGATCTGAGAGACCACCGCTACTTTATTTTAATCACATAGGAGGGAACGTTACGTACGCGTAGGCGTGCACTGTCAATAACGAAATAAACAAGGGCCTGCTTCTGAAATGTAGATTCTAATTTCTTATTTGTAATGTACGAGTAATCTGGTGAAAAAATCATATTTCCTATTAGTTCAAATTATAATTGACTGATTACGCTGTTCTTCATTTTAATTTCATCAATATACTTGGACATGTACAAGGTGTCAACTAGCTGTTGAACAGGAGCTTTTGTGGTTTTTATTTTTCCTTAAAAAGGACTGACATTTTAAAAACCGCAGTGTTTAAACTATAAAAGATAAGACTTAGAGGCATATCTTCGCTCCATAGTTTACCCTTTTTAAAGAAAACATTGCTTTGTCGCTATTGTTGTTAAAAACTTTGCAATAGAAAAAGATTTTTATAACTTTGTTTTTGACCCCCCCCCCTCCCCATTTTTTACGTTCAAGATTAACAGGCTTCTGTAAACACTTTTCCTTTCAATCTTTCAATTGCAACCATGTTCTAAATGCAGATATGTATTTATATCGAAAAATTCGGAAGTTTATGCATTAATACCCAAAAGGATAAATTTACATAAATAAATTGTATTCACCAGAAAAATTTTGGAATTTATCTTGCAACATATTGATTGGTCTTGTGGTCTAGCGGTGAAGGACTGTCATAAATGATGCCACATTTTTTAAAATCAATTTTGAACTCTCATGCCGCCCCCTTTCCCACAGTTTCTTACTTCACTCTTTGCCCCTTCTTCTCCCCTTGTTACATACCTCGCTGTTTTTCAGAAGCATATAGTAAAATTTACGTGTGATATCAGACTTGTTTCCCCATCCCTCTATTTTGTCACAAACTACCACAGTTTCAGCACCCCACCCCCTCTTCACTTTATAGACATCGTTTGAGGTAGTGAGAAGCAAATGAATGCAGGTGGCAGAATTAAAAGTTTGGAGATAACCAGTACAAATGGTAGGTGAACCCCTCATCTGTCTTGGGGCAAGAGATAGCACTAGTAGCCCTGTTAGGTGCTGCTGTACATCATGATTTAGAAATAAAAACGATGAAAGCCTACCTAGGACGTAATATTTATACGAGTTTTACTCAAAACTTGAAAATGTCCACTTACATCCCTTTGCTTCTCACCGCCTCATTTGTGGACGACTTTTAATTCAATGTAACTCATAATCAGAAGGTTCCGCTAAATATGCATTCTGTAATTTGCAATCGCAAAATTTTTCTGCACGAATTATTAGTTTTGATTCATCTCTTTTTTATTCTTTTTTCTACGTTTATTATTTTTAGGCTAAATAAGTTGGTAAAACTAAGGATGCTTTTCGCGCCTACAAATTTAATAAAAAACAAAAAGTTTCAGTCCAAATTCTCTTATTTTAAAACGTATAAATGTGTACTCATAGTAGTTTTTTTTTTTTTTTCAATGAAAAGGATGATCATATTTAAGCGTTTGTTCTCATTTTTTCATTAGCTGTTTTTCAATTCTTTTATTTGTTTTTGTAGCACAAAATATAATGACTATTACATGTTTTTAATTCAATGACTTTTCTATTTTTCAGGTAAGATGTCTTCCATACCTTCCATGCTTTTTTAAAGTTTGAAATAAGATTTTTATGCTGTTATATATGAAAGCTCACGGTTATTGGTAAATATGTTTGAAATATTAAAAAAATTTGTCTTTATAGCAAGATTTTTACATCGAATTCGAAAGTATAAAAAAGAAAAAAAAAAGGAAACTTTGATGGCGATATTTATGTCGCTAACCCCCGATTACCCTTAAATTATCCCTAAATTATACACCCTCCCCCCAGGAAAAGATGAATGCTTCTCTCTATTAAGACATTTACTTTGACAATGCTTCTTATGAATAATAATAATTGATTTTTTGTTTCTCATGTCTATTATTTAGCCATATAACTTAGCCATATATATTTGATAAGAACAAAAAACATTTCATCAAAAGAAACCGCCTAGTTTCACTAAAGCAATGAAAATCGTTAACTACTACATCATTTATTTCTGATAACAAGAAAACTCAAGATATAAAATTTTACTTATTTTCCTAAATGTTTAAAGAACAGATTATATCTTAATGATTCAAATTATATCTTAGAACCTTGAAAAAAAAAGTCCTACTTATCTCAGCTTCGGGCTTTTTTAAGTTACGGTAAATCCTAATGCATTATTTGATGAGCGACAGATTAAAATTTGATTCCTCTTATTTCTCCTTCACCATTAACAATGAAATTTCAGCCCGAGTATTTTTCTCAGTGAGCGTGAACAACACTGATAGTACTCCCAACATTAATCCTCCTAAATCTTCATCAATATCTTCTCATGCGGCCACAATGTAAAGTAAAATGCAATTACTCTTTATTTTTTCATGGTTAAGGCGTGGATAATAAATGGAAACCAGACGTGCTTACAATGTCTTAGATTTATATCAAGCATCTGCTTGTTATTCATCCAGTGTTTCGTTTTGATGCGTATTGGGGTGTAATTTTGTAAATCAAAATTTTCTGGGGAGTTTTGTGTGTGCAAGTGTCTTGCTTCCGAAATTTCAATTTGATGGTAAAATGCCGCTGATGCCTCATAAATTATGATCATAATCAGGTGGATTGATTACGTGTTCACTGGGCATCATCAGTACCTTAAATATATATATTTCAGATTCAATGATCAATAGCAATATCAGTTTTTTACAGTTGGGTTTTTACTTTTGTCAAAGGAAAATGTTTATTATTGAAAACCATAAATTTTGAATAAAAAACAAAAAATTCATTAAAAAATTTTTTTTTTTCAATTAAGGGTTTTAAAATTCTTTCTCCTTTTTCATTTATTTATGTTTTGTTCCCATTTTTCACCTCATGATAGCATGCTTAACAACTTTAATGATGGACTGAAGAATTAATTTTTTGAGAATAAATTGCATCAATGGATAAACAGATGAAAACACGACTTCTGCTACTTCTTCGTTTGAATAGTTTATCTTTTCTAGTTGTAGCAATACCCATGCTTGATATATTTAAGCGAATTGTATCGAACTTACAAAAAAATCAAGTTCTTAGATGATAATGTCTAGGACATTTTAACACTTTAATTGCATACCATTATTTTGTAACAAAACTGTTTAGAAAACACTAGTTTAAGAACACAAAACTTTTAGAATAACTGCAATTGAAGTAATTAAAAGATTCTTCACTACATTAAAACAGCTCTTGCAAGTACAGCAATTTTGAATCTGCTTCGAAAACTCTCATCAACGAAAGTGATTTCAATTGATTTCATCAAAATTGGCCAATTTTGAAAGAAGGTAAAAAAAAATGTAGGGGCTATTTCATTTTAATAGAAGTATCACTTCAAAAATTCACTAAAAACTCTGAATATATTTGTTCCTTGTTTCATTGCGTGGACTTCATGAAGACTACGGACTTTACTTCCAAATAATGCAGGTAAATGTCACGGAATTCCAAAAATACTACACTAAAACCTGTTTTAGTGCGGTCCCTATCTACCGTACAAAAAATCGCAAAAAAAAAAAAAAAAAAAGACTGCACAAAAACAGGTTTGAATTTATTTTTATAAAACTTTTTTAGTTCAGTAACGGGCGTATTTTATGAAAAGCGTCCGTTTCTGGGCAAAAAATAAATAAAAAAATAAATAAAAATTTGAATATTTGTTTTTAGAAATCTTCAACATTTAATTGCGTTTTTTACGTAAGTAGAGTCCAGTTTTTCATGAAGCAAATGCAATGAAATGAGAATTTAAGTATTACATGACATCAAAAATGACCAAACAATCGAAAAAACGTTTATTACCTATTTAAAAACTAAACATAATTTCAAAAACACGGAAGAAGTGTCATCGCCATTGCTCAATTATTTCAAATGTTATGAGTGATTTTGGATCATGTACGCTATGGTGTTGCAAAAACAAAACTTTAAAGTGGTTTTTGTCGATGACCCCCCCCCCCCCTCCTTTTGTATGTGTATGTGTCCATGTGACTGAAATCCCTATGGATTTTTTTAAATTAAAGATACAGATTTAAAGCAATACTTTTTGCAGTCAGGATAATATATCTAACAAAACTGTGCATTAGATAACCATGTTATAAACTACTAAAATGTTTTGAGCCTGTTATAACCTTTATAAACAAAATTTGTAATAAAATTTTTATGATCTTTTACATAATTGATCACAGCAAATTTTCTAATAAATATATAAGCTGATTAATGCACTGATATTTAGGGGTAATTATTGTAATAATTTAGTGAAAGCAAAATCAAATAAGTGCAAAAACAAAAAAGACTCAGGGGTTTTAAAAAGTTGAAATGTTCTTGAGATTTTAGAATTTTTTGATGAAAGTCGCTAATAATTTTAGTCTTTGAAAATAAATCATTGCTTGTCAATAAGTGCGCGTGCAAAGGTCTCAAAGAAATATATATTTCACTTATTTTTTTTTTAAAGTATGAAGGTAATGTGACCCCTTAACATATAATATATAAATATAATATGCAATCATTGTTTCGTATTATCGAGGACTTACTCGTAATTCCCTTCTGCAAGTTAGACGAGGTTTCTAATTGGTGGTAGAATACGTAACTCCAAATTTCATTTGTAACTAGATATATTACGATCGTAACGTAATTTGTATTACTAGAGCATAATTATTATAGCTAAATTTAAAATGGTTTTTAGATATTTAAAACAACTCCCAACAGAGTCTATTAACATACAGAAATAAATTGTTCTTTAGATATTCCCACCTGCCAAGCAAACAGAAAATAAAATATTTAAAAGTAATGTATCTGTTAAGTTAAATTATCTGCATTCCAAAATTAAAGCATTTGCAGTCACTCACAAAATCAAAGATCTGAAAGATAATTAATAATATTTAATGTGCTGTGTTGATAACTACTGAAGCGAGGAAATCGCTATTTCCTCTGACAAAGCAAAAAACCCAAATGTAACAATTACCAGATTTGCCAGCACTTGTTGATGTGCCCATTCATTTAAACAGCTTAATTATCACAATTGCTGGTTGTTCTTCAAAGTTTTATCATTGGATCTCATACGTCATTCATAGGCGAGTTAAAGCTGTGAATTCCTTTCTAGTGATATATTTACTTTCTGGTTACTCGTGACCAGTAAAAACCTGATAGTGATCTCGTTTTATCGTTTGCAAAGACTAAGTACGCACCAGTGGTGTCAGTTGCGCCCCGAACTTTTTGGGAGGATGAAAATTCTATTTGCCGAATGGAACTCTAAATTTCCCCGAATGATGACAATTTTGCCGAGTAGAACTCCTACTTTTGCGAAATAATTATATTTTTGCCGATTCGTCAGACAAAATTTGCCGAATAAGTTTTATGGGGGTGCGGGAGGGAGATTAAACTGTGACAAGAGGCCTGCCTTGGCTCTCGGTAGCCTTACCAAATAGCACACTGTTGTTTGGACCTTGACAAAATATTCGCTAACATTGTTATTATTCTAGTTTCTGAACTCAATTCTGGCACCCATTCGCCCTTCAAAAAAAAAAAAAAAAAAAAGAAAATCAAGTCCGCGTTCCCTTTAAGAAATCGTCCTAAGCCGATTTGATCTTCACGTTGCTGCTCTTTTAAGATCCATCCCCAACTAATTTCTGTACCACAGAGCCAGACTAAAGTAAGTCTAAAAATGGTGATTTTTTTGGTTATTACTGCGTGGTATGCATGGCCATCGAGAGCTGCAGTCAGTTTGGTCACCGGGCCTACCTCCCCCCATAAAACTTGTCAAATTTATGCTTCTCCGATTCCGAGCTGAGTTCCCTTAAGGGACGGGCCCCATGTCAGCCTAGTTCCCGACTAGGCTGACATGGTCTCTTGTCGGCCCTTTTGGTACGTAGAGTTTCATTCCGCGTTAAGTTGTAACGACATAATTCACTTTTAAAAATTCTTTATAATTATTCACCAACGTTATAAGAGAGTTAATTTATAAGAGTTCAACCGCAAGACGCAACGACGTTGCAAGAGCGCAACGTTATAAGAATCCAACCTTAGTATGCAACAGACAAAAGTTTTTACGCTCTCCTAAAAGTAAAGATCATGTGACTTACATTAGCTTGACTTTAAGGCATAGATTTGTTTCTGTATATTGGGAACAGGGCGTAAACAGAAATTTTGGGGCCCGTCACAAATAACTTTCCCGAGCCCACCTCCATATTGGTTTCCCCTATATTTCATCTCAAGTCTTGAAAATATTGGGCCAGGCTCGGGCCCGTGCCAACAGGTGTCCAAAGTATCAAAAAAAAAAAGTGTTTAAGTTACATTCCATGGACAGCTCATATGTTTCATTTAAAAACAATAATTTGAATTAGCTATTAACTTAATGAACAAAATTTTATTGTTTAAGAAATCACAAACGTATGCAAAAACTTTAGCTCATTACTTTTTTAAATCACTACTTTTCAACGAAGTATGTGGGCTGCCAATGTAGTACAATGAGGTGGATTTTACTTGAGTAGAACATAAACTGCAAAAGTTGCCCTATACAGCTGCCTAGTCGGCCTCGAGATAAATTCGTTGCTGAATTCTATAACGATTTCATCTGAAGCACATGATTTTTTTGTCGAAGTAACTGTCTCTCTTTCTTTTTTAAACGTACTAAAAGTGTTTCTAATTCATTAAATTCTAACAAGTAAAGTGTATCTGCTTCAATAAGCATGGCTTGTTTTCTGTTGCCATTTTCTTGTTACAAATGATTGCAATCAAATTTTTATCGAAGTAACTCTTCCTTTTTTAAAAACTTACTAAAAGTGTTTATAATTCATTAAAGCTAACAAGTAATAAGTGTCTGCTCCAATGAGCATCGCTTGTTTTCTGTTGCCATTTTCTTGTCACAAATGATTTCAATCAAATACAATGCGCAGTTCGAAAGATCAAAATCGTGGAAGAAAATGTTTAACATTCTTCCTGGCGAGTAAATACCGCGCCGAAGATATGTTTCAGAAACCATGTCCATTGCCTAGTATGGACTGTCATCGGCTATCCTCTTAACAAGCGGTTTTATCTCTCCCTTTTGCTTGGAAAATATTTTCATTTGGCATTCTTTTTTTATTTCCATCCTTTCTATGTGGAATTTCTTTTCCCCTTTCGCTTCTGGCCGAAGCAAGTTTCATATTTCCGAGCTACTGGCTTATGAAAGCGTGACTAGAGAAACTGGCGTTTTGTTTGAAGTGGGTGACTAAAAAAATTCGGTTTAATGAGTTGTGAATGATTAATCGAACCTTGTGTCCCTTGTGATATTTTGTGCTTCATTTTATGCTTTAATGAAATTGTTCTAATTGCGCATCCGTGGATTTGAAATTTTGATGGATGGTTTGGAATGGGTGTAAGGAATGCACACGGCAAGAATGGAGAAGACTAATTATTATGCGTATGAAAGACAGTGTAAGAATAATTTAACTATGTAGGAAAGAATATAATACAGTTTAAGTCTCCCCCCCCCCGAGTATCAACTTCTTCTTCTTCTCTTTTTTTTTAATGCACTGCGTTCGTAAATGATAAATTGTGGAGAAAAATAGCTTATGTGTACGTGAACTTAATAGCTAAAAAGCGTCAACGGGGTGTGTTGCGCCAAACGAAATATATTTCTTGAATTTTATGCTGTAGAGTAAATCGGGGGAAAGCAGCTTTTTTTTTTTTTTTATTTAAGGACTTCCAAGAAAGCAGTTCCATATTTGCACTTGTAGTTTTCCTTTATAAGCATAAAATCGTTATCACACAAATTTGGCGAGTTTTCAAAAATCGCCACAACGAGAGAAACATAGCGCACTGTAATAGACCTAATGAGCTTGGCAAATTAGAATAATTAAATTTAATTATATGGTAGGTTATTTTTCATTTTAATGGAACTGTTCAACCTTGTTTTGTTTAAAAGTCCATGAAGCTTAAAAGACAAAGTTGCTTTTCTTTAAGCAAACATGGCGGCAAATACTAAGGTTGCTATATAGTTGTTGAATGTCGCCAACTGCTGAACTGATAGTTTACCCCTTTTTTACACTCCAGCAAAGATTCAAAATGTACTAATTTTGGTGCGAGTAGCATATAAGCTTTGATATCTTACTTTTTCTGATCTTTGATCAAGAGGTTCCTTCAAGAAAACTGTAAGCTCAAAGATTTCTTCAAAGTGTAATAGGTTGACTACCCCTGCGTTGAAATCCATTATTTCAATTGTTTTGAACCAAAGTTTAAACAATTTTATTCTTTTTCCTAGCGTCAGTGACTATTAAATAACGTAAACAAAAACCCGGAGATGTTTTCTTTTTAAATATTTTGCAAGTTTTTGAAATATTGTATGAAAAATTCACACTATGTTTTTCCTTTGATTAGTTTTTTTTATGAAATGAATTCGAAACATTTTTTCGCAAAAACAAGTATTCGTCTGATTATTTTCGGATTAGTTGATACTTGGTTTGTTAGTATTCGGATAGCAGGACGTGGGATAGTGAGAATGCTACTTCCATCCTCCAATGTAATAGAAATAATGCGAATCAGAACGCTACACAGGTAAAATGGCCTGTCTTACACCTTAAGCTCAAACTATAATAGTTACTATAATCCAAAAAAATAAAAATAAACGCAACGAAACCAAACAATATCCTTTCTGTGTAAAAGAACTCGCTCCGCCCTTTTTCCTCTCTAAATAAATTGCCTATTGTATGGCAAACGATAAGATCTGCTTAACTCTGGTTGCCTTTATTACCGAACGTCAAATGATACAACGTATCAAATATTGTTCGGTCTCACAGTGTGTGGTATATTTTTATGTTTGTTGATATTTTCGGCTTTTACTTGTAAATTGGCTGTAATGTAGCTATCTATTGTTCGCATACATTTTATCATTTGGTTGATATCTTTTGGAATTGGCTGGCACTGGTTGTGTTTCTGTGATTATTGATAAGCAGCTGAGGTGCCTATTAAAACAAAATGTATCGGAAGAACTACATGTATGTGTATTTCTTTCCTACGCGATGCGGAAATAGTTTACTTGATTGGTTCTGGGATTGGTGTTCTAGAGATTAGTGTTCTAGGGTGTACCGGCATTAACTCGAAATGTCCCAGGTTTTTTGTGCTGTATTGGTTGGCTAAAACTCGTGTTTTAAAAATTTTAATGCCAAAAATAGGTTTCACTGAAGATTTATTGCGTTTTTTCATGCATCAAACTCTTTTCCTTTTTATTTATTTATTTACTTTTTAGCTCTCTTTTTTATATTATTTACTTTTTTTTAAACATTTTTACTTTGAGTTCCCTTTTTTATTTTATTTTATTTTTTTAAATAGTTTTTATTGATTTAACTTTAATTATTATTATTATCATTTTATTACAAAAGTTCTGTGTTACGCCAATGACATAAATACAAAAACAAATGAAATAAATCAATCAAAAAATAGAAACAGAATAAATTAAAATAGAATAAATAATTTAAATTAAAAACATCAATAAATTCATTTTTAAAAAATTAAAAAATCCCCCTTCCTCCCAAAAAAATGATGGCTCAACTTGCGCCATAATCCCATAATCCTCAACCTTGGGCTCAGAATATCTGCATCAGTTAAGAATTTTTTCCAATCATGGGGTACTTACTTATACAGAATCTTTTACATATAATCAGGCCAAACTATCGGCCATTTTGGATCAGGAGCGTTTGAAAGATTACCACCCTAGGCGGATCACACCTGTTTTTGAGCTTTGTCTGATTTTAGCAAAATTTATCTTCAAATTAGGAATGAATATGAGCAATATTTTCATAACTAGGTTCTATTGATTTGCAATAAGATAGATCAAGAAAAAAAGTATACTACTTAAATATGCCAAAAGAAAAAACAGAAGTCATTTTAATGATTTCAATGTATTGATTTTCCTTTTAAGTGAATGAACGTGTTGGCATTTTATACAGTTTTTTTTTTTTTTTTTTCAAAAAATGTTTTGAGAAGGTTTATGAATCTTCATGTGTAAGTGCAACCTTGGTAAATGCAGCCTTGTAAAAAGCAAAAGTGGCACGATTACTTAAGAATCACAGTATAGAAGCCTCACCAAAAGTATAGCACCGTTGCCACTAAACGCTCCAAAAAGTAATTTCATTTTCTGAACATTTGTTTTATCAAACTATGTCACCACAGTTGTGAAAATGTCCATATTTTTGTTCATTATTTAGACAGTGAATGGATGCATCTATAAAACGTTCTAGGCAAAACAATCTTTCTTTTAGACGTGATACTGAATGTTGCAGGGGCGGATACATATAGAATTTCGGGGTAGGTAATGCAGAAAAGTTTTCGGTCCGAACATTTTTTGGAACTGTTTGGGTGTCAATAAAAAGCACCAAATCGAACAGGAGTAAGGCGCTTAATAGGACATTATTTCATTTCAGAAGCAATGAAAGAAAGTTTTAATTCAAATATTTACTCAAACAAATAATTAATAAATTTTTAAAAATTACGGAAAACACTTGCATTTTATTCATGAAGTATTTGAACGCAATGTGTAATAATATATTTGAATGATATTCTACATTTATCTATTGCTATTATAAAATTATGATTGTAGATAATAATGATGGATGGTTAATATTATCAACGGTTTAGAGGGGGGCATGACTCCCAAGTATCCGCCCCGGAATAATGCTTAAATCAATACGAAATCTTTTAAAATATTTTACTGTGAGTTTAGATATTGGGTATGAGTAACACAATTTTGGACCTTTTCCAACTCCGGCATTTATATCCAAATTTCGGGGATTTTTTCCTAAAGGGGATACCATAAAATATATTCTCGACTTTTCATGCATTTAAAACGAAAGTTTTTAAAGTGAACATATTTTATTAAGAAATATTTCTTTCAAAGTATGTAACTGGCACTGGCTAGTCTTGCTTTTATGAAGCCATTTATTTGATGTATTTATAATACACCATATTTCTATTTCCACTTGTGAAATGTCAGCAGTGATTTTTCTTGCGAGACTTTTTCCAAAATAAAGTAGAACTAGATATGATTTTAAAATAAAGTATCGCTTAGGAACAATTGCTTTTATTGTAATAAAATATTAAGAAAAAATTTTAGAATTTCGATAGTTGGTAATAAAAGCGTTCAAAAATGTTTTCGGTTTTAATCAACATCATGAGTTTAACTGAAGTGTAAAAATGAATTTGTATTTGGTAAATTCCTTTAAAAAAATTTAAACGAGATTTTTTTAATTCATACTACATAATTGCACATAGATAATGCAATAAAAATTTTTTTTTATCATATCTATTATTTTTGTAGCTATTCGTTAATGAACTGCCTTGTCATCATGTGAATATTTAAGCATTTGGCACAAAATCAAGTCACGAATTGCCCATTAGCCTTTGCTTGCTTGTTGGTTTTTTTCTTTTTTAAATTTTTCTCATCTTTGCTTCCCCATTTGTAAACTATTATTTTCAATTAATGTATGTTCATAATGCATGTGTGAAAATGTAGCTATGCCAGAGCAAATGTGTGATTTTTTTTTTCCTTTTCTATATTATTTTTTTTTAATTTATTTTTTTTTTTACATGAATATGTTCAAATACCTTCAAACGAAATTTTTAAATTTTAATCATATGTGTTGCTGTTTGTTTACTTTTGACGCTTAATGTAAATTTTAAATATGTATGCGTACTTTCTTGTAACGTAAGCAACTTTGTCCGATATATACTAACCTTAAAATTTTCGATGTTAATTTCTGCCACCAATACTTAAATTTAAACAAAATATACAAATGAGCCAACACGTTACAATCATAATTTTTAAATTCACTTGAATTTTGCATAATTTCTGTTTCTAAATTTGAAACATTATTTAACTTACGTGTTCCGATGCTTGTATACAATCAGGCACTATGATTAAAAATTAATAATGCTCTAGTCTTTTTTTTCTAAATTTTTAATCATCAAAAAAAAACATGAATACCAGCTTGCGACTCTAATTTTGAAACTTAAAAAAAAGTGCATAATCCAATCGAAAGCATATTGAAACGTTTAAATAATCACTATAGATGCTTGTATACTTACTCGGACTTTACTTTAAAATTAAAAGACTCTGTAATTATATCATGCGTTGCTGTGACTTACGATTTAATTAGACTAATGCTGACTTCGAATTTTAAATAATCACACCGTATACTTGTATACTTTCTGAGGCAAAGTTCAAAATTTAAATAAAATTCCTGATTACCTTGTGTAACTGACTTAAAAATTAAAAGAATGTTTATCGATTTCCTGCATGTCTGAAAATAATGAATATATTGGTGAAATGCTACTAGCTTCAAAGTTCAAAAAATCACTATAGTTGTTTGTATACTTTCCAACGCTAAGTATAAAGTTTAAACAACATTCCAGAATATGTTCTGGCGCAAAGAATGCTTATTGATTTCTTGCGTATTTGAGAATAATGATTTAACTAGTCTAAGGCTAGCTTTAAAGTTCAAATAATTGCTACTGATACTTGTATACTTTCTGAAGTTAAGTGTATAAATTAAACATCTTTCCAGAATACAATTTGGCATAAAGAATGTTTATTGATTTCGTCGATATCAAAGAATAATGATTTATCTGGTCTAAGGCTGCCTTCAAAGTTCAAATAATCTTCGTAGATGCTTGTATACTTTCTAACTCTAAGTGTAAAATTTAAACAACATTCCAGAATACGTTCTGGTACAAAGAGTGTTTTATGATTTCCTGCCTACCTAAGAATAATGATTTAATTTGTCTAAGGCTAGCTTCATAGTTCAAATAATCGCTACAGATGCTTGTATACTTTCTGATGCTAAGTATAAAGTTTAAACAACATTCCAGAATATGTTCTGGCATAAAGAATGTTTTTTGATTTCCTGCCTAACTAAGAATAATGATTTAATTTGTCTAAGGCTGCCTTAAAAGTCCACATAATCTTCGTAGATGCTTGTATACTTTCTAACTCTAAGTGTAAAATTTAAACAACATTCCAGAATATGTTCTGGCACAAAGAATGCCTTTTGATTTCCTGAGTATCTAAGAATAGATGGAAGTGTTCTAAGGGTAGCTTGAAAATTCAAATAATGACTATACGTGCATAGTACAAATAAAGTGGTATAAAAGAGTTAAAAGAGTGCTGAGTTTTTAACTCTTTTATACTACTTTATTTGTACTTTATGCACGTTGTTGTCATTTTTACTCATTTCCTAGTACAAAGTTTTCGACTGCTTTTTTACAAATGACTATACGTTCTGATGCTAAGTATAAAATTTCAATAACATCCCAGAATACCTTCTGGCACTGACTTTAAAATTGAAAAAATGATCACCATCGTCCTTTTCTCTGTGAATAAAAATTTAATTTCTGATCACGCTCTACTATAGTATTTTAACGTCTGGGACCGTAGGCGTTCCGAAAAATATCTGATCTGTTTATTTTAACTGTGTGATGTACGACTTCGCCCATAAATTCCAAGGTGATGTACGAGCGTTGGTGACAGATACGAAAGTGATGTACAATTTCACTGAATGTTGGCCGATAAGCAAATGGAATGTTAAAGTTTATCGGTGTTAATCAATAGACGTTGTCAAATGTACTCCTGTTTCGGCGATCGAAGACAGAAATACCATTCGCAGAAATTAGATTGTTTAGGGTTGATGCGCATGCGTAGTAGTGAAGGAAAAATCTTGCGATGGGCTTATTTGTTTATAAATTTATGTAAAATGTATTTGTTTCAATGGCAATAAGTAAATTTCGCTGTGTTGTATCGCTCATTTTATTTTGGTATTTGTGTTTGCATTTTTCCACCTTTGCAGCAAACGAGAAAAACGAAGAACTTTTTTTTTTACTACTAAGAAATTGAAGTGAGTACTAAAAGGTCAATGGCGGCCAATAAATGTTTCCAAATACAAAATAAATAAATAAATAAAATACTTCGAAAAATCATAGAATCGCGGATATGTGTTTTTCTTTTTCCTTTGAATTTTATTGATAAATCAAGCCCAAAAACGAAATGTATTCAAGAAATATCAATTAATATATGATCATTGTATTTTCGTTACGCTCGGGAATATCATTAAAAAATAGAGAATATTAGTTTTTCACTTCACTGATCAAATTTTCAAATCATTAGCGCTCCTCGTCAATAAAAAAAGGAGGGGGGAGCAACTGCTGTTCTCTAGAAATTTAACATGCTTCCAAACATGAAACTGTAAACAATGTGAAATATGAATTAACAAAATATAAACAAATGCTCGTCATAAATCTCCAGCTCCAGATATACCGTGGCTGTAGCAACTTAACTATATATTTGTGCACGCTTTTGAATTTCAGATTTTTATTTACATTTTTTTATTTTTGAAAGGAAACAAAATTGTTTTCTTTTTCAGCCTTTTTCATTTAATGAAATATTTTACTGACTATTATTTGTTTTCCACATTTTGTAACCTTTTTTTTTTAATTTTTTTAACCTCCTTTCCATTTTGTAAAAAATATGCTTTCAGTGTAGCTATAGATCTCAAATGACAAGCCTCCGTGCCCTCTTTTCAGAATTGTGGATTAAAATATTGCTAAATATTTTCCTTGACAAAAGATAAAGCCTGGTGATTATTTATATTACAAAGTTGACTATTTAATTAAAAGTGTCAACTGGACACTGCCGACTAAACTATAAATTTTAGTTTTTAGAACTATTAAGACTGAAAAAAGAAGTTGTTAAAACTGTTTATATTGTATCGTAAAAAATGTTATTTAAAAATTTAAGGATCCCTGGCGCATGGGAAATTTTAGAGCTCTAGCTACATGGAGAGCACAGATCCGGAGCTCTCCAGTTTCTAGCTCCTCCTTCAGCTCCGAGTCCCTGTTATTGCTACATTCATACAAATGTGAATGATTGATTATAATAAAAATAAAACAATGTGTACAAATCTTTATACTTTAGCAATTAATTACGTTCTACCGACATCAGATTTCTTTCATCTGTCTTATTTATGTTACTGTTGTTGCCCTAATTGCAAATTTAACGATTCAATATTGCGTAAAAATATTTTATTTCATCTGCAAATGTTAGACTTCGCCTGTTTTAGGTTTGGAAAATTAAGCAGATAATTGCGGACTAATGGTCGCGGACCAATGCTCGGATGATATTCACACCAATTAAGCTCGGATATGGATGACCGACTTCATTTTAAGTCGAGTTGTTTAGTCATTATTCCACTTTACTCCTAAGTTTTGTTTTCTTATGTAGGAAGAAGTTTCTGTTTTGCTACGATGCTTCTTTCATTTGTAAATATTTATACATTTTTTACCTTCTGAAATTTAGTTTTTTATTTCCAAATGTCAAAATCTGTTGGTTCAGGTTCATTATATTGATTTTTATTAATGTGATGGCTTTTAGTACTTTTTTAACCTATTTCCCACAGTTCTTCTTCATTAAACGTTTCTCGGAGAGCATCAGCTGGCTCTTTATTTTTGCTAAAAATGTTTCGAGGAATGAATTTAATCACACTGCATATAGGAGAATATCAGTAATCTAATAGGGTTGGCAAAAGTCCTCGTATTTGAATGAGGAATAATATTAACTGGCAAATTTTAAGCTACAGTCAGATAATAGCTGTTTAGGGTAAGATTTGTTTAAAATCGTTATAGATTTTACAACGTATGCTTAACTTACAAAAAAGATGCCACGCATTCATAACAACTTTTTTTTTCAATGAATTAAACAGAAGCTTCCAGAACAACAAAGGTATTGACATTGTCTTGAAATGTCAGAGTCATCATGGACTTCTTTTCGTCTTGTTCTAATTTGAGTTATTTTTTCATTTGTTATTTTTTTTTAATTCTTTGTTCCTTTGTAGTGCAGTGAACTCATACTGTTTGGATTCAAATCCGAAATAAAGCCAAATATTACGCACATTTTAATGAAAAGTGGCTGCATATCCTTTTCGAAGAAAAAAATATGTCTGAACTTGTGCTTAAGCGTTTTTGAAGAAAAGAAATTAGTAGTGTCTTAAGTAACGTAATTTTCGAAACTTAACAACTGTAATGTTTTAAAAATTTCAACGATGAAGGTTTCCATGTTCAGGGCATAAAAAAAGTTTTTCTGTTTTTAAGTTATCAGATGAGAAAACTTTAATCTCGCTCTCCCTTTTTCTAAAACTCGATAGTTCGATCTTCTCTTTCTAAAAAGCTCTATGTCTTGAAGTTTTATTTTTTCGACAATGTTGATATTTTCACTGCAGAAAACGTCCATACAATGTGTTCCATTATCTCAAAAAGCGCGATATCTGTAAGCTTTTTCCTTCAAATACTTGAATATGTTTATTGTATTTTTCTTAAAAACCGAAATGGACTTATCTTGGTCACTTTCAACATCTTTATTTTCAAAAGCTCTTATCTCCTAACCAGTTTTGCCTTGAAACTTAATCTTGAAAAATAAATTAGTTTTCATTTCAATTTGTTTCTTCACAACCTTATACTTTCGATTTATTTATTTATTTATTTATTTTTTAATTTTAAATTAAAGTGAATTTTTGCTCTCGGAGGTAACAAAATCTGCAGCATGTTTTTTTTCTGTTGGATTAGGATTTCTTTAGGATGTCTGGTTTAGGAACTTGTAATCCAAGTTTCTTGCATTTCATGTTCTAAAATGAAAACTTGAACAATCCTTAGTTTTTTCTATTTTTATTTAATAAATCCTTTAAAGAGTTGTCCCGGAATTTTGCAGGGAATTTCATAATTTTCTAATTAATATTATTTTGGTCTTCATTCGTTGAAGCTTTAGTTTCGTGGCATGATGCCAGTTCCACAGATCTAAATTCTTTGCTCCTAATTATGAGCAAACCAGCAACGGAAGTAGCCCTTCTTGTTGCCATTTTTCTAGCGGAATTAATCAAAATTCTGAAATAAAAGCATAATAGCGGCAGTTACGAATTATTTATGCGGATTTTCTCCCAGTGACATGTTTACTTTTTCGATCCAGTTATAGAACTTGTTTCATCCTACGATTTGCCGATTCTCGTGAGCCTGTTTTACTTCATGGATTCTGTGGTTCGGAACTACTTGAAATTTCTGCTTCAGTTTCAGGGATGATGGGTCAGCCAAGGTTATTTATGGTAATGTGGTTGATTATGATTTCTGTTTTGTTTTCCCTTTTTCCTTTGGGAACAGAGGTCTTTGAGAGGCGTTTATTTGTTTATGGTGGAGATTTATCGCCGGGTAACGTCGCGCCCACGCTGGTGAGTTTCACTCCTGTAGAACTGGAACAGCTCATTCACGTGTTTGCAGATTCTCTTCGATGATTTTGTTTTGTGTTTCTGAATGGTTCTGCTTGCTGTGTGCAATGAAAAAATGAAACTGAGAATGCTTTCTCTGAAACACTAACCAGGGAACTACACGAATAGAAAAATAAATAATCTGTTATCGAAAAATTTTCACAAGGTCTTAAGGTCTGCCGAAATTTTAAGAAAAGCACCAAATTTTAAGACTTGGGCGGGAAACTGATTGCGCAATTTCACCGTCGTCATCAATCAGGGGTGCCTACAGGCACCCCTGAACAGGGGAGGGATTATTGCGCAAAATGCGCCATCAAAATTTTGGGGGGACTTCTGAATTATTTATTTATTTATTTTTTTATGTTTGTTTTATTTCATTTTGTTTATATTTTATTTTATTCATTTATTTAGCTTGTGTGTGAGTGTGTGTATGTCATTGGAGTAGCACAGAACTTTTCCAATAAAATAATAATTAAAAATAAATAAATAAAAAAAATATTTTTAAAAAAGATAAAATAAAAAAGAGAACTAAAAAATAATAAAGGAAAAGAGGGTTGAGTTTTTTTTGAGGGGGGGGGGGGTTGGTTGCGCCATTGAACTTGTGTGGATAGGCACCCTTGAGCATCAACTACAAATTGTGCGAAAGATGTATTCCATTACTCATTAAAACTCGCTATGTTTGGCGACTTTTCGAAAAACTTTATGACCTCATATTTCGATAACGGGAGCAGAGGGAAAATAAAGTATGTGTCTAAAAACTTGTTTGACAATGCTGTTTCCATTGCTAATTACTTTTTTTTTATTACGCAATTGTGTGGTTTCTTGGTAAGAAATACATTCTTGTTCGGTATCTGATGAAATTATGAAACGTATTATAATTTTGGTCGGAATTTATTTTGCTCCATTGCCACAGAAAGGGTGGAAAACGTTAAAACCTTAAAAGATAATTTTAATTCAAAAACGAATAAATCAAGTTGTTTGAAACGAGAACAATTCTACCATGGGAAGATAAAAGGCAGTATAAGCAGAAATGATATTTAAAAAAAAAAAAACGCGTTTTTAATTCATACAAGCAATAATGTTGGGCCGTAATAGTAGCGGTGGTCATTTACTGTTAGGCCGAAGCCTTCAGTTGTCTATCCAGAGAAATGTTGGAAACAGCAAGCTTGTACAATGAAGCTACAGGGTGTCATG
This sequence comes from Uloborus diversus, assembly GCF_026930045.1. Lineage (NCBI taxonomy): Eukaryota > Metazoa > Arthropoda > Arachnida > Araneae > Uloboridae > Uloborus > Uloborus diversus. The sequence goes on from NC_072737.1 coordinate 39,498,673, forward strand.
AAATAGATTGACTGTTTTCAAAAATTTATAACAGTATAAAACAAACACAACATATAAAACAAAATTCTTGCAGAAAATTCATGTGATAGGCCGTAATTTTTTTCCGTTATGAATTCAAAATATTTTCAACAGATTGCGCTTCAGATACTACGTTCATAAATCAAAGAGGGAGAATTGAAATTCACCGCTTTTTATTTCCGATTGCAACATGTGATTGTACCCGAACGTAGACACTTTGAAAATATTATTATGTAATTTTGTTCATAGAAATTTTTTCCCGAAAAATTACGATGTAATTTTCATCATTTTTTTAATTATTATTGAAAGGCTTACTATTTGCATTGTCATCTGTTGAACAATTTTTGAACTAAAATTTGCAACTCTGGAAGGAAAAAATTTACAGCCCGCCATTTGAATATTCTGCAGGAATTATTATTATTATTATTTTTTTATCAGTCACCATTTTCCTGTAATACAGTTTGGAAAACAGTCAGTCTTTTTCAGGATACCCTGTAAAATACAATAGATGACAAAAAATGGCAAATAAATAAATAAAAATGAAAACTGTGCAGTTATCCATTGTCTTCCCAGGGAACAATTTATGCAGTGAGAAGAAAAGAGATGTAAGTGGCAAAATTTAAAATTTGGAGATAACCAGTACACATTGTATGTAAACCTCTCCTCTGTCTTGTCGCAAGAGATGGTACTAGTAGCCCTAGTACTTGCTGCTATACAGCGTGATTTAGAAAAAAATTCAATGAAAGCCTACCTTGGATGTTATCTTTAAACGCGTTTTACTCAAAACTTGAAAATGTCCACTTGCATCCCTTTGCTTCTCATTGCCTTCACCAACTTTCAAACCACATTACTAAGGCACCCTCCTAGCATGATGATATCCAGACATGTAAGAGCTGCTTGATCCCCCCCCCCTACCCTGTAGAAAATTTTGCCTTCCTATTAGCAAACCTCAACCCAATCTTCTCGTTAAAAGTAATGGCTGTGCTAGTGCTTAATAGTTTGTGTATTTCTAGCTTCTATCGATAAATGCGATCATTTTTGTACTAACAGAATACAATTTTCTATCACATCAAATAAAATTATTTTAGTTTACATTTTATTAAATTTAACAATAAGTTTAAAAATAATGCAAATTTGGAATGAAATAAAGTGATTGGGAAAAGACAAATAAAAAAATATGAATCTTAGTAGCGTTGGGAAAAAAAATATTCCTTACAAACGTAAAAATGTTCTTCAGTAGTTAAACAACCATTTAAAAGTCAAATCCAAATAATTCAAATGTCAAAAATTAGGATTTCCCCTAAATCATTGTGTATCAGCAATATCATTTATTACGTACGATTGGAAAATTAGACTGTCATGAACCCCAAACCAAATTTAAAAATAGATTCAATTACAGTGTGAAACTATTAGTAACTGTCAATTTACATAAAATTATGACGGCAACAAGACACCATGCAGAAAAATGTCAAATATCTGAAGCATTTTTTGAACAATGTAGACGAAGAACATACGAATCTAAAAATACGTGTGAAACAAAATGCTAATTAATTAAATGTTTCTGAAAACATACTTAGTCATTAATCACATTTCCCCCGTGACAGAAAAATTAAATCGCTACGAAATCTATTTTTATGAAATTGAGTTTGTTTAAACTGAAGACAAAGAAAAATCTGCGTATTAAGCGCCGAAGCATTTTTTATGCCACCGTTTGGTGCATCTAATGCCGCCAGGGAATTCTTCCGCTGTTTTCTAGAAATTAGAATTCATTTTTTCCATTAATATGTATGGAATAAAGTAACGCATTTTGAAGTATTAAATACAAAAGTAATGTTAGTTAAAATTTCGAGATTTGCGTTCCCGAGTTTTTGTACAGATTGTGGGTTTAACAATATCTACTAATATTGAAATAACTCTTGATCCCTTTTTTGTATGCACGGATTTTGTTTTTTCCCGAGACTGTTGAATTTTAAAAAACGCATTGCTTTCAATTTATTCTGTGTGTTTGCTGCTGCTATGAAAATTGTCAATATAGAAAGATTTATTCCGGTGTTTCGGCAAGGCTTACAGAAACAAAATAATTATTTCTTTAAATTTAAAATTTTCGTGTGGAAAAGTGTTTTACAAGTTAGATTTATAGTTCGGTTTGTCAACTGAATATTTTTGGCTCATTTGAATTGGCTGTAGATTTTGTTGCCAGATTTAATTTCGCATTAGTAAAAGATGTTTCCTTCGAAATACGCAACAGAGCATTTGCTATGTGTTTCATCAATTTTAAAGGTATTTTGCTAAAGAAAATATATGCGTAAGCGTATAATGCGCATATTTAAGCGTAAATACGGGTTTTAGAACTAATTTATGCTATTTGTTCGCATAAAAATTCAACGCGATGACTATGAGTAGGATTTTCTTTTTATTTTTTATTTTTTTCTATTCTTTTAAAAGTTATTGTTCTTTTGGTACGATAAAGGTGAAGATTCATTGTAAGACGAAATTATTGTAAACAACTTAAATGAAGCTCAAAAAATACAAGTTATTTGCAAGCTCACGAGTGTTTTGGGCTTCCAATAAACATCTATTTTAATGCTGAAAATTTGAGGTGGTTATGGATTTATTTGCTAACGACAAACGCCAAAGCGTCAGTAATGCGTTACAATTAAGGATGCCCGAATGAATTGAAAACAATTCTTGTATTAGGTGGAAGAAGCAAATGTTGTTTGTCTAAAAACACCATTAATTCTCCAAAGAGTTTAATGTCTCTTTTATAGAATAATACTCGCATTATTCACTAGTATTCGGTACTACGTTGTAACCTGACCTGAAAGTTAATGCAATATTATAAATACATCAATGTTTCAAAATCTCAACCTGAAGTTAATGCAATATTATAAATACATCAATGTTTCAAAAGTTCGGCAAATTGTGACTGGCGATTAGAAAATTTGAAGGCAGAATTGCAATATTGCAAACATTTTTCATCCTTCATTTATGATACAAAATATCTCTTCATATTAGATGTGGGAATGTCTCCTACTTTCCGCCAATACGAAATCCCCCCCCCCCCCGTTTTTCAGTTTCAACCTTACCTTTAGATATGTTTAAGAGAATAGGAAATTTCAAATGTCGACGAAAAGTAGGGAGAGCCGTTGAGGGTACGTATCTTTGAATATGTTTTTTTTTTTTAATTGTTATTGGGTAAAATTCGGAGCATCATTTGGAATATTGAGAGTTCCCCCACTGTCACAAATTTGCATTCGCATATACAGATTCGACGAGAGGCGATGTCAGCCTAGTCGGAAATTAGGTGACCGGACCTGGGGGGGGGGGAATCCGGCGACAGTGACGCAAAGAAAAAGAAAGGAGGAAAAGAAGGAAAGAAGAAAGAAAAATGGGGGGACTCCGAATAAGAGAAAACGTAAAGATTAAGTGAAATTTACTGTTTTAATATTTACTCTTATGGCCCTTCAACTTGTTTTCTGGTAAGCAGTTTTATTTTATTTTTTATTCCCCACTTTTTCCCCTTTTTCCTCCCCCTCCCTTTTTTTCTTTTGCCCACTTTTTTCTTCTTTCCCCCCTTTTTCTTTTCCTTCTTCTTTTTGGGCCAGGTGACATTATTGACAAGGGACCCGCCTTGGCTCTCAGCAGCCCCGCGCGTATGTGTCATTAAATAAAAACTCATGTTTTTCAATTCGTAAAGAGGCATGCAGTAGTGCATCCATTTTCTTCATCTCCATTTTTCTCATTATGTGGACGAAAGGTTAATTGGAAGCAGGGTCGGATACAAGGGATGGGGCGATCGCCCCTCGCTTGAAGGAATCTCCTCCGGTAATTTTTCAACATTGAAATTCAAAAAAATGTGATTTTAGACGAGTTTTAATGATCTTTGAGAACTGAAGTTTGCGTATATCCCCCGGAAATGTTTCGGAATTGAAGTGTGAAACCTTTGTAATCATTTTTGGAAACTTTGCATTTTACATAATAAAAAGTAAGAACTAAAAACCAATTGCTCCTCCCTTGAAACATTTTTGAATCAGCCCTTGATTGAAAGTACTTGTAGACATAACTTATTAGGTTGGAAAACAAAATAGATACATGAAGCATTACATCTTTCGAGATTATGCGAAGCCGTGATTTGTTTTTCAAGGGTTTCATCAAAAACGAAAGGACCTAAAGCACATGGTATCCTATCTTTCATTACGTAGATGATTAATAATTCGAATGAAATATTCCTCAAAAGATTTAAAAGGCGATTGAACTCTTGCCTGTTAAGTATTCTGGGAATCACCTTTTGATTTATATCCGGTTTAAGAGTAGGCCGTTAAAAGCCCTGAATTTCCATAGATGCTATCGTCTTAAATATGATACTCAATAACTCATATGTTTTTCTTTTGCAAAGTTTCGTAACATTGACGAATGGCAGAAAAATTCGTTTTTTGATGAAGTGCGGTTTCATTTTTGTTGCATTTGAAAAAGTTCGATGTTCGATAAATAAGCTGTTAAACTTCAAACCGGAACATTTCAAGGTTATTTAAACAAAATTTATTAGCACATTTGAAACGGGAGGAAGTTTCTGGGGAAAGAAGTTTAGAAAATCGTAATCTGCCGGCAAAGTTGTCCAAAAAGATTTTCTACTTCTGTTTTCGCATTTTAAGAAAATTTAAATACGTATTTATTCTAACCAGGGGTGGACTGGATCCCCCAAGAGAGTGCCAACCTCGACTCTCAAAGAACGCACAGATTTGAGGGTGTAAAAAAAATAAATAAATAAGTAAATAAATAAAAATTAAAGGCGCACAGGTTTGAGGGCGAAAAAAAAAAAAAAAAAAAAACGAACGTGCACAAGTTTGAGGACGCAGAATAAGAAACGGTGAATGCGCACCGGTTTGAGGGCGCAAAGAAAAAAAATGGTGCACAGGTTTGAGGACGCATCGGCCCGCGGGCCGGTGGTTCAGTCCTGGATATAACAACGTTTCATTGCGCAAAGCTTACATATTACTGCAGACACGGGGTTTCAAGGAACCTCTTTTTCAATGCAATGAAGTGTGAATGAAGTGATAAAGGTCTCGGTTGACTTAGCAATTTGCAAATTTTGTGTGATTAAACGTTGGTGTATCTTATTTTACTTTTGAAGTACAAAGATATTTATCGAGTTCTTATATTTTATACTATACCAGTAAAATGGTATTTAACTGTGCATCGCGTAAACAAGAGCTTCATTTATGTCATTAATTTACCGGAAGATTTGAATTTTCAATGTAAATTTTGTTAATGTTTCATTAAAATATGTATTGAGTAGCAATCTCTCCCCTATACCTCCCTTACTCAAACTATTACCATTGTTTCTGACCCTTGAAACGGTTGCAGTGAACTTCTCTATAATAGCGCAATTTCAGAAAACGTTACATGAATTGAAATCTCTAGTAAACCAACTTATTTAGAAAGCACTTCAGAAATCTTTTTTCTAAAGGGAGGGTAGGGTGTCTGCTATATTCCTATCCATTCGTATGCAATATAAATTGAGTATAATAAACAATGTACCGAGAAAGTAGCTTTGAATTAATAATAAACACTTCTAAAAAATAATGTTAAAATTTGAAAAAAAAAATTAATTTTTCTTTATATTAAAATTAACAATGCTGAGAAAAATAAATTACCAATAAAAAATTTCGTTTTCATTTTTAACTTCGCAGAAAGTACCCGTCAATAGCTTCGATTTCTTATGGTGGAGAAAAAATTTACTGTTGCAATGAGAATTAAAGAATTTCATATATTCGTCAGAAAGCAAGCATACAACGTCGAATCGAATTTCTCAACTCTTAGGAGTTCAGTGACAGAAAAAATATTAAATATTGTTAGCGGGTAAGATTACTTACTAATTAATGCACGAATCTGAACAGTTATGTCCGTATTTCTTAGAAAAAAAACACCGCTTACTTTTGCAGTTACATGTTGGTAAAAAATATCTGACGCGTGGCTCAGGGGGAAACGTATTTAATGAACCTTGTTTTAATGAATCCTCAGCGAAGGACAGCAAAATCCCGGTTATAGCTATCATTTGTATCCAGTTTTGCAAAAAAAAAAGTCCAAACTTACAAAATAAACGCACGTTATTTTCACTGGTAGTTACACAAAATTAAGCAAATATGTGAACATTGCGAGCTAAGGGCCATTCATTAATCACGTAAGGGTCCCGAGGGGGAGGGGGTTGGTAAAATCTCTACAAATCCTTACTTTTTTTTTGGGGGGGGGGGGGGTTCAAACCTATTCTTACGCAATATTTTCCAAGTCGATATTTTACATTTGAAATAGCGCGGTCAAGTGGTTTGACAGGGATCATATTTCATTTGCGTCTGGAAAGTAAAAACCGTATCAGGATCAGCTGTTTTTTTATTTGTTTTACAAATAATGAATAGTGTAAAATATAATAAATAAATTGCACTATGTATGGCATGTTTTATTTTTGATTTGTATCGCATCATATGCAAAAAAATGTCGAAAAAACATTCAGTCTAAATTCCAACTTTTTAGTAAATATTTCTTTACACAAAAAGGTTTAATTTAACAATAGTGAATTTGATTTCGATTCCAGTGATGAAAGAGTCGTAATTTTATTATTTTGAAAAAAGAAAAATAGAATCTTACGTAAGAATGGACGGGTGGGGGGGGGGGTTAAAAATCTTACGGAACCTTACATGGGGGGGGGTCGAAAATTGCCAAAAACATCCTTACGTAATTAATGAATGACCCCTAATACCTCGCTGGGAAAGATTTCACAAAAAGTCTCGAAATCATGTTTTTGTATGAAATTTCGTTTATTCGACTTTAGTAGTCTTTACCTGAAAAAGGCCGGATTTTCGAACAAAACCCCGAGACTTCTGTCGGTGTACTTCACTTGGTGGTAAAAGAAAGATTGGATTACAAATGACCAAAAAAGTCTAAAATAAATTAAATGTGATGGATTATTTAGAATAGTTACTTTGTCACTTGTAAAAGCTTGTGAGGAAATTTACAACAAGAATAAAGCGAAAAAAAAACTTTCTAAAAAAAAAGTCCTAGCCAATAAAAAGTATTTGTTGATAATGTTATTTTTTTCCCTCACTCAAAATGTTTCTCCTTTCTAAAATAACTTGTAAATAAAAAATGTCTGGTATTAAATGTTTAAATTTATCAGCCGGATCCCGAATCATTTCAAAAATATGGCAAACCTAACTATGAGTAAATTTAAGACATATCGAGAAGAGATATTCAAATCTCTTTTAATTTGAAAGCATTTTGTATTTTTGATACAGTAAGAATCACTAAACACTAGTTAAGTGCATGTAAAATGCCTCCAGCCAATTGTTAAAAAACACAGAAAAATGTTTTATGATTGATTATGTAAAATTAAGCCTAAGGTGTTCTTTTAACTAGCGTCCTTATTCCCGATTTGATGCCACTCGATAACAACTAAACTTGACTCGGATATTAATCTGCATTATTAGCATTACCTGTTTGAGCAACTGATATTTTATAAAGCATCAACTAATGTCCAGTGATGCTGCTACAAATAGGCGACTTTATTTAGGTCAGTAGACTATTTTGACCAAGTGCACAATTAACAAGAGTATAATTTCTAATTTTCTGTTTAGTACTTAAAATTTCATGTGTACGTTGCAATTAGGTTCAAAATATGTTTAAGTAGAAATTTGCAGTAATAGAATAAACAGTGTATGCTACACAATTTGAACTTGCTAGAATTTCAACAAAAGTTAACGCACAGCCAAATAATTGCTAAAATTTGTTTTATTTATTTTTCTTTGATATCCTTGTTAATGTTGCTATGGAATAAACATCATTCGGTATTACATTTAGCTTATCGTATTAAATTGAAAAACATATAGCAGTTTGTGCAAAAAGAGTAAATACGTTTCTTTTAAGTATAACGTAATTTTCGGGTTACATTTTTTGTTTTGTTCATACCACTAATTTTTACAATTTTCAATTTTAACAACTTAAGAGAAAGCTGATAAGGTAAAAGTGCCTCACGGCTTATACACACAAATAAATTCTTAAAGCTGACATTTTTAAATAAACCAAAATTTAAAGCATTACCAGTTTGCTAAAATGATTTAGAATGAGTTTTTCTCTTAAAAAAAAAAGGGAAACTCATTCTAGATATTTTACTAAATTTGTAATGCTTCAAACATTCGTTTCACTTAACGATTTCGGATTTTAGAACTGATTTTTGGGTGTCAGCTTTAGATCACTTTACCTTATAGATATTTCTCTGTTAAATTAGTGGTAGGCATACGAATAAAATGGGTACAGAAAAGAAAAGATGGATTAATAATAATATAAATTTGTATTCATGTGTTCATTACAGGATTATACAAACCATACAAACAACCATAAGAGTTGATTTAAATTATTGCAATGGTGTGTTATCTGAATGATGGTTTAGTGCAAGGGTTCCCAACCTTTTTTCTGTTGCGAACCCCTTCCACTATTTTGAAGAAATTCACGAAACCCTAGTCAGAAACAAGTGCATAACAAGTAACGAAAGCCTCCCCCCCCCCTTCTTTTTTGCAAAATAATTTTATGACAGGTTTTCCTTTACTCTAATTATGACACAAAAAAGTAACAACACTACCAAAAATATTTTTTGTTCTTTGCTACAAGAGTAGCTTGCTGCACAAATGGGGTCATTTCCAAAATTTTAAAAGTATTTTTTTCTGAAAGAGCATGCTTAAAAACATAGGATCTGACCATTTTTTGATAAATTTGTTTACGCTTAATATTTGTAAAAAATTACTTAAATCGGAACGCTTTCATTGTTTATGGCCTCTGCCGATGTCATCACAAATGATGAAATGCCATTCAGTGTTGCCATTTACAGTGCAAAATATTTAATTCGCATTTTTACTCATGTGTATTTGCAATGATATGGTTGATAGCAAGCGTAGAGCGCAATTTTAATTCGCTGCTTGATTATCATAACGTGGAAACGTAGTAGAAAGATGCGGCAAAGTGCATCATTTGTGACGTCATCAAGACCACGCCTTGTTTGAAAAATCGGAAATTTAAAAAAAATAAATTTAAAAAAAAAACTGTTGGGAAAATGAAAATATTTTCTGGGACCATGTTTTTTTTTATTTTTATTATTATTATTTTATTGCTCATTCCATCCATTTCATTGACTTAAATTTGTACATTTGACTAAAGGAAACCACCCCATTATGAAATTCCTTTTTCAGAAAAACGCACAAGTTATGTTGGATCATTTTATTAAATGACATTTTTTTTCTGCGTACCTTATACTGTGGCTAGTTTCGCCTAGGAAATTTTTCTGAGGAAAATGTTTAAGTTATTGATACTCTTCCACTGACGTTTTAGGTTTCTAAACATTCCATCTCTATTGCATCACTAATGCTCGAGGTAGTTTAGATAATGCGAAAGTTATAGTAACAAACGTCTGCGCAATCACGCTTCTACACACTAATGGCACAAAGCAACAGAAACGGGATAGGCCACTCATTTTTCGAAAGTTGATAAAATATTTTTCAAAAGTTCACATATGCTTCTATGCGATTTTTTTTAATGTTTTTTTTTTTTTTTTTCAAGTTTTGATAGAATTTTATCTGATAAACAGCTACAGAGAGAAACTGAAGTGATCGGGTCAAAAATCCACCATTAGAGTTTTATATTCGCGAACCCCCTTTGTATACCTCGGTTGGGAAACAATGGATACTGCACAGTTGTAGAATGTATGGTTCCAAAGCTGCATGCGGCCCCCGTGAGTTTCATGTTTGGCCTTCGAAAAAGTTTTCTCTTGAAAAAATTCATATTTAAATATGTAAATTGCGACAACTTGAAGCACACGAAACAATCCGGATGTTCAAATATATATATATATATATATATGTGTGTGTGTGTGTGTGTGTGTGTTCGCTTTAAACTATTAGCAGTTGTTAACTGTAAGTCCAAATATGAATCTAGCAATATTCAATTACTTTTACGTGAGAAACAAAAGCAAATAGTCCACTCGAATCTGCATCGGTTTTTGAAAATTCTTTTACTCATTACTGGTGTATGTTAGATTTTTAAACCAGTGTGTTATTTTTTCTGATAAAGATCTTCACAAATTGTATCTAAAATACCAAAATGGGTTGTACTTTAAAAATTTCTCTTTTGTAATTTTCATTTGAAGTGGTACATAAATATGTACTTGGTTACTATCCTTGTGTATACAAATCTATTTCATATAGTAACTTCTTACTTTAAATAATAAGTAAGTTGCTTAATATTTTTCCTTAACGTAAATAATGTAGTTGAATAATTAACTGCACCAATACCATTATTACGGCATAAAAATTGCATTAATAGGTTTATCAACTAATGCGGCCTCATTTTTTACTGCCTAATTTAAATTCGGCCTCTAGTCGTTAAAAGGTCCCCCACCCCCGCTGTAGTGCTTAGAAAAAAAAGGAATTTAAGGCCTGCGTGTGAACTTTGGGCCCAGGGCTCATCTATGGTTTGATCAGGTCCTGAGTGAATAGAAGAGACTCCCTTTCAATATTTTTGTTTGGTGTAGTCGTTACAATTTTCTAGAAGGAATGAAGATATTATTTGACTATGTCAAATGAGGCAGTCAGAAGCAAAGGGATGTAAGTGGCAACATTAAAAATTCCGAGATGACTAGTACAAATGGTAGGAGAACCCCTCCTCTATCTTGGGCCAAGAGATAGTACTAGTAGCACTGGTAGGTACAGCAGGGTCCTGTATAGCATGATTTAGAAAAAAAATCAATGAAAGCCTACCATGGATGTTATCTTTAAAGTTGTTTTACTCAAAACTTGAAAATGTCCACTTACATCCCTTTGTTTCTCACTGCCTCAAATAGTCTTTTCCATTGCGAAAGTTTGCGTTTAATGTCACATTTTTTCTTCAACTTTTTTTTAAATGCATTTATTTTATTATTATTATTTATTTTTATTTATTTATTTACCATTGTTCGCTAATATTTCACCGAATTTGCATAAATGTTAAACAAGATGCCATGGTTATGTAACCCTAGAAAACAGAAGAAATTCGCCTATCTCTTTATTAAAATGTGCTTCGCCTTTAAAGTTAGTTTTCCAGTAGCAGCTATTAATAAACACGCATAACAACCTATTATGGCCTTATCTTTAACCTCTTAAAATAATCAATTCCGGATCTTCCTTCTGCACGAATCGTAATTAATGAAAATGCGTTTTTAATTTGACAGAATGAGATAATGTGAATGTCCTCTTATTAAAAATAACTAGAATTTTCATAAATTAATCAATGCAAAGAAACTAAAAAAAAAAAGCGGGTGATGCGCTTTCTCGTTTCTTTATACCTCACCAACTCCTCCTGTCTAACTTCTTCCAAAAAATAATCCGCTTAAAACGTCCCACTAAGAATCCTGATGGTAGTTTTGACTACAGAAATTGATAGGTTGAAGAATTGTTTTATCATTTTTCTCAGACCGTAACTTCTATATGGCTTTTTTTCTCTCTTTAATATTTATGTTGTTTTAATTTAAAGTTTTGTTTTCATACTAAAATATAGTACTAAATATGAAAACTAATCTTTTCAGTGATTGCTAATTCTTTCTAGCATTTTGCTAAAAACTTTTTAATTTTTACTAAATGTGAAATGATGTTTGTGCAGATAAAAGATGGCAACAAATAGCAGGATCATAACCAGACTTTTGTTTCGGGGAGGATTTTCCCAAACACATTTCTCATGAGATGTGTATGATCAATGACATTTGATTTAATTTCTATATTATACTGCTTTTTGTTATAATTGGTAATTTAAACGAGGGGGTGCTACTTTAAGGACATTAACATGAACTTGTGTACAAGATGATGCATATTTTGAATGGAGGGGAAAAAATCTGATGTGCGATACATTTTTAACAACTGAAAAGAATAGATTCTTGTACTCACATATGCGTATTCAAAGTATTACTTCTTAAATTCATGCTTTAAGACACTTATAAAATGCTTCAGCTATAAAGTTTGCCAATTTCAAATTTGTTCTGTTTTGTTTTGCAAGAAATGATTTTTGCAAAAATCACAATAAAAATAAATACTGCACATGAAGCACATTTTTCAAATAAATTTGAAAATTGCTGTACGAATTTTTTTCAAAAAGCTTTGCCGTCAGCGGATCAAAAAAGGTTAAGAAACGCTTTCTAGTCAAATTAATACAAGAGGATCTTAATTTTCTAAAAGAGAAAAGTACAACTTTTTTTTGTTTTTTTAAAGTTATACTCTTGTTAAAATTTTTACATGGTGAACAGAACCAATTTGGTTCGCAAATCATCCTCCAGAGTTCGTACCATGCGTGCAAGATAGTAGCGCACCCTAACGGTGATTCTTCTACCTCCTCTGAAAGTGATTGAAAAGGCACTGTTTAAATTTTTACAGTTCTAAAGTAACTTTATTCATAGAAAACTAATCTTAATGTTTCAGGGGATGAAAATTGCGTTTAAGATATGACGAACGAGGGCAGTGTGGTTTCTTTCCTGGTTTAAAAAAGGCGTTAAGTCAAAACGAGGTCGGACCATCCTTTTACTAGTGACCTAAGGTCAACGGAGTTAAAACCCGTTCTGATTTATTCGCCGAATGACAAACACGAAAAAACTTACGCGGAAGAAAATAGGAAATTAATAATTTTCTGGTTCGACTCAGCGGATTAGGAAAGTTTATTCATAGACACAGACTAAATTTGTATTTTTTGCCGCGCTGTCGGTTAAAGAGATTTCAAATGTTTTTTAAAGCTAAAAGAGTGGAATCGGCTTGATTTGAAAAAATAAATAAATAAATAAGCTATCGTTATTCAGTTAATTTATCATTTTGAGAAGTGTATGGGGTGCGATCAAAATATATTGTGATTTTCATTTTTGAACAATCACGAACTGCTTATTATCTTCACTTGACCACAGTTGATGTTGCTCTGATTTTTCAGAAAACCATGACAACGGTTGTTTTTAATACGTTTGAGCGACATTTTCAGTCATTGTTATAAATCGTCTGCAGTTTAATTTCATTCATATATTTTTTAGGCCTTAACTAAAGCACATTTTACATTAAAACAAATAAAATTAAGTAGAATATACGGTTTTTTCTTTTTTGGAAAAAACGCGTATATAAATGTGAACTTAAACAGCAAAATTTCATCGAAATACAAGATTTCCAGATTACTAATTCCCATCTTATAAGATTGATGAGAAGTATAAGTACATAAAGTTATACACAAAATAATCTTTATGATAAGTGTATTGATGTCAGCCATAAAATCTTTATCTTTATTGCTGCATCTGAATCACCCTTTCTTTTTTTTTATAGATATTTCTCTTATTACCTATCCTAAAAAACCACCAGTCATAATATGACAAAAGCGCAAACTTCCCGACCATTTAAATTCCATTTGCAGAAACAAGAAACTCAACGAGTCGGGTCTTATCGCAACTCGTGATTCCAAAAACATAATTTGATCTCAAAACGTCAAAAATTCAAATCAATGCTGAATGTTTTTTTTTTTAAATTTTTGTTTTTGATTTGTGTTTATGTTTTTAACTACTATTTGTCGTTGCATGCCAAAGTTTAGGCCAATCTTTATTTTGTGTCATTTAAAAAGTGCAGCGTATTTGTTTACATTAATACCAAAACAAAGGCAGAAATACTTCTAAAACTAACATCAGTAATGCATGTAGAAAATGGAAAATGAAATTATTGTTTGGTAAAAAAAAGTAGTTTGTTTCCAAAATTTGATGGTTTACTGATGCATAGCTACTGTAAACAAATTTCTAATGTCAAGCTGAAAAACGCGAAAGCATGGACCTTTTTTAATTAATTTTTATTTTTATATTTATTAGTTCCTTAAAGTGCCTTATTAAAAGAACGGGAAAGCCTTTTTGTATTTTGTTAAAGATACCAGTTTTACTCTTGACCCTTGAGTATCTTTGGAGGGGAAGACATGTTTTTTGAAAAGAATAGAAGCCGAATCATTAAATACATTTTCATTAACAATTGTTTATGAAAATAACCGATTTTATTCAAAAAAAAAATCTTTTCATAGGGTAAAGTAGAAAGAGAGTCTTATATCGCATTGCTGGTTTTTGAAACATATGCTATTTTTCCTCTTTGCGTAAAATTTGAATAAATTTCAAATGTTCAATCTGTGAGCGTTTTTATTACCCGGTTAAGACCTAATCCGTAATCCAAATCTTTCCTCATGCCGTGTGCTTCCTTTGAATGGGATTACGACAAAACAATTCATCACCAACCGATGCCAAAACCACTACATGAGCGTCAAGAATACGGTTGGACAACATTACAAACCACGGATACAGTGACACTACAAAATGTGTGAAATGTATTTGATCACAACTTAGATCGGATTTGTGCAACAAGAGGCTCACACAATAAACATTTCCCACTGAAAAACGAAAAAACTCCGTTTGTTTTTTCCCCGCCTGTTTCTTGTTTCATGTATCAATAATTTTAACATTTGTAAAAATTCCGAACACACATTTTTTTTTTTTATTCGGTTTGCACTAACACTGTTTTAAGGGGCAAAAAATACTTCGTTGCTTTTGTCGGATACCTTTTCATCCATTAGCTCATTTCTTTTGCATTAAAAAAAAAGCGTTCCTTGCAACGCCGAAACACGTGTCTGCAGTAATCTGCAATTTTGTGCTCTTTGATGTTGTTTTTTCTTATTTTGATTTTTATGCACGCAGGTTTTTGTTTAACTTCGTTAAATGTTAAATAGCACAGAAACAGAAATGCCCCATATCAGAGGTACCCCCCCCCCAAGTTCGATGTCGCTAATTCCCCCCTCTATTGTTCTCAACCCTCTTCTCCCCCTTTTTTAAATTTTTTAAAAGTATTTTTTATTTATTTACCTTTAATTATTGCTATTTATTAGAAAAGCTCTGTGCTGCGCCAATGAAATACACACACAAACTAAATAAATAAATGAAATGAAATATAAACAGATTAAAATAAAATAAATAATTTAAATTAAAAATAAATCAATAAACAAATAAAAAAATTACCCCCCCCCCTGTTAAAAAAACAATTAGAGGGCTCAGAACAGCTCTAAACGTGCATATAATTATGTAAACCGAATTTATTTTTATGAACTCAAACTCGAGTTGGTGGCAACCGATGTGTGAACAAATAAATATTTATTCAAAATAACTCAGAACAAAGCTTTAAAGCTAGTTTTCTGCAAAAGTGACACAAACTGGATTTATCTTGCAACAAAACTTGGGACGTATTTCCCAAAGATGACACTAATTAATAATTTTTGGCGAATCTTTGATGCAGATGAATTGAGTTTATAGTCCACAGCTTTGATCGCTGATCAATCAAAGTTGGTACTTTTCTATTTCGTATTGCAGTTTTAAACTTTCTCAAAGAAAGCTGACCCAAATTCGGAGAACAATGCAATTTGCAGTTTTTTTGTTTTTGAGGAAACAAAATCTTACGCTCAAATTTTGTGTGCCCATTGCTCGTAATAATAAAATATTATAATATATCAGTTAACAAGAAGTAATGTTTTTAACGAAAAGCATTTTGTCACAAAAACAAGTTGTGACGTTGAACAAGCACATTGAACTTATTTGCCATGCAATAAAATACGGCAAAAAAACTAAATCTTTGTTCTGGACATTGGTTGGTTATTCCGATTTCAATATTCGAGGTCGTAAAAATCCATGGAGAACACCTTTGAAAATGTGTTCTATTTGAATCATTTGTTCCATTTAATTGTTTCCTTTTTCATCTATTAAACATAAAAGCAGGAGTTCCCATGAGGCGCATATTGCGCTATTGAAAATTTTAGTAGGGGTTGTTTTTAGGTGTCTTATTCTCTTTTTTTTTTGTGGGGGGGGGGGTGCTCTTTTTCTGAGGGTTCTGCTTAGCACTTGGAAAGGGTGCACCGTTATTTTTGGGGGAGGGGGACTACTGCTAATAGCAAAGTTGTCGATGTAACCATGGGAAATGCAACGTTTCATTAAAAGGAATGATTGATCCACATTAGAAATTAAGGAAATGAAATTGAGTGCTTCTAAATTTACTTTCCGTATTTTGTAAAAATTGTGGAAAAAGAAAAAAGAAAAGGGCGGAACGTTGAGAAGAGATAAAATGGAGGGAGTAAAAACTTTCATTCGTGAAGCAAAGATTCCAAGTCACGTGATAGATTTTAAATCAAAACATTGGAAGAAATCAGGTTTCTTTCGCTACTTTCATCCAAAACGTGTCGACCATTCTTCGCTGATGAGTCATGTGACTTGGGATCTTTGCCTCAGCTTTTGCTAAGTAAATAACTGGATTTGCTCCCTCAATATACTTGAAAACAAAATGAGTTTTAATATATTTTTACTGATACTTTAACGTTATATTAATCCGTGTTTTATCAATTATTTATCTTACTAGTTAGTAAATGTTTTCAACCCTTTACGAAAAAGTAGGCTAAATAAAATACATTAGTTTGTCTGACATAGAGATAACCTTAACTTTAATGTCGATACAAAACAAAGCCTGTTTTACATTTTGTGAAATTGAACAAAATTGATCATTTTATACTACAATAAAAGAACTTTCGCTTGCAAATTCAAAGTAACTGATAATGATACGTAAGGTGCTCACAAGTTTTCGCGCCAAAACAATGTAAATTGAATTTATCTATACAAACTGCGTTCTTTGCAAAAGTTTGCACATGACATCCTTCAATTTAGAAAAATGTTCACTAAAAAATTATTATTTTTTTTGCAATGGTTTAAATTATTGTCTCTCAACAAATGAGATTTGTTTCCTTTACATTGGAACCTTTTCTCTCAAAATCTATAATTTATTTTAACATCACAATATGTTGATAGATCAAAAATATTTACTGATTCAATAGATCAGAAATATTAACTAATTCATAAGCAAGTTATGAGAGGTTGGCTTGGTATGTCCCCCACGTGACGCATACAAATAAATTTTGCATAACAAAATCGTTTAGTAAAAATATAACTGTGTCAGGAGTATCTTTGTATCAAATGTAAAGATTTGAAAAATTGCTTACTCCTGTTTAATTAAAATATTAAGAGATATGACGAAATTTTAATGAAATTCAAGTTTCTTTTTCCCCCGCACGGGACGGTGGAATGGCCCATCAATGCTTCAGAAAGATTGCAATACAAACAACTTCCTGGTTAACTTATCTTCCATATTGAACTGCTGTAAGACACAATAGGTGTCTCACTTAAATTCCATTTCAGGATGTATGAAAATTCCAAAGTCACATATCTAAAGATTCATCTGCATTTAGAACTGTCTCAGAACATATTACGCACGTTCCTGTACTTTCTCGCGATTTGTATAAACCTATGTAATTATTCCAATTTATCTTTCGTCGAAACGAAATATGAAAGGAAGTGAATTAATTGTTTATCGTTGACGATTGATGTTCGTAACAATGATTTTGTGTTAGCTTGTTGGCTGTGTGATGAATGGGAACTATGTTCAATTACCGGGTTCGTGCAAAAATGGAGGAATCTAAAACGGAATGTGAAAAATGATCTTTAACTTTCTCAAATTTTTCTGATTTTGTTGAGATGAAAATAATATGATGAAAATTGTGTTTACTGAAGTTGCAGTGCCTTAGTTAGTAGCTCTTTTTATGCATATATTCTTATAATTTGTAGGTATAATTTTATTACTAAATCGTTGTTCTTTGTTTCACTGTGCTGGAAAAAAAAATTCATATCGATTTAAATGTTACCAAAGGTTAAGTTCAGCTGTGTTTAAAGGCTAAAAAGCTTGTTGAAGTGTTTTATTTCTTTTTTAAAGATTTATTTAAATAAAGATATGTAGGGGAATGTGGGGCAAAGTGAAATGGGTAAGATGACTGAGTTTTTTCAAAATGAACAAATCGGAAATTTGTTTTGAAAATTACAGTACATAAAGAAAGAACATTCTATTTTAGAATAAAATATGCGTTGAAACAGTACTTATTTTTGGCAGTCAGTTTGAGTCTTAAAAAAAAGGGGAAAAATTTCACTCTTTTTTTTTTTTTGCATTGAAGCAAAGTGAAAAATAAAATATTTTTTTAATGAAATATTTTCTATTCGATTATAAAACATTTTTGATCAAAAGAAGAAATTAATGAAAGGTTGAATGATGAAATGAAAATATAATGAAGCAATAAACGAATAATTAAATGAATAAATCAATTAATAATGAAGAAAAATAAATGAGCGAGTAAAAGAATGAATGAATAAGAAAATAAATTAATGAATGAATAAATATAAAAGAATTACTATGAAGGAATGCTAATTAAATAAATAATAAATGAAAACGAAGTGATTAAAATTAATTGCTTAAGTGAGTAAATGAAACTATTTCACTTTGCCCCGTATGTACTTGACTAATTGTACAATTTATTAAAAATACAAATAATCTTATTATAAATTAAATCAATACTGCATTAAACATTAGAAGGTCTCAATTAATATTTAAATTGCTGAGAACAAGAAATTTATCATTTTATAGTAACAAAAATAATTTTTGACTTTCAACAATTATTATACTAAGAGAATCATTTTTTTTAATTGCCTGTATCACCAAATGCTTTAATCTTTGGCGGTATTTTTTCCTGACTGGAATAGATTACCTATGGTACTACATAGTCAAAATAATACTGGATATGTGGAGCTAAAAGTAGAGTAAATATTTCACCATTTTACTTTGCCCCGCTTTTTCACTTTGCCCCATGTTCCCCTATATATCGCATGCATCGAAAAAACTTTCCCTTGTAAAACCGAAACACATAACTGCAACTGATATTGCTTTTCTACAACCAATGATGTTGTGTCTTTCGTAACTTTTTCTACAAGGGATATAATTTTCCCCACAAAATCTATATAACTCGAATTTATCTCGGAAGTTTTGATTGAATCCCAAATTCTGGAGAAAATTGTGGAAGCATCCCATAATTCAAACTATCAATCACTTGTAGGTTTTCGCCGTTCTTTCGGGACTTCAAATTGTTGAGAGTTGGCTGTAACATTTTTTGAGGGTTTTGAACCTGTCCCCTCCCTTCCCCCCTTTCGTTTTGTTTCAACTAAAAATTCGGTACTGTTCCGAATGAACAGTTTTATTCTATGTATATTCTTATTTGTACTAAAAATATAATTTTATCATAAATGTAACAATGTACATGTGTTGATGATAATTATGTGACTGAATTTTGATTAAAAAATATTGATAGGTCGGGTCACAGCAGCAACATGATCGAAGATATGTCGAACCGAAACAAACCGATATTTTTTTGGTTTCGTTCCGGTTTTCGTTTCGAACAACACAACTGTTTTTCTTTTTCGGTTCAGTTTCCGTTCGAAACCACGATTTTTCCCAAAAAAAGTATGCAAGTTAAGCATTAAATTTGACTATAAAACTTTTAGTTAATTTTTTTTACTTTTGTTTTTAAATTACCGTATGCTTAACGGTTATCCACTCTCCCCCTTTTGAATATGTTTTTTGTGCTATTAAGCAGGGCTGCGGAGTCGAAGGGAAAATGACAGACTCCGACTCCGAATCCTTTACCCCAAAATCAGTCCTACTCCTAATCTGACTCCGAATCTACAAGTACTGGAAGAGTTGCGGACTTGAAAGGACTCTTTTACTCAAAAATCAGTCCGACTCCGACTCGGGAAATTTTAGAGCCTCTGACTCTGACTCCGTTTCCGTAAAATCAGTCCTACTCAGACTCCGAATCCGTAAGTACTGGAAGAGTTGCGGACTTGGGGGGAAAGGAAAGACTGACTTCGACTCTTGGAATCTTAAATTTTCGACATCAGACTTCAAATCTTGGAATTTAAATCTTCGACTCCCGACTCCGACTCTTTTACCCAAAAAACAGTCCAATCTCGACTATGGAAACTTTAGAGCCTCCGACTGACTCCCTTGCCTCAAAATCAGTTCGACTCCGACTCCGCAAGTACTGGAACAGTTCGGGACTTGAGGGAAAATAAACGACTCTGACTCTTGGAATTTTAAGCTTTGGACTCAGTACTCCGGCTCCTGCACCACAAAATCAGCCCGACTCCGACTCTTTGACTAAGACTCCGACTCCAACTCCTCAAGTACTGTAAGAGTTGCGGACATGGAAGGAAAATGAACTACTCAAACCAAAATCAGTTCGACTCCGACTCCGCAAGTACTGGAACAGTTGGGGACTTGAGGGAAAATGAAAGACTCTGACTCTTGGAATTTTAAGCTTTCGACTCCCTACTCCGGCTCCTGCACCAAAAAATCAGCCCGACTCCGACTCTGACTAAGACTCCGACTCCAATTACTCAAGTACTGTAAGAGTTGCGGACATGGAGGGAAAATGAACGACTCCGACCGCAACTCTTGGAATTTGAAACCTTCGACTCTTGGAATTTTAAACCTCGGACTCTTGGAATTTTAGACCTTCGACTCCTGACTCCGACTTCTTTACCCCGAAATTAGTCCGACTCCGACAACTACTCCGCAGACTTGCTTCCTAGAAACGAGCTTTCTATACTATAAATCTGACGACAAATCACCTCGTATTAACTGCCCGCGCTTGGAATAACAAGAACCGTAATCACTTACGATGGCCTGCGCCTCAAAATTAGCGACGGCATTCGAAACGACCTCACTTTGCCGTGTGCCCATTCTCGTTTCCAGTAGCGAAAATTTAAAACAAAATAAATGAATAAGGCTGTCACGCTAGCTTAGATGCCCGATTCTACCATTGCAAAGCTCAGAAAGATACCGACCAGAGATTGCTTTCATTCTAAGCGATAATCTTAATGATATTTCTTTTTCAATTGTATAAAGCCGGATTATAAAGAAGAGGAAGGCAAAAAAGAAAGGAAAGAGATATTCCTGGTATGATACGTTGAAAGGAAGTTTCTAAAAAAGAGAGATGGGAAGAAAGAAAAAAAGTTGCATCACAAAGTTAAAATTAACGTCCGTGTTAATGAGCGTCAAAATGCGCTTTGAATGAGGTTGTCTGATTTTTTTTCTCAATCTACTTCAAGCGTAAACCAGCGACATGTTGTAGATTAGGGTATCATAATTTGTTAACTAATACCTAGTTCCACCAGTGCAGAGGTTCTTCAAACTGGGTTCCGAGGAACCCTGGGGTTCCGGAGAGATCACTATTTGCCCAATGATAGGGTTAAAATTTACGTAAAATTTTTAATTTTATAGAAGGTCAAATTCTTAAATGCGATTGCTTGTAAAGTCAAATAAATATCAATATTTTATAGATTAAAATATATTTTTCCGTACGTAAAAATACTTTGCAATTAAAAATAATCAGCCAAGTCGCTGAAAATTATTTTATTATTATTATTTTTATTTAAAATGTTGTTGCTTTTGCTTATTATTCATAGAATACATTTTAGAAAACCAACCTTACCTTTGTTCTATCGTATTGAGATTTATGTGTTCTGTGTTATAATAAAATAAAGATACATTAATATTAATGTATATTTAAAGGGTCCCCCAATGGGTGCCGCAGGGAAAGCTGCCACGAATTGTCCATAATGATAATTTATATGTATGTAATTCGACAGATTGGGGTGCCGTCATCAAATTCCAATACTTTAAAGGGTGCCACGAATCAGAAAAGTTTGAGAAAATCTGGTATTATTTAAACAGGATAAAGGTTTCTGCTCTTTGGTCGAGGGGTTCTTTCAAGAAAACAACAAATTCAAAGCATTCCCCAAACTGTAAAAGCCGTGCATGAGTTATTCAGTCCTTTTACACTAGGGAGAGAATTTTTCCTTGGGCAGAGGTTATGGAAACAGACATTACGTATACCTATAAGGTGACCATTTATTTTCTCTTCTTAAAACGGAACACTTAACAATTTTTGGTGCCTGCAAGTGAGATATTTTTTTTTAAGACACTTTTTTTTTTTGGTAGTTTATGCTTATTAAAGAGACGAACAGAAATGAACGCTTAAAAAAAATCAATAAAGGAATTAGTGAAATATTATGTTTTTACCAACAAGCTGAAGACATTTAGTCCTGACTTGAAACAAAAATAGAATTTTTGGTAGAGGATTTCGCACGATTTACTCTTACAATTATCATTGATTGATGAACTGAATCATTCATAAGCAAAAAGAGCCTTTCTACGGGTGCATAGATAAAAAGCAACCATAAAATATATTCAATAATTGTTGATGGTTTACTTTATTAGTTTGAAAATGCATAATTAGCTCCACCCAACTGCTTTCGGTTCAGTATTTCAGAAAACGTGGCATTTCAGTCCACGCGGGAACAACGGGACAGGACACCTGAAAGCAGGACTGCCATGCTCAAAACGATAAGTATGGTCACCTTATGTATACCTATAGATATTTTCAACGCCTGAACATCTACAAGTGTTTTTCACGCATTCAAAATCGTAAATGCGCCATAAAAGTTAGTCAAGCGTATTTTTACGCTCCGTGCTTTAAATACAAATTGAGCATCTCGAAAAACGAAAAAAAAAAAAGGATTAGGATGTTTTAAACAATTACATTTGAAGGTTTCGTTATTTGTAAATGCAAATTGCCAAACATTATAAGTGACTGCATTGGATCTTGTTTTACATCTGGAACTCGTATACTAAAACAAGATGTCACAACTTAAGATTTTAATCCTTCTTAAATAAGTCTAATTTCCAGAAAAAGTAACCAAAACTGTTTTTACGAGCTTAAATTTTGAAAGAAGGATTTTAAACATAGTGTTGTCCAAGTCAGTTTATTGCTAAGTCAAGGGTTGGCTGCCAGTTGTTACCAAACGAACTTGATACACTCAATTTTAAAGTCTACCATTAATTTAATACAGATTTCAACCATTTTTTGAAGCAGCCATTAGATAATTACGGATTTCACCTTAAGCAAGATGAACTTCCAGGAAAATAAAATTTTAGAAACACTTACTCATTCCTTACGTGCAGATGTTAAGACATCGTGCTGTGAGTGCTAATTTACCACACAGGTAAAAATTGGATCCCAACTGATATATCCACCTAACTTAATAACATCTCGTTTTTATGTCTATAATTTAATTGATATAGATGTCAGCCAACCCCTGTCTGGCTCCAGCGAAGTGCTTTTCTCCAAACTTAGCATCAAAACCTTGTATCGAATGGCTCTGCGTGAAATTCATTGGTAATGTGTTGAAGACGCATTAGTGCTCATCAAGGTCAGGAACTGTTCAATTACTGGTGGCAAGGTCAGACTCAGGAAGATCGTCCCAGGTGTAGTACCCTTCTTCTGAGCGAGAAAAAGCTAAATGAAGAAGTAAAATGTTTAATTTTCTTTAATCAAAAACACTAAGAAAAAACTATTTGCGTATAACCTTCTTGATCAGTCAGCAATTGTTCCAGAATTTGCTAGTAGTCACTGTTTGAAGCCATGACGTTATAGCCACTTCCAAAATGTAATCAAGGAAGCTTACTATAATTATGCACTATGTTTTTTTTAAAGTCTTGTAGAGTTGGAAGGATTCCTTCGGGTTTGAAAAGATTATCTCTAAAACTATCCGAATTTTTCAGTGGTTCGTGTTTCGGAGACTAGAGTACTATGAAGGATACTTGGAGAAATACAAACAATGTTTGCAGTAATTATTCTGTGTAAAATATGTAATTTAACTTATATTTTCTGTTGCATTTCTGTGCGCTTTTAAATCACATTTGAACTCCTAATGATTTACACAGTGGTTCGTGTTTTGGAGACTCGTGTACCATAATGGATATAAAAAAAATACAAAAAATGTTCTGTGGGCTTTTATATTTTTTCTCAAAACTCATTCGTATTATTTATTAATTTATCGTCAAAAAGCCTCTCCTATTGATTTCCGACTGTCAGGTAAAAAATTCGACGACGGCGGTTCGACTTTAAAATTGAAGGCAAAGCTTGAGTACCCAAGCTTCGAGTCGAACCGCACTATGCTGCGGTCACTGGCTGATGAGTTAAATTTCCTGTATCTACCAATTTATTGACGCTCTCAGCTTCAGCGAGATGGCATCTACCTCCAGCTCGGTTTATTCCCCATTCCAGACCGATGAGTTCTAATGAGAATGAAACGGCAGTCTCTGGATGAGATAACCGGGCTGACTGGTTTTTTGCATGTGGTTCTGCCTTAACTCCGACTCAGGTGAAATAACTTACTGCTAAGAAGGAGCATATTATGTGTCCCCGCTAAAAATCATTAGAGTTCAAATGTGATTTAAAAGCGTACGGAAATGCAACAGTAATAGAAAATATAAGTTAAATTATATATTTTACACAGAATAACTATAGCAATACAACTTTCCCACTCTGTTACAGTCTTAATATAGCAGAGGGGTTAAATTATTTCTAAACCTTTCACGCATTACTTATGTACAAATCATTGGTATTTTATCGCACATGCATAAATTAAAAATAAATTTTTTAAATGTAATTAATTCATGGTAATTATTAAAACTGATTTTTAAAAGTTCAGAAGTGTGGGGCATGATTTTTACTAACCAAAATTTCAGTCGACATTACAAAATTACAGTACATAACTAATACAAAACAATCGAGTGAAATGTTTAAATACATCATTGGCGATTTCAACGAGTTTTATTCAGAAGCGCCGAAGAGAAAATGTATGAAAATTTGAATATTGAGTGTACAAACTTAGTTGATTAAATTACATAGTTATCATCACTAGAGAGTGATGGACAGCGCAGACTTTACAATAATGTTCCATTTTCAAACTTAGTCTGCGTCTAGTACAAAATGAGTAAAATAACAAGTTCTTAGTGATCCATTATGTGTACGCCTTCAGTAACATTTCGTGAGTGTGTAGAGAGTGATAAAAGTGTTAAACAGGGCAAGTAAAAGCTTTGATGAATTTAAATGTTTTTGCTAAAAAAACAAACTTTTTAAAAAAGGTATGATGTGTGCTCTGAATTACCGCTCAAAATATATAAGAATTGAATTTAGAAGGTTATTAGTTAAAATTTATTTCGTAATTTAATTATGTTTCATTGTGTAATTTTATTAATCATAATCAATTTTATTAATCATCTTTCATTTAGTGATTCATGGTACGATGAGATTACTGAAAAACCTTTTTTCTTTTTATAAATGATGTTGGCTGTGTGTGTGTTGGCAATCGTTGTTAACGCTCAGTACTTTTTTAATATGTCTTCTACCAATAGTAGCTTGTTAGAAAGAGATATAACATCCAAAATCAAAATGATACACGATGAAAAAATTTTTACTAATCCAATTTGAAAAAGGTTTGCGAAAATAAAAATTGCTTTTTGGTTCAGTTTATTGTTTTGTTGAAATATTTCAAACACAAGCAACACGTATTACTCTCCAGAGCATCTCGTCATAAAATATATTCTTTCAATGAAGTTTCGTTATGTAATGTTAACATGGGACAATTTAAGTAACGTTTAATATCTTGAGGAGAACGTTTCACCATAAAAAAATTGTTGTCATGTTTTAAAACAACTCAACCCCCCCCCCCCCCGCCGTCCTTTGTCACAAAGAGTTACACTTCACCTTGTTCCTTCCTTCCCTTGTTACAACATGCTTGCTGTCATACATAAACCTTTTTTTTAAGCTTTAACTTTAACCAAAATGCGTGATGCCACACTGTTTGTTACCGCTCATCTCCCCCCCCCCCCTTGCTCCAAACTGTCACAATGTTGGAACCCCCATCCCTCTGAGATGTATTGGTTAAACGGATTTTGATACTTGATAATGAATTTCTTACACCTTAAAATTTGATATTATGCAAATCTGCAAAATTTTTGTTTGGTTCTTAACTTCAGCTAGAATAGAATTGGTAAAAAGTAGAGAATTTCATCAGGGTTTTGTTGACGGTTTTTCATGGGAATTGACTCATCTTCAAATTTGTAACACTATTTAAATATCAATTTTCGTTCGTCAACGCGTTTCACCGAATTCCCTTGCTACAGTTTCTCTATTCATTAGATGTTTTAACAATCATTTATTTAGAATGAAATGAAATACAGTGAAAACACTGAATTTTAACGCGTCGTAATTTCATCTTCTGCGCGTGCAATCAGGCAGTTTTTGCAATCGGGAAGTGCAATGATTTCAGTCTGACTGCTTGCAACATTTGTGACATTTTATAAATAAAGGTAGAATTTAAGCAAGATGTATTTTAGACTTTCTGCTAAATATAATTATTAACGTTTCTGTCCGTTTCGGTATCTATATACGTATATAAAGGTGACGGTGTTTCTTTGTTTGTACCCGATGGCCAGAAGCCCCCATAGTACCTAAAGCCCTGAAACTTGGCACAAAATTCGAACGTACCCCGGGAAGAACCTCGAAGCCCGAATTCTAAATTTCGAACTAGTTTTTTAATTAATTAATTAAGCTAAAAATTCACATGTTTCGCCAAATTGGTAGTTGAAAAAATCCCTCCAACCCCTAAAAATATGTATCGTTGGAAAGGGTTTTTTTTCTGAACAAGAAGGTGTTTTCTCTCATTTAATTCTTCTCGCCTTCTTTCATCTTTCTCACATTTCTCTCACTTAATTAGAACGGAGATGTAAGCGATTCCAATTGAGCCAATTTTCAAGGTTTCTCTTTCGAGAAAAAGCTATAACACTGGGTTCACTTTCCAGACAATTTTCAACTATAACACTAGGTCCATTTTCCAGACAATTTTTCAATTATTTTCTTTTTAAACATTTTGGAGGAAATTGCCTTTGTTGCTTATTCGCAACTCCAGAGCTCGAATACGCTACCTTGCGGTGATTAACAATACTAAAGAAAAAGGTAAAACATTCCATTCCACGTGTTTTCTTTGGGGTAAATTACAGGTTTCAGACAGTTTATGATGTAATGTAATTTCAGAAAAATAGAAGAGAAAGCTTTCCATAAATATGATGAAAAATGACTGTCATTCACTAAGCGTCAAAGCAAGTTATAAGTTACGGCGTGTGTTTGTTTTACCTTTTTCATCCGCCAAAATACATGTTGCATTTTGTGTTGCTGTTTTGCTCCTTATATTTTGCTTTTTTTTCTGACAAGTGACTGTGATAAACTTACTAGGTCATCATCATATCTTTCGTCTATAACTAAGAACACATGTGCAATTCCTACATGTTTTACAAGAAATGAAGGTCTAACTCTTCGCACCTTCATCCACATTGGATTGACACACTGTTTATTAACATTAGTGTGAACAAATTAGAGGTTAAAACGGCAGTAACCTTGGACCGGTATCTGTACATCGGAGCAGAATCGATACATCGGTTCAGAGAAAAATTCTAAACCGGTTTAACGGTGTAGTATACCATACCAGTTACAGTACACCAATTGTAGTACACCGGTTTTTTGGCGATCCATCGTTGCATCGCCCAGCCCTACCTCAAATAAATAGTAACTCTTCTACCTTTCATTGAATTTCTGTTAGTGAGAAAAATTGGAAATACTTTTGTAAAACTGAAATACTCTAAAGTAATTTTCATTTAAATAAGTATACAGTTTACTCTCTTAAGGTAAATGATATAAGTATTACCTCAAAACGTTTTTTTTTTTTTTTTTTGGAATGTGGAAGATGTTATAAGTAAAAACATTTGCAGATTTCTATGAAAATACACTGCTGTAGGCTGGTAAAGGACAGTAAATGCAAATTTCTATCTCTCCCCCCCCCCCCTCCTTTTTTATTTTATTTATTTATTTTGCATTTTTGACACCTATTGTACGTTAGCTTTATTGTACAAGCCTTCTTATTTGGTTTCCGCTAAAAAAAAGTCTAATTTTAACATTTTCTTTTTGTTTGTATTGAATCCAAAACGTGTTTCTTTAAATTTCTCGAAAAGTCATCTCTGCAGATACTACCGTTTACCTACCCACGGCAGTGCTGTGGTTTCAAACTGTTTGACTGCCATTGCCGACCTGCTTGAAACGTTGTTTTTCTGATAACAGCTTTAACAACTATGTATCACTTAACATGTACAACTTTTTGCTTCCCTGTTTCAAATCTAACTTCATTTTTGTTATACAACACAGTTCCAGGACGTATTTCCCCTTTTAAAAAAATCAGCTATGATTATTTTCCAAACGGAAATGATTAACCCACAACATTTGAAAAAAAAATGTTTATTAGTTTAGAGGCATATACATTACATGTTAGAGTATGTTTATTTATTTATTTATTTATTTCATTTGAGATAGCTGCGAAACGCTTAAATAAATTATAACATTATTTTCTTCTTTTTAGAAGTGTGTACTCGTTTTCTTAATTTTGATTTTTAAACATATCTTTAAATGTCGGAAAAGTATGTTAAAAGCATGAATTTCTGCAAGTGTACAAAAATGCGTTTTCCATAATTTCATGTAATTCTCGAGTAATTTTTTTATATCATTATTTTGGCTAATATTTTTCTATTTCCCGAAATGTTCATTTGTGCTTTTTACGAAATAAAAATCAAAATAGCCGTCCGATATTTGCTTCAGCTTTAAAAGTATCACCCTCTGAAAAACGTGGCTGTTTTCGTCTTTTATAACATATTCGGCTACTGGAACTGAGCTTATCATTTTGTTTCCTTCCATAAAAATAGCAGAAATCATATCAATCTTTCATATCTCGCGCTAAGCGCAAATATCCGCAACAAAGTTTTAAAGTAAAACTTTACGAACTTCATCTGTTTTCTTCTTTGGAGGAATAATGTAGCGCCATCTATGAGAAGAAATTGTAACACTTTGTGTCTGAAACTTGTGTGGAGCAGATTTTTCTCTTTCTTACCATTCACACACAATTTCTCAATTTCTAGCCAGCAGCAGGTGATGAGTTGATCAAAGCGATCGCTTTTGATGGGAAATCATTTTTGTTAAAATGAAAAAAATCCAAGTTTACTTTATGTTGCTATATTAATTGCTTTTTTAAAATGTACTAAAGTCGTTACGCGCGATGTGTCAAACTTTTTCACCTTTTATTTAGTTCTTGCAGTGGATATTTTCTTCCTTAAAACTGTTACTTCCTGGAAAAAGGCATTGTTTTTAGTATACTATAAGCAATTTCAATCAATGTCATAATCAATTTTATTCAACAAATTAATCTTCCTTTTGATTAAAAATAGAAAGTACAGAAAACAAAAAGAAAGGAAATAAGAGATTAATAAAAACATGGTCACTTTATAACCTGACAGATATTTTATATGAAGATACATAGATGAATTTATTAGGAAACTTTGATTATCTGTAATTATTTTCATTATTGAACTAAATATTTTCATCGTTTGAACGTGATGGGCATTTAAATAGCGTAAGCGTGCGAGGCAGGTGTTTCAATTAATCAATTTTGATTCGTTTTCCTTAACAAAATACTGAATATCAATTGTCATTTTCATCCATTTTTTCTTTTTATTTCATTCGTGATTTTTTTTTTCTTTTATTGACATTATGTTTCCTTGGGAAATTTTATGGACCACCCATTGCATTATTCTCGCTTATAATATACCTTCATTTAAGCAAGAGATTACTTTTCTTGACTTGTTTTAAGGGAAATTGTTTGCCAAATTTAAGCTAAGCAGAGGGAAGGTAAAGAAAAATAGCCTGGCGTTCTCAAAGAATATTGAAACATTATTTACCACTGAAAATATTAATTAGTTTATTCGTTTCAGACGAATTGCAACGATAAGGATAATTATTTGACAATAATGGTAATTTTTCTGCTTTGAAGTTCAAGAAGAGCAATTTTCGACGATCTTTGAGAATGTTAGAGCTTAGGGGTGTGGAGGATTAGAACTCTTTCTCTGAAATATTTCGAAATTGAAGTTCGGAACATTTGTGATCAATATTTGTATATCAAGAGGTACAATTAAAACTGAAAAATATGCAGGGGGGATAAAATGTCGGAGATACTGTGGAGACACCGTTTTGAACGCGAGTTTTTTCTACTTTTCCGGTCTACGAGTTGAACTACTTTTTTTTTTTTGCTATCTCCATCACACACAAAAAGACTCGGTAGATCTGAACAAGTAACTTACAAAATAAGTGGTTATTTTTCCTTAGTAAACAAAACAAACAGTGAATAGTAGAAATTTTCTTAAAACTTGCTCCAGGCCCGTCGTTTTGGGAGGGTTAGGAAGGATACGGAGCCCCTTCCCCATAACTTTGAGAAATTATTGCGTTACACATAGGTTATTTTTCGATTTTATATTCACTGAGTATATAACCGTTGATCCCTCTGAAAAAAATTTGAAATAACGACTCTGATTAGCACAAAAAATCACGCACTTGCAATCAAATTTTTGTATAACGCAAATATAGTTTAAATATGGGAAGCCTCTCATCTTTCACAAGCAAAATGATATTCCATTTATTTTTTTCTTGATGTGTTATGTCAGATGCTTCCTGTAAACTGCCGGATGCGCTTTGACACCCTAGCTTAAAAAGCCTCCACCATCCTTGAAGTTGAAATAAAAAATGAATAAAACACAACTGAAGGCGAAACTCTTAAACTGCTATCACTTCGAACGCCTCTCACTCTTTTCCAATTGGGTTGATGACATATCTTCACTAAGTAATGTTTCCGATTTGGAGAATCTTTAAAAAATGTGAAGCATTCAAATGTGCACGGGCTAGTTTTTTTTATTTTATTTGTTTCCTCTTTTTTTTTAAATCTGTTGAACACGTTTTAGAGTTTCAATCTTATTATGCTGGTTGTTTCCACAACCACTTCTTTTTGTTATCTTGAAGTTCTGTAAAAAAGAAGTTTTCATAAGCATTAGGTTCTTGGTGCATAATCATAATAAACTTAGTTTTTAGCATTGTGTTTTTTGGCAGAAATTTCGTGGTCATGTTTTTCCGATATTATGTGACATAGAAGGTAGAAACAAGTGATAAGCTTATCGAAATAAAATTAAAGCATTTAATGTGGACAGAAGTTCTAGTGTGTTTTCTCCCAATCATTTCATTTACTTATTCAGTTATATTGGTTCTGAGTTCTTTTATTTTATATAGTAGTTTTTCTTTAATTTCTTTGTTAAATTTAATGGCAATACACTGAAGCTCCGAAAAGTACCAAAAACTTAAAGAATAAATTTCGACCATTTTGTTGTTGTCTTAAAAAGAAAAAAAAACAATTTTTACTCATTCCTTTATTCCTAAATCTTTTTTTTTACTGCCTACCTTTTTTTTTCATTCCTTAAAATGTAATTAATTTATAATTTTTAGCAATTTGTATTAAAAAAAATCTTTTGATAGATTTAAAAAAAATCTTAATGACTTTTTTAAATGGACGAAGTTGTTTAAATGGTCGAAGTCGTTTAAATGAACGAGTAAAATAAATGAACGATACGCGTTCGAATGCTTGAAATTGGTAAAAATCCTTTTTTGAGGAGGACAGTAAAGGTAAAACTTTACCCATGCCTAACTTGAATTTTAGAACAAAAAATGATGCCAAATCCGCGAAATTTTTACGAATATACTTTTTTTTTTGTCACAATTTAGACTCCTTGTTTTTCTTATTTTCTTCTTTAAAAAAAATCCAGAAATTCGTGCATTTAATAAAATTTACTTGTCTTATTTAATTATTTTTGTTATCTTGAATCCAAAAAGGCAAACAAATCAAAGTTTTTGGGTGGTAGAGGGTTTAAAAAATACAGAGTGACTGTTTAAAAAACCGTCAAATTAGAAATGTTAAATAAACTAAGAAATTAATTTCAAGTTTGAATAAGCATAGTGTCTGATCCATTAAAAATGATAAATAGTCCCAGAACTGGGGGGGGGGGTGTCCTGAAACGGTGTCACACTTCATCGTAACCCCTCCCCTCCAATTGTCACATGTCACACTTTTTCCCAAGCATATTTTTATGAAAAAGCTATGCTGTCATACTTCTTGTTTCCTCCTCCCCTCTCCCTTGTCACAAACTCACAATTTAACGAACATTCCATTCCAACAGGGGAACTGAACTTAAATTTTTGGGAGGCCTGAAATAAGGAATTTGCCGAATGAAACCCCATGTTTTACCTTATAATGATAATTTTGTCGAATGTAACTCCACATTTCGCCGAATAAGGATAATTTTGCCGAATGTAACTCCAATTGTTGCTGAATGGAACTCCAAATCTCGCCGTATGATGATCATTTTGCAGAAGAGAGTGCCAAATTTTACCAAATGGTGATCATTTTGCCGAATGTATAACTCCACATTTCGCCGAATATGAATAACTTTGCCGAATGGAACTCCAAATATCGCCGTATGATGATAATTCTGTCCAAAAAAGTTTCAAATTTTGCCAAAAGATGATAATTTTGCCGAATCTTTGAACAGAATTTGCCGAAATTTTTGGGAGAGCACAGTGACCTCCCATCAGGGTGCCCCCCCCCCCTCTCCTTATAGCATAACATAATTTGTGGAGGACCCCTACGGCATTTTCTTTTCTCCTAAAAACCTTTCTCCATATACGACCTCCTTTCTCTTTAATTCGTAAGCCACAACTGCCCGCGGTGTAAACAATAACTGTAGTGAAACGATGTAAACAATAACTGCAGTGAAACGCTATTTTGTAATGACAAGCTAACGCGGTGTTCAAGCAGTGTAATCAGCGATAATGTGTTATGCGATTCCACGGCTCTGAGTAGGAACTGTAACTTGTGATTTTTATTTTGCCCTTTCTTTTCTGTTAAGGTGGAGGGCAGCTGATCCATCATGTAATCTGACGTCGTAAAAATGCGTTAACATATTGTGAGAAAAGGACCTTCAGCTTAGAGCTCGTTAGATAGTTTATTTAATTTTTTGCTTGAAATTAGGGTCATTGAAGGTCCCAGTTTTTTTCCAGATTGCTCAGTAAATAACTGGGCTTACTTAAGAGGAAAAGTATTTAATTATAACTTCTTTTTTAATCATCCATTGGTGCCTTGTTAACAGGGGATGATAGATGTTGTAGTACCTCATATTGTGTTGTAAATGCGGGCGATGGAAAGCGAATAGGTCAAATTTGAAGTTGAATCATGGTAGATAGTTTTGTCTTTCATCCAACCATAAAAATGAATTTGGATTTCAAAAGTAATAAATGTGCATTTTTATACAAATGTATGCTTTAGGGCTATGATCATTTCTTTTGCATGGTTT
This sequence comes from Uloborus diversus, assembly GCF_026930045.1. Taxonomy (NCBI): domain Eukaryota; kingdom Metazoa; phylum Arthropoda; class Arachnida; order Araneae; family Uloboridae; genus Uloborus; species Uloborus diversus. The sequence continues at coordinate 39,531,834 of NC_072737.1, forward strand.
TGAAAGAGAGTTAACGGTGCTATTTAAGAATCAGGTACATTGTGTAAAACAGTTCAGGAAAGGTTTATTGACTCATCTCAGGTCTATGACTAAGTACAGTGAAACCTGTGTAAGTTGACCACTCGCGGTACATTACTTTAGTGGTCAACTTAGACAGGTGGTCAACTTACAAAGGGTTTGTTATATAGTTCTCAGCCAAATTTGGTGCATATTGGTGGTCAACATAGACAGGTAATCAACTTACAAGGGTGGTCAACTTTACAGGTTTTACTGTAATAGCAAAATGAGGCAGCAAATCCGTTAGCGGACAAATCAGGGAAGAATTAAAACTAATAAAAGCATTCATTTTTAATAGTAGGCCATTATTCATTATTGTTTGACCACTTTTTGTAGTTTTTGAAGAAACATTTTTTTTTATATTGGCTGATCAAAACTGGTTAATACAGATTGAAATTGGTTTTTAACTTATATGTTCGTGGTGTTTGTGCAATGTGTTAAAGCCACTCGGTATTCAAAGTTTTCAAATGGAAAATTTGACCTCAAAGTTTTGACCGTCCAGTCCGAGACGGGTCGAACTTAAATTTTTGGGACAGCAGAAATTCTCAATTAGCCAAACAAAACTCCAAATTTTAGCCGAATGATGATAATTTTTTCGAATAAAACTTCCAAGTTTCGTCTCATGATGATAATTTTGCTGAATAGAACAGTCGTAAGTGAAATAATGTATTTTTGTATGCATAATACACATATGTACAGTACATCCTATACTTAATTACTAAGCACATAAAAACATAAAAATAATCACTATTCACAAAATTTGTAGCAGTTTTTTTTTTTTTTTTTTTAATTTTAAACTTACTATTTATTCTAAAACTTCAACTGTGTGTTACCAATCTTCAAAGTAATTGTAACGTTATTAAAAAATACTCTTACAATAAAGTGTCATTGAACTTAGAAAGTCTTTGCCTTTTTTATGAAAACAAAATGTAGTTCGAATAATTGACAGCCTCTGTAAGTGAAATGTTCCTTTTTCAGTGAAAAAGTTTTGTTTCATCGCTGCATGTTGTCCATAAGAACTTTCACACACTTTCACTGAGGAACTTTCCTTTCTTTGGGTTTTGGAAACTCTTGATTATTGAATGTGTTTACTCCCTTTTCTTGTAAAATGTATGAAAACTTCATTTGTTAAACAATAGCTAAATTGTACTAATCGTTCAAAATTTCATAACAAACTTGAAGTTCGTCCAGAGCAAACTGAGGATACTTTCGTGTATGTCAAAATCAATTTTCTAATGATCGTCATAACTGTTTCTTTGGATTGTTATGTAAAGAATAAAATGTATTCTGAGAGAATCCTGCATTTAATTTTTAATCTTTGTTGAAAACAGAAATGAAAAATTCGAATTTTAAATTTTGTTGTAAAAATTAAGATGCATAATTCATTTTGCTCTTTGAATCCGTTTTATTTTGATTCAGTTAACCCATCACAAACCTTTGCCAATGTTACACTTGCGAGAAATAACTTCAAAGTTATTATAAGTTAAAAAATACAAAATTGTCTTTTTAATAACAAATTTTCTACTTCTTGTACCTGAAAATCAAGAAAAAATACAGAATCTGCACAGTAAGTTGCATGTACAACGCCTTTTCTTTTCATATGACTTGTTAACCGTGTAAAAACCACAACGAAGTCATTTTCCTAAAAGAAGATAAAATAACTGTTTTTTTTTTCTTTTTTTTTAAAATTCACTTCCTTCACCTTTTAAGTAACCATAAAGCGGACAAGAACATAGATGGCGTCATCAAATGTTCTCCATTATATTCCTGTTTTCAGTGCTAATTCGATCAATTTTTGTGCAGTGCCTTCCTGTCCTTCTCCTCCAACTTGAGTTCAGTCACATTAAGTACCAAATTTATCAGTTTGTTGAAAAATGTTTGTAGTTCTGTACAAATCACGAAGAAGTTAATTCGATAAGAGGAAAAATATTTCGAAATTTTTTCTATTGTGTTTCTTATAAGAGATCAATAGACCGGCAAATATATATAGATAGAGTGTCACCAAATTTGTTCCATAATATCCATATTACTCGTACCGATTGATCCAATTTTATGCAGTCGGCGATCTTTTTGTCCATCTCCAAATTGAGGTCAATCGCATTGAGTGCGGATTTTTGCAGTTTGTAGACAAGTATCACGAGTTTGTTTGCAAGTAATACTTCTGTGCAAATCCACACTTCTAGTAACCATTGATGCAATATTTATGCAGTTGGCAATCTTCCTGTCCATCTCCAACTTAATGTCAATTGTATTGAGCACGGCAGTTGATAGAGAAGTCTCACTAACTTATTTGCTAGTAACACTTCTGTACAAACCACAACGAAGTCAATTCGATAAAGAAAAGAAATCTTTTGAAAAACAGTACGTATGTTCCATAATTCTTTCAAAAAATTAATAGACCGGCCAAAATATAGATAGCGTCATCAGATATGCTCTATAATATCTATACCTTCAATACCCGTTGATGCAATGCAATTACCAATCTCCTTGTCCAACTTGAGATCAGTCGCATTGAGTACGGGTTTTATCAGCTTGTTGAGAAGTGTTACTAGCTTTTTTACTGAAAATACTTTTGTACAAGTCACAAAGAAGTATTGTATATTATAAAAAATCAAAATATTGACATGAATATTGATAGCGGCATCCAATTTGCTCCTTTATATTCATATTTCTAGTGCCCATTAATTCACTTGCGGTGCATTGACCACTTGCGGTGCATTATTTTAGTGGTTAACTTAAACAGGAGGTCAACTTATAGGGATTGAATTATATGATATAGATCTAATTCTGTGCCTAAAAATTGTGGTCAACTTAAACAGCTGGTCAACTTACAAGGGTGGTTAATTTTACACAGGTTTCACTGAATTTCTTTCCATCTCCAACTTGAGGTTAATTGCATTAAGTATGGCAGCTGGTAGAGAAGTGTCACTAACTTATTTGCTAGTAACTCTTCTGTACAAACCACAACGAAGTCAATTCGATAAAGAAGAGAAATGTGCAAAATTTCTATTCCACAGATCTTATAAGAGATCAGAAGACGTACCAAAGTCTAGATATCGTCATCAAATATGCTCCATAATATCTATACTTTCAATACCCGTTGATGCAATTTTTATGCAGTTACCAATCTCCCTATCCATTTCCAACTTGAGGTCAGTCGCATTGAGTACAGCATTATCTTACAACTTGTTTGATGTAGCAAGTTAGAAGAGGAAAAGTGCTATTTAATGATTCCATCCTCGTCCTTCTAAGTGCTTTCACGTTCTTCGCAACTTGTTGGCCCGGTTGATTAAAAATGCTTTGCATTTGAAAGATTACCACTTTCGTTCTTCTTATGTGTGCGTCTGATAAAAAAGGGGGGGGAGGGGGAGGCTGTTCTTTCTTTAGCTCCAAAATCTTGGGTGCGTAAAGCCTTTCTCTTATCGTTACAGCAGGATGCTATCTTTATAAGATGGCTAGAAACATGGGGAGTTATTTTACCTTTTTGTAAAATGTCAATATTTTATCCGATTCTTTCTGGAGCTATCGGTGAAAAGCCTTGGAAAACTTGATCTGTATGCGGTGTGCCGTTTCGCTTAATTGAAAAATGGTGCAATAAAAAAAACTAATTGAAAATGGATGTTAATTTTGTGTAATGTATAACATGGTGATATATTTGCCTGAAGAGGTGTTATCTTCCGTATTTCGTGCTTAGCAGACAGTTATGTAATGTTTGCTTAAAAATTAATATTACTTTTTTGTAAAGTTAAGTATGCACTGTTTTTACCGGGGGGAGGGTTTGCCCTTTTACACGATCTTATTCAATATTTTTTTATGTAATAGCATTTCCCACTTAGATATTGAAAAAATTACTTTCAATGCATTTTTGGATACAAACTTTTGAAAAGAATATTTCATGTTTCAAAAAGAAGACGAGTTCAATATTTTTTTTAACTTTATTGTGTATATTCTGTTTTGATACGAATAAAATAAGTTTTTAATATTTGCTACTTGTTCTGGTTTGCGATATGAAATCATTTTGTAAAATCTTCTAATGTCATCATTATTTAAAAATCGTTGGATGCGGATATATTCCTGCCTTTTGTCATGTTCAAAGTTTTACAACTGATGTTCGAAGCAGTTAAACCTATTAAAGCTCTTAGTCCAGTTATTCCAAATCAGCCAAACAGCAAACCAAAATTTTATATATGTTAATTCTTTTATAATAAGCAGAAAGAAACATATCTGGACGAAATTGAATGCTCGTTGTAAAAACAGGTTCGTAAAAAAAAAAATCATAATTTATGTTACTAATTTGCTTTTAAACTAAAATGTTGGTTAATCTGCTTTGAAATGTATCTTTGTCTTTTTCTTGTGTTATTTTCCTTCGTAAAGTAATTCTGGAAAACATTGTCATTTGACTTCTTGTTTCTAGCTCAAAAACCATCCAGTATTTTCAGCTTCCAATTATTCACATTCGTCGCATTATGTATTTATTTCAACTGCTTCAGTTTCGCAATGTTGAAGAATTTTTTGAAAAAAAGGATTACCCTAGCTGGAAAGGTGAGAGTCCATGGACATTTTATGAATCGCAAAAATATTGCTCACTAGTTGGTATTTGCTTGTTAAAAGCGAGTTCTGCTTCCGTAGAAGTAACACTGTACAGTGAAACCTGTGTAAGTTCCACCTGCGGTGCACTACTTTAGTGGTCAACTTAAACAGGTGGTCACCTTACAGAGGTTGATTTATATGATAAGAACTGATTCCGTGCCTTAAAAAAACGGTCAACATAGACAGGTGGTCAACTCACGAATGTGGTCAACTTCGCAGGTTTTACTGTACCACTAAAGTATTTTTCATCTCTTGTCAAATCCCGATTCTCCGCTGGGGCTCCCGAACTCAAATTTTTGGGGAGGCGGAAATTTTCAATTTATCGAAAAGAACTCTAAATTTTGCTGAATGATGATAATTTTACCGAATAAAACTCCGAATTTCGCCGAATGATGATAACTTTACCGAACAAACAAGGACATTTTTGGGAGGTTACAGTGACCTCCCATCGGGGCGCCTCTGGTTTTCCGTTATTTCGGAAATCAAATAATATTTGTGCACTAGACGGTAAAATGATGTTGACATAAGGGGTGCACCGATGGGAGGTCACTGTGACCTTCCAAAACTGTCCTTATTCGGAAAATTTGTTGACGAGTTGGTAAAATCATCATTTGACAAAATTTGGACTTTTATACTTCTATTCAGCAAAATTATCATTATTTGGCGAAACTTAGAGTTTCATTCGGCGTAATTTGTAGTTCAATTCGGCACATTGAGGATTTTCACCCTCCCAAAATTTAGTTCGGGGCGTTCCGATTGACAATCAATGTGATTAATACATCATTGATCAAAAATAAAAACTTTGTAAAAGTTAAATTTTTTGAGAAAAACGATAGTACTTTTCAGTCTCCTTAATACAAAGAAAAAGACCGATTGACGTTGCTTAGGAATTTGATTAAAAAGAAAAAAAATCAATGAATGCGAGTAATTCGAATGCTTCAATGTTTATCTACCTGTTGCTCCGACCGAACGCATACAGAAACTGAAGTGTCATTTATTCATCACTCACTTTTGAACCAAAAACTGAAAAAAAAGGAAAAAAAAATCCGGCATTTGAAACAAAGTATAAATTAAACCTGTCTTGTATCCTTTCAATCCTCAATTTGAATGCATAACAACCTTTTTTGTTGCTGCAACAATTCAACGAAGTTTCCGTGGCAGATGTTTTGTCAAATGAAAAGAAAATCTCACGAAAATGATAATGAAAACGAATGTTAAAAGATCTTCATGGACATCGCTTAAAAAATACCACGGAGCAGATGTTACTATGCGTGGAGGAATGGACAATCTGGGTTTTTTCCTGGACTTTATCACCACAAAAGATGCAAGAGAAGCTCTAATTAGCATTTTATCGTCTGGTTTAAGGCATATTCTTCAGTAATTTATATCTTTACTGCCTTCTTCCATTACTTATCTAGTCACAGCAGATGTTGGATAATTCATTTGAGCATTAAATTTTTGGATTTTACAAATGGGCCGCATTCTTTGGCTTCTCTTTTTAAATTTACCTACCACTGAGACGTTCTTTTGGATTCACCTTCCTCGGACACTGCCGTGTTTGTGTCGATTTTTTAGATTGGAAAAAAATATTAAGAAATATAAAAGGATCCTTCATCACAATACAATGACATTTTCATTCGGATATTCTTAACAGATGCATTAAATTTCGTTTAAAAATTTCAGAAATCTGTTTGCCAATTTTATGACAATCATAAAGGTAATGAATAACTTTTCTCGGATGACTTTTCATCCAGAAGCTCACATTTCTTAGCATTGAAAAAGGTGTTCCTTGTAACACCAAAACACGTGTCTGCAATAATTTTGCAATTTTTGTGCTTCACAACGTTGGATTACTAACTGTTCTAATCATAAAGGTATTCATTTTAAACGCCATGTCAATTAAAAATGTGTATCGAATCCTTCACAAGTCTTAAGATGTATTTCCTTTCATGATTTTAAAATTTTATAAAGCCGTGTTCAAAGATAATATACTTTAAATACTTTAAAAGTTTGAAAAATATATCTCAGAGTTTAAAAAAATACTTGCCCCCCCCCTTTTTTTATAGAAATGTCAAAGAGCAGCAAACAAAAAAAAAAGAAAGTCATTTTTTATATGATTAATATAAGGACTTGCATAAAGACTACTGAAAGTACATTTTAATATGTTTATAAAACATGTTTCTTTCTTTAAGTCAGCATTTATTTCCGTAACAAACTTAAAAAATACTTTAATTTCAGATAAAGATCGAAATACTAACGCTCAGTAATTGTAGAATTGTTTCACTATGGGATCTGATTTAAATTTTACATTTACAAACTGTGGAAAACTATGAGCTTTGTCGAATAAAAAAAGATAAAAAGGAAACGCACATAAAACTTCAAATATTCCATAAGCAAATACCAGTAGGTTATTGATGTACAGTTCAATAGCAACATGTAAAACGATGACAAATTAAATAAATAAAAATACTAAATAGGTATTTAGCGATGCTAGATGTACTTTTTAGAGCCACCGATTTTTATGACATCTATGTTTTGCTTCAGATGTCAATAATACTGCTATGACATAAATGGCATGACACCTAACTTATGCTATGACATAAATTGTGCAATCAAACATTTTCAACACGACATTTCAAACCATGATTACTCCGTTAACAGCCTGCAAACCAGGGATTCCCCAAACATAAAGTTTTGGTATGATGGAAATTCTCACTTTGCCTGGAGATAATAATTTTGCCGAAAGGAACTCCAAATTTAGTCGAATGATGATACTCTTGCCGAATCTTCTGGCAAAATTTGCCGAATACGGAAAGTTTTGAAGGTCACAGTGACTTCCTATCGGGCACTCTGATGCTAATGTTGGTACCCTTTGTGTTCGATGAGTGAAAATTTTTGGTGAAAAATCTTGTTTGCGTGTGTGAGAAGCCTGTGGGTTCTTCTTTTCTTTGAGTCTATGATTATTACTTCCTTTTACAAAGAAGGAAGTACTGTAATCGCGAAAAAAATTTCACTCAAAAACCGACCTTAATTTCCATTTTCCTCACCCCCCGAATGAATGTTGAGTGTTTTTTATCGACTCGACCACACGTGGATAAGTGCCTAAGAACGTATAAACACGCGAAATATCCATTTTGACGATTCTCGAGTTAATTACGACGAGTTTTCTCATGACGTCTGTATGTACGTATGTGCGGATGTGCGTATGTATGTCGCATAACTCAAGAACAGTATGTCCTAGAAAGTTGAAATTTGGTACATAGACTCCTAGTGGGGTCTAGTTGTGCACCTTCTTTTTTGGTTGCCTTCGGATGTTCTTAAGGGGTCTTTTGCCCCTTTTTGGGGAGAAATCATTGTTAATTTCGATGTAAACTCAAGTTGTGTTATTATTTGTCGGAGACTTCACGATATATCGCCATTTTGGTCGCCAAGTTTTGTCGCCAACTTGGCGACAAATTTGGCGATTTTATTTCTTTTTTAATTGTTTTCAATTTGGCCTCTGTTGGTTTATTTAGAGAGTAAACTATTGAATTACATTAAAACTGCCAATAATGGGAAAATGACATTAAATTGGAGTAAAAGGAAGTCATGTGATGCATGACTTCCTTTCCTGGCTCACATCAGCTCGTTTTTGCTAATAACATTCGTAGAAGAAGCCCATGATTATTATTTTTGCTTAAAACATAACTACTTGTTTCAAAATGTATTTTCCAACAAAAGTCTTCAATGCCAGACGACTCAAAAATCTTTCTTACATTTTTATTTTACCAATAAGTTATTAAATATCATAAATATTAATATCTGAAACCTGTAGAAAAACAATGGGATTATATTTCAATAGCTCATTTCATCATCACTGCAGTTCACACCACACACAATGACCTTAAGGGGTCGTTAAGCAACAAATCTTCTGTGGCCTTTTTCATACCTGAACCTCACTTCGGTTTTTAACCACTGATTCAATAACGCTTGCCCAAGGGCAATTGCTTTCGCACTTGCGTTGAATTGTATATGGATAAAAACTTCAGTTTTGGCAGAAGATTTATTGCCAACATCTTGTTGCTTTATTGCTTGTGTGGTGTTCTGATCTGAGTCGAGGCAAAATAAAATCTTAGTAAAAGATAATGATAAAAGATAAATGCTGATTAAATGTAATTCTTTGTTAATAATAAAATTGATATGTGTTTGGAAGGAAACGTTTTAGTAATCAATTTATCAATCAATTTCAGTTTCTTCGGATGTGGAAATAAATTATCGTTTGAATAATTTATGAAGATTTTATTTCTTCTTTATGTGTTCTGTTACAGTAATAGCCTTATTTTAATGCAATTAGAGTCGTTTTGCTTTATAAATAGACAAAGAGTTTAAATTGATAGTTCTTTGTTTGTGAAAGATTTAAATTTAAGTTCTTATTTGAGAGATTATTGCTATTACGTTAACTTGTTAAGGGGATCTTCGGATTGCCGTTGATTTTTTCTACCAAACTCTTCGTTAAGGTAGGCCGTCAAACGTACTTTAAGTTGTGGTTGAAGCTGTTTTGATTTATGTGCTGGTTAAAATTAAAATGTCTGTCTTAAAGTTTATTTATATAGATCGTAAAAGTTATAAGAAATGGGTCAATAATGAGGATTGGGGATTTGTCGAGCTTGTTAAAATTTACTTTTAGTTCATCACAATTGTCTACGAGTCAATTTTTTTTAAGAATTTTCAACGATTTCAGTATTTACTGGAATTAATGTATTTTGAAATGTTATGCTTTAAGGCGAAAATATTTCTAACTTTTCAAAAAAAAAAAAAAAACTATCATGCTTTTCGTTTTAATATAATACAAAGATGTTGAGTTGTAAGAAATAAATAACAAGCAAAACCTTTGTGTACCAAGATAACCGTAAGTAACAACGAAATTACTGCACAGATTTATATAAAAAGTTGCAGACATGTGTTTCTCTCTCTCTCTCTCTCTCTCTCTCTCGAGGTTTTAAGGACACCCTCTTTCAATGCAGAAACGTGAGCTTTGGAATGTAAAGTCATGTGGTTAAAAAAAAAACGATACATTTTACCGGATGACTCCAAGTGTATCCTAAAGCTCACACTTTTCTGCATAAAAGAAGGGTTCTTTGACATCCTGAAACACGTGTCTACAACTTCTTTCAATATTTGTAAAATAATTGCGTTGTTTTCTACTGTTATGTTGATTTTATGCTCCAAACTGGTAAAACAAAGCAATCCTATCATATCTTTAAACATGTTTTAGAAATCTTTTAAAAGTAGCCCATTAATATTGTCTAAAAATACAAATTTAAAAAAAAATACAAGCATCCATAACAAAAGGTTACAAATAGATATCCAACACTGAATACCATTTTCACGCGTTTCGGGGTTCTGATCCAGAAACTTCATGCTTTTCCAGGGGAAAAACTAAAAGGTATTTCTGGTAAAACGACCGTGCTTTCAACAAAACTAACAAATGTTAAAATATGCTCAAAACTGCTAAAATGTATGTTATAATATCTCGGAACATGTTCAATGAAACTTGTGTAAGTTGACCACTTGCGGTGCAGTATTTGAGTGGTCAACTTACTAAGGGTTTGCTAGAAGATTCTCAGCCAAATTTGGTGAAAATTGGTGGTCAAGATAGACAGGGGATCAACTTACAAGGGTGGTCAACTTAACAGATTTTACTGTTTTAGAAATCCCACAAAATATCCCGACAAGATTGTCTGAAAATGCCAATTCAAAAAAAAAATGAAATTCAACCCTTAATTACATAAAACGTGTCACTATAAAAAATATAATGCGGAAATGTATAAATATTCACTATGACGCTGCACCATTTTCATACGTTTCGGTCCTCTCATCCGGGAATTTTACGAATGCCAAGAATGAAAAAATCTTTCTCGAAATTGTTATAAAATGACTAAGTTTTCCTTTCTATAAAACTGAAACACGCAAAAAACTGCTAAAAAATAAATCATATCTCGAAACATTCACCTGCAATCCCAACAAACTATCACGATAAGATTGTCTAAGTATGCAAATTTCAACAAATAATCCAAGCCTCAGTTTCAACAAAAGTTAAACTAATAGATATCGAATGCTAAATTGTATAAAGATTCACAAAAGCGCTGCACCATTTTCTTACGCTTCGGTCCTCTGATCCAGGAACCTTGCAGTCAATTAAGAATAATCGAGTTTGATTATGCATTTGTTCCAGGTATTCTCTTACACCGAATGAATGATAAAAGCCAGTTGCGAACGTTTGGATGTAGCCGACAACTCCGGCCAACCATAGCTTTCCATCATAACTGCCATTCCAATTTCGAATCTTGGTTGCATCGCTGCAGAGGTTGTGTAGCTAATCTGTCTACTGAATTTCCAAGTACTACAAAAATACTAAATAATACAACGTGCAGAAAAGCAACAAGAAAGCGAATCGACCCTCCAGCTTCAAACTAGTTTTGCTTATGATGAAGCTGGTCTACCGGATGGGTACTGAATAGATAATTTACATAAAAAGACGATTTGCCTTTTTTTTCTCTCTCTCTTTTTTCCCCTACTGCGCATGTGAGAGACTGCATGCGTTTAGTTACATATGTTGTCAGTATTCTCAAAGGTAACTGGTTACTTATAGTTGGCTAGATAACTTAGTAATTATTACCTAAATGAAATTGTTATTCAAAAGTGAGTTTATAACTTCTTGTTGAAGGCTCGTTTTTTATTCTGAATTGTGTAATATATTTTTTTGAATTTCCATAAGGGTTTTCGTATCTAGAAAAAAAGAAAAAAAAAATTTTGAAGATGCTGTGAACTGAAAGGATGGAAAAGAACTAAAAATAGGAAAAGAAGTTTTAAAACTTTGAAACAAGTTCAAAATATATCGAGGACAATTTCGAAAGGCAATTCGAGGAAGGGATTTAGTACATCAATTATATTTGTCTAAGCAGGACTTCTGATGTAACAAAGATACAATATTTTTTTTTAGCATCGCTTTGTAAGTCCGTTTATTAATGTCCACAAACAGCAATCGCTTTAATTTATAGTTAACTAGTTTTAAAGGAAGATTTTTCTCAGAAATCTGCTTTAGCCAAAAGAATGGAGTTGAATGCAATTTGGCAAGTTCCACCTAATCATTCATGGTACCTTGGTCGAAGATCGAGATGGTTTTACCAGTTCAACACCCCTAGGAGTAGGCAGATGGCTCTCTGACCCTTTTTGAGTGGACACATCGAATCCCTTGCTATCCATCAGAGGGAAGAAAGTTTCTGGAGTGTCATTGCTGCAAGGACGTTCCGACCTCACTTAATCATTTATTCAAGTGCTTAAATTTCGCAGTTCTTCAGATTTTAAGAGACCCGAATTTATTTCTGAACTTGGTACTCTTGGTTTCATGGAGATGGTGTAGCTTATCTGCACCATCTGAGATTGGTAACAGCAACAAGAACGATTCACTGAACAACGAATTATAAGTCATGCGTTTTGGTATCTATGTTGTCGTCAAAATCGTAGCCAGAATAAACCTTCTGAAGGGATATAATTTTCGGCCTTAACAGTCTTTACATAAATATAAAGAACTGCTTTAGTTTTCGTAATGTTGTTAAAAATCTAAGCTCAGAAGTTGTTTATCCTTAACCCAGACCTCGTTATGACAATGTTGTCTGTATTATCAAAGGTATCTGGTTGCAAAAAGTTGGCTAGGTACCTTGGTAATTACTCCCCAAAATGAAATTGTTAGTTAAAACTGGGATTATAGCCTTCTTGTTGATGGATCGCTTTTATTCTCAACTGAGTAACATATTTTGTTTAATTCCGATAAGGGTTTTACTATCAATGAAAAAAAGAAAATGTTGAAAGGCGTTGTAAATTGAAAAAAGGAAAAAGTACTAAAAATTGGAAAACAATCTTAAAAAAAATCCAAAACGCATATTGGAACGTTATGACAGTTCAAAGGCGGGGAACTATACTCAATTACATTTGTTTAAAAGAGATTACAGATCAAAACCATACAAAATTACCATACTTTGGTCGTAGTGAAGGCACATTAGGCGATACAATGACTTTGTCGCTTTTAAAAACTAAAGATTTCATAGTAGGCGATGTTGTATAAGTTTCGGTTGTGCATCGTTTTTATCCATAGTTAGTCAATTTTAAAGAAATAACCAATTTGTAACTAATTATTTCAGTATCAGCTGTGGAGCAGTGTGCAGCATTTGCAACCTTTAAAATACATTTGAATTCATGCAAGAGATTTTTTTAAAAAATCTATGTGGCAAATGTTTGCTATTTTCGAAAAAAGTTAAATTGTTACTCTGGAAATAAAATGTTCTGGAGCACATGAAAGATATTAGGACATCAATTATTGACGATATTTTCGTTTTTATTACGTAATTGAAATTTCGAAATAGAAGATAAAAGTAGTGATTTTTTTCATTTTGTGTGAGAATGGTTTAAATAATTCCATCAAACATAAATAGAATGTATGTATGTATAAATCCGTTACGTAAAAAAGAAGCAAAATTTTCTTCTACAGCTGCTATGAACCAAAATTTTGCAACTGAAGTTCACAAAATATTGAAACTGGCAATAAACAAATGGATTCCCTCCCCCCGTTTTTATTTAATTATATATATATATACATATATAATAATATTATTATTATTATTATTACTATTATTATTATTTTTAGTTTATGAATTCAAGATAACTCTCTTTTTTTTTCCTTACCAATAATGAATCGCGTTAAGTAATTACATTTATTCCAGATTTTTTTTTTTTTTTTGGTTGCTTTTGAACTTAAAATGTGTTGCACATATTTGAAAATATTTTAACTAAATTCTACACGCACTGTCTGAAAAAAGTCCATGTCCATTCATAAAAGTTTTCAATCTATTTCGACATATTTATTTGAGCAGAAACGTTTTTAAACCTTTTTTGTATTTCCAGCTGCACTAACTTTAGAAATTGTGCTCGATGTTTTTTTGGCACGTATAATTTGTGGAAGACATTGAAGCATTGTTAAAAATAAAAGAAAACGTACAAGTATACGTCATAAGGAACTTTTCGTAAATATTAAATTATTTTAAAGAATAACTTTTTTATAACTTGGTTTGTTCATTGAAATATTTAAATCTTATAGCAAATTTGATGTTGAGTTAGGCCTGCATTGTTCTGAGATCTTATACAAATTATTAAAAACTGCAACACATTTCAATTACTTTTATCATCTTTCTCAGAAACATTTTTAAAAATCGGGTGCTTTCCTTTCTTCGTTGAGCCATTCCATAAAAAGCGGTTATCAACAAAACTATTTTTCTATAGAAATAATGTCCAATTTTTCAGAGCTTAGCTAAAATAAGTAAAAGAATTGCTTGGTTTCAGTGAATTCTCTTCGCATGTGGGAACATTGAAAATGCCGTTATTCAAGAAAATTATAAATGGTTCAAAAAAAATTTTTTTTTTAACTTGAAGTAAGCTCAGATTCTTGGATATATATAAGTTGAAAAAATAATGATAATAAAATAAAAACTGATCTAAATGCGAGTACATTTAGAATTCGGTTTAAAAATAGAACTTTATAATTCTTTCTAAATGCTTTTATTCGTCGAATTGCGTTCAGATGAAAATCATATTAAATTTTCAAAGCAATGGAAAAAAAATTCTTTTGCTTAGACGAATTTTTAGCATTTGTAAATTTTTCTATTTTGTTAATATTTTTTGCCTGATTTAAACGTATTTTGCTTTTTTAATAAAAAACGGTCTTTTGAACAAATTTCTTTCTTTCTTTTTTTTTTTTTTTTCATTTTATTACGGTTTAATATTTTTACTAAGATTTAGGACCGATAACGGAGAACTAATTCTAACTCGTATTTTTGTTTGAAAAGGGCATAAAGCTGTATTCCGAATACTGAATTTTCTGAACAAATGCTATTTAAGTGTTCCATCATAAATTTTGAAAAAAAAAAAAAAAGATTTGCTTTAACTTTTGAAAAACCAATCGTGATAGGTTCTTTTTGCCATTCTTATCAAATACTTCGAGCTAAAACAAGTTATTTGTTAAGAGAACACGAACAAACGAGAGATTATGTATCTTCTACAAATAGTTTATAAATAAACTGCATTAGCAATTTAAAAACTCAGAAAAAATACAAACTTTGGAAACTTTATTAAAGTTTCGCATGGGTTCTTCCTCAGAAAAATAAAGCTATTGAATGTTTATTTGTAGAACAAAAGCTTAAAATAGATTTAATAGTGTATCTTACTCTTTACTGGCAGCAACAAAACGTTAATTTTGTCCTCATAATATTCTAGAAGATTTAATTATTTGTGTTGCTAAAGAGAAAATAGACGGAGTTTATGGTTTAAATGTTAGTTTAAATTTCAGCCTGTTGTTAATTGAAAAAATAAATCCACTGATAGAAGAAGTTATAAACTTAAAAGGAATTTGCATGCCAAAACGTGAGTAACATCTTTTTCTGTTACTATATGTTATCCATCAACTTTTAAAAGCTTTCATAGCACTTAACTTGTCTTCGTTTTCTGATTCATTTGCTCCAGTATGCATGCATATAAGTACCTTTACGTAAAAAGAATTTCTTACTTTGCATAACAACGAACTATGTAACCCCATGCCATCTTGTCAAAAACCAAATAGATACCCATGTATTAATTACACTCTGATCGAAGCAGAAACGCCTGAAGACACTGAAAGCTCCTCCAGGTTGAACTAACAGGACATCAGATAAATCAAACTGGCAACATTCGAAAAGAAGATTTTCGAGCAAAAGATGGATGTCAGGACTAGCCAAAGCTCATCGATCATTGATCAACAACGATCTCTTTTCGTTTGTCGCTCTGGAGACTCTGTACCGAGAAGATTAGCTCGTGGTCGGCACTCCCATTATGCCAATCTTGCTCAACCTCTGGTCGTGCCGCCATGTTGTTCTGCCCTTGATTATTCCGAAGGTTTTTATCTTAAATAATTGCACTGGATTTTCGTTTTCCATTTGGAAATTCAACCCTACCCTTCATTTCGATTTGGTATCCGTTACCAATGATAACTATGCTTAAGTGGTTTCCTTCTTTGAACACCCGTCACGTGTACTTCCTTGTCGTTGATCTAATATTTTGGGCAGGGGCGGGTATAGCATACCATTTTAAGGGGGTTATGCTGAAGAATGACCTCCCCCTTCCCCCTCTGAACGAACGTACGATTTTAGGTACGATAAATTTCTGAATGTGATTGGGTGTCAATAACCAGCACCAAATCGTCCAGGAACAAGACACATAACATGACATATACTTTATTATTTAATTTCACAAGAAATGAAAAGAAGTAGTATTTCAAATATTTACTTTTAAAAATAATGAATGAATTGAAAAGACTACTAAAATCAAATCGCAGGGGTGCCCAGCCCCTAAGAGCAAGGGCTCACCCCCTTAAATATCGCAAAGACCCTTCTCCAAAGCAAGAGCCCCCCCCCCCCAAAAAAAATGAAAAACACCCATCTACACTCCCCTAAAAATTTCAGTGGTGCAGTCAGTGCCAAATCCCCCCCCCCCCCAAGGTAGGCACCCCTGGAAATCGTTTACATTTTATTCATGAAGTATTTGAACACGATGTGGACGGATACTGCCGTTTCGGATTTGTGTGAGGGGGCATGATCCCCCCCCCCCCCAAAGGTGTCTTTAAGCACTCTTCCGCGACACTTGTTCATAAGCCGGTTTTTTTTTCTTTCTTAACCCAATTTCTGCCCAACATTAATCTTTTCAGACTTCTCCAAGTTAGTTAGAACACAGGAGTTTTTTTTTTTAAAAATTACTGTTTCCTTTTTTTTCTCTTTCTAGTCTTTTACTGATCCAAATCGTTAGTTAGCGCTCATATCAATTCGCTAATAACAATGGGTTTCATTTTTATACTATTCGAAGGAGAATTTCTTCTATACCAACAAAAATATATTTTTTTGTTTCTACACCTTACTTTCACGTTTCACTATACGTTTTACAGGCTCTACATCCCAGAATTTAATGTTCTAAGGCGAATAGTTTTTGAGTAATGCAAGTACTCAGATGTGCGCATTCACATAACGACGTCACGACAAAAAACCATACAAATTAACTCTGGATCGTTAAAAAGAATTTTTTGGTTGACCATGCGTTTGTTCATGAATGAATATGACCAGGGGTGCCTTCAGAAGAGGGAACGGGAGATTATGGCGCCATTAAAATTTGGGGGAAGGGGGGTGATTGTTTAAAATTAATTTACTGATTTATTTTTAATTTAAATTATTTATTTTATTTTATTTGACTCTGTGTACATTTTGTTTTGTTTATTTATTTAGTTTGTGTGATTGGGTGTGTGTATGTGATTGGCGTAGCACAGAACTTTTCGAAATAATAATAATAATAATAATTGATAATAAATAAATAAATAGATAAATAAAAAATATTTTTAAAAAATGAATACAATAAAAAGAGAGAGCTAAAAATAATAAATAAAAGGGGAAAGTGTGTGTTGAGAAAAATTGAGGGGGGGATTTGCGCCATTGAACTTGAGGGTGGGTAGGCACCCCTGAGTTTGTACAGATTTAACAAAAAGTCTAGCCAAAATTAATTCATGGGCGATGGAAACAAAAAACTGCGATCGAATTTTAGTTAAATTTTTTTCATCCTGCAAACAATTATTTTACTTTGTACAAGGTAGAGAAAAAAAAATGCACGCAGTTTAATGCAGATAACACGCAAAGATTATGCATACATTGGAAAAAGTACAAAATCAAAAAAATATTATTTCAATATTAAAAAGTTAAACAGTTAATTAATCAACATGTCAAAAGCCATTTTACACGACCTCCACTTAAGTATTTTAACATATTTTATAAGGACAATTTTCAACATTTCCAAAGGTGTAATTATTCAATAACAATAATTCTAACTTTTCTGCTACCTATTCTTACATAGTCATTAGTTAAAACAGCGCACTAAATCAGTCCTGATTCTACGCCCACTTACTTTAAACACCAAAAGGCGTGTTCTTGACAGAAAAATTTATTGTTTGTTGCCTTGAACATGGTATTTTATTCCCGCTATTAAAATAAAATGTGTCTATAAAAGAGCTTTCTTTTCTGTAATCCCGAAACATCTGAAATTATGTAAGATCGTGAAAATAACTTCTAAAGAGTTTTGAAGGAAAGAATAATTACAATTTAATTTTTATTTTCTGAAATAATAGAGATATATTATGCTTTTGCTTTTTGCGGAAAATTATCTTGTCTTATGATATTTAATGGATTAGATTTTGTAGCCATTTTTTTTCACACATTCTAAACTGTTGCCTCTTAATGTCAGCATATTTTCTCGGCGTTGTTTAGTCTTCTTGAAAGATAACTTTATCACCGCAAAAATCTAATGTTTGATATTGGGTTTATTCTTGAACATATCTGTAAACAAGTAATTACAGTTCTGCGTACTTCGATCATTCATTTTACAAAGGTTTTATTGACAGATTTTTTTTTTACAAGATTGGTTGTTTGTTTGGGTTTTTGTTTTTACTGGGGTTTGGTCACTCTTCCAGATGTGACACCCGGTTATGATATGCAGAAAAAGCGCATTTAAAACATCTTGAAATCAAGCAATTGCTAAACGTGGGGTTTTGCTATTTGCTTTAACTGAGGTAGTTTTTTTGAGCAATCACGATTGCTTATTGTTCTCATTCGACCGTTTTTGAGGTCCGTGCCTTTTTCAGCTTGGACCAGAAGCCTTTGCAGCACCACCACCCACCGTCCTCTGCAGGCGGCGTGGCGCGGCTGCTCCGGTCCTGAGCTATCCGTTTCTCCTTGTCGGAAGCGTTCATGTCCTACACACACGCACACTCGCCTACGTGCATACGCACAGGTCTACGCACACACACAAGCCTACACACTTACACACACAACTATGCACACGTAACCGCCCAGGAGAAGAGGCAGGTTTGGGGGGGGGGGGACAGGAGCTGTTTCTAGAAACAATAACTCCAATGAGTAAGGTCCTGTCTCAGTTCGTGATTGCGAAAAACATAATTTGAATTCAAAATTTCAGAATTCAAATTAATTTTCTTTTTTTTTTCTTCAAAAATATGTTCCGCGTGTTTTCAATTAAAATTGATCGTAATTCAGATTCCAAAAATGTATACAATAAAAACCAGAAAAATGTCTTTGAATCTATTAATGTGTAGTACAGAGGTTCTTAGACAAATTTTTATTTGGTACACATGATTAGTCGCTTAAAGTTGTGACATGAAGGGTATATTTGAGTATGTGTGGAAGTTTGTTTTCTAAAATTTACAAACATGCTCGATTATGCCTTGTCTGACCATCTGTATGCATAATTTTTAGTCTAACTCGTTTATAACGAGCCCTGATTTAACGAGAACTCGGATTTAACGAGGAAATCAGAATTACTTGGTTGATTCAATGTTAAGTCTACGGGAGCATAACTCGCTTTTAACGAGAAAACCCCGCTTAAAGCGAGCAATATATTGTGATTCATAAAATTTCTATTGACTTCCAACTCAATTTAAACTTTGTCAAATGGAATAAGTTGCAGTACATTTTTTCTTAAGCATGAGAATTTACTTAAAGCTTTACTCATTTACTTTTTAAAAGAAATCACACAAAGCAAATGTGTTTTTACTGTTTTTTCACAAACAAGTTTTTTACGAGCACTCTGTTATAACGAGCAACTATCGCGATCCCTTCTTGCTCGTTACTAGCGAGAGGATAACCAGAAAACATCTAGGATAACCGGGATTCCATAAAGTTTTAGCTCTACAATTCCTTGGTTGACGTTACTGTATTAATCAGGAGGCAGCTGTATTGATTACTAGAAAAATTTATGGAATACCACACTGTAAAAAAATTCAGAAACATTACTGACTATTTCCGTGTCACCTTTCGTGATTTCAATGGTTTTTATCCCCTTCCTGGAAATATCAAGTATCATTCACAAAAAGTTTTCTGAATTGCTACAAGTTGCACAAATTCAGACTTCTCTCAGTTGTAAAAAATATTTTCGCTCCCAGTTTAAAGATTAATTGAGAGTATTTATAAGGTGTATCGGCTTCAATTCGTTTACGGCTTGTCCATGCTGTTTAAACTCCCAAAGGGAGCGAATAAGTATGGACTTCGTAGCTTTGTCAGACTTGCAAGCAAGTGAGATGCTTGATACTTATTTGCAATTCTAGCTTAGCTTTGCCCATGCTTGCAGTCTGCTTTTGGCACTGTCTTGATAAATCAGGAAGCTGCCAAGCTGTAATATTATCCCTACCAGAGATGACTTTGAACTTTCAGTGACACGAAGGCTTTAACGGGAAGATTTCTGGATTTTTCAGGAAGGTTACTGAGTTTTAGCGGAAAACTTTCCTGGTTTTTGCGAGATGTGTTACTGGCAGAAAGTGGGCACATCAGCTGCCTATTATTTTCCAGGAACGTTTCTAAATCGTTTTTACAGTGCAGTTTATCCAGTGGTTTAATAGTAGTGTATAAAATTTTCTTTTCTTTTTTTTCCCAGTCTTGCTTTTTAAGAAAAACATTGTAATGCCGTACTGTATTAAAATTAGCCTAAAGCGCAATGTAGCGGACAAAAAAAATTGAAAGAAAAAAGCAAAAGTTCTTGTAAAAGACAACTAAATTCAATTTGATTAATGAAATTCTTTGCCAGACTGGAAACAGGAGTGTCAACTTAATAGCTTCAGTGAGTTGAATTTTATTTCATATTAACAAAACTCATTATATACCTGTTACCCCGTTGTAAATGAAGTTCACATTAGTGTGACGGTTTTAAATTATCATATATCAGTTTGCGTTATTAATTATTCTTTTCATATGACTCTACTGTACAACTGTCAGAAATAACTGAGCGTTTTATATGATAAATTAGTTAGACAAGTCTAAATTAAAATTTCACGTTTTGAAAAACTTTTGTTGTTTTTATATTACATGACTGATTTGTTAATTAAAAACTGTTCTCTTTTTAGGTAAGTGTTCTGTGATTTCTACTGGTTTTTCAAAAGATTATTAATGAAAAATGAATACAGAAGTAAGTTAAATTTGGTAATATATGTGTGGGTATAACCGTTCAAAGATAACTGAAATATTTATATAAAATTTCTTAATGTTACAATTGAGAGTCAGAAAGTCCAAAGCAAGAACTAAAAATTTGCTCAAGTATTTGGAGATTATATAATTGATGGTTTTATCAACATGGAACAAAATTTAAAAGTAAATGACTGTTGGGTAAAGCTTCATTGCAATAAAAAAATCATTTAAAAATATTTATGTCTAAAAAGTTATTTGTTCTTTTTTACTTTTCAATATAACTAAGAGAGCAGTTGCTGAATTCAAATCTCAGGACAAGTGTTTTGAAGGATGAAAGTTTTTGCACAATTTCAGCAGCGTTTTTTAGTTTATCGATGGCTTAGACTCTAAACGAGGTAACTTCATGATAGGTTAGGAAGCAATAAGAGCAGGTTGGGTTTATAGCTAATTGTGCAATAAGCGGGTTTAAATGCAACTAATTTTTCTATTTGTTGGCATTATTTGGAGTCATTTTTTTTTTTTTTTACTGATGCAGCTTGAAACAATCACCAAGCGTATTTTTGACAGTGAACGGGTGAACAGTGTATGTATTTATGAACCTGTTTATCTTGACATTTTCTGTATTTGAGAGTGGTTAAGGTTGGATGAGTAAATCGTTTAAATTTTAAAATTAACCAAAAAAAAAAAAAAGTTTTTTTTTCTGTTTTTACAACATACGCATCATTGCAAACTTTTTACTTTTCTCCTTACTTTAAAAAATAAATAAAAAAACACTTCCTAATTTCCGTGTTTAAATATTGTGGCAGACGTTTGTTTTAGAGCACGACGCGAGCTGTGTGTGCTGAATAGAATCCCTAACATCGTTCCATCAACTGTAATGGTTTCAAATCTTCTGTTGCGACAGATAAAAATGTCACGTTTTATTTCAACTCAGAAGCTACTTTGAAAGAACATATTGCTTCTTATTTCCATTTCCATTCAAAATCTTAAAATATGTGATGATTTTGAGCTACAGGCCAAGTCACACGAATAAAAAAATATTTTTTCCGCTGAAATCTTCTTCCGCGGAGTAACTCAACACAACTCGATTGCTTACGTGCCATGCACTTTACTGCAACTTCTCGATTCCGAAAACCGAAAGGGGGCGCAGCTGTAAAAAATAAAACGATTTGTTGTTATTGTTCTTGCATCCTTTTCACTTTTCCCCTAAATAAGTTTATCCATCCGATGTTCTTCCGATTCATGTCTGTATACCTCATGCGTTTCAGGGCAATATAAATAAAAATGGCAGATTGTATTTTGGTAAAAGGTGCGGATTTTAGTTCTTTTCGAATTTACATTTAGCGGCTAAGTGCGACTGATGCTGACAGAATGGAAACTTTACTTTTCTTTGCCTTTTGTTGAGTATTTTTCGTTCACCGTTTATTATTCCAAAGTGTTACTCTTTGCAAAATGAAATGAATCAAAGTTCCATTTGCTTCTCCGATTTGAATTTCTTTTTATACTTTTTTTTCGATTAGTTTTTGCTTTTGAGCACGGAATGCCATTTCTTGAACTCGAATGGATTGGACGAGTCTATTTTACTGGTCGTTAGACATGTCGAAGGCATTTCGGAAAATTTTTTTTTACTAGTTGTATTGTTACTCAGGTATCAAAACCGTCCTCACATTTCATGTAATCCCAGCGTACTCTTAGTATTTCACATGTACGAATTAATTTATAAATACATAAAAAAAAAATCTTATGAATCGTCTCTTTTATTTTCCGGGTTGCAGTAGCTATATTGTTTTCCTTATAACCTATATTGTTCTAAATAAATTTTCTTTATTGTGTACTTGTATCGGAAATTTATGATTTTTTTTCTTTATATACAATGTAAAAAATTCATAAATTTATCTAACAAAAAATGAAAACTTCATATACACTCTTCTATGATATAGATATTCTCTAAAAAATAAAATAATTACATTCTCAAGTTCTAGTATTTATTTTGATTTTATTCATACGAAAAATATTTTAAGATTAAAAAAAATCTCAGTTCTTTAAAAAAAATAGTGTAACAGTTTAGTAGTTATCAATGTCCTGTAAAGTTTTTTCTTTTATAGAAAGTCTTGTGTGTAGTCTATTTTTTTTAAATTTATTTTTATTTTTTAAAAATTATTATATTTGCTATGTACTTGCTGACAGTGTTGCTTTCAAAATGAAAAGGCTGCAAAGGGAGAATTATTTTTTTTTTAATTGTTGCATTTGGTATGAAGTTGCAGTCAGTGTTGTTTTCAAAATGAAAAGGCAGCAGAGTGAGATTTTTTTTTTTTAAAGTAAAAATCTTTTCTTTTTTTGGTCACCTCCAAGGTGACCCAAACTGCTCGTACAGACCCAGAAGCTCCCATAAGTGTCTGATGTGTACTTCTACGGTCCGGGTGCGCAAAGGGCCATTGTTACGTCCCATAATATTCTTTTTTGAATCTCACGATCGCAAAAAGGGACTCCTAGTAAAAAAAAAAGGAAGAAAGGAATCACAATCGCATGAGCAGACTTTTTAGAAAATTATGAACTCATTGGCACAACGATCTCTTTAAAGCACCAAGGGTCGACAGCAGTAACGTGAATCAGGCCTACTGCGTGAGGATCAGACGTGATATTAATTTAAAATACAGCAGAGTGCTTCACGAGTGCAGAAGGAGACTAGAAAAGCACCAGGACGTTTAAGAGGGTGATAGGGCACTGTCCTATGCCAAAGAGTCCTCGGGTCATCTCTAAGTTCAGTCATTATCCATTTACTTTGTCGACTTTCTCTCTCATTTTTCAAGAATGCTTCCAATGTTTAGTATTTATTTACAAGAAATAAATTATCTGTTTATTATTTATACATTTTTTTTTCTTTCACATTTGAAATACATTTTTATCATGACCACAGTCATGATTTGTAATCATGTTTCTCAGCATTTTATAAAACAGTTATCATTACAGAAATATATATTGCCACATCAATGGCATTTATCCGCTACATACATACTAGTGATGTGCCGGATCGTTAAAAAAGTAGATCCGCGGATACGGATACGGATCCGGATCGTTAGTGTCAAGATCCGCGGATACGGATACGGATCCGGATCATTAGTGCCAAGATCCTCGGATACGGATACGGGTCTCAATTCCCCCCCCCCCCCTCCAGGTGTAAAGTGTTACGGGAGGTATTCCCGTCAGAATAATGGCAGTTTCTTCAAAAAATGTCAACTGCGGCAAAAATATAATCAAGACTATGACTTACTCTTTAAAGAAATCTCTGTTAAAATTGAGGGAGAGTTGGAAGGAATGGGTCAGCGCTGCTTTAATGCTTAGATGGAATGTGAAAAATTATTTCTAACTTTATCGGTAGATGTAGGATACAGGAACAAGAGTGCAAACTACTACTGGACAGGCCAGAAATAATTTTTCCCATTTTATTTCAGCATAAATGCAGCGCTGACGCATTCCACCGAACTTCTCCGACCGACGAAATACAGAGCCGGGAACACCTTTACAAACAGTAAATAGAGAATTTAGTCTCACTTTTTTTGAAGGATGCCGAGACAAAAAAAAAATGAAGAATAACAGAAACCCCAAATCAATAATAAAAATTAATATTAAATTAAAAATTAAAAAAACAAAACATGTCCCAGAAAGCCGACCTCATATTAAGATGAATTTCGCGGGTCAGAACACACATTTTTTAACAAATATGAACTGACAGCAGGTAAAAATTAAAAATCATTGAGCTTTTTCTCCTTATCTTCCGACTATGAAATCGCTACCAATCACGCGTATAAAAGCTTAGAATTGCATTTAAAATTTACTTAACGAGATTATAGCTCCTACTGTATATAAGCTAGAAGTTTCAAATAAATATCAAACGCAGAAAACTTAATTCTTTCAATTAGGACCAACATTTTTAACGAACGGGTAAATTTTTACTACCATAATTGTGAAAAACGCTAAATCGGTTTTTAATTAATATCTCCGGTAATTAAAGTTCTACAAAAACGAGGCCAAGCTAAGAACACTTTTGATCAAGTCACCTTTTGTACGAAAAATGAACTATCGAAATCGGTTCATCTGTTTAGGAGCTACGATTCCCAAAAAGACACACTGATATACACTTTTAAAACTTATTTCACCTTCCTTTTGCAACAAAGGAGTGGGGACAGATTGGCTTCTGAAATGATACTTTATAATTTAAATAGAGAATAAAACCTAATTTAAACGGAATTTAAGAGTCTTTTATTCAAATATTTAAAAAATTTTAGAATAGAAATGATCCGTTTAAGATCCGTCAAAAAAGTAACGGATACAGATACGGATCTTTATTTTCCCTCGGATATCCGCGAATACGGATACGGATACGGATATCCGGAACATCACTAATACATACTATATAGGTAATCACTATAAATTACATTAAGAATATACGTCCTTAAATGTGTAGACATGTTTTAGAAACTAGTAACAGAAATTGAAGAGGAAAGCGTCAAATATTTTATTCATTTGAAGAGAAATATTAGATTATGTCGTTTTTACTTTTACTTCGGGGGTTATTTTATTAAAGCAAATTATGATTTCTCAGAACTCAAGTCAATTTTCATAAGATAAATTCTATCGTTCACCAGAAAATACGTACACTATTAATTTTTTTCCTTGGAATTGTGTTTACTCCACATTTGTCTGTTCTTTGCAAGGCTTTATTCTAATAAAAGAAGTTTAGAAGCCTTATACTGATACAGGTAGATAAAAAGCTGTAACTGCAATTTTTTTTTTTTTTCATTTTTTAAAAAGCAGTTGTACGTCAAGCCTTATAACGATTCTTTAACTGCTGGCCATCCTAAAGCCCTGGATCGAGGGCTTTGGGCCATCCAGGTCGTACAACAACAACAACAACACGTAAACTTTACTGTACAATCTTGCTTATTTGGTTTCCACTGAGAAAAAAGAGTCTTAATTCCAACACTTTCCTACTATTAGTACTGAATTTTTTTACTGAATCCGTTTTTTCAAATATCTCGAAAACTCATGTCAGCAAATACTGCCGTTTACCTGCCCACTTCAGTACAGTCTTTGAAGTTCATTTTAACGCAAAATAGTCAGAATTTCGTCTGAGGTGAAAAAGTAATATTAATAGAAAAAAGGTGCTAGAGATGAGCTTTCGTGAGCTCCCATGAAAATGAGGTGCAGTTAGTGTTAGGTTTAAATATATTTCCCAGTCAGATTGGGAAGAAAAATAGTCAAAAGGTTATTAAATAATAATTTCTTTCTTACGTGGAATTCTTGTGACCTACTGGGGGGGGGACGATAAACAGGCCCCTACTTTTGTGGGGGGTTAGGCGGTTCCGTTTCCCCATTACTGGCCTTTAAAAGGTAGTGTTTTTTATGTGTAAGTGGAAGTCGCTTTTGTTGGTTTCCTATAAAACTTGCTTTTAGAATACACCCTTTACCCCCCCCCCCCCAAGTGAGAAAAATCGAAATGACGGGCCACCACATTATAACCTTAGAAAACGTTTTTTTTTTTTTTTTACCAACAGACATTTGGCCTATTCTTATTTACATTGATATCTTTCCCAAAAATAGACAGTTTTATTAACAATTTCTTGTGAAATGTGATTATTTATTTAATATTTTTGCATTCTTGTGTTAAAACGTTGCTATAATGTATTTTCAACTGCTTCAATATAACACGATTTAGATAAAGTATCAAGTATTCAGTTACATTACCGCTTACCAAAACTGTAATTATTTAATCGTCTGCAGCATTAATGCTTTGGTATCATTTGAATGTTTAACCCAACTTCATCATTAGTGCTTAATTGAGCGAAATTTTCCTGATCTTTATCAACAAAACACATATTTGCTTGTATTTGTTTTGGACTTAATAGCCAGAGGGTCGATGCAGTCTTTCGAAATTAGTCACTCATATTATTATTAAAGCATTTGTATATTTATCAGTCGTTGTTGTTTTACTCAAGTAAATTAAAATAATGAATTCTTTGCTTTCGCTTTATGTTTCGAAGTCGTATTTTTAAATAAACAAAGTTTTGATGGTGAGGACCATCTTTTCGGTTGGTAAAAATATGCCAAAGGAAATTATCTTAAACCCATTGATGACCATAGAACACTTCTGCTTCCGAAGCTCAAAATTAATTTTATAAACCATCAAATGCAAAAAAAAAAAAAAATAATAATAATAATAATAAATTATATTTTTTCTATGTTATATTGAGGCATCCTAATCTTAGTATTTTTTACTGTTTTGCATGTAGAAGCTCTTTTTCAAAACCTGATTCAAACGACCATGAACGTGATATGGTGATGCATAGACATCGCCGTTTTATTTGTCTATATCAAACGACTGACGCAGACATCACTGTTTTGCATGTAACAGCTCATTTTCGGAGCCTGATTCAAACGACCATGAACATGATATGGTGATGCGTAGGCATCGCCGTTTTATTTGTCTATATCAAACGACTGACGCAGACATCACTGTTTTGCATGTAATAGCTCATTTTCGGAGCCTGATTCAAACGACCATGAACGTGATATGATGATGCATAGGCATCGCAGTTCTATTTGTCGAATTCAAACGATCGTGACGTGATCTGGTAGTACATAGGCATAAGTTTTATTTGTTCAATTCAAACGACTGTGAACATGAGACCACTTGTACTTTATTTTAGATGATATTTTGAACTTTATTTTCAAGATTGTGTTGATAACCATTAGAGGCTTCATGGAAAGGGAAGAAAGTTACGTATGAAACTAAAACTTTATACAAAACAAAAGTGTCGACCGGTTTTCGGCCCCTTTCTTCAAACATTATAATAAATGATTTTATAACTTTCTTCGATGTAACACGCGGAAAATTATATCTCATAATTATCTTCTTTTGTGAAGCTTTTTTTTTTTTTTTAATTTTCATTCTTTGTAACACATTACAGGTGGGAAAATACTTATCAAACTTGTTTAAATCCCAGCGAACATTTATCTTCCTATTCAAAGCACTATTTCTTAGAAAGATAACAAAATTAAAAATACACCGAATTTGAATGATTACTTCACAGAAACATGTGAAAACTGAACAAAAACGCTGGCCATAAATTTTAAAAGCCACACCTCGGGTCTAGTTAGGTGTCGCTGTTGGGAAGCATTGATCCAATTCATAACCTCACAGGTCATGAGTAGTATTCTCAGCATGTTAACTAAACCCCACGCAGCGTTGGCATTTTATTTTGTTGCTTTTTGGCTTCATTTGCTTAGATTGCTTGAGTCTGAGCACGCCTACAGCCGGAAATAAGACTTATATGCCCTTGCTACGGATCTAAAGCGTAATGAAATTATAATGAGAAGTTGTAAGCTGCTAATACATGTCTACTTCATAATTACATTGTAGCGATTTCGTCTCCAGGTATAAATTGATAGAGTTATTTTATACAAAATATTTTGACGGAAATATTTATGAATACAGTGAGTGAAACATTGGTGTTTAAAATTCAGTTTATTTTAAAGATCTCGTTTTACAGATCTGCTGGCATTTTGCTATTATCATTCATATTGACTAAAAGAGAAAAAGTTACGTTCAAAGACTGGTTTTTATACAAATAGTGCAAAACTTGTTTTCTTTTGAACGAAATCGTTAAATTCGGATCGTTTTATTTATTTATTTATTTTATTTATTTATTTTTTTTTTACGGCAGCTTTTTGATTTTAGTGCATTATTCGCAACAACGAATGTGGAACTTTGTGTCTTATATTCATGTTTCTAGTAATTTATGAAAGTATTTTTTACATTAAGTTCTTCAATGAATATCTATTTTCAATGAACCTTCTGTGTTAAAAATATATGAAAATGTCCTCTCACTTAAAGCCAAAACTTTATTGAAATACCGATGTGAAGCCCAAATGCTTCAAAATATACTACATACGTACATGTATTTTGGTGTTGCAAGGGACTTCTTTTTCCTTAACGTTCCGAAGCTCACGATTCTTTGCTTTTGATGAATAAAAAAAATCAGAATTCCTCTTATTTATTTAATTTAATTCATAATTAGAAAAATACTTCGATATTTACGTTTCTATGGTACTGAACGTTTCCTTCAGAATTCGCATTTCTGTATTTTCGTCAACGTACAAATTCTCTTGATTTAAAATTCTGAATAATCCCTGGCGCAGATACAAGGGTGTGATCACCCCTCTCTTCAGGACTCTCCATCCATAATTTTCCTGCGTTGAGGTATAGAAAACGCAATTTTAAGACGATCTTTGATGTTAAGGAAGAAGATTAGAGGCTCCCCCTTAAAATGTTTCGGAATTGAAGTCTAAAACATCTGCGATCAAAATTTGTAAACCAGGATACGAAGTAAATGTAATAAATACCAATCATTTTGCCTCGAAAAAATTCTTGATCCGCCCCTGAATGATTCTTACGTGGTAGAGGTTCAATGCGTTAACTGTTACAAAACTTACGGGAATTCATTCAAGACTATTCGGTCAGAGAAGGTGTTTACAAACGGGTTAGTATAGATATTAAAATTTATTACAGAATTTCCTAAAATATTTTGTCAAAATTATTTCCTAGTATTAACCGAATTCTTGTTATAAAAAGAGATATTGCGAGTAAGTTATTTTTTTTTAAATTTAAAGTTGTTTTTTGAGTTAACTTTATTTTCTCTTGCAAACTTAATTCATGTAATAGGCTGTTACTGTATGTTCTTCTGTTTTTGAGATTTTGTTACTAAAAAAAAAGTAAGCATTCATTCAAACCCGTTAAATTTCTCAAAAAATCACAAACTTTCAAAAATTCTCTCGCGTTGGGAATCACTTTTTTATTTCCTAATTAGCTCCACTTAATATATAATGATTTAGTTCCAACAGTAGTCAATTGAGCATTTTAAAATATAAAATAAGAAATAACGTTTAACTGCAAACTACTGCACAGTAATCTGCAATTTTGTGTAATTAAGCGATGCTATTTTTTATTTTATTTTTAAGCACAAAGGTATTTGTATTTGCTCCACTTTATTTTAAAATGGTTTATTTAACACTATCGTATTAAAATAACGAGATTTACAAGAAATTGTGAATCGAATTCTTTCAATGTCCGATACGCTGATTCAAATCTTACCACAAAAGGTATTCCATCCTACTTTCAATTCTTAACCATTATGTAATTACCTGTAAAAAAAAAGAACAAAAACAACTCATTCGAACACAGTTGATGACCTCGATTTGAATTAAACTGTGCTTAACTCTATATTCCTCCAAGATTTGTTGCACGATAATGCCGTAGTTTGTCTGCATTAGAATACAAAATAACAATGCCGTAATCTAACTAAATAGGCTGCGTAGTAGTTATACAGGAAAAGAACGGATGCCATTTGGAACACAATATTTTAAGCGCTTCCCTGTCAGTTGGAAGACTTTTTTGCTATTATGCATTCGCACTGACCTTTGATCAGCAGTCGTGATTTGTTATTGGCTAGGCTTGCCAGCGAAAGTTGTTTTTCTGTTGTATATTCTTTTCGACCGTGATTGTGATTTTTCTTTTTTTTTTTTTTTTTTTTTTGTGCTGCTGACCGTACGTGAAAACTTAAAATTTTGGCATTATGTAAATTTCAAGACTATTATGAGGTGGATTTTACCATAATGTTTTTTAAAAGAGATACAGTGTGCATTTCGCTGTAAGTAAAAAATATCGAATCTCCTTGGTTTAAATATATGTAACATTACGGACGGACTGGTTCCTCCAAGAGGGCGCCAACTCCAAAGGACGCATAGGTTCAAGGTCGAAAAAAAAACTGAAGGTGCACTGATTTGAGGGCGCAAACAAATATAACTTTTTTAAAAAAAAAAAGGAAGAAACGAAGACGCACAGATTCGAGGGAGCTAAAAAAAAATATTTTAGAAAAAAAAGGTAAAAATGAAACAACATAAAAACGCGGACATTTCGAGGGCGCAAAAAAAAGAAGAAAAAAAGGCACGCAAAGCAAAAAGGGAAAAAAAAACAAAGACGTATAGACTCGAGGGCGCACAGGCAGGAGAGCGCACCGGCCCACGGACAGATAGGCCGGCGGGCCAGTCCGCCCCTGTGTAATTAATGTTTTAATTTCCATAATGAAATAATGCGAAGTCATTCTTAATTACTAAAAAGGTTGTTGTTGTCACGTCATAGTTTTTAATCATTATGAAGACATGGGTCGTCCTTGCCTAAACAGGTTAAAACAGCAAACAACGCGCTTGATGTAGAAATAATAAAACTGTTTTTAAAGTTTTGCAGTAAGTTACTGCCCTAAGCCAGGGCTGCCAGAAATACATATAATACACCGCCAGCTCAGTCATTCCATCCGAGGACTGCAGTTTCGTGCTTTTTAACACTCATCAGCCCGGAATATGAAGTAACTGAGCTGAAGGCGGAAAACCTGTTTGGGTAAGGTAGAAATAATTTCCTACTCCGGGCTGATCAGTGCTAAAAAGCACGAAACTGCAGTCCTCGGAAGGAGTGAATGAGATGGCACTGTATTTTATGCGTCTTAGTCTTCGGTTTAAAAACGTTCTTATTCAGAGTTCTTTCTTTCTTTTCTTTTTTTTTTTTAAAATTATTTCTGCTTTGTTCTAAAGGGCCTGGTCAACTACATACCCCTTTATACCTTTCATGAATTCCACTGATCCTTACATTTAATTTTCTTGCAGATCAATACAATAACAGTAGTCCAATCCCCACATTATTTCTGAATAGTCAGAAACTTCATATTACTACAAAACTTTTTCAGGGTCTTTTCCCCACCCATAAAATCTTCTACCAAGCCCAATATTTTATTTTCATGACCTTTGCTGCAAATATTCCCTCTTAATCTTATAGGCAATTAATATATTTCTAAAAATATTGCTTCAACCTAATTTTTTTTGAGTAGTTATTTCTATTATTAAAATCTTAATGAGATTAAAGTATCTTAACGAAAAAAAATCACTAATAATAATAAGCTTAACTCTAAAAACCGCTAATTAAAACTGATTAAGGCCAGGAAATAATTATGGATTTAGGTTAGCAAAATCCTTGACTTTTAATCGTAAGACTTCGTTAACAATGATTTAAAGAAATGATTGCATATTGCAATGGCAATATAATCTTTACTTTATTACATTGACTAAAATTCAACAAAATATTTAATCATTAAAATTTCTTGTACAAAGAAAGAAAATAAATCCTTTTCTCACTACCTTTTTTTCTTTTTCAAGTTCGTTTTAATTATTTTTGATTAAAAAATGTGTATTTCTGTTAGTGCTGGTTTCCTTGCATTTTTATTACATTTAGTTTGTATATAGCGTATGAATATATAATATTCATTTACTCTATAATTTCCTTTTCTTTTTTAACCCCCTCCCATTTGGTAACTTTCTTTTTATTGCTAGTTTTTTTAGTTCAGTTCCAAAACTTAATAAAAATCATACAATTCAGATATTGATAATTTTCTTTTAGTACGATCAAAATATGTACATTCGGTGTCGATCCTTAGTTTGTAAAAAAAAAAATTATTTCTCCCAAATTTATTAAATTTCAAAGAAATCCAGAATTTTTCTTGATTGGTTTAAAAACTTTGCTTTTGTATGTATTTTGTTTTTGAATAGTGTTTACATTCTATCCCACATAGTATCAATTTACTGTTTTTCTTTTATACCCTCGCGCCCACCGCTTCCCCTCCTATGTCCTCTGCAAACCACCTGTTCATTAAGTTTTCTGCGCATGGACCGGCCACTAGAGACGACACAGTCGCGGGATTATGGTCTGAAGGCTTCTGTTTCGTTTCCGTAACGCTTGAGTGATTCGAAAAGTTACTTATGTATTTTTCTCATCGTTTCGACTGCCACCAAGCAAATGTATGAATCAAGCGAAACGACTTTTTTTTTACTTTTCTTTAAAGAGAAGACGTCCTTTGCAGACGTTTCTGAACGTAATTGCTGTAAGCGCATTTTCAGATTAATCTCGCTGTCCTTATACGGTCTTGCGAAGTAATTCAACTGTGTTGCTATTGAAGGAAACTGATTTTCCAGCTTTTATCAACCAAAGATTGTCCAATATGATAAAGACGTTTCGCATCTTTGTATAAAAGTTGATGAAACGAAGTTTGCTACAGACGGGGGGAGACAGAAGTATTGGTGCACATTTTCTGCTGTTGCGCGTTGCTTTTAGCGTATTATCTTCAGAGATGCCCACCCACTAAGGGCAAGGGCGCACCCCTCCCCACTATCGCGATCCTTCCCCCCCAAAAAAAGCTAGGGCCCCCCAAATAAGAAAAATACCCCTCAACCTCCCTAAAATTTTTAATGGCGCAGTGTGCGCCATGACCCCGCTCTCCCCTCTTTCTTGGTGGGCAAATTGAGAATTTTAAGCCCTCCCAATAATTTAAGTTCGGGAAAGGAGAATTTGTTTCCAAAGTGTGACGAATTCGATGAAGCCGTTATGAAAAACTGATGCGAGTCTTGTGTTTAATATAGGCGAGGATTCCTCTACAGTTTCGCAGTCTCTATGAAGCTAACAATGATCTTTACTCTGAACTGTTGTTTAGCAGTTGACTGCTTAAGAACATTTTTCGTATTGAGAAAAATAGTTACTTGTATTCAGAAACATGTGTACCCACCAGTACTGTGCGCATTATCATACTATGCGCATTATGTTGTTAAGCGTTGCTTTACCCTCAAAGTGTTTTCACGCAATGATAATCGTTTACTTCTTGAAGTTAGGGTTTTCAACACGCAAAGTAAACTAAATCTGAATCTTAAGGGTGGCGACAGATCAGGGAAATCAGGGAGATCAGGGAAAAGTCAGGGAGCTTTATCACTCAGGGAAAAATCAGGGAAATATCAGGGAATTTTGAAAAAATAACGAAAATTCAGGGAAAATTGAACAAATAAAGAAAAAAAAATTTTCCCCTTGAAAAATGAAGTACTTTGATTCCTTAGGAATTTTACGCCTGTTTTTTTTTTTTTTTTTTAAGTAAAGTTAATGAGATGCGATTATGCAGTGTCGCATATTTGTGCATCTTTTTTCCTCAAGGTCAAAGTATTCAATCTTAGGATGAGCTTCCTAAGATTGCTTCTGTGTCTG
This sequence comes from Uloborus diversus, assembly GCF_026930045.1. NCBI lineage: Eukaryota > Metazoa > Arthropoda > Arachnida > Araneae > Uloboridae > Uloborus > Uloborus diversus. The sequence continues at coordinate 39,565,677 of NC_072737.1, forward strand.
TAAAGTTGTTTATTTTACCTAACTTGAACTTTTCTTCCACGCATTCCATGCTACGTAAAATAAACAACCCTACAGGCAAAGAGGAAGGCGTTATTGATGACTTTGCTCCCTTGCCTTTACTCATTGTCTTGAAGTAATTAGCATACTGTTACCACGATTTCAAGAAAAAATCTTTGTTTTTCAAATTAATGCTGAAAAAATCTTAAAAGTTATCGCTTGGCGTTTTTATTTTAATTGCTAAAATTGAATTTTGACTGAAATCAAATTTGGTTTTTGCCTTGGTATTACTCGCTGTCACTTCATATTATACGAAGGTTTTTTTTTTTTAAGACTTTAAAACTCTTTTATTTTAAAACCTTTTTTATATACATTTTGAAATTAATAATTGTTTTTGCATATCAATGTTGCTTGTTACTAAAGTAATCTGAGATTTTTTTCGACAACTAATGAGATCATTTGTTGTGAACATAAATAAATATTTTTATTAATTTTTTAATAGTTAAAATGCTGTATTCGTTCATCAAAACCTAAGTTCTTGATTAGAGAACAGCTCAATATGACTGGTTGTTGAAAGATTTCAATTTGTTTTCCATAAATATGTCTATTCTGCCGTGTGCAGTGAATGGCAGTAACTGCCGATTCTTGATTTTTTTGCATTTTTGTCATCTAGTGTACGTTATCTTTATTGTACATACTCGCTTATTTGGTTTCTGCTGAAAAAAAGGCACGAAAAAAAGTCTAATTCCAACATTTTCCTATTGTTAGTACTGAATCCGCCACACATTTCTTCAAATGTCTCGAAAACTAATTTCTAAATTTTACTGCTTGAAAATTCAATTCAAGATTATCTCCATTTAAATGTTTTAGTTTTATCACAATCAGATATGTCTTTAAGAGTGGTTTTAATAATTTCTTAGAATTCTTATGTTAACTGGTTCCTGGAAGTAGAGTATTTGTTTTAGATTTCCTATAGTATTTCTCTATCGATAATTTAATACACTATTTTTACCAAAAAAAAAGGAGCATCTCTTCAAAATATATTTTTAATTAACAGCTTTAACCGTTTTAAATACTGCATTTTATTTAATGTGCAATTCTTTTCATGTAGGGAAAGAAAGGAAACTATTATCATTGGTAACGTAAATCAGGGAAATTTGGTGAACTTAATCAGGGAAAAGTCAGGGAACTTTTTTTTCCAGTTTCTGTCGCCACCCTGATCTTGCATTTCTATTTATCCGAAAAGTTGTTTGTTAGGACAAACGCTATAAGCATCCTTCGATTTTTGTTTTTATATGTTTATAAAGTAGGCGCCCATGTTCCTCGGAATCGAATAATTTATAAACTACCTTTTCGACTTTACACAACCCTTTTGACGCGAAAACAGTATCCAGAACACAACATCCAGCATCCAGCCTCTGGCATTCATTGGAATTTTATGGTTGCAAAAAAGCGATTAGTAGAAACAAGAAACACAGCGAGTAGGGTTTTGTTTTCATTCGTGATTTCGAAAAACATAATTTAAAAATTCAAGATCTCAAAATTCAAACTAATTTTCTTTACTTTTTTTTTCAATTTTCATGAAAATTAATGAAAAAATCATTTTTCATTGACTGACATTTCAAATACGTTCTTCGTTTTTCAAAACGATAGTCTTGATATTGTGTAAAAAATGCTTCGTATGAACTGTTTTCTTAAGAGAATGGCTTAATTTGCATTTTTGTGAAGTCAGAAGTGGATGAAATGGGCTTCGGCAACTTAATTTCTTTGGGGAAAGAAAGCGTGAGATAATTCTCGATGTCTGTTTTGTTTCGGGCGGTCCACGCATGACTTTGATGGATAGCTTCTTTGGATTCTTTATGATGTGCGTAGTTTTTGCCTTCATTTCGATGTGAGGGGTATTTAATAATTTCACGCAGAAAGTATGATGATTGCACGAATGTATTTCTCTCTCTCTCCTTTACTAAGGTAGAGGCTCTGTAAATGTAGAGACTAAGTAAAGATTCTGTTTGATTTTTTCTAAACAAAAAAATTAAGTTAACTAGAACGATATTGCAGTTATTTGAGCTCCTGAAACCTTGTAGAGTTTGGGGTTGTCCCCTACGGGTTGTTAATCTTGTCAAACTTACCTTGCTCCATCTTTTGAGCAGGAATTATTAATGTGGGGAGCAAGTCCAATCATTGGCTTAGCAAAAGCTTGGGCAACGATCTCAAACCATGTGACTTGCTTTAAAATCTATCACGTGGCTTGGTGTCTTTGTTTCAGGAATGAAAGTCTTCACTCCCTCCATCTTATCTCTTCTCGATGGCTCGATCCCCTCCTTTTGTTACTTGTTACGCTGTATTACATAAACATGTTGTTGTAAAAATACTTTTTTTTTTCCAACCAAAATACGTTGTTTCACACAAACTCCTTGTTTCCCCTTCCCTCCTCCTTGTCACAATTTCACGAAACCCGTCCCCCTTAAAATTATGACATCATTTGTAGACGACTCTTATGTAAATTATGTTTGAAATTTACGCGGGGAAATGTGTAACACGAGAAAGGTTGGTTTCGTTAGAGTTTTATTTTAAAAATAATAGAAACTTAATGAAATGTCTCAAATGGGTTTCTAAAGTAACGGGATTTAGTAACCTTCCAAGAGAATGTTTTATTTGTGCTGTATAAATCTGTGGGCTCGAAAATTCTGTCTACTATCGTTCCTGTTTACTGAAGATGATTTCCTTCCTCTTCAGCGTTGTATCAAAATAGTGAAAGTAAAGAAGGGTGGTGGTGACATCTATTGACTCTTAATAAAATCATCGTCGTTTTGTGGGAAGGGTCGCCAACTATATGCTTTTTCATGAATAAAGATTTCTTTCCTGACTCGGAGCCCTGAAAGTAAATCATAACCCTCTGTGCGGATCAACACTATGGCTGCTGCATAGGAATTTAGCAAACTTTTGTGAATAAATCACGTGATAAGGTAGATACAGGATTATTTGTTCAAAATTATCGGACAATATATTTTGTAGTTAAAAATAAATTCGACTTCAACGGCCTTTTTCTCTGAAATTAATTGAAATACTTTCAATGTTGTGTGAGTTTTGTTCTGTTAAAGAGCTGTCCTTGCCTTATCAAAGAACTCTTCTTAGCCTACTTTACCAGTTTAAACTGCTAAGTGTTTGAAGAAAAAGCTCAACTCTTTTTACTATCACATGATTTTTGGCACATTCGATAGAATTATGGCTATTTGCGAAAAAAAAAGTGAGTTTTGAAGACTTTTTTTTTTTCTTTTTGAGAAGCTTTATACCCTGACTTGCAACATTACCAAAAAAAAAAAAAAAAACCAGAAAGTTGCTCAAAAAAGTAATTAATTTTCGATAACAAGAATTACTTAAAATGAATACAAGAGAAAATAGGCTTGAGATAAGTTGGGGGTGCACTTCTTATATATGCAACCCCATGAAGTAAGGTGTTTGATTTTATTATTAAAAAAAATTCCCCGTCTACGTATTTGTTTCATTAGATTAGCATATTTCTGTTAAAAACATTTTATTCCCGACGTCTAGTTAGCTAATGCGAACATATTTTTTAACTTTTTTGTCATTTCACGCCATTAAACATGAGTTGCAAAAATACTGGTTAACTTGTTATTTAAATTTATTTGCATATTACCAAGTAAGCAAAGTGTTTGAAGGCTTCCACGTCTGGCAAAACAGTAATATAATTTTTCACGCGTACTGAAAAAGGGGAGGAGGGAAGCGCTGAACTTGCAGCTGTGCAGAAAGCTAGTACGTAAACAAAGACTCAAAAATGAACTCCTATTTATGGTCAGTTGCATAAATTTTTCTGACGTGAAGTCGACGTTAATCAGACGTTGCAGAGTCCGGGCCACTTTGCACAGGTGTTTCGGAGAGTTTTATTCTTAGAAATTTGATGCTAACTGTTGGCCAAAATACATTAAATTTGTCGCAGTTTGCATGGCTAATGGGGCAGGTGCAAAATTTAGGTACGAACCGGTTGGGGCGACTGGCTTCGGTGCGCATGCGTGTAAAAGACATGCTGTGTTCTGAAGTTTAAAAAAATGGCTAGGGTTCTTGTCAACGCTAAATTTTCAAAAGTGCTGTTTTGAAATGTATATTTATTTTTATTTGATGTCCTAGTCCAGAAAGGAAGGTGGGATTCATTCTGCCGTGGACTGGTAAACGGCAATATCTGCAGAAATGAAGAGTTATTTGAAAAAATGCTTTTTGGGGTTCAATACTAACAATGGGAAAATGTTAAAAGTAGACGTTTTTTTCAGCGGAAACCAAGCTTGAACAATTAAGCTAACGTACAACAGATGTCAAAAATGCAAAAAAAAAAAGGAAATATAAGAAAAATTTGCTTTTACTGCTCTTTACCTGCCCTAGGCAATATTATAAAGCTTCATTTTTGTTCCTTTTTTAGGATATTTTCAGAAATGGAATATTGAGCTCACAAAAAATATGTCCTATGTTCTTGAGGTTAGCTTTAAATTTAAAAAAAATATTTTTTAATCTTCATTTGGTTTTATTCATTGCATTAACACTTTTGCTCCTTTAAAAAAAAAAAAATCATATGGACTCCCTTTTTTTTTTTTTTTTTTTTTTTTTTTTTTTTTTTTTTTTTTTGGGCCCCCTGTACTTCCGTAATTTATAATTGGAAGAATATAATCAGGATTATGTAATAGTGCAGCCGTAAACGCATCCAGTTTTAAAAAGCAATGTAAACAATCATTCATGACTAATATTAATTTCCTGCGTGCATCATTTGACGAGTTTTTACGTTCATCACACCAATTGAGATAACTTTTTGCATTTACATCTGTGGCAGGTGACTTAGAATTGGCTACTGGTTTCAAAAATTAGTCGTCTATACACCTCTCCCTCTCACGGTAATCGTTGACACGGGAATATTTAGTGTCTTATTTAGATAATAATGAGGTTTGTAACTATCCCGCTATTTTATTACTCTTTTCCAAAGCGACTCCAATTCGAGTTTTCAATATGGCTTAGGGTTCGTTTTGTCACACTTTCAGGGCAGAAGGGACCTGGAAATGGTGACAGGTTGTGACAAGGGGGAGAGAGGAGGTAGCACAGGGGTGCGCCCTAAGAGCGAAAGCTCCCCCCCCCAAAAAAAAAGGAAAATACCACATTGAAAAGTGGCCGATTAAACATTTGTATGTTATTCGTTTTTGAGCAATCACGATTGCTTATTGTTCTCATTTGACTGTTTTTGATGTTCCGTGCCTTTTTCAGCTTGAACCATGGACACCAGCTCCACCACCCACCGGCCTCTGCAGGCGGCGCGGCGCGACGCGGCTGCTCCGGTCCTGAGCTATCCGCTTCTCCTGGTCGGAGGCGTCCATGCCCTACACACACGCCTACGTGCATACGCACAGGTCTACGCACACACACAAGCCTACACACTTACACACACAACTATGCACACGTAACCGCCCAGGAGGAGAGGCAGGCTTGGGGGGGGGGGACAGGAGCTGTTTCTAGAAACAATAACTCCAATGGGTAGGGTCCTGTCTCAGTTCGTGATTGCGAAAAACATAATTTGAATTCAAAATTACAGAATTCAAATTAATTTTAATTTTTTGATGTTACGCTTACTTCTAAAAGACAAAACTATTCTTTTTTTTCCGAACTTTTTTTTTAAATTACCTTGATTTTATTTCATGACGTGAAATTTCGATGCACATTAAGTTTTGAATTTTAATAAAGTCCTAGTTAAAAGTTTAAAAAGAACCTGTTTTTTAATATTTTGCTTTCATCAAGTAGGAATACAATTGCAGCAAAATGCGTCAATTTCTATTTCCGATTCTAAAATTGTTCTGTTTTCAGTTGTTATTTTATATTGATATTTAATTACCATTTATATTCATAATACTTCATGTTGTGAACCTTAACCTTACAACCTTACATCGTACAAAACTACACATGTAATCATTATTATTGTTATGCCCACAAATGTGTGTATATCATTAACACACTTAGTTTAACTTTGCAATTAAAGTCAGAAACATGATATAAAGTAATGTTTTATTTTCGAACTGTAAATATGTTTTTCTATAATATAGTGTGACATGTAAGAGGGGGAAGGAAAAAGGATATAGTAAACTATGACATTTTGTTTCAACGTGGAATAGGGGTCAAAAATATTAAAAATAGTATGAGATCATTTATGTACAACCCCCAAATAAATATCAATCTAAAATCTCAGCAACTGCTTGTTTTAAATCATCTTGGCAAGATCTCGAATCTGAAATTTTGTTTGTTTTGTCAAAATAATAATATTCTCGTACTTTTTATTGTGCCGTTAAAAAATACCTAAATTTGGAACTTTATTCTTTTTGCCGTTTCTCACGTAGGAAAAGAAAAACCATGCAATTATTCCACTTCGTAAAGTATACATGCATGTTTTATGTTTTAAAAAACTACTCTGAAATCAGTTTAATTACAGTAATTGCTCGTTTAAACTCTTTTAACACTGAAACATTTTTTTAATCCCTTGTTCTTTTATCTCTTATAAAAATTTACTGATGCGAAAATATATTAATCACGTTACCAGGTCAGTTAAGTTGGTTGAAATTTGCATTAAAAGTGGTTTAATATTATTCATTCGCGCAAAAGAACGAAAAGGAAAAAAAAAAATATAAGACACTTAGAAAGTGAAAGTAAAAGTGATTTTTTTATTAAATTCTCTAAGCAATTTGCAAAGAGTTATTGTGCATGTTCTTATACCATTTTTCCTTTTTTTTGCTATCGAGATTAATCACTTTTTTTTTTTTAATGTTCACTTTAAATTTTATGTTACGTTAGCTTTGAAGATGTACTTGTAGAATTCTTAAAGGTTCTTGAAGTGAACACTTACCGTAATTGCTTCCTATGTTTTTGAGTGTTTGGAAAGCATGTGAAATCTGTGAAGTTGTTTCAACTTTTTTTTTCCGTTTTACATATAAATGTATTGGAAAAGTCCTTTAAAACTCTTCCGTTCAAATTTTTGCGTTCGATATGCATGTTTTCTAAACTGATTTCAAAAAAGATTAATAAATTATATGATCGCAATGTGACGGGAGGAGTTTTTTTCGTGTAGCAGTATGAGATCGGTCCCTACACATTGCCTTCTTTATTCATACCATTTTAAAATAAGTTTTGACTTTTATTCTGGAAAGTCAGATATCGTTTTATAATAATCCGCATAGTAGTCTAGAAATAAAACTTGGTATTATGCGCATTTTTAAAACTTTATTTTCCATTTTGTACGATCAAGAACCGGAAGGAGGCTTTATTTGCCCAACAAACCACTGCAATTACTATATGCGCCAGATGCAAATTCAAAAATCGTAACTTAAAATTAAACCTAATTTCTTGATTTACTGCTATTTTTGAAAAAAAAAAGTAGATAGTAGTCGTATTATTTGAAGGAATGAAAGAATTTTCCAAAACTCGTGTCATCAATTTTCTCCGATTTCATTAAATTTTTGTTTCGAGTGACAAACACTCCCGGCTTTCAGACAACCTGTGTGCAAAGGGCACTGCTTAGTGCTATCGGTTTGTCTGAACATTTTCCAACAATTTTTGTACTATTTGTCTATATAAATACAACTGAAACAGTGTCGTAAGTGACGGCATGCATAAACATATAAAGCCATGTATTTGTGAACATTACAAGATGTTTGAGTGCAGAAGTTCATTCTTCTGGGGTTGAAAAAGTTTAAAAGTTGATTTTTTTTTAATTTTCTCAAACTTATTCATTATTGTCCGTCGTAATAATTTGAACTTTTTCTTGAAATAGGTATAAGAATTTGTAATTACGAAGGAGATTTTAAGTTCGGAATTGAAATCAAAAAAGTCCCCCCACCCCAATAATAATAATAATAATAATAATAATAATAATACATTTTTAAAAAATAGAGATTGGAGATTACCTAAATTCTGGATAGATATTTCAAGTAATATAGAAACAATTAGATTTAAAAAAGCTTTTGAAAAAAGCTTCAAAATTGATGACTTGAGTCAAGGAAATCCTTGCTAACCTTTATTGCATAAAAAGTTTCAGAAGCCCAAAACCCACAAATCCATGCTTGCTTAAGTTCAGCCTTGAAATTAATTTGTCAACTTTATTTATAATTTATTTCATAATTACTTTTATTTGTTTTTGTTTCTGGCAATCATTAAAAATTGTTTCACCAAAGACAGAGTGAATGCTGTTAATGCTTGTTAAAAAAAAAAAAAGTCAACGCGCGCACTCGAACACCTACATTTCCATTGTGCAGCAGGTCACTAATACAATCGTCGCAACCTCAACCAACCTTGATTGAGTAACAAGTGAAAGGGAATAAATATAAGGTTTACCCAACCGTTACAGGTAGTTAAAAAAAAACTTTTACTACTCTAATGGTACCACTTAACCATAGCTTAGAATGTTTTTCTCCAAAACTGTAACATTGTATCAAGAAGCAAATCTCATTTCAAACTTTCCAGCCTTTTCAGTAATGTGTTTATTGCACTTCAAAGCAGCGAAGAACGACGGCGTCCTTGAAATTGGCCATTGAACCAGAAGTGTCTAGTTGCATGGGAAACCACTTTTCAATCCTCTACTCTGGAAATGCGACTTAGGGAAAAGTGGGGACGTTGCTAGGGGCGAAAGCTGATGGAAATCTGTGCTGGTCGGATTAAATTCCTTTCCTCAACCGAATAAAATGTAATGATGTGGTAGGCAATGACACTTGCTTTTAACCTGCACGTTTCTTCGATTGCGATATGCAGATGATTTTTGAGAAGTATTTTTGGTATTTCTGCTGAAGAAGCAGCTAGGTTATTTTTAAAATGTGCTTAATATGTTCTACTTCAGCTGCAAGCGCACATTTTACCAACCAATTTTTAAAGTGACATTTTCTGTCATGTTTGACGCTATTAATTTATAGTATGAATGTTACTGAATGATAAGATCGAATGATATTTCTGTTTTAGGTAGAAGATTTAAAAAATGAGTGAAAATAATTTTTCAAAATGCTCTTCAAGTTTTTGATATTCTTGAGTTAGGGGAGGGTAGCCCAAAGCGGGTAAGGTTAACTAAGAACGATCGAAAATTGTAGTTTCGTGCTTTTTATCGTAACAATTTTGGTTTTATTTCCTGGAAGGGACATTGAACTTCTAAAGAAAAAAGTGATTCTTGCAGTATTTCAAACCCAATATTTATATATTAACAATTATTGGAATCCTTCGAAAAGCCCGCTTTGCCCTACCAGGGGGCCTAAAGTGGGTAAGCCGTTCGGGTAAAGCGGGTAAGTTTAACTAATTATGATTGGTACATTTGTCAGTCAAATATGAAGTAATAAATAGTTAAACTAATTGACTAGCTAACTGCCATTATAAGAGAAATATAATAAATAAAGTTAGACTTCTCGAATTTGAATTAAAAATGTAATTCTGCACATTTGTTTGTAAAACATAAAGAAATAATTGATTAAATCAATAGACTAGCTAACTGCCATCATAAAAAAAATTAAGTTATACTTATCCTATTCAAACAGAAAATCTAAGTCAATACATTTGTTAACAAAACATATAGAAAGCGAGTATACCCGCTTTGCCCTACCCACTTTGCCCAAAAGCACGTTTTTTATTTCAATAATTATAACCTTTAATTATTTTTTTAAAAAGCTGAATGATCACCGTAGTTTATAGGTGCATGGTGTCAGAGTAACACAATATTATTAACAATTACAAAAATAAGCCTGTCCTCTACTAATCATAAGTTACATATCTCGAGGTTTTTTTTTTTTTTTAGAAATATATAATTTTCTGTATTTTAAGTCTGGTTACGTCATGCCGCTGCTTCTCTGATACTGATTGAAACTAAGGGTTTTCGGGTAAACATGGCATACTTATGCATCGACGCTTGCACGCCATGCGGCAGCATACGAATGCCTACCCTTTATCATGCCTTTATAAAAAAAAATATACACTGAAAGTCTACTTCACTGTTAAGGGTCAATAAAATCCCAAATATAGTATTCCTGCTACATTTTGGTTCAAGGGAATTTTAGAAGTGCTAACAGGAATAATTTTTAGCTTTGAAAAGCTACTTAAGTGTAGAACGCTTGTGGATGAAGTAGAAGGAGATATTCCAAAAGTTTAGATCACAAGGTTCTTAAAAAGAAGTTTTGAGCTGTAAACAAAGGATACCAAAGTACTAGTAGAATAAAATTTTAAGATTTCAATGGCCGAAAGTGATGTCCTCTATGACACCTTTTAAAGTCCATGAGCATCTAAACTTAAAATCTTGCGGTGTGATGTGAAAAGAAGTGAAAACGAAAATTATCTAATTACGTTCTCAACAAACTGTTGTTATTTGCAGGAAAACTTGTACATATACGTTTGTTTAGGGTGTACAGGTGTAGTTTTATTTTTATTAAATCGGTTGCTTTTTTTTAATGGTAAATATTCAGTTTTTTCTAATTGATGTTTCCTTGCACTTGGGATAAATGAGTACAATATTCAAAATAAATTATAATTGCTTGTGTCAAAATATGTGGGGCAAGTGAAAAGAACTTAAGCAGCTGCTTAGCAAGGATTCAGTAGATTTTTTTCCCTCTTCCTTTCTTTTCTGTTAAAAAAACTAAATCTGACAGCTCAAGAAAGAAATTTCCTACAAAATACACTTGAAATGTTTACAAGAGTTTTCTTTTTAGAAGTGTAAACCCTTCTCATTTGCTACGCGTTTATTTTTACCCCACTTCTCTCTATAACATTTCTTATGACCTGTGGAATTCCGAAATTGAAGCCTTATATATTTGTAAAGTGTTTCCTAAGTTGAAGTCTTGTATAAAATTTTGAAAGTGTTCATAAACTCTTGAAATTAGGATATGCAAACACACTTTAGGAGGGAAAATGTCCTTTTACTTCCCAATTTACCAGAGATTTTCTAGTGAACGTTATTTTTTTTTTAAATTATTTTTTTACTAGGTAAAAATTGGTTTGCCGAGTCGAAGAAAAAAAGACCGGGTTATACTCTTTGAATTTCAAAGCCTCCAAATGCTTATGCCTAAAATCAGTCTGACGCTGACACAATGGTTCTGACAGAGCTACGAACTCGGGACCGACTCCAGAGCTCAAACTCTAATGAAATTCCTAATTTTTAGTTTGATAGAGTAAAAAGAAAGCATTCATTTGAAATGCTTCTCTTCTCAAATGTAGATTGCAAATGTGTTAAATTGCACACTATGTACCTATTGTAACAAAATGAAAGAAGCTTTTATTCTCCAAAACATATATTGTAACAAAAACCTTTACTATCTGCTTCGCCTTTGGCGTACAAGCTCATTTTGCGAAAAGGAAATCAAGTAGTTAAATGGAAACCATCTCTGGTGAATACACTGCTTAACGAGTAGTTAATAGCAGTTAATAGTTCTACTAGTTACTATGCGAAATCCTATGCGAAATGCTAATCTATACTGCCGCTTCAAAAAATAATTTAGATAATATTTAGCCTCTGGATAATTATCCTTCGTTTTTGTGTCTTTTATTCTTACGTATATCTTGTTGCTTAAGCATGATGTCAAATAAAGTGTTGTGGAATTAATGAGTACCGGCTGGCCTGATACATTTTGATTATAGGCTGTGGAAAATTAAATTATCGATAAAAATTCCAAGATGGTGGATGTGTGAGAAAACCGAGTACTTATATCGGTTGTTGCAACTAAGAAGCCAATCACCCCAACACGGGCACACAATACCAAAATCTGGTTTACAAAGGCTAATTTGTTAAAACAAATTGGTGGTGCTTGTTATCATCGAAATGTGTTCCTAGTTCGTTAATCTTTAATAGTATTTACATTGAAATCCCGTTACAACGAATAAAAATACAACGAAATATCCATTTTAACAAAACAAATTTTCAGTCCCTATTTAGTTTCCATTACATTTCTGGAATTCCTTTGTAACGAAATTTCCGTTGCAACGAACAAAATTTGTGATCCCTTGGAGTTTGTCGTAACGAGATTACCCTCTATTTCGAATTTATTGTCACTTGTCGCTTGTTGGTGGCAACTTCGAAAGGCAGTCACCATCGCTTAGTCCCTCTTGCTAATAGATACCGGAAGCTATGCGTAAATTAAGAGCAAGTTATTCGTATTTTTTCTCTTGTACCTATAATGCCATTTGAATTTGAGAAATCATAAAAAAATTCATGCAATGATAACTCATTTTAAGGCTCCGTCAAATCTCAGACGCCAGATCTCCCTGGTTGCTGAAAAGAGTATCTTAGAGGCTAGTTCTTTCAGAACGACTGAAAAAAATATCCTCAAAAAACTTTTAAAATACATAAATACATCTTGTAAAATAAGTTTCTGATACTAGATACTATGCCTTGGATTACATGTTTTTAACGCCCTTAGTGTACGGTTTTGAACTGATTCAAAAATTTTAATAAATTGCGAAATTTAGAAAGTTTCAAAATATTTATTTTATGAAAAATTTTACCCAGATGTGTGATAATAAAATTAACTTTTTTTTTCCAGTTGTAATGGCAAATCTAGAAAGAGTAAAGCTATGTTCGCACTGAGTTGATTCTTTTAAACTAATTTAGAAAAAAAATCTAGGTTTTACTATAGTTTGAACCCTAAAAATCATTTTCCCAGGATCATTAACGGCAATATAATGCTCAAAATGTATGAAAACATCAAATATGTCCTTATAGCATGTTTTAGTATCATAAACCTCTTTGTTTACAAGCATGACTTTAAAATCAATCACTAATTAATTTTACCTATACAGTCAAACCCTGTTTTAACGAAATCCAAGAGACTCGCGAAATCATTTCACTATAACGAAATTTCGTTATATCGATATTACGAACGTTAACATTTTTCTTGAATAATTTGAGAATGGGATAACAAAAATCTTCATTTTTGCTGTAATGGACTTTGATAAAACGCGATTTGCCTATTAGTGTTGTGGAGTTACGCTCTTTGCGTAAATTACTCTTTTCCACACAATACTGATATGTCAGGAACTGCAGCAGAAGTAAACCGGACCGTAGTGCTACTTACTGAGAATCATTAAACAATGAACTTAATGTACAAAGAAAGGTTGAAGTGGAACAACGCATATTGTTCTTAAAACAGGAATTCTACTATTTTACACAAGGTGAGCAATGTATCAAATGCCACACAAGAAGTAATTTACCACATTCTTTGTGTTCTATACAAAACAAGAATCAAGATTATGGTTTCAATTTACGCATTAATATTATTATGTTGGCTAGCCTTGGTAATCGGAGCAGTGTTTTTTCTAAGAATTCGCCTGAAATCTAGTAATAAATGAGTAATTTTTAAAGCCATTTTTTTCTGTTTTCTATCAGAATTTTTATTTTTTCTTGCATTTTTTTCTTTTAACTCTTAAAAGAACTTATATTACCAAAGCTCTAATGGTATTTTATAAATAATCGTTTTAATCTTTTAGAGATAATTTATAAATTTTAATCTCAATCTGTCATTTTGCATTTATAAATGTAAAATTAATTTTTTTAAATCAGATTTTGATTTGTTTTTGCTTTTTGGGAAGAGTCATAGTTTTTTACATCCCATTTCCTTCAAATGAAACCATTTTTAAAGCTAAATAATTTATCAGGAAGTATAATTTTAGTTCACATTTGGTTAATTCATTTCCGAAATACTGCATTTCATTAGCTTTGTTTTAAATCAAGCACTAATGCTAAGCGTTAGGCAAAATAGGCTTAACAATCAGTTTTAATTAAATGCTGGATGAATATATTTAACAACAAAGTAGCTGACAAATCATAAATGATGCGAGATAAATTTAATCCAGGAAATAAATTAAAAATAACGCAGAATAATAACGTTAACACTTTGGGCTTAATAAATTACAGAATCTGAAACTTAAGCACCCCTTATGACCTCTTCTAATTAATTTCTCCGAGCAATTTTTACGAGAAATACGCGTTCTGTATTCCACTTTTTTTCAGCACGTCATTTATTCATACTTTAAAAAGGACGTACTGGCAACGGAATGTGGAATTCTTGACTGATGCCACCGCGAAGCGAGTAATTTGGGAAATTAATTTTTATCTCCGTTAGATGTGACAGCATGCATTCCATTTTTCCTTTCTCTCCGTCTTTCTAATCAGTCCGAAATCGCACTTTATTTGGAAACAAGAACATAGCCACTTTTTCAAATTATCGTTGCATATGAATTGTTTTGTTCATTTTTATAATTACAGAAAGAAATAAATGGGAACTTAATTCTAAATAAGAAAAATTGCTTTCAATGTGAACGTGTATGGAAAAAAGATTTTTTTTCCTGGGAAAAAGTAAAATAATTTGAAGTGCTCCGGAAATGATAAATTAGTTCTTCAGTAACAAATCAAAACTTCATGTTTTTAATTTACTGTTGAGTTAACGTGCAACAAATATTAAAAGAAATCCAGTTATTGTAAATAAGAAATATTTAGGACTTGCAAAATGCAACGATTAACGTATGCAAAATGTTTTTCATAAAGTGACTGTGGATAGGTGTAAGATTTTTTTGATATACAAATAAATATATTTTCTTTTTTGAACGAATCGATAAAATCTGAAGGTTACTGTGCAAGGTAAATTTGATCTTGTTGGGCTTTTTTTATTTTCTTTTGTTTATTTATTTATTTTTCAAGAATCATTTGGAGAGCATTTTTTTTTTCAATGAATGTATAAACAAGTAAGCTTTTCATGAAATGGTTGTTTGAAACCGAAACGGCACATGTTCGTTAAAGAAAAAGCAATGTAATATTAATATAACTTTATATGGCGTGCCCATCAATAGGTCTTTAAAACAAATTATGTTTCATTTGTGATTAATTTACTCTTTTTTTCAAATTACTGTCGAGTTTTCATCATTTCTTCAGTCATTAGTTGCTATTTAAGATTTTTTTTAAAAATCTTTTTGGGAATATTTCTGTTTGAAAAGTTACTGCTCATAGTTCCTATGATTTTTTTGCAAAGGTTTTTATCAATCATAAAATGTCTAAAAGAAAGGAACTTCAAATTTAAGTGTACATTTCAATAAAACACGCATTAAGGTGCCTGTATTTAAAAATAAAATTCAAACTTGGTCACTTTATAAAAATTACTGTTTTTGGCTCTTCGTAACAGTCAGATTGATACAATTATTGACTCTTTGAAGTGTAACGTTTTCTCAAAGCTATATGTAAAAAAATATGAGATGGTTTTCATTTGACCATAGTTTTTTATGGAGTAGTTCGTCTTTTTTTTTTTTAATGTTTTTTTTTTTCAAATGTGGAATTAACACTGTATTGGCACTTTGTCTTTATATCTCTCATGAGTTTCAACTTAATTTCCTATTATCTATTTTCTTTTGCATAGAAAAGGGACATAAAGCATATTGCATAGGTTTTTTTTTTTTTTTTTAATGTTCATGTGGATTTTTTTTTTTTTTTAAATCGGTTTGTGTATATTGATACAGATACTATATAAACGTTGAGTCTGAACTTGTCGTAAAAAAATGTAAAGTACCATGTTCTGTTATTCGAGAACACGATATGGTAGTAAAGTATATGCGTAAAAATATTTTTTCGTTCGTAAAAATATCCATATTGCACATGTTGCATTCCTAATGAAGAACATTCTTGCCCGTTGTGACGAAAATAAATTCGTTGGTCGCAATATTTACTTTCATTTTCCCCCAAAACACATCATTGTTTGCAGCGAGAGGAGAAAACTCCTGAACCCTTGATTTTATGCCGTACTGCCAATCCTAGTATGATAATAAAGCTAAGCATCTAAGGACTGAAATGACTAAACAGGGGTGGACTGGGTCTCACAAAGGGGCCCCAACCTAGACTTCCAAAGGGCGCACAGATTCTAGGGCCCAAAAAATCCAAGGCGCGCAGGTTTGAGCGGCGCAAAAAGAAAAGAAAAAAAACATGGAAGGGAAGAAAAAACAATGGCACACACGTTCGAGGGCGCAAATAAAATGAAATTAACAAAAAAGAAACAAACAAACGAAGTCGTAAAATTTTAAGGGTACAAAAAAAGAAAAAGAAAGAAAGAAAAAACCGCAGGGTTCGAGAGCGCCAAAAAAAAAAAAAAAAAAAAAAAAAAAACAAAGGCATACAGGTTCCAGGGGTGAAAAAAAAATAGAAGGGAAGAAAAAAACAATGGCACATGCGTTCGAGGGCGCAAATAAAATGAAATGAACAAAAAAAATCGTAAAATTTTGAGGGCGCAAAAAAAGAAAGAAAGAAAGAAAGAAACACAGGGTTTGAGAGCGCCAAAAAAAAAAAAAAAACGAAGGCATACAGGTTCGAGGGTGCACAGGTGGAAGGGCGCACCGCCCAATTGACCCGCCTCTGACTGTTTTGATTCTAGAAGACAATTCTTGCTCGTAATGACTTCCCTTCTTTTTTGAAAATTCCTGCTACACTAGTGATTGTTTATCAAGAAAGCACCAAACTGTTCGTTCCATAACTCTAGAAAGTACTCGTTTCTTTAAAATTCACTTTCAATTCTATGTTTTTTGGTATTCGTAAGAACTTTCGTGTCATATCAAGAAATGTTGAAATACTCCTTATCTCTGGAACAAGCTGCATCATCATTTTCATCGGAACCCTTCGTCAGAAACTGAGTTTGAAATGCAAAAAGAAATGACTTTTATGTTTTCTACCTAAATTTAAGTTTATTTAGTTTTTGAAGTAGCTAACTTCTATAAATGTTATTTTTTGCCACTGTAACCACGATAGTACACTCAACTGCGACGACACGTTCCAGTGACGTAATTTCCTTCGGTCTCAAGTTCTTGTCCCTGGCGACTTTGTTCCAAAGTGTTCTAAATAGGTAGCTCCTGGGTGTTTTATGGCTACCGGAAAAGGATCATCCAGCCATGAAAATTCTTTTTAGAACGTTTGCATTGTAAGTGTTTGAGGTAGAACTATTTTATGCCCAAGTTGTATAAAGATGTTATTTTTTCTAAAGCTAATATAATGTAACGAAAAGAGCAAAACTAAGTGTCAGAAAGAGTAAAATCGAGTTTTATGGGGGGCGGGGAGGCATACTTAACAAAAAAAGATTGTTGCTGTCTACTTCGGTGTATTGTTGTGGAATTAATAAGAAGTTTTAAAATTCGTTACTTGCTGTATTTTTTTACGTTTTCTTGAAAAGATCAAACATAACCCACAACAACAATTAAACATGAGCGATTTACTGTTCAAAAATGAGTGCGTCGTAACAGAAAATTTCTTTTATAGTCACTTATCGAGCTCCTCCCATGCCGTTTAAAAAAAAAGTGTATTTAAAAATTTTACTGTTTGCATATAAAAACGCAACGCTTCCTAGAGTGTATTCAAATTTGAACCCCTACAAAATGCAAAATATTAGTTTCTATTCAAGATGTGTGAGTTAAAACCAGATTTATATATATATATATATATATATATATATATATATATATATATATATATATATATATATATATCGCTTGCCGCGAGAGCTTCAGTTCTGAAAAAAGTTTCATTTTCCAAGTAATTTTTGGTTGCTTTTCTGAGAAATATCAGATGTTAAACGCACTAAAAATGAAATCTAAGTAACTATTCAAAGATGAGTGCGTCATAACTGAGAATTTCTTTTACTGTCACTTAACCGAGATCCTTCTATATACCGTTCGAAAAAAAAGTAAAATGTTTTTCTGTCTGTGTATTAAAACCTAACGTTTTAAAAATATATCAAAAATAAACCCCTGCAAAAAATGAAATATAAGTCACTGTTTAAAGATGAGTAAATTGTAACGGAAAATCTTTACTGGGCGAGCCCTCTACCCTACTGAAAAAAGTTTTACTGTTCATGGATTAAAACGCAACATTTCTGGAATGGTATTTAAAATTTTAACCGTTATAAAAAAAAAAACTAATTTCTTGTGAAAATATCAACGACCATAGTTGGGGCAAAACTAACCTGGCAGCATTGTGAAAGCTACGCTGATCCTAATCACAGCATTACAACGGTACCAGATTAGGTTTGCCCCAACTGTAGTATGTGAGATCAAGAAAAAACTCTTCAATTGATAGCTTAACTCGGGGAAAACCTCGAAAACCTGTTTTTCAGAACAACTTCGATTTAACGATTTCATCTATTTGATGATACATTTTACTGTTCTGGATTTGACTGCATTGAATGTCTATGCTCCTCGATTTAACGATAACTTTTTCTAGTTCCGTGACAACCCTTAAATCGGGGTTATTCTGTTTGAAAAGTTTCAAAACCCTAAAATCCATAGTTCTTTACTTGCTTAGGTTCGGCCTTAAAATTTATTTGTTAAAATTAGCTTTTTAATTACTAGTATTTGCTTTTGTTTTTGGTAACGGTTGAAGCGCTTGACCCGTCCCTAACTAAAAGGACAGAGCAAGTAAGCTAAAAGCTCGGAAAAAGGAATGAAATATTAGTGCAAGATAAACCTGTATAAAAATGATCAAAATTGATTTGTGTAAATGTTGGAAGTGAATAATCAATGTAGTAAACCTCAAACTTAAAGAAAAATACAGTAAAAAATTGTTTTAAAACATCAGTGAAATCACTTAAATCATTACGCAAGAGTACTAAACGCAGAACAAAGAAGTTAGAATGAACGGAATAAACTTTGCTGTGGTGCGTTACGCATCATTGCAATAATGAAAGGGCAACACTGTAGCTTTTAAATTACCATTTAAAGCAATTTTTAGACTATTTGTGCTTTCTTTGCGTTGGTTTTTCATTTCCTTCGATGGACATAATGTTTCTTCTTTTAATTTTGCGAGAATAAGGTTACACGATTTGGCAATTACTCGTCTTAAAATACTGTAATAATGCAGCAATTTTGTCGATCTATTTTGTCAAAAATGAGGAAAAATGGAAAGCTTTCCGGTAATTTAATTATGAAAATTATTTGTTCTTCAGTCAAATTAAGCATGAATTCTAGCAAAATATCAAATTTAAACCGCACCAAAAGGTTAAATTCAAGTTACCCTTCAAAGATGAGTGATTTATAGAAAATTTCTTAAGTTCTAAATTGCACAAAACTTTCTCATATTTTATAATGTTCGCTTATTCATGATTCCTTTTAACATCTCGAAAAGTAAAATGCACCAAGGAAGAAACTGGACAGCGTGGGAAGGTCAGAGAAATTATTATTCCAGGTATTAACTGGAAAAGGAATTTTTAAAAATCTGATACAAAACCAGGAAAATTTTTAATGCCTTTGAAAAGCATTTTTTTTAACGAGAGTATTTTTGTAATACTATTTCTTCTTCATATTCACATTATGATTTTTTTTTCATAATTTAAATTCATAAAAAATGTGCATCATAGAAATCGGATATTAAAGCGTTGTGTGTATGTATGTGTGGGTCTCCGAAAAAATAAAAGTGCTGAAAAATATTTCTACATATTTTTATTTTTATTACATTTATTATTTTTTTTTTTTACTTTACTCCTTATTAAAAGAAGACAAATCTTCATTGATTGTATCAAAATATTTTCTTTCCTCATCTATTATTATTCCCATTTTGATTTTACTTTTATTGGTAGTTTTATTTTTTGGTGACTGTTGTACTTAAATGTATTACAAATCTGAAAACGAAATTTAAAAAAACGTGAAACAGAGTAATTTACAGATGCAAGATTTTCATGACCATTTTTAAGGAATGGGAAAAGATAAATGCTATAAAGGAAAAATCTTACATATAAAAGTGTTTTGGATATTTTTGAATGATATTTGGGAAAAAAAATACATCAACCTGGTTATGTTATGGAAAGGTTAAAAAAAATCTGTATAACTCAGGGAAGTTGAGGGCAAATCTAGAGTGGGAACTGTTAAAAAATCATGCAACAGAATAGTATTTTTAAGAAATTTTAAGCATTAATATTTATAGATATATGTTTTAAAAGTTACTAAAGTCATTACACTTTAACTAATTTTTTTAGATACATTTCGTTATTTTTACAGCCAAGCGCATTTCTATATCAAATTGTGAGCTAACCCGCATGTCCATGAGTTATTCAAGCTCTGATATGCCAAAAAAAGCAAGAAAATCTCGGTTCCTCTGCTAATTATCGTTGTAATTAGTTTAGCTGAGATGGTTTTCAGACAGCTTTTTTTCTTCTACGAAGAACAAACTTAGTTTCAAAATGTTCTTATTTCTGTAACTATCTCAGTGCAAAAGAGAATTGAGTAACACGCAAGATGAAATAGTTTCTCGAAAATTCCGCATTTTCACTTGCGTCTAGGTTATGTTTGTATTTGTCTGAAATACTTTTTTCGGAGTCCTCTTGGTAACTATCAAATTTTGCTCATTAAAGAAGAAATGTAATAGAATAAAAGTTAAATTAGTTATAATTGAAAGTTATTAGCGCAAAACTGCAATATTTAAAAGGAACTTTGCATATACAATTGTAAACGGTAATAACTATGCATAAAACGACGAGGACCATCATCGCAGGCAATGTGGCAACATGTAGGCAAATCGCACCTGAACTCGTGTAATCAAATCACACCTGAACTCATGTAGGCAAACCACAATTGAACTCGTGTAAGCAAACCATTACTAAGTTCGTATAAGCAAACCATCCCTGTACTCATGTAAGCAAATCATCACTGAGCTTCAATTAGCAAACCACACCTGAACTCATGTAAGCAAATTATCACTGAGCTCCTATAAGCCAATCATCCTGAACTCATGTCAGCAAACCATCACTGAGCTCCAATAAGCACACCATCGCTGTACTCATGTAAGCAAATCATCACTAAACTTTAATAAGCTAACCATGTGAAGAACTTTTAGATTTAATGAACTCATGTAAGCAAATT
Source organism: Uloborus diversus (assembly GCF_026930045.1). Taxonomy (NCBI): domain Eukaryota; kingdom Metazoa; phylum Arthropoda; class Arachnida; order Araneae; family Uloboridae; genus Uloborus; species Uloborus diversus. Next base: position 39,586,545 of record NC_072737.1, read on the forward strand.
ATCACTGAGCTCCTATAAGCAAACCTTCCCTGAACTCATGCAAGCTAACAATCACTGAGTTCCTATAAGCAAACCATTCCTGAACTCATGTAAGCAAACCATCGCTGAGTTCGTGCAAGCAAACCAGCTCTGAGCTTCATTACTGAGCTCGTATTTATTAGCAAATCCAGTTCACATGCAGAACACCTTCATTGAGAGCAAAATTCCAATGTTAAAACTAAACCCTGTATACAGTACAAGCAGTAGTTGTTTAATAGAATCACTACTTATGAATGCATAAAAACCCGGGGGGACATCTTCACAGAGCTCGTATGAGCAAACAGTCACTGTGCTCATACAATCAAACCGTCACTATGCTCGTACAAGCCATCACTGTGCTCATATAAGCGAATCACTACTGAGCTCGTATAAGCAAACTTCTTATTTTTATGCTTTATAGGCATGTCCTGTCATTTTTTGGGAATAGCCGGAACTAATCGGTTCCCAAGAGGAGAAGGGATGAATATGTTCAGCAATCAAAATGTTAAGTGTACAAATATGTTCTTTTTTTTAAAATCGATTTTATGTTATTTGTATTAATCATGCACTTGCATTTTAGTTAGCTACAACTTGCATTTTAGTTTACGCATTTTCCTTCTTGAAACCCTAAAATGTATTATTGGACAATTTCCTCCCGTTCTCATCCACAAAATATTCAGTCCTTTCCCACGTGGAATAAAACAGAAAGTACCTTCTGTTTTATTCCACGAAGAAACCTATCAATGTTTTATTGCAATCAGTTTTAACCATTAATTAACTTGAAGAAAATGTAATGGCTTCCTAATCATTTAAATATAATCGTCCCTCTTATAGATCTCGATATCAAGTTTTTCACCCTTCCAGTCACTAAACAAGAAACTGAGAATGAAAGTCATAGTCATTTAGTCTTAATAAATGTCATAACTAACATTCATGAAACTCTCTCTCATCACGTGACTGCAATTACATGCGAAAGGCAAATTACTGAAACATGTTTTAAACAGATCCACCGATACATATTTTCCTCCGCCTGGAAAATACAAATAAAAAACACTCCAAGTCACGTGCATTCCTGGTTTTATCGCCAAGGTTCATTAACTTGTTACATGGAAGTTAGGTAGAGGACGAAACCTGGTTTTAACTGATAAGGCATCTATAAATTCTTTTCTGGAATAGTTACAACTTATCAAACTTTATATCCTCAGAGATTCTACATTTTTCGGTGCGTTCTGTAACCCTTGAAAAAACACAAGATAAAGTTGTTTGATATAGATTACAACGCAATCCTTTGCTTTTTCTCGTTGAATTTTGTCTCGTGGTTTAAGTGGCTTGTTTGAGGAATACAAGCTCCTGATTGTGTCCGAAGAACGATTCACTCTGTGGACGTGTTGCATTTTTGTTATCGTTTGAATAAATTTACTGTATTTAGATATTCTACACGTGTAAACTATTTTTGTAAAAAAATAATAGTTTTAAAAACTTTAAAAAAAAACATGCTTTAGTAGCAAAATGAACTAAAAAGTTTAATCTTTGGATAAAAAGTATATAAAGTAATTGACCAAACATTTAGTTTTACTGCAATAGAAAAAAAGCGTGAGGGGCTGTCTATTTACATTTTTGCATGGAAGTGGAAGAAATTTAAGACAACTGATAAGAAGCTCCCCCCGCTTTTTTTCCCTATTACAGTAAAATTAAGTATTTGGTCAATTACTTTATATAATTGTCATCCAAAGATTATTTTTAACTTTTTGTTCATTTTGCTACAATAGCCTGTTTTTTTAGTTTTTTAAACTATTATTTTATTTATTTCTCAAAAATATAAAGTTCTTTTTGCTGTTTTTTCTTTCAAATAAGATTTAGATATTAAATATTGCTAACACCTGTAACTCTTAAATGAAATCTTTGTGCGCGTGTGTTCGATTTTTATAATGGAATTTATCTTAGTATTCTATTGAATTATTTGCATCAGACATTTTGAATGCTTTCTGGTAAATTCATGTGCAAACATGGTTACACTCCGCAGCTCTGATTTGTACGTAATAAGTAATTCTAATGAGCCACTGGCTATTTGTCCAAAGGAAAGTTGGACCCACAAACATACAAGTTAAGCTAATAAAAGCGCGTTAATTAGAACAAAGTAATAACTTATCGTTAATAAATTGATTTGATTATAGAATATTGCATTGTCATCGGGTCTGAGGTTGCATTCCAAATTTTAAAAGAATCCGATCACAAAAAGTGGGCGAGAATTGATTTGCAAGATTATAAATTTAATTTCGGTGTAGACGGGATTAGAACGTGCGCCCAATTATTCCTGGAGGTAGACGTCAGCGAAGACCCGCGCCTTAGACCGCTCGGCCACGAACGCTCATAAAGTGGTCGAATGTACTCTAACAGTAACAAGCCACTAGCTCTTACTCTAAAGGAGAGTTACTCACAAACATACAAGTGAAGCAAATAAAAGCGTGTTGAAAAATACAAGCTACGAGCTCTAATTGCGTCTGGATAACGATTTATTCCAAAGAACTTGTAATTTTATCTTCGTTTGAATGAATGTGACTAATGTATATATTCCACAGGTGTGAACTATTTTTGTGTAAAATCACAAGCTTCTGATTGCGTCCGAAGAGCGATTCACTCTTTGAACTTATAATTATATTATCGTTTGAATAAATGTTTATACTATGCGCACAAACTATTTTTGTGTAAAATCACAAGCTTCTGATTGCGTCCGAAGAGCGATCCACTCTTTGTATCGTTTGAATAAATGTTTGTACTATGCGCACAAACTATTTTTGTGGAAAAATACAAACTTCTGATTGCGTCTGAAGAACGATTTGCTCTTTGAACCTGTAGTTTTTTTATCGTTTGAATCAATATTACTGGGTACGCGCAAAAAATTTTTTGTGTGTAAAAACACAATCTTCTGCTTGCGTCTCAAGCGCAGTTCACTCTTTTAACTTGTAGTTTATTACCGTTTGAATAAATATTATTGTAGTATACGCGCACAAACTATTTTTGTGTGAAAATACAAGCTATGCACAACGTCTGAAGCGCAATTCCCTCTTTGAACCTGTTTTTTTTTAAATCGTTTGAATAAATATTTCTGACTACGCACTCAAATTATTTTTATGTAAAAATTCAACCTTCTGATTGCGGCTGTAGAATGATTCACTCTTTTAACTTGTAGTTCTGTTATCGTTTGAATAAATATTACTGACTACGCGCACGAACTATTTCTGTAAAAATACCAGCTCCTGATTGTGCCTGAACAACGATTCACTCTATGAACGTGTTGTATATTTTCGTCATCGTTTGAATAAATTAACTATATCCAGGGCCTGATTACCCAAAAAGCCTCGGGAAGCTTGAGCTTCCCCTCAGAATTTTTACGGGGCCCAAATATCACTGTAACACCTTGCTTAAAAATTCAAGTTTCTGCTCATAACTGCGTTTTTTAAAGAGATTGCAAACATTTGAACTTGCAAAACAAAAATGTTTGAAATAATTAAACTATTGAAAGTGACAACACATTTGATTAAAAATATAGCTACAAGCTAGATTACCAAATGTGAGATTTGATTCATCTATGTTACAATGTACTTTTGTGACATTTAATTTCTTTTGTGAAGTTTCAAATATGATTCAAAATGTTATTTCAAAAATTTGCTGAGAATTCAAAAAGTATGGGCCCCCAAAATGAGGCTGAGTTTCCCCTAATTTCAGGGGTTAATCGGGCCATGACTGTATCTCTTTTCTCTAAACGTGCAAACTACTTTTTTGTAAAAATACAAACTTTTAATTGCGTCTGAAGATTGATTCACTCTTTGAACTTGTAATTTTACTATCGCTTGAATAAATGTTACTGTATTAAAATATTCTACATCATATACACAGATTTTTGTGTAAAAATACAGACTTCTGATTGCGTCTGAAGAAAAATCTATTCTGTGAATTCTAGTTCATATTTTGCAGTTACTTCGTTTAAGAAAAAAAAACAGTTAGAGGGTTAAACCTATTCCAGTTGAGATCATCTGAAAATGGCGTCCGACAATATGGGACCGATTTGGCGGGAAGTAAGATATAGATACTCTATGCAACGTATTTAACACTGGAGTGTGCCTGCTATTTTTACATATTCACTGTTCAGTCAGATATTTATGGAATACAAAAAGTATCTCAAAGTAATATTAATGTAACTTAAAAGAAACACTTGATTTAGAGAGCGATTTGCTCTTCCTGAATAGGAAGTTTGACTCCAGCAATGAAATAAAGGAAGATAAAAAACGGAAATATGTTTCCTATTGATAAAAGTTATCTTCGCGTTGAATTGCTATTGACGGTTAATGCAAATTCGATGCAACATCTTCTTTTTTAACTTACTTTCTAGGAAAGAAATATAACTACATGAAATTTTTTTTTAAATAAATCACTTTTCTGTTAATTAAGATAGATAAATATGCTTTGTTTTTCCCAAATTTTATTAAATATGCAATTGAGCGAAGTGTACTACAGTTGTCCGAACTAAAAATTAAAATATTAAAAGGCGACGCGGACGCGTACATTGTGTCAAAAGTGGTTTTTCTTGCACCCCCCCCCCCCCCAACACACACAATGAGTATTGATTTCGGTTCGTAAGCTTTTTTTACATGCTTTTCTTTTTTTATTTATTTTTATTTATTTATTTATTTTTTGACCCAAGCCGTTTCATAATTTCACTAGGGCCTCATTTATCTATTGTCTTCATTGAGGTGAAAATGAGTGGACACAAAAGCAGTTTCTATGGAAACAACAAAAGGAAAATAACATGCTTTCATTTCGTTTGGAAATTTAAAAGCAGATTGGTAAGCTTAAAACTATGTTGTAATCAAAACAAATCAATTAGGTAATTTTTAAATGAGAATTAGATCGAATATGTTTTTAATTTAAAGATTATTTTCATCGAATAAATTGTCATTTTTAAAAAACTGAATCGAAATAATTGCGAGGCAAACGCGCACATCTGTATCAGAAAAACTAACATCCCTGAAAGGTAATAGACGCGTCCATTTCCGCCTGTAAACCGGATATTAGCCTTTCCATATAATCGGTGGTCACACAGTAAATTAAATTCAGATTAACTGTGTGGTAAATGAATAAATGAAAAACGTGCAGAAAATAATAGCAGATCTTTAAAGAGCTTTTCTAATCTTCAAAACAAGTTAGGAATTATTTTTATGCTAACTTAGTTAACTTGATGGTTTGTGTTCCTCATAAGTGATTTTTGTTTTTCAAAAAGATAGAAAAGTACATATTGGGAAAGCTCTCCCTTTCGCAAAGCCGAATCGCTAAAATTTAGGGCTCGTATTTTTTTTTTTTTTTTAGAAAACTAATATTGACATTAGGCTTGTTCAATTTTACGCGCACTTCTTATTTGTTTTTAAGTTTAACACAGCGGAATGTAGACAAACTTAAAAAATATGTATATGAACACATAAAATTGGGAATGAGTTGAACGAAGAAGGATATCTACTCTCTCATTTGAAAGTATTTGCAAAAATAATTCTTGTAGAAAATTGTATAATAACGAACGATTATATTGTCCAGTATCCGGAAATACCCTTTTTGTTTCCTTTCCTAGTCGTGCAAGAATTTAACTAGTCATGGATCAAAGGGTCTCTAATGACTTGGAACGCTGTATCAATAGATGAAACTCAAACAATGGAAACATTTAGAAAGCGTCTATTACATACAGAAAAATTACAAGAACAATTAAGTAAGAATTTTCTTCTGTTGGAATTTTTCAAAATAAATTACTTAGATTCAATCAGCACGCTTAACTTATTCAATTTTGTCAAAATTAATTAACGTTGTTTAAGTAGCTTACCAAATTGCATAAAATGCAGCAAAGTACCAAAAAAAAAAAAATAAATAAAAAAACAGATTTAAAGATTTAAAAAAAAATTTTTTTTATATAACTTTTAACTCCATGTAACAAATTGAGCTTGAAATATGTCAACCAAATACTGGAGAACATAAGTTGATTCAAAGTTGAATAAAATAGTTAATGTCCCTAAGTCCATTAAACACTTTTTCCGTTCCTACAAAGCTATGTATTTAATATCTTCATTTCAAATGCTCTTAGTCTAAACTGTCAAGTTTTTATGTGCAGTTTATGTACTATTCTTTCCACTCTTTTTTGCCTATTTTGTTCTTTAAAGCACCCAATATAATGCTTTACTATTTTTCTGAAAGATTTATTACTCATGGGTCGTAAACTTTACGACGTTGAAAAAACTCAAGACTCTTTCTTCGTTTCAACAGTGTTAACTTTTTTCTCAAATGCACGGAAAATGTTTATTTTTATGTTTTGAGTGTGTGCTTCAATATTGTAATATTTATGTTTCATATTTGGATTAAAATATTGGATTTTTTCCCCTTTTTTCGGAAATAAAAAAGTTTTTCTTTTTTTTAATTTCTTTCTTTTTTTCTTTTTCTTTTTTTTTTTAACATAATGTTCGTTGAGACTATATCCTTAATTTATTATGTTTTATGTGAAAAATTTATTTTCGATACAATTTATGTTCATGAGCTTTTTAGTTTTAATTTGAAAATACTGACGTGTGAGAACTGGGCTCTGGAGTGGCTGGAAAAGAAAAATAACAAGTTCCCTTCCGTTAAAGATTAACGAAACGGAAAAATTAATTCAAAAATTTCAAAAAAGTTTCTTATTTATTTTTAAAGCTTGATTGCCGTTAAAAAAAACCTACTCTTTGGCATGGCTTTAATCTTTGAGAAACTGAAATTAACTTTTACTTGATAAATGAATTCTAAAGTTAATAATTAAATTTAAACTTCTTTGAGAAGAAAAAATAATATATAAACGATAATGCCTTGAGTAGGAAAAAATATCTTTAATGCTTCAATAGTATACAAAAGTGCTAATGCTAAGATACTATTGAAGTATATTCATCTATCATCAATATTTACTCATAGTCATTTTTAATGTATCATAAATGCTTATTTTTTTTACTTAAATGTAGGGGCATTTTTTGTAATAGTTTCATTTAAAATTGAAAAAAATCTGTTACAAAAAATGCTATTAATTTTGTAATAGCATTTTTTGTAACAGATTTTTTTCGAGTTGCCAAAAGGTTGCTGCAAATATTTTTCACAACAATATTAAGTTTTTCGAAGGTTTTATAACGAAACGGGTAAATGTTACCTCGAGTACAATCAAGGAGTGGTTGATGCTTAAAACTCTTGCGTAGTCTGATTCTAAAAGCTGCTCTTTTAATGTTCTTAGCATATTTTAAAAAAACGTTATTGACCACGAAAAAGCAAACTAAATGCCATTATGAACCTTTTTTCAAAAACCCGTGTGGAAAGTGAATCTTCGACTCATAAAATCCGACTACGCCTTCTGAATCCTACTTTTGTTTCAAAAAAAAATCTTCCTGGAAAACGTTTCGTATAAAAAAAACTACAACGGAAACACTTTGTCACTGTAACTTAGAAGTAAAATACAAGTTGCCAGCTTTGGCAAAACAAAATTTAAGAATATTCATGCGTAAAGAAAAAAAAAATACATCGACTTGAATTTCCAAAATAGTAGAAATATTAAGCGAGGCACCTTTTTCTTCTATATTAATTTTAGTTTGTAAGTACGAAATTATTTTCTTTTTTATTTGAATATGAAATGGCGTTTGTCACTATCTTGATCAATTTCATTAGTAATTATTTTGGCGGTTGTTCAAAATCAAATTGTCTTATTGATTTCTAAAAATGTTTTTGTATCTGGAATATAATCAAGTAAGATTGCTAACTTCAAGAAAAACTACTGCTATGGATATTTTTTCAAAATTTCTATCATGAAGATTTGGGAGCATTACTCGACAATAATAATTTTATAGAACTCTCTGAATCAAATTGTATTGAATAGCTGGTAATTTTCATTTTTTATTGTACCACACAGACAATAAGTGGTGCATACACGTGTTAATATTTATAAACAAAACGATTACAGTGCGAATGATGATAAACTCAATAAAACTAACCTAGATATTTTAAATATAATCAGGGGCACTCCGAAGTTAAATTTTTGGCACGGTAGAAAATTTCAAGTTCTCGAATGGAACTCCAAATTTCGCAGAGTCAATGATAATTTTGTCGAATGGAACTCCAAATTTCGCCGGGTCATGATAATTTTGCCGAGTGGAACTCCGAATTTCGCTGAATGGAACTCTGAATTTTGCCGAATGGAACTCAAAATAATTTCACTAAATGGAACTTCAAATTTCGCCGAAAGGAACTCAAAATTTTATCGAATAATGATATTTTTGTCACAAACGTCAGGCAAAATTTGCCGAATACGGAAATTTTCGGGAGGTCACGGTGACCTCCCGTGACCTCCCATCCCTGAATATGATACAAATGGTGACTCTCTTGTCTTTAAATTTTTTTTCTCAAGTAAACTTGGTGTTCGGTTACTAAAGCTTTGTTTTTTCGTACGTGTTCGAACTATGCTTCTTGCAATTGTTATCAGATGAGCATATGCTTGTATTATTGCAGCCAATTTTACACTATCGGTGTCTTTGATTTGCATCATGATATCTCTTTTCAAAAGTTTTGCGCATTGTTTGTAAATTATCTCTGCAGTTAATGACTTACTTCATCGTAACCTCCAATACTTGCCATTATTCATTATTTTTGCTGTTGTTGCTTGTCTAATGCGTTCTTCATTGTTCTTCCTTCCTCTTTTTATTCTAATGTCCTTTGACATTCCGATCATCCTTATGGTTTTAACAAAGAAATTAGTTGCAAGAATTTATCAATGTAAATGGAATACCAATTCTATAGCAATCATATTCCATGTTAAAGCAGGCAATAAATTGGCTGTTTTACTAACTACTAGAAAATTGCACGTCAAGGTATGACGGGTGAAATTTGCTTCTAAATTTGAACGAAGTCATTGCCTGTTTGGTGATATTTTTATAGTTGAAATTTTAACCTTAATTCCAGTGGATTAACCCTAAACTCCAGTAGATATCGTTCATCGTTGACCACTTTTTCGTTTCTTCATTCCCCTGAAATGACAGTCTTACCAGTAAAACAGTAAGTGACCGGATTCAGTTCAGCCTTGTCACAATAAAGCCTTTCCCTGCATGTTAAACATTACCAAACATATTATCATCTTATCATGACGTGGCTCATTGTTGATGACGTCCGGAGCGTTACTCGATCATTGGCCATGATTTATATGACGTTTGCCTGTTACACCTGGTCACCTTATTTAGTTTTAGGCCTTAATTTCTACCAAAACAAGTGCAGGAGAGAGGAGCCCAATAGTTCCCACAACTTATTTTTGCGCAGAAATATCAGGACTTTGGAATCGGAATCAAAATGACAGACTCCGGCTCCTGAAATTTGAGGACTTTCGACTCCGACTCCTTTACCCCAAAATTAGTCCGACTCAGACTCCACAAGCACTGGCACAGTTGTGGGCTTTGGGGGGAAATGACCGACTCCAGCTCTTAGAACTTTAAACCTTAGAGTCCCCACTCCGACTAGTTTATTTCAAAATCAGTTTGACTCAGACTCCGACTCCACAGCATTGGTAAGTAGCCTGATTTTCACTTAAGATGTTAAATGCTGCATAAAATTGAAAAAATGTGTAAGAGCCCAGCTCCCGTGAGCTCCTATGCAAATTTGACCATGGTCAATTTTCTTGTTTTGTAAAAGTTGCACGAAAATATCACAAAGAGGCGGGGCGCCCCTAAATTAAATTTTTTGGGGAGACGGAAATTCTCAATTTGACGAATGAAACTCTAAATTTTGCCGAACGATGATCATTTTGCCTCTAAAAGCTCCATATTTCGCTAAATGATGATAGTTTTGTAAAACAGAACTCCAACTTTCGCCAAATGATTACAATCGAGTCTGGAGTCGAAGTTTATACTTCAAATATCCCTTTATCTCGAAGTTTTCAGCGGATCCCAAACTCTTGAGACTGTTGTGGAAACTTCCCATAACTCGATTTACCAATAACTCGAACGTTTAAGCCAGTCCCTTAAGGCTTCGAGTTATCGAGAGTTCACTGTATATAGTTTTACATGAAACTATCGGAAAAAAATGTTATTTATAACCTGGAAAAAGGCTGTACAGGCATTTTTTTTGGACCCTTTCTATATGAACGCACATGGCGAACTGCCAACCAAAATGTTTGTCATATATTATTGTGCTCTATGTGCACACTTTTTTTTTGTTAAGTTTGTTTGAAAGGGACACTAAGTGGATCAACACTCTATTCAGTGGAGTAGTTTTCTCTTTAAACATAAACATGTTCTCTAAGACTCGTGATATAGCAACTTCTATTTATTTTTCATTGTGTTTCGTGTTCCATTTTTGTTCTACCCAATCCAGGTTCACGTTAACCTTGACTGTCCTTCCAGACAGTCGCATTTCCCCACAACTCATGGGAGATGAAAGCAGCAAGAAGAGACCGTCTAGAATTATTGTACCGAAGGATTCGTACATAACCAAGACCCTTTCTTTGGTTGCATTTTTCCCATTTGATATATATCCTTCTTTCAGCTACATTGTTGCTGATTTACGTTGATTGGAAATGTGAAACGAGAAACCTTGTGAATGTTACTGCTTTCTTCTTCAACTTTGTCTTTCGCATTGCTCGAACTTTCTAATGCTGGAAGGGAAAGAAAGAAGGGGAAATGCATCGGATTATTGTACTTCCGCGTCGTAAAAATGTCTGTAATGTTGGTAAAGATTTCTTTGTTGTGTCGTTACTGTGATACAGAATATTTGTCTGCTTGTATAAATGTTTTTGATGTCTCTCGCTTCCTGTATTCTGATTAGTTTGAGACCCGCAGGGCGATACTTTGTTTTTTGAAGTATTTTATTGCAGTTTTGCAATTATCTTTGAACATGAAACTTTTTGTACTTTATTGATTCTCATATGCATTACAAGTTAAAAGCTTTGATAGCACTCGCATAAAAAAATTCCAAAAAGTATTCTCTAGAATACGAGTGCATTTTATGTGTTCAGTTTTGATATAAAATGTTGTAAATTTACATTTGTAAAAGCTTTGGCATTAATAAATATTAAAAACTGTTCATCATTGTGAACATTTAGTAAAAATATTTCATGACCTCAGCTTCGAAAGCACTTGTAAACTTCAAAGTAGAGACTTTCTCATGCAAAAGCCACTTAAAAAATGTCTGTTCGATGTATTAGAAGTATTTGATAATGGTCACCACAATTTTTCGTCCAACTACGCTACAAAGTGGAGGACGGGATGAAAAGACCGGACCATGTTTACGCAGTGCCCTTTTTTTCAAAACGAATTATAAATAAAAAGCCAACAGTCATAACAGATTGATGCTGCTCCCTAGCCAATATCCTCACAAGTTTTTGAGCATCAGTCGAGCTTCAGTCTAGCCGAGTAAATTTTTGTGTTGAACGTTTTGAAGCTTATTGTGAATAAATAATACTTAGTTATAAAAGAACAAATATATAAAAATTAGCAGAATTTTATCCTTTTTGAGAATTGTAGTTGTATGAACTGAAATTTATTGAATTTTATGCTAGTTAAAAATAAATCCAAACGGGCAAGTTTACACGTTGACGTCTAAGCACCTTTATACGCACGTTTTTACTGTATCTAACTTCTGAACGTTGCCTGACGCTTTTTTTACTCCGAGCTGTCTCAAAACTTTTTAGTATTTTCAGGCTATTTAGTAATGAAAATCACTATTTAATTTTTAATTGAGTTACAAATTCATATTTTATAGCTTACAATCATGTAGTGTTGTCTTCATGCCCGTTCAGCTTTTACTTTATACACACACGTTTGCTTTATTTTAACGATGGTAAAACATTATGTTCAAAACACTAACATAATCGCGTTAGGTGGCAAAATAAATATGCATAAACGTCAAAATAAATATGCGTGCCCCGTGTCCGGAGTACGGTAACGCAACCGACTTGGACTCAAAAATAATCTTTTTAACGGTTAAAAACACAAACTGAACAACAACCGAGTATACCAATTTCGACTGAATTAACGGCTTCATAAAAAAGCAATGTCAAAATTTTCCTAAGTTAAAACATAAAGTTTAGGAAATTCATTGAAAAAAATTCACGTAAACGTGCCCCGGTCTACCCTACAGTCAATTGGGGGAAATTTTGAATCATGTGGAGTCAGTTTTCGATATTTTTTTGTAGTTTTTGTCTTCAAAAGAAACAGTGAAATCCACAATGCAATACTCTGATGTCTGATGGTAAAGTTTTTTAACTAATTGCCGACTGCTTATTTAAAATTCAGCCGTCAACAATGTTCAGACGGTTGTATTTTCCACTTCAATGCATATTTGTTAACGTAGAAGTACAGGGTGATTCAAAACTAGCTTTCCCTATACAGTAAAACCTGTCTACAACGATACTGTTGGGACCTAAAAAAAAATATCGTTATAGACAGTTTGATTATTCATGCTGACATTTTGCTAGGGCCAAAAAGAAAAAATATTATAGACAGGTTATCGTTATAGACAGTATCGTTATACACAGGTTTCACTGTATATTAAGCTCTTTCGACCTATGCGCTGAGCCAATCTGATTAAAATTTTAGATACGATTGTTTGAAGATATGCTCTTGTAATTCTGATTTCAAGCTGCGCAGAGCTTACGGTTGCGGTAATAGTGAACGAATTTGTAAATCTTCGAAAGACAACACTCATTTTTCTTGGCGGAAATTGATCAGCGTATTGGAAAAACCACAAATGGTGTTGGAATGTAGCGAAAATGGGACGATTGGAGTGTAACAAAAATTGCCTGCTCAAAGCATTTAAAAAGATGAGAATTTTTAGGCATGAAATAAGACAAAAGAGAAGGAATTCGACGCACTTAGCGTAACTCACAATATTGGACAGTAGCACCAATTACAAAACACCACATGAAACGCATTGCTTGTGAAAAAACTTTAAAATGTTCTGTGGGTAGAGTATTCCTTCACACCTGGTATTCGAATTTGCTAACGAGCAATTTTCGTCACACGACAAAACGCATTTTTGACGAGAAAACCAGGAATTCATAAGTTCATCAATAAGGGTTTTCATTTTTTAGTTCTTATTTATATTGTTTGTCGTTAATTTTGAAAAATAAAGCAGCTAAAGATCTCCAATGACAACTTTGATTCATGTTATTTTAAGTGAATTTATTCGAGCGAACATTCACTGTATTCCTGGAATTTTTGCTTTATGCTTTTGTCCAAGTTCCACGCTATGATAAGATATTAGTATTGCTCCTTTTTTAAATATATAAGTTGTTGTATATTAAATTGAGGAACTATAATGAATTTAGGGCTATTTTGTCAGTTATTCATCTTTAATAAAACAAAATAACATTAAAATAGGTTATGATAAAAACGAAATTAAAATTTTGGAGCTTATAATTTTGTCCAACCGTGTATTTTAATGTTTGTCATTAATTTTGAAAAAAAAAAAAAAGAGACTAACATTCACTTATAACATTTTTTCATGTTTTAACTTTAATAAATAAATTTATTCGAACAAAACCTTTGCATAATCTAGGATTTTTACCTCTGCGTTTATACTTTTCCCCGGGTTTTTCCTTAATGATAAAATAATCAAGTTGCACATTTTTTAATAATTTAAATTCTTAACTTAGTGGAGGAGTTTTACTGAATTTAGAACTTTTTTTCTATTATTTATCTTAATTTTACTGAAAAAAAGGTTAAAATGAGTAAGTTACGATTGAAAAAAATCAAAACAATTTTGAGTCTGCAATTTTGTCAACGAGTGTATATTTCTTATGTGAATGAATATTTTGTTTTTTGAAAATTAAAGAAATATAGATTGATCTATTTGACATAATAATTTATTAAAATTACGAATTTATAAACTGCATAATGAACTTAGTAAATGTCGTTATGACGTCCACACGGAATAAACTCGCGCTAATATCATAGATATAATGTGAAAGAGTAAATGCAAACTTAATATACAGACTTTTTTTTATTTTTTTTACGTTGGAATTCATCGACGGCCGGCTGTTTAAGTTTAACCATCAACTAGCTATTTGACCTCGACGGAATTCCAAATTAAATTTACCACCTGCCGTCTCGAATGTATCTTTTTTTATTGGCTGTATCTTTCCGTGCACCTAAATGCTCTGATTTAAATCCGAAACCTCTACATCCGGCGCGTTTTTCCGTAATAAATTAATCGAATTTGCTAAAGCAGCTCGATATATGCTATCCCATCTTCTTGATAATGATTTCTTAAAACCAATCTATTGATTTATAAGCACTTCTATGCGTCTCTTAATTAGTATAAGGATTCTTATGGCGTGCAAGCATATGTACGTGATTTGCTTGGGAATGATACCTAAAAATAAGCTGATTTCTCTTATGTGTAGTCTTTGTATGTTAATTAGTTACAATGTATTTAGTTAGCTTTTAATTACTATTCGAAAAGAATAAATATGTTAATATAATATTGCTAAGAAGATATGGTGACATAAATAATATATACTTCTAGTCAATAGTTATTTTTTGTATTTTTTTGGTTGACTTATCTATCGAACCAGTTATTATCTAAATGGTTTGATCATACAGGGGTGTCCACCCCCCCCCCCAGTTCGATGGCGTAAAGTCCCCACCCCTCTCCCCCATCTTTCTCATCCCTTTTGCTATTTCTTATTTTTAACCCTTTTTTATTTTATTTATTTGCTTAAAAATATTTTTCAATTATTTATTTAGCTATTTATTTTGAATTATTATTTTTCTATTATTTTATTAGTAAAGTTCCGTGCTATACCTATAACATACACACATACACACAAAACAGTTCAATAAATAAAATTAAAATTAAATAAAAAAATAATAAAATAAACAGTTCAAACTAAAATTAAATCAACAAATCAATAAAAATAATTTAATTAAAAAATTTAAAAAATACCCCCCCCCCAATCTGGGTGGCGCAGCTTGTGCCATAATCCCCCCTTGTGGGTACCCCTGTGGTCATATGTTAATCCTCATTCGGATGTTAGTGCTAGGTATTTTATATACACTTGTGATAGGAGTTGATGTTGATTTCTCATCGGCGAAGACAGCCACAAACGCTTTATTGCTGCCCTGACGTCCATAGATGTGGCTACTCTTACACCTACGATTTTTATTTCATAGTTAGAAGTTTATTCGGGTTGGGAGGAGTGGTTATTGCATCCTAGAATTTTCTACCAGTGGTAAGGTGGTGATCACACCGACTTAGAATTTTCTCTGGAAGGGGGGGGGCGTAACAACACTTATATACACCAGCAGAAATAGGCGGAATATACAATTTTTTAAAAGTTGCACGGAACAGCATTTTTCAGCCTTTTTATACCCGTGGATGGGTTTTCGATTTATTTACTTACTTCTAATTTCGTCAACTGGTGAGGGTTTTTTTTTTCAAAAATAATATCAATAATAATCAATGAATAAATAAAAAATTGATACATAAATTGATAGCAAGATTTTTGTTATGATTTATAAACAATAATATTAAACCCCAAAGATCAGCTATGATTGTAATTATTACGCACAAGTAAATGTATCGCTGAAATAAAATCAAGGCAGTTTATAAAAATTAATTACAAAATTTGCATTAAAATACCGCATAAAACATAATTATTGTTATTAGTAATATTCTTTCATTTACTTTTTTGAATGCGGAAATTTGTTTCTCTGGGATGTGTGAAAATCTTCTAGGATTAATCACATTTTGCCACGGACTGGTGCCGGTTCACTAGACCAGCTGTTACGAATCCATTGAAGGATTATATAATTTGTCCAAAAAGGATTCAGCTTCAAATAGCCCATCAGGGCCGAACAGATCAAGTTAGGTGTAGCTGAAGACATAAAAAGATTGTCACAATTTTCAAATGAAGTTTTCGATACCATGTATTTTCAGTGTTAGTGTTGAAAAAGATTATCCTCCGAATTTCAAAAGTTCGATTCGTGATATGAAAAATGAACAACAGTAAATTTCAGAGAGCAAAAGCCAGAACTTACAGCCCTACTAATTGAATTGATGTCGGCGATATTAGTCAGTTCTCAGAAAAATTAGCTGTCATATAAAGCCACATTCAATTTGTCAAACGAAATTAAAGAGTAAAACTTTTTCTTCGATATTTCATAAATTTCACGAAGAGGGCATCAAAACAAAGTCCCGCTTTCCAAAGTTTCATCATTTACTTTAAAAATATGAAGAATAAGTTTTCCCGCTGTTAATATAATTTTTGATAAATGAGCGAAAAAAAAATATAAATAAGTCTTTAAGTAGATGTAACTTACATTTCATAATAAAAAGAAGGAATGTTTTTGCCTAATAAGGAGCTTCAACGATTCCCTATTTTCCTCAAATTGTGTTCCTCGTCTAATCTAGTTCTTTCTAACAAGTTGGAAAAGAAGTGCTATAATAAGATTTGGTCCGACATCAAAATGGAGCTTCGCAATCTAAGAACGAAAACTTTCAATTATAGTGATAGTGAGAATGAAAAGTTTGAAAATTTTCCTATTTTTCATGTGTTATCATTATTTTTTTCCATGTTTTTTTAAGTTTTGTCTCCCTAGTTTTACCTTTTTGGTTGACAAGAAAATCGAAAATAATTTAAAGGATTTTTGGAATAGGTCAGAGAAATAACTCAACTTTTTTTTAAAAATTTAGATTAATCTGCAATGGGCAAGTAAACGGCAGTATCAGAAAAAATAAGTTTTCCGAGATATTTGAAGAAGCACGTTTTGGATTCAATACTAACAATAGGGAAACGTAAGATTTTTTTTTTTTTTTTTTTGGACAATTTTTTTTTCAGCGGAAACCAAATAAGCAAGCTTTTACAATAAAGCTAACGTACAATAGATGGCAGACACGCAAAAAATTAAAAATGAAAAATATCGTAGTTACTGCCTTTTTTCTGCCCACGGCAGGATTATTCCTTTTAAAGTCTGTCCATAAATGGTGTCACTTTTTTCCAAAACTTTAACTACCTGTCTCCCCTCTCTTTTTCGCAAAGTTTAACACTTCATTGTACCCTCTGTACCATCGTACGCTGCGTCTCCAATGCATATTAATACAGTGGACGCCAGTTAATTGAATCAGTAGTTAATTGACTCATCCGCTTTAATGAATCAAAGTGCCAAAAACAGAACAAAATCCAGCTTTATTGAATTACTCGCTTTATTGAATCAGCCGCTTAAAGTGAATCAAAACTGTTTAGAACAAACGCGATTGCTATAAGCGGCGGCCTTTGTGCAGTGATCACCGCTTATATGAATCAAGTTTGTTCGAAACAGTTTTCATTCCATAAAGCGGCTGATTCAATAAAGTGGTTAATTTATTAAAGATGGATTTTGTTTTGTTTTTGACGACTTGATTCATCAGAGCGGCCGATTCAATTAACCGGCGTCCACTGTATTTTTCAAAAATGTGATTTCATACATTTTGTGACCTTTCTCCCCCTTGTCACAAACTGTCACCGGCCCCCTCAAAGCGTGACATCATTTGTGGACGACCCCCAATTTATTTTTTGCAAACAACTCACATGTATTAACTTTCTGCTTAATTAACAGGAATCCGCTAATAACAGAAACGAATTTTTGCTTAACACAGGGAACCATAAAATAGCCGTCTAAAAATAGCCTAGAAATCACAAAACTCTAAGAGTCGTACTTTGTCCATTGTTTTTTGTTCTTTCTGTTTGCTCACGCACATAATACCTTGAATAGTTACAATTATGTATATCAGACATATTCAAGCAGGTGACACGTTAAAAACTAAAACGAACGCGGTTTTCTTTTTTTCTCGCTTATTAGTTACACGTACTTAGTTGTCGCCATTTTGGTTAACAGATTATCAAAACTGAATCACAAGATTTTTTCAATAGCACAGAGAAGTTACGAATGTACCCTCTTTTTTCAAAAGATTATTTGGTTTAGTTTATTTGCCTCAACAACTGACTTTTCCTCCGAATTAATAGAAAGCAGCTATTAACAGAAAGGAACTTTTACTTAACGGGGGGGGGGGGGGGGAATTCCTTAAAATAGCAGTCCAATACAAGGCAAGAAATAGCGAAAATGTTATAATAATCATATTTTAACTATTATCCTTTGTGATTGCTGTTGTTCACCTATTTGAAAGTATTTCTTGAATAGTTATATTTATGCCAGATACATTTTAAACAGTTGATGCATGTACACTAAAACAAAAGAGGAAGAAATTCTTAATTTATCTAACCCTTTTCATCAGAAATAAAAATTTAATTTCAAAGATAAAAACCAATGAGGCATATTCCCTCTAAACCGTTTTGTATGCTATAAATTCCTCTTTACACACTCTATTTCAATTGCGACACTGTTTTCAAAATATCAAAAATTTGAATTTCAATATTTTTATGGTAGATGATTTTCTAAGGCCGACCTCGCTGAAAAATACTGCACCTGCATAATATGTTTTCACTTTTGTTAATAGAATTTTTTGAAGAATTCTGTTTTAGTGTAATGAATAAAAACTACGATGAGAAAAATTTTTTTTAAACCATTACACTATGACTTTTAGCTTCTAAAAAAGAAAACTATGCTTTAGAAATTAATGTATCCCTCTTTTGATATACATTGCGTTTACTTGTTAACTCTTTAATAATTACTGTGTTTTTTCAAATTTTATTCTAATTTAAAATTACCAAAAAAAAAATAATAATATTATTAATAATAGTTAACAAATAAAACGTTAACATTTTCTTTTTTTGTGCATTTATAGTATTATTTAATTACAGTTCTTTTTTTCTTTTTTTTTACTTGGAGCATTCTCGCATTTTGTAAGAATTTACAACTTAACATTGCATACACTATCCAGCAAAGAGTTAGAAGTAAGCGTTTGATAAAAATAGAATTTCTAATCACACTCAAATACTTAAAAATCGTCCCATTTAGGGAGTTAAAGCAAGAGCAAATTTGAAAAGCTTAATCTGTTAGACTACTTTTGTTTTAATATGACATAAATGGAATATACTTCGTTTGAAGTTTTAAAATTTAAATTAAATTGTTGAAAAGTCACCACAGATTTTCCAGCTAGAAGAGGTTTTCCGTCACATGGGAGTGAGCCATTTTGACCCACTCTTTAAGAATCAAAAGAACGTGGCTATTTTCTAGTAATTTTTTCTTTTTTTTTTTTTTTTCATTTTAGAAACTGAGCATAGTTTTTGTGTTTCTTAGTGGAAAATTCTAAGAATGTTCATTATGTATCAATCCCTATTCCATTAAACATTATTTCTTCGAGAGAGAATGCAAAACCTTACTTTCGTTACCGAGTCTCAAAAAAAAAACATTTATTAGGTATTTGTTTGTCGATTGGCAACACAAGCTTTAATTTGTCTTCTTTGTCATGGCTACAGAGAAAATACCCATGTTCACTGTGTTCATAATGTAATAACTTATTTTTCACCGCTTGCTATAGGAGAGTGCTCTTTATATTATGTGTAACTTGTGATGCCTTATATAACTGACTAGTTAATTTTAAATTATCAGGATTTGGTCTTTATTTGTCGATTGGATGTAAAAATTAGTATTTTAATTATTTAAAGATGGAGCACGATAAACAATAATACAGTTATCAACTTAAGCTCAGAAATGTTCTATATTTTTAAAAAAAGTGTTAATGATGGTGGAATTTTCTGAAAAATGTGAAAACGATATTCTTAATAGAATTCTTTCGCTGTCCACTCATCTTACTTAAAAATCCTAACTTGTGTTTTTACACTAGATTTTAATTTGTTTTGAGCTCTTACAGTTCAAAAATATGATGTTCGTTAAAATAAAGTCTGCGATTGTTTGCTGTACCATATTTTGCAATAATTTTAGTTTAGTAATTCTGATATTGTCTTTGTTTGAAATATTTTTACTTAGTTTCTGTAATTTTTTTTTCTGTAGCTTATTTTGCAAAAATTTCAGTTGTATTTTAATTATGATATTATCTTAATCTGAAATATTTTTACTTAATTTTTCAAAACTAATGCATTTACTTCTTTTCCAGGTATGTATTAAATCCTCTACAGTGTTATTTAATAAGTGTCATTGCTGATTTTTTGACCATTTAAAAGAATCATCTGCTTATAATGAATGCTCCACGTAGAAGAATTTATATGTTTTACTCAGGTAAATCTTGCAAACTACGTTTTCTTTTTTGCCAAAGTTGTGTAATCATGCTCTATTTCTATAAAAACTCTTTCTAATATTGAATTCGCACACTTCAGTTTTCAATTCGTTCTTCTTACACCCATTCTGTTTCTATAACTGAAAATAAAATTCGAAACATTAGATAAAAAAACTGAGTATAATTAAATTGAAAACACAGATTGTTTTACACAAATTACATTTAATTCTCATACACGTTTTTGATGTTAGAAAGAACCATTTAAATGAGAAAAAAATTGAACTGCAGGAGGCAAAGCAGCAGTCACAGTGAAGAATCTTTGTGGTTGATTTGACAGTCACAGTGAAACATTTTTGTGGTTCATTTACAACTTCATAGCAGTCACAATGAAACGTTTTGTGGTTAATTAACGATTTCATTTAGGGTATGTTCCAGTAGAGCAACCGGTTGATCCAGGCTCACCAGTGGTTAACCAGGAGATAGTTACCAGGTAGCTGATTGTATATGAAAACATTTTATTTACACTAACCACACTATCACTGACATTATCAAATGTCTACTCCCGGGTTAACCGGTTACTATATTTGAGCATACCCATAGTCACAATGAAGCTTTTTTTTTTTTTTTTTTTTGTGATTCATTTATAATTTCATACAGTCTCAATGATGCTTTTTTTGTGCTTCATTTATTTTTAGTACAGTAACAATAAACTCTTTTTCTGATTCATTTATGACTTCATAGCACTCACAATGAAGCATTTTTTTCATGACTTCATTGTGACTGCTGCTAAAAGTTCAGATGTTTCAAATGTTTTCCACTATTAAAAGCAAAGTTTCTTTTTACCTCGACTTGCAATATATGTTGAAATTTGTATTTCCCGATGATAATTAGCCTAGGGAGAGTGTACATAAACGGATACCCCAGATTTTTCAGGATCACTTAAAGGAAAAAAAGGTGTACAACCTTCCTGTTAATCAGAAAACAAAATTAACAGTTGAAAATTTTCGGTCCACTTTTTTCAGGAGATTTTTTTTAACGTTCTTACTTGGTTGGATTTGTTGCTGTTGTCACAATAAAAAGTAAAATTCGGGAATTTTTTCTACCATAAAATGGTGCACCACCCTAATGGTATTATTTTTAGGCTTTTAAACTACAAACTGATGTACAAGTAGTCGAACACTACAGCACCTTGTTCTTCAGCAATGGTTCCTTACGTGTCATACGTACTTCCTCGATATCATTCCGTGTTTTTGAAGAGACTGCATTTGCACACAGCTATGTTGGATTTCAATCCTCGACGACTATTTCTGATTTGTGAATTCGCGCAGTTTTTATCGTTTATTTGGTTACGATTGTTTAGGTATTTATTAAGAGCCGTGAAAAGTTGGATCACTTATTTACACACGCCATTTTTTTTTTTTTTTTGATGTTGTTGTGTTTTTATGTTGCTGAAGGTTTGGTAAAGATTCTTTGACTTTCCTCCAGGATTCGCGGCACATATATTCATTTTTTTTCCTGACAAAAACGTTCAAGTCTTGTTCATTTTCTATTCACAATGAGTTGCCATTTTTCGTTCAATTGATCAATAATTCATTTACTTTACGATTCCTGTGCTTGAAAAAATTAGCAAAGAAACATTTTCCAGTCTCATAGGAAAAGTATTTGAGAAATAGCATACACAAAATATCGTTCAATAAATATCAAAAGATACAATCCCTGCAAAGCAAATATCAATAACTCTATACATAATTTAAGATGAAGTCCGATTCTAATTACGTTATTCACCTTCTTTTACTCGTAGTAAATAAAAATTTTACTTTCTGAGTCGGCTCAGCCATTCCATGTTAAATTTGTATTCCATACTCTTTAACCGCAGACGATTATTTCTCTAAGCATTCCTTAACTGTCACAATGAGGGCATCGGCTTTACTTATTTGAATGATACCCCCTTTTCTTCTTCCAAGAACTTCCCCTTCTGTCAGAGTAAAATAAGTTGCAAAGAAAACAAACAAAACGACTTGTCGCACGATGATTGATGTCGTAGATTTATCTCTTCGGCTCGTTCGGTTATCTTGGTGCACCCCGTATGTCCTCTTATACCGTTGATGCTCAGTGATTCCGGAGTTCCAGTTCTTGTTCCACCCACCCCGATTTTTAGCAGAAAGAAGGAAAAGGTCCAACTGCGAGGAACTAAAAAGAAGAATAAAACGGTGGACTTACCGGTTAGCTTTGATCTGATAGCCTATTGTCTCTTTATCTGGTCACATTTCTTTTAACAAGAATACTAAGAATTGATTTAGTTATTTAGTTTGTATACAATCACATCATCAAGAAAAGAATGGTGTTCATGAATTCCGAGAACTTTTATGATATCCTTATAATCCTATTATTGCTACAATATTCTGAAACAATCAAAGTCATTGCGGGGGGGGGGGGGAGGGGCGTGCACAATCACCCATGCTTGTATGTTTTAAATTCCGCAATCGGACAATCAAATTCAATTATCTGCAACCATTTTGCTGAAAGTATACGAATTGAACACCAGGAGAAAGGCAAAGAGGTGGTATCAACGCCCCAGTACTTTCATTTTTAAGCCCTGTTGTCAATCTAAGAATGGTAATTTGTATACACTGTTATGATCTCCCATCCCTCCCTCTAGAAAGTAATATCTGGCTCTGTTAGTGCTGCACGCACGTCTACTTATCAAACACTTGTGATTAACAACTGCGTATCTAGAGACTATCTGGATTTGCTTAAACAAAACCAATTCAAAATTGTCCTATTTCCTCTTAGTGACGAATATCGTTTGCTTACAAGTTATAATGCGCATTAATGCAGGAATATGAATTATTAGCCAAAGTCCCCTCAATCATTTTTGAGAATTTCTCCTCGGGGGCATATTTCGACCTTTGACGGCAGTTTTGATAAAATTAATTAATGAGTTGTTGTGACCAGTTTAGTTATCAGCTGAAACAAGCCTGTTTCTCTGTAAACGTGCATCTAATTTGTAACCTTGCGTTGAATCTGATGATCTGGTGAGCTCAAGTAGTAGTAACCTTTATTGACCCACCGTTAATAGTCGTAAATGTGCGAAATCAATAGCCATAACTATTTATTTCTTTATTGTACCCAAGAGTATGATACATGGTTGGGACAGTGAAACTTGGGCACACGAAGTAGTCCTGGCTTTGTTATGGAGCTTGAAACGTTGATGAATCACAAGTCAAATTTCGGCATCTATTTCAAGAGTGCCCATTCCCCCAAGAGCGATGGTGCACCCTCATTTAAAAGCTACTGAGCAACCTCACATGAACGATTCCCCTGAAAAAAGAGAGTTAGATCCTCTAAAAAGCTCCCTAAAAATCTGAAAAGTGACGTATTATTTTGAATTTTAACTCAACGCTTTTCCAAGTATTTCTGAATCTTCTCAAGAAACGTCTGAAATTATTGAAAGAGCTTTTTAATTACTATATTAAGGTTGGCACGCTTTGAAATCGTGCCGAAAAAATCATAACCAAAACTTTTCCAACGTGTCTTTCCAAGTTAGGCGAGATTCATGGTTGACGGAATAATACATCATTACCGAATTAAGAAATTATGGCATGTCAGGATGCCTTCGGGACTTTCTTTGATTCCATTGACTTCGAGCAATTTCGAAATGAAGTCAAGTTGTAGGCGCCAAAGCATCCCCAAGAAGATTGGTCAAATCTGTGAATTGCCTGATTTAAATGCTCATTGAACAACTGATTGACATTATTCTAAAATCGTGTCGAAAACCCCACAACCGATAAGTTCCCCCACATTATTCATCTGAATAGTTTCCAGACAAAATAGGTACCACTGATTTATGCAATTTAGGCTACATTCTAGTTATAATAGAATTTTAGGAAATTCTTATGAAAATATTATTTTGCTTTAGCTTTTAATTCCATAACCACTTAAACCTCTTTACTATTAACCTATCCAAGGCCAAATATGATATAAATTTCCTCCATTTGTATGTTTAGAGAGATATCTGGTTACAGACGACTTTATGTAAGCAACGCAGAGAATTAAACAGATACCAGCTATGCAAACATGTGATTCAGGTTAATAATAAAATTGAACATTATTATTCCAAGCTATCTTCTTAACTCCAATGACTAAGAGCGTTCTGGTAAATTATACTAGTCGAAGAAGATCGTGTTTATGGCTTATATGGTTACATTGTATGGTTAGAAGCTTTTACTACGTTTTAATGTTTGTTTCATATGTTAACAATATTGTATTGTCTGGCGAAGGTATTAAAATGGACATCAATGATGTGGTACACTTCTTTCGAAATTTAGTTTGTCATTCGGTGTTTATCTTGTGAGCCTGTACCAGGGGTGGCTTGGAATCTTATTTCGCATTAAATTTAAGAGTCGAATCTTTTCCAGTCTACAGATGTACCAGAATCTTAACTTTTGGTTATAACGCGTTTTTTAGATATGGGTTCTTTAAAGCTATAATAAATAGTACCTTATATCATTTGAATCTAAAAATAACTTGAACGCACCACAACAGAGATTTACCATAATAATTGAAAATATTTATGAAATGCTGTGCATGACTAATAAGACCAGTTCAGTTAAATAATCCAGAAGACCACACGTTCCCCATCGCTGCTCCATTTCTTCAATCCTTTGCAATATGTAGTTTAGTTTCGTGTTTATGCATGCAATTTTCTGAATATGAACTTCTATAAGCGAATCTCGCCAGACCCTAACTCAATTCAAATACAATAAAAATACAAAATGAATGTAAATATTTATGGAATTGTTCTTATCCGGAATGTATTCAAGGGGAGGTCGAATGATTTTTAGTACTCATTACAACGCATCCTATTATTACCCTTTGCAATGTATCTTAAATTCCAATACGAACGCTTCAAACCCCATACCTCCTCTTAACGTAAAAAGGGTTGGCCTACAATTTTTAGAACTTCAATTTTGAAACTTCTTTACAGGAGAGCCCCAAGCCTCCCTTTCTCTAACATTATCGAAGATCATATAAAATTGCGTTTTTGATCGTTCAAAAGCAAAAATCTTCCGGTGGAAAGTTCCTTTATTTAGCCTCGTAACCGCCCCCATGGCCTTTATCCTTGTACATAGATTTCGGTGTCGTTTTGTGACTTTATGCTCTTCTAAGCCCTGTCAATTTGCATTTATTTCAGTTTTAAATGACAGAGTTGAATAAGTACGGAGTTAAAACAAACAAATATCATGCTTCACAAACATAGAACTTATATAAATTCCTCTTTATCCACACATTAAACTATTTTTTTACCCACAGTCTAGACAGAGACTACCTCTCAATCTCTTGTAATTAGGGATTACAATACTGCACCAAAAATTCAATACTGGTATTCGGTATTTTTAAAACGTGATACCGGAATACCGGTATTAATACCGGTATTTGAAATTTCTCAAAAATTGCTTGAAAACATAATGTTTCGTTACCACATTTTATAATTTTGTACAAAAATTGTATTATTATAAAAACATACTGTGAACAAATATAAAATGAAGGAACAAATATCATTATAAAAAATCAATAATAATAAAAAGGACATGATGCATCTATTGAATTGTCTCTAAGCCTGGAACTCATTTTAGTGCTCAACGTTCGTACAGTTCAAAATACTCTTTCTGAATTCACGCATGTTGGTGGTACTGTTAACAATGCGTGATACACCTCCTCTAATTTAATTGCCTAAAAGTATTTTATCTTCAAAAAAAATCGGTCTGTTGCATGTCATTTTTGGATAAACCCTTTTGTGTGTGTGTTTCTTTTGTGTTGTGTGTATTTCTATTATTTTTTTTTTAATTTAAAGCTAGTTGAAATTTCTTTCCTAAGAGACGATACGTTTCCAATATTAACATCATTTTCTCTTGAACAGGAGGGCTTGTGTTTACTTTTTATTAGACCTTTGGTTTGAAATTTACGATAAACTAGACTAAATTTGATCTTGTTGGTTTCTCTTATTCGTTGTATCTTTCTTTTCAAAATTCTTTGCAATTGTAATTATGTAAATAGTATCTGAAAATATCTTTGAATTCGAGGAACATATTTATGCTTTTCCTCTATGCAAATTTTCAAGGCAATGTATAATTTCTAAATATTATCTTGCCAAGTATGAAGCCAAATAACGAGACGGCACAACAAACCGATACTGGTGCCAACAAATTGTCATTTGTAATGCTAACAAGAAACAGTTTTTGTCAAAATTTAGTACAGTTGAGACAAATATTTAAGAAAAAAAATCATAAAGCATTCCTACAATTGATGGTTTGAATAAATTGTTCATCAGACAGGGGGTTCTCTATTAGTTGTTATATGATATTCTATTAGTTCATGCTTTTGAAGCTAAATTTTTACATCAATAGATTGATTTCGGTTCTGTATCACGGGAAAATAAATGTACATTTAAAATATAAGTGGATATTTAATAAGTTAAATTGAGAAAATTCTTTAATTAAAACTATTTATTATTTTTAGCAAATACCGAAAATACTGATATTTTCCTCAGCAAATACCGGTATTACGAAATTGCAAAATTGCTCGAAATACCGGTGTTCGGTATACCGGTATTGCAATCCCTACTTGTCATGTTCATTTCATGTCACTTTTCCATCACATTATAAGTTGAGAGAAAATTTGTAATGCAACACATTATACTGTAAAAGTGTTTAACAACTCGTCATCATCACGACTATCATCTTTGACCTTCGTGACATAATCTTTCCTGAACAAACTTCATTATCCCTCTTAGCATATAACACTACATTTCTAAGTTAAATTTGATGTTTGACTTTCATTAGCAAGCGCCACCGTAAGCTGTACTCGGAATACATGAAAATGTATCAAGTTGTAACCAGCACATGCGTCCTTAGATTTTCTAGATGCAATCTTTTATCACATATGCCATTCAGTGTTCCATAATTAACATTTAGCTTCACATTTAAATGACCTTATTAATCCGTTAAACGACTCTCATATTCTAAATTTGCCATGTTATGACTGCACTTGTACAGAATGCCGTAAATGCAGCCTGTTGGAACGTAAATGTAATGGAAGTAGGGTCTTTTTGAAATGAGCCATATATTTTCCATCAACGAAACGAAATACGACGCTGTATTCGAAAAAGCTCCATTAACTTAACGCTGCGATAACAGGTGACAGTTTTCTGTGGAATATTTGTCCGGAAACGTCGATTTAGAAATTTAACTAGTTAACGATTTTTGCTGTTACAAAGTGTTTGAGGAAAACTTTCTAGAACATTTTACGTAATTTGAAATTTTTATTCCTAGTTCTGAGGGTGGATTTGAAACTTTTTGTTTGTCAGAATCTTGGATGGCTTACAAAAAAAAAAAAAAAAAGACTGTTGCGAAAGCAGTGTAATTTTAACTGAAAATTGCGTGTATGCAGTAAAAGCAGCATTTTGAAATAACCATGAAAAAAAAATTACTACTTGACCAATTACTTAACAAATTTGGTACTAGTTTACAGAAAGTCTTTTTTTTTACAATAAAATTTTAAATTAATCACCACTAGCAGAGGACTTACTCTGTGCAAAACATTGTAAAAGGAAATAAGACATGAGAACATTTATTCAGTACAATTATGATTATTTTTAATCGCTCTCCACGTAACTAATCCTTTGCGCTCGAAAGGCGGGGTAGCACCGCAAAAAATGTAAGCTCATAGTTAAATATTTCAAGTGCGGTGTGTAATAAAAGAAAGTAGAGTGGAAAAGGTTAACCATTATCAAAAGTTAATCATCACCACAGATTGATAAAAATAATATCTTAGGGGCAAGAAAAAAGTTTTTTAAGCTCCAGACAAGTTATATTTCGCAGTTCAGAGGAAAATTCAGTGTAACATGGCACTTGAAACATTCTTTTATTCTGAACAATCTAGTCGCCAAGGTATTTTTTTAGTCGGCCGAATGACCTAGAGCTGCGGATTGGTCAAACCGTGATCATCACCAAAGCTTAACTAATATCTAACTTGTGTTGGTAATTTTCAACATGTCGGTAGGAATATCATGTGATCTACCAATTTTGGTTAGTTAAAAGCGTTATAAATTTTTCTGAAATATAAATTTGTTTTATTTTCTGAAGACTTTTGTGCCCCGAATAGATTTGATGGATATTCTTAGAGAAAACATTTTATGATGTCATTTGATTTTGTGCAGCGCTTGATGTATTGTTGTGTGGAAACATTCGATTTCATATCTCTCACTTTCTCTACTAAATTTTATGCACACAGATGGATGAAAAAAAAAAGTTCCGACTTGTCCTTTTAATTCTTTCACCATAAACCATATAGCAGCTATTTTATAATAATTCACAGATCCAAGTACAAAACGTATGATCCGTCGACGAGCACTCTTAGTCAGAGTTGCCATTTTGAAATTCATAAATAGTCAACATACAGGAGAACCGCTTTCCCTTGCCTTCTGTATGGGTTTGAAATCTTCAAGCATGCTAAAATACTTCGAAGACACTGTTTTTTATCTTTGTTTTTTATGTTCAAGAACTATTGGTTCAAAATGATAACACATCAATAATGTTCTATGTTTATTGTTTTATAAATCGTTTTTTTTTTCTTTTTTTTTTTTTAATCTTCTGATAAGTAAATTTTACATTTCTTAATACTAATCATGCAATGTATGAAAAATATCAAACGAAATGAAGATTCGTTTGGCTTATGCTTTTGATTTTTTTTTCCAGTCAAGTATGATGAAAAACAGCCGAAATGGCTAATATTAGTCAAACCTGGCAACCCAGCTCATGGTGCAAATTTCGTCACGCAGCTTGTAAATAGTCGGAGACTAAAACTCAACCATAATCGCCATTTACCATTCCAATGAAATTGATTTTCACTGTATTTGAGAGCTTCATTGTACCTCTAGGCTTATATCTGTGTAAACCCGACAATTAACTGATCAATCAGAGAAATGACAATTTAATTTAATCGTAAATATCGATATTGTATACACTGGAAATGCCACGAGGCCGATGTGATTTCTGCTGCCTCTGTAAATCGCTATTGAATGCGATGTGTAAAAGCTACCCCGTGAAATAGAAAGGTATTATTCAATTGGAATGCAAGTTAATATGATGAAACTTAATTTCGGGGTCCTTGCGGAGTTGGATATTAATTGGAACTTCGAACAAATTAAATATTTCTGCGATACTCATGTAATTATTTTTATTATTTTGATTAATTTTGTATCATATTTGAATTTATCTTGTTTGAAGATTAAACATATTGTTCGGTTGTTATAAATAGTAACATTTACCAAAATAGTATCATATGAAAACCAAAAATAGTGAACCTATCTATGTATTGGCGACAGATCAAAACTTCAAATAAATTAATGGTACATTTAGAGTTGCAGTCTTGAAAGTTCTGTACACTGAATGAAAAATAGTGTTGAGTGGGACTCGGAACAAATTAATCGTCCAACATTAAATATCAGTCTCTTTTTCTTTTTTCTTTTTTTTTTTCATTCGAACGACCCCGTTTTCTTAAAAGCAGCATGAAAAAAACAGAAATAACTCGTTATATGAGCAGAATATCATGGACTTTTCAAAAGTTGGCGACAGTGGCATTTCAAGTCTCTGCATCAAATTACAATAAACTTTTGGTAATCTTTTCTATATCCGCTAACAAAGTTGTGTGATTTGAGGTCCATAACAGGAAACATTCAAGTTGGAATCATTTTGCAGCTGAGAAATTTTATTTTCAAATAAGTATAATCTATGGTCTAATATTTCGTCATATGCGTAGAATATCATGACCACTTCAAAAGATACGTGGCAGAAGTAATTAACATTTCTTCATAGAGTTACAAACAACTTCTAGTTCTCTTTCCTATATCCGCTCACTAAGTCGTGTGATTTGAGGTCGATAACAGGAATCCAAGTTGACATCATTTTGGAGTTGAGAAACTTTAGTACAATTAATGGTATGGGGGGAAAATTAACGAAAAATTATAAATTTTTCCAAATTATGGAAACTTTTTGCTTTTTCTTTCTTTTTTTTCTTGAAGACAGCTTCAAAATTTTTTTCTCTTCTTACAAATTAAGTTCATATTGAACGTTTGGAACCGATACACTTTCATTCTCTCGTTACAAAAATAAATAAATAACTTAAGAAAAATATACTTAGAACAAAAAAAAACTGATCCACTCTTTTGGAGATTACGCGAGTTAAGTTAAAATTAAATTTCTGATTTTGTATTTTCCATTGATTCGTGTATTCAGAATCAATGTCATATGTTTACGAAAATTGTAATATTTCTCCTGCCTCCTACGTAACAGCTGCAACTCTCATCTGACTTTTTCATTAGGGAGATCATTAGCTGGCGTTTTATTGCTGTTCATTTCGTTTTTCGGATTTATTTCTTTGTCTAACATTAGCATTAAAAAAATGTTTTGTTTAATGTTTAAAAAATTAATGTAAAAAACGCATTAGACAGCTTGCCAGATGCCGGTTTAAAACGAGTTGCTTTTATTATTTGACGAGCATGAAACGAATTTTTAAGTTTCTGACTGATTTTTGTATAAATTATATTATATTGATAAAATATTCGCTGTTTCAAGTACATTCACTCAAACCTGTTTTTGTACGGTCTTTTTTTTTTTTTTTTATTTTTTTTTTTTGAGCGGTGTATCAAGTTTTCAATCAGATTGGGACTCAGTTGACGAAATTATTTATAAAATGAGTTCGAGGTAGTATCTTCAAGTGACGACAGGGGCATCCCGATGGGAAGTCACTGTGACCTCCCAAAAATGTCCTTATTCTGGAAATTTTTTCCGACTATTCGGCAAAATTATCATCACTTGGTTTATTTTGATTTCGTTTAAAGAAAAGTTTTTGAGTTTTTTCTAAGTGAGACTTTTTTAATGCAGTCCCCATCCACCGCATAAAAATTTTTTTTTTTTTACATTTTTTGCGAAAACAACTTTTTATAACTACTCGTCAAGTTTCGAACAATTTTTTATTTGGTCCCTATCCACCGCATAAAAACAGGTTTGGGTGTATGCAAATAATACACTTTTTTTGAGATTGTTAGTTAAATAAAGATTAAATTTAAAAGTTTCATTTTAATGCTAGATTGTAAAATTTTGTAACCTATTTTTTTTAACCCTGCCTCTTCTACATTTGGACAAAAATCCTTTGACAAAATATTGACCATGAGTTTCTAATCATGTTTTATAATTCTCTATTGTTGCACAACGATTTAAAGTCATACATCAAATATTTTTATTCATCATGAAACTTAGTCAATTCCGCCATGGTTGCCGTAAAACTTTCGGTTATGAAGTATTATTTATTGAGGAGTCTAAATCTGGTTTCTCTCTCATTACTGATGTGTCTTAGCAATCTATGGGTAATGTATATGGGCTAAAAATTAGTTAACAGCCCTTACAACTGGCGTCTTTTGTTAGGCGAAATTCTGTACATCACCAAAGACCTTTAAAACATTTAGTTTCCTTGAGTCCTGTTCATCATTTTTGCGGGTATATTGTTCTAGTTCGCCTTGCAAATAAATTTTCTAACTCCTTCCAAAAATTCTAACTTTCTTTTTTATTTGTAATTTCTTGTGTAATGTAAAAGCAATTGACAGAATTTAAAAATCCTTTGAACTTAAGAGTTCGTAACATATCCACTTAAATGTTAACCATAGACTTAATCTTCTAATAATCAATTCATTAGGCGGAAAGTTAAATTGTTCCACGACAATTCTAGATGCATATTTCGTCACACATCTTTCAAATAATCGCAGACTAAACTTCAAAGGTAATAGACATTTACCTCTTCAATCAATTATCTAAATCTGTTTACAACGTATTTAACAATCATATGGGTACATACAGACCTATGTCTGCGTAAATGTTCCTGTTAATTGATCAACCAGACAAATTCCGTATGAATTAAATTGTGAATGTCCATTGTATGCGCCGAAAATAATATCCGGCAAGCATGAACAAACCCAGGATTAATGCTAGGGTTGGGCAAGCCTAGGTGCAAAAAGATAGTGATTTTTAGTCTTCCCAAAGTACGGCCTCGGAAATTGCTTATAGTTATATTCTCTCCCCATAAAAATAATAATAATAATAATTTGAATTTTTCATATTTTAAATTCAAATTATGTTTTTCGCAATCACGAGTGTGTGTTTGTGTGTGTGTGTGTGTGTTTATAGGCGTGTGTGCTTGTGTGGGTATGTTTGTATGTAGGGGTGTGTGCTTGTGTGGGTGTGGGTGTGTAGGCGTGTGTGTTTGTGTCTGTGTGCAGACATAAGTGTTTGTAGGTGTGTCGGTGTGTATGTATGTGTGTGTATGTATGTATGTGTGTGTATGTATGTATGCGTGTGTGTGTAGGATATGGACTCAACCTGGGGACTGTTTTCTCTGGAGGAGCAGCATCGGGAGGGGCCAGTCGACGGCGGTGCTGCTGAGGGACGCGGGGGGAAATAAAATCATAGGACGCCAAAAACAGTCAAGTAAGAACAATAAGCAATGTGATTGCTCAAAAAAAAAAAAAAAAATGCCAATTTTTGGTCAGATGAGGGCAGAAAAAGCGGGTACTGTATATTTATTAATGTCAGTAAGTGGAAATGTTTACGTAAAAACTTTAATATATTCTCACTAAATGTATTTGTGAATATGTACACACACATTATATATATAAATGCATAATATATATATGTATATAAATGCATAACAAAGTTTTTAAAAAAAACGAAAACTTTCAGTTTAAAATCTCACAGTTTGCAAAAAGAAAAAGATTTTTCTGTCAAAGGATTTGTTCTAACAATTTTTAAAAAACCCATTTTGCTCAAATTTAATGACTGATTGATGATTAGACTAATTTAGATAAACAGTAAAAGTTTTATGTAAATTTATTTTTTTACAGAAAAAATAAACATAAATTGCAGTTGCACCGAATACCATATTTTACCGAATATTTGGCCGAATACCAAATATTTGGTTAGCATCTCTCTATGATGTGACTCTTTTCAATAAAAAAATTATATCTTTTCTTTCGCCAAGCAATTGTATTCTACTAAATAATTGTATGCTCAGACTTAAGCACGATTTGTTGCCAACAGTGGCTAAACTGTCTAAAACTTGTATTTAAAATACTGCTTCGACTCTTTTTCTGAATCTTGCGTGACATTTTTTGTGTTCCGACTTCCAAAATTGGTACATTTTTCCACTTAAGTCATCCGTCTTCATTTTTCTACTCATGAAAGATTTTTCCGTGTAAGTTCTTCTTTTCTACACAAAACTGGACACAGAAATGTGATGAATCAGTTCCTCATTTCTTTCTGACAATTTAAGTAGCAAGTATTGAAACAATAAGGACGAAGTTTTTGACTTACTCCCCTTTTCATCATGGTTACTCTCCCGCGCGTTTTGTTAGATTCTTTCGTCGCGTTGGTGTGGTTAGTCTCTTACTGGTACAGTGAAACCTGTGTAAGTTGACCACTTGGCGGTGCACTACTTTAGTGGTCAACTTAAACAGGTGGTCAACTTATAGAGGTTAATTTATATGGTATAGATTAATTCTGTGCTGGAAAATAGCGGTCAACTTACAAGGGTCGTCAACTTTACAGGTTTTACTGCACTGATCTTTTCCTTTTATCTCTTTTTCGGATAAAAGTCTGTAAAAATTTTATTCCCAAAGCAAAATGTTTGACATGGATCATTGACTAAGTCAAAATTTCGTTTTGTGAAATAGCGTATGTAAGGTAAAACACCAGTAGTGGCCACTTCTTCAGTAGTTTTCACTTCAAGGTTTAAAACGCACTAGAAGTAGTCACAGTGAAGTATATTTTTTAACTGTAGGTCTACAATATTAACTGCCCTTCTTGAAACTCAATGAGCTTTTTATAGCCCAACGCTTTCTAAATTTTCCCAATTTCTAAAAATGCCAGAATTTTAATTTGTTCATTTTTTATCATTTTTTTTCTCAAACTTCAAATTTAATCCAGCGGTGGCTACTCTAAAATCTGAAAATTTCAGTAGTGGCCATCTGACATTCTCCCATCTGAATTATTTACACTACTTTCTGTAAATTCAAATAACTGATGAATAAAATTGATTCAATATGATAGTTACATTAAGTACCAACAAAAAATCACATTATTATTGTTCATTTCTTTCTTTTTATTACAAAACTAAACTTAAATTGTTTACTACTGAAGCACTGGTCACTATTGATGTTTTACCTTATACGACTTTTCGACAAACATATTGTTATATGTAATGCTTGACGCCTTACATTGTGCATTAGGCCTTGCAATATAGTTAAATTTTTAGTTACAATTTTAAATGCGAAAATCCGCTTGCGTAAATCATCCTGGCGCATTTCCGGTTTTCAATGCATAAAATACACTTGCAGAGGTGTTGAAAATATTTCTGAATATTCTTTTCATTTATCCAAATTGCTTTTAAATTATAAATAAAGCCATTATCAAAAATACCTTTTGTGAGTTTTAATATTATTACTTCTCTTACGCCATGCTGTTTTAGCAGCAATTACAGTGAAATCTCGTTACAAAGAAAATCAATACAACGAAGTATCCGTTTCAACAAAATAAGTGTACACTCCCGGTTTATTTGTCATTGCATTGCTTAAATTCTGTTACAACTAACAAATTTCACAAAAACTTTTTAAAAATTCATCTGAGATTATCCACTGATTCAATTTTGGCAGGAATGAATTTGTAGAAATTTTTCAAACACCTTAACAAAAATTCATTACACATAAATTTCAGAGGTTCCCATCCCCCCTGAGAACATTGGCGCACACTCCCCCAAATACCAGAATACCAAGAAGCATCCCCCCCCCCAAAAAAAAGTAAAATGCTCCTAAAACACCCTTTAAAATCCCCCCCCCCTTAAGGCATCCCTGAACTGGTAATGTGCCATCTGGTATCATACTGAAATTAGTGCCTTACTTCTCGGCAAGATGACTTCCTTGTACCTTTTTATGGTTGTGTTGCGTGGGCCTTGGGTTTCTTGATAAGATAAATTAGAGCGCTTTGCATATCTCTTGCATATTGTACTCGTTTTAAAAGCCTTGTCGACACGCGTGGAACTGCAGTCCACCGTTCAAGGCCGTTGAATTTTTAAGATAATGAGCGGTAAAATTGTTCTCATATTTACAAAGTTGCTATGGGCTGGTGGGAAAATCTTTTGGTGCTGCCGATAATGTATTCACAACGTTTGAATTGTTCTTATATTTTCAATGGGTTTTAGGTACAGATATTGCTACGGATTTCTAATCTAAACGGGAAAATAATCTTTGATCTTTTTTAGGGGATAAAATTTGTTTTAGATGAGTGATTTGTATGAAAACAGTAATGGGCCTTAATAGTCATTAATTTTATGAATAAAACTTTCTAGACGTGAAATGGAAAATGAGACGAAAAATGGTGTACTTTTATGATTTTGCAACCATGTTTGACGTTTTGATTTTAAACAAATTTTAAAAACATTTACTTTTTTTTAATTCCAATTGCTTTTCTTGCCTCTTTTTTTTTTACAATTAACCATTATGCTAAATTGTTATTTAACATACATAGCGTAAAAATACATTTGACTAAACTGTTTAAAGGGTATTTTTGATTTTCAATGAGTAAAATGCACTTGTAGGGGAGGTAAAAACACTTCTGGCTCTAAGCATTTGTGAAATTTACTCTTTGAAAGAGGATAAGTCAGAATTTTGTCTGAGGTAGAAGTATTAAGTAGACTATACAATTTTATTTTTTGAAAGAAGGTTTTTCTTTAACTCTTAAAATGTATTTGCTTAAAATTCAACATATTCTTACATTGAAAATGAGCATTATTACATTATATTCAAGTGTTTAAAAAGTATTACTCTGATTAGAGAGAATAAAAATACTATTTAAGATGAAAACATATTTTTTTTTTTAATCTTTATATCATCAAGGTTTTTTTTTTTTTTTTTTTTTTCAATTGGTACAATATGAGCTAAAGGCATGTAGGCGGTGCAAACATCGAAAACTGAAAATGACGTCTATGAAAGAAAAAACTCACAGGGTCGCTGCGAGGGGGTTTTGGGTGTTAAACCCTCAGATCCATTGAATTTAACACATAGTATTAATTCTATTATGGCAGTTTATGTACATGTGAGGAATTTTATGATGAAACCTCCACCCCTCTAACTTAAATTCTGGCTGCCTTCCCCCAAGTTACAAATCGTCTAAATCTTCTCAGGACGACGAAAGAAGCACACACAGAAGAGTATTAACTAGTGATGGGCATAATCGAGAACTTTTGATAATTGAAATATCCGGAATCGAGCACTTCTGATAATCGAGTGATTGATAATTGAGATCTTTCCAAATCGAGAACTCGAGCTGTGATAATCGAGAACTCGAGCTGTGATAATCGAGAACTCAAACTGTGACAATCGAGAACTCGAGATGTGATAATCGAGAACTTGAGATGTGATGATCCAGAATTCGAAATACGTTAATCGAGAACTGGAAATACGATAATCGAGAACTGAAAATACGATAATCGAGAACTCGAGATCTTATAATTGAGAACTCGTAATAATCGAGTTTTCGAGTGATCTTAAATAATCGAGTGACTCGGCTATGAGAACTCGATTATGCCCATCATATTAACGTTGTGAAAAGAAAACTTTTTGAGGTAAGGATGAAAACAGATACAAAAAAAATTATGTTAAAATCTGTTTAATTTATATCTGTAAAGCTTTTTTTTTTTTAAATTTTATTTATCAGTGCAAGTCTTTATAAACACCCTGTATTAATTATGAAAAATGTTTTTTGTAAGTAAAAAACCTGGTGTTTGTGATAGAATTTTAACTGTAACTATTTGTGTAAAGATTTTTTTCCTCAGAACTTTTCTCATTGTAAGAAAAACAGCAAATCAGCATCTTACTTGGGATTAAATTAGTTTCATATTTATGATACGGATGCGAACATAGAAAGATATTTCCTTCGATATGCTCATTAATACTTAAAAAGAAATAAGTTTGTCCGAGTGGGAATGGAATTGAAATAGGAGAAGATATGTACATTAATAAGTGACTAAAATAGAACATCGTCTGCTAGGTTTGTTCTTTTCGTGGATCTTTATGTTGAGAAGACTTTAGATACAATATATGACTATTTTCTGGATTTGAAGTTGAGGATCCGATTTTGTGTACAACTATTTCATCGATGCAGAATGAGATTTTTTTTTTTCACTTTATAAATGAAACATCCATTAGATGTTAGTTCGACCTGTCGCGTCACTACGATTGACAAGTGGGGGGGGGGGGTGTCACCGAAAGTGGATATAAGAGTTTATTTTTAAAAAATGGAAATGCGTACTTTAATTGATAAACCCCCCTTCATTCGTCTACCCCCCTTCCCCCCCCCACAGGGGCGGCAAATAGGGAGAGCGAGAGGGGGCAGTTGCACCCCCAAATTTTTTGCACAGAATGATAAGAAATGGGCAAATTTGGGGGGGCAATTGGCGGGGGCACTGCCGTGCCCCCGCCAAGTCGAACGCGAAGCAAACACTGCCGTACCATCCTTTACTGGAACCATTTCGCCGCATTTTCAGGCCCCTATTTGAGAACCTTCTGATGAGACTAGAACGCAGAAATTTTCGTCATCCAGTAAGCTATAATCACATACTTAAAATCCGAAATTTCAAGTCTGTAGATCATTTAGTTCCGAAGTTAAGCGAAAGCAAAGTTTCGCATTTATGACACTCACTCACTCACTCATGATCATCAAAACAGAACTAGTACTTCCCATAAACTCAGAGAGGTGAAATTTGGTACAGAGTTAGGGTTTGATGGCCACATAAAGGGAAAACTATAAAAACTAGGCTAACTGAAGATCTGGAGTGACCCTGATTAGAAAACACAAGAGCCCAACCAAACTGTTAGAGATCGACATACAACCTTTACAAAAAATATTCAACTTGGCGAGCCGCTTCATTTGATGTCAAAAATCGAAAGCTGAAGTATTTAATGAAGAACCCTCAGGTGTATTAGAGATATGGTAATGCCCCCTTCTACTATTGGTACATAAAAAAATCGACTGTCATTGCAAAAGTCCAGCGTAGTGGGACACCAGCTTCTAACTTAATCTAGCCTAACTTTAGTCTACTCGAACATTATACAAATTAAATGTTTCTACAAAAAGAAGTGAAATCCCACCAAAAACATTCTGTAAAAAACTAGCCAAGTCTCGATGGAGCTGCTTGTTTATCTCTAAAAAGTAGTGAAATCTAGACGAAGTCATGACAAGTCTAAGGTTCCTTACTGCGATTTCTTTATTATTATAGTTAATGTTATGTGACTTGGCCGTTAAAGGGCACACAAGGGTACAAAACCAGGTGCTCCATGACACCATTTCACCAATCTTTCGCCAGAACCATTACCCATTGACGATGGAAAATTGCCACTTGGAAAACGTGTAAACAAAATTGACCTGTACCCACTAAGGTATAAAGAATGTCTAACGGCCAAGTCACACAACATTAACTATAATAATAAAGAAATCGCAGTAAGGAACCTTAGACTTGTCATGACTTTGTCTAGATTTCACTACTTTTTAGAGATAAACAAGCAGCAACATCGAGACTTGGCTAGTTTTTTACAGAATGTTTTTGGTGGGATTTAGTTTACGTAAATTGCAAATCAGCGACCATATCGTCGCCTCAGAGCAACACTAAGACGTTTAATCCCAGAAATAACACTAAGATATCCTACTGCTGCCCCGAAGCGACGGTATGCCAAAGGTTTTTTTTTTTTTTTTTTTACAAAACACGCCCACTGATTCTATAATAGTCAATGAATCTTGAGACATTTCTACTACACAAGCGGATTTTGCTATTTGGATGTAACTTAGAAAATTGTAAATCATTTGCAGCCCTTTTCAGAGCAGAAAAAAGTGATGGAGAATCATAGTTTGTTTCAACTAAAAAAGTAATCTCCTCCTGTGGACTAAATATTTCATACTTGTGTGTTTAGTGTTATGAGAGGACCAGGGGTGTGGCTGCACGATTTTACAAGAAATTCCTTAGTATTTTGCGTACGTTGTTACGCTCATATTTTAAATATATATTTAGTTAGTGAGAGAACACCGATTCCTTTTGGTAGAAAAACATTTCAGCAACCCAATGCTTTGTATACATTCATAGAAAATTTTTACAAAAAACACACTATTTTTGAAAAAAGTCATTCATCAACAAATGCTTTTTCTGGTTACTCTTTAACTTTGTCATTTCTGAGTGACACAAGATATTCTTCAAAAGTTAAATTTATAAAAACCCTCCTTATTAATTTTGGACTGTTTGAATGCGACTCTTTCAAGGAAAAGCCGACGTCCTTTTACATGCGTATGACTTAGTTTGAATGTTTATTCGCTCTGTTTGTATTGTGGAGAGTTTTAAAAAAATTTTGTACTTTATCAAAACATCTTCAATCCGCTAACCTTAATTTTTGGACTGTCCATGCTTCAGCCAAATCTACAGTCGAAACAGTTAATAAATTTTGCTTGGATGTATATTTCAACCAAGAGCAAAACTTTAAAAAAATCTTAATTCGCGTCAATTTTAAAAAGGCGGAAAAAAATCCAAATGAGTTTAGAAGGTGACAAAAATCAACATGATGATATAAAGTCATAAAATTGAATTAGTATTTTGTATCAGATAATAGATTGTTTCTAATAAAATTAAAATAAGATTTGATGGTAAAGATTTATCTGTATTGTTGGCCTTAAGCTCAATGTTATATTGATAGGTTATTGAAAAGGAGAAATAAAATGTTTCAATTATAAGTAAAATTTATTGCACTGAGAAAGAAGAATTGTTTTGCAAATAGCCATTACACTATTCAATGATGAAAAACGAAGAATAGCACAATATTCAAAGTTACCTGGGTTATTTTCAAGAGAAAAATCTAAGAGATGTGTTTTCTAACTTTGTAGCTTCAACTGTTTTTCAACCATTCCAATTGGCTCAGCTAGTTGTGAAAGATCATTTTTGTGCATTAGGAGGTTAGAAAATTATCTTCAGAGCACAATGGGACAAAAAAGACTTTCATCTTTAGTTATATTGACAAAAAAGTTCGACATTGCATATTGATGGAATAAAGTAACACGATTTCCAGATTCTAAAAATCGTACATTAAAACTTTCTGAAAGGTAAAAACTAATATCAAAATATTTTCAGGAATAATTTATGATCAAATAAAACTATATTAATTAATATTTAAACTCTCTTAATAGCCTTATTTTTATAAATACTTAATCCATTTGTTAACCAATATATATTTTAATCCAAACTGAGATAACTCACATTTAAAAAACTCGACCCCCCAAATGAAACGTTGAAATGCCGCCCCTGCCCCCCCACACACACTATTGCTGAGACGGGGTTTTTGCAAATTTTACGCGAAATGCATTCTTAATTTATGTGCTTGCTTTTAAATTAAAACTTTCGTTACACCCACAAAATTAAAATGAGGTGCTTCTGAATATAGTGTTAATTTCATGTTTACTGAAAACATCGGGAGATGGGAGTGCTGAGGGGAGGGGCACCACAAATAATCACCCTGGGTGACACCTGTGCTGGGAACGCCACTGAGCTAAACTTTCTGAAGCATGTAAAAGCTTATTGTTTATTTGATTTTTGTTAAAAATCTTTTTCTCGAGAGCAGAGAAACATATTTTAAAAATTTCACTCGTTTTATGTTTATATTTAAAAATTCTGTAAGTTCTCTTTTCTGTCACCCACACCTTGCATACAGTGAAGTTTCTAAAATATGTAAAAGTTCGGTTGTTTTTACTAGTTTTTAGTTTTAAAAAAGAAACAAACAAACAAACAAACAAAAACATTTTCTATGCAGGATTTTTATTCAGAGACATATTTACAAACAGTTTTTAAAAAATCTTTCAAAATTTCTTGCTAAATGTTTTTTAACTAAGCTCTTACATAAAATGAAGGTATTCTGAATTACATGAAAGTTCGTTGTTATTATTATTATTATTATTATTTTTTTTTTTTTTTTTGGTATGTTTTGCTAAAAACATACCAAAAAAAAAGAAACACGTATTTTCAAAAAATATTCCTTTTGATAATTATATTTGATGTGACTGAGATCTTCAATTCCATGAAGATGTTCAGAAATGTACAAAAGTTCATTGTTCGTTTTTATCTGACTTTTGATTAAACATTTTTAGTAAATAGTAGGGGGGCATACTACATTCCGTGGGAAATTTCGTGAGGAAATTGTGAGACCAACTTTAATATATTTTTTATGGTCTGTGTAACTATGCCTCACCGGGTGTTTTGCTTGAATTTGTGTCAGACGACCTGTATGACGTCATCAATCCAAGATGGCGGCTTTTAAGAGTTTTTGCAATTATGAGTAAATTTTTGGGTATTTTGTGATAATTTTCTGGTGAATTTTCTTAATTAATATTCAATTCATCTTCTTATTATAAATTAAAAGCAAAATATTTATTTTTTTTGTTTATTAATTCATTTTTAAAAAAATTCTGATAAATCTTCTTTTTTTACTTTGGTTCTCAGAATTAGCTGTTTTAAAAGTACCTCGGGTGAACTTTCGCAGTTAAAAATACTTTTAATTTTCAGGCTAAGATCACTAAACATTAGTACAGTCGAGCCTGGTTAATTCGAACACGATTATAACGAACTACTGCTAAAGCGAACTACATTTGCGATCCCCGTCCTTCTGTTGAAAATCACTTCACACACCTAACACTATTGTTTTTCGGATAAAACGAGCTACTGTTGAGACAGATTCACTTTGAAGGTCCCTTTGAGTTCGTTTTAACGAGGTTTGACTGTATAATCGTTGGACAGAATTCTAATAACCTGTATACCACCTGACCCGCTAAACTCTTTGACCCGATATGAATGTCGTACATTGGGGTTGCTCTTAAGGAATTTGTAGGGAGAGTAGAAGAGAAAGCTTCTTCGTATAGAAAGTATTATTTGTCGGTTCGTTGGTGAATAGTCTGCAAATCTTCAAATACGGTTATTTTTTTTCCTTATCACTGCTATTTTATTTACGATGTCTTCTCTCCCAAAAACTCATTTACAAGTTTTTTTGCCTCAATCTTCGAAAAAGCAAGGCTACACATTAATTGTACACTATGTATTTTTTGTCAGATCAAGAAGAACCCATTAGTTAAACCCATTGGTTATGATAAAGTGTTAGAATGTATCAAGAAGAGAGTAGAATTTAATGACAAAGAGTATATACATTACTTACTGAACGATTAACGAATGTGACCGTAGAAGAATTGAAGAAACCGCATCATGGCATGCACGATGCTAAGAGAAGTGCACTCATAAAGCAATCATGAATAGAAGTAAGAGATTCCACGAAATGGATAAGAATTAACTATATTGTTCTACTTCCATTCATGAAGACAACGTTGTAGGCTACACACAACGAGATCCAAAATTGTCATTGGTGACAAAAATAAGTGGTTTTTCTGCCTCGGAAAGGCGGTGTAAGAAAACCATTGGTGGCGATAAAAACAGATTCTGCAGGTCAGCAATTAAAAAAAGTCATTGAAATTTCCAAAAATGAAACTTTCAACATTAAACTCAGTGACTGCACAGATCCAGGAGACCCTCATGCAAAGAACATTTTACAGCATAAATATTGCTGGGCAAAATATGTATTTAATGTTTTATGAAAAAATTGCGATCCTGATGTAGTAACAAAGTCACAAGACATTATTTCTAATAAAGCAACAGACGTAGAATTCCTATGTGCATTAAATTAATTTCTTGTTCAGGGAAATGTTACTACAAGAGCAGACCTTGAAATGAATTATCAGTCAATTGCAAATAAAAATTTAGGAAAAAATAAAACGCGAAAAGAAATTAAAAATCTCAATCAAGAAGAAATTGATGACGCTATATTTAGTAATCCAAAAAGTGTAACTTAGTCGCAACGCGTATTTTTAAAAGAAACTGCAGATATTACCCTATCTAATGCAGAAGATTATATTATAGACATTGGGAAAAAAACATGAGAACTATCTTTGAAGCTTCAAATATTTTACGCAAAGCAGTTTTATCTGATCAGAAATGGACATTTACAGGATCTTTTGAACAGAATCAGATATTTGATGCCGTTCCAACCAAAGTTGACAGTTTTTTAAATGGTGCTGCAACAGAAAATTCGAAATTAATTCTATTTCTGAGGTACAGGACAATATCGTGCTGAATAAAGCTAAAAGATTCTCACACATATTCCTGTATAAAATACTGTCTCCGTACCAAGCTTCGAAAGAAACTGTTCATCGACACACCCGAGATATGCCTTTGCAAGTTGGTGTTGACCTTACTATATACTCGGTTACCCGAAGCAAATATATAATTGATTTTTTTCATAAACTAGGTGTTTCGATTGATTATGCTAAAGTTCTACGTTT
This sequence comes from Uloborus diversus, assembly GCF_026930045.1. Classification (NCBI taxonomy): domain Eukaryota; kingdom Metazoa; phylum Arthropoda; class Arachnida; order Araneae; family Uloboridae; genus Uloborus; species Uloborus diversus. The sequence goes on from NC_072737.1 coordinate 39,630,278, forward strand.
GGAAACATAGATAACAAATGGATTAATAAGGCACATGGATGATAGTGACGGGATGTATATTCCTCCTGATTTGAAAAAGGCAAGTACTGTACTGCAGATAAGATTGATTTTCTTGAAGACACATCTTATGGGAAGGGTACTTTGCATGGCATTGTAATGGTACTTTATCAACAGAAAAAAGACTCGGATAGACAAAGTCCAATTTCTCTTACCACACCTTTCGACATTACCTTAGTCCCTGACTGAAATAATGTACTATAAAATTGCAAAGACAAGTAAGAAAAATTTTTCACATTAGTGGAAGTATTAAAAGATAAGAAAACAGAAAAAGAGAGATATTAAAGGCATTATAGGACCAGAAAAATCTAAAAGAATATTAGGACTCTATGCTCTATCAGGATGTGATACAACAGGTGCACTTGCTAAGAAGGGAAACCATCTTTTTGAAAAATTTATAAGACGGCAGACAAAAATACTCTTGATGCTCTGAGTCATCTGGGGTTAACCGAAGAATTTAATGCAAATAATAAAGCTGCTATTGAAGGATTTATTTGCTCCTTGTATATGCCGCTGACCAAGATTTCAGATATTGGAGAACTTCGTTGGTTCATGTTTTCCAAGCAGTAGGCTCAAAATGAAATTTTGCCTCCTACAAGAGCATCTTTGTCCCCATATAATTTAAGAGCGCATTATCAGGTATTTGAGTGGCGTCTTACTGACCAGCAGCACCCGAATTCACCATCACCGTTAGACTTCGGATGGGAAAAGAAAGACAACTTCTATGCTTCAGTTATATGTACTTCCTTGTGCACCTGAATCCATCTTGAAATTAGTTCGATGCAGCTGCGTAAAGGGCAAATGCATTGTTTCATGCAAATGCAAATCTTAAAACATTGCATGCACTGAACTTTGTATGTGTGGAGGTGATGAGGACTTATATGAAAAGCACAGCCAACGAAGCGATATTGATGACACTTTAAGTAAGACCTGTTTGTTTACTTTTAAATCCATATTTTTGAATTAAAATCAGAGTTTAAATAATTTATTCATTACTTAGAGCACAAAAAAGTAAATAATAAAATTGTCATTGCTTCCGATATTAAGTAACGAAAGTTGTAAATTTTTTCTACATTAAAAAAAAAATTCCTCTTATAACCCCAAAAACACGTATATTCAAATAATTTTACAGATTTTTTGGAATAATAAATTTGATTTTTATCGTGCAAGCTTTCCAAAATATTTTTAACTGCTATTGTTTACTAAAAAAGTTCATAAAATCTGTATCGAAAATCAAAAATAACAAAATAAATAATTTATTTTATGCAGATAATTTCTTTTTAAATTTGAAATATAATAGTATTAAAATATTAAATACGCAATAAAAGTTGAAAACATTTCATAATATGCCTTCAAAATGAGTCAAAACCGAAAATTTTCATCAATATCTAGTGCAGCCGCCATCTTGGATTAATGACGTCACACAGGCCGTCTGACACAAATTCAAGCAAAACACCCGGTGAGGCATAGTTATATAGGCCACAAGGAATTATTACACACATTAGAATTGGTCTCACAATGTCCTCACGAAATTTCCCACGGAGGGTATTTTACCCTAAGTATGCAACTGGACTAAAACGTCTAGAAATGTTTTTCAAAAATTCTCTCCTAAAAATTTAACAATTATTTTTGCCTAGTTCTAGTGTTAAATGAAGGTATTCAAAAACTTATAAAAATAAATTTTCTCCTACTAATTTTTGTGTCCTAAATCTTGTGTTTAATGAAGTAATTCAGAAATATGTTGAAGATCGGTAAAAATATTTTAACTTTTAAAGAATGATTCTTTTAGTATTTATTTATTTATTTATTTATTTTTGTTACTTGTTTATTTATTCATTTATATTATTTATTTATTGTTTAATTTAATTATTTATTCATTTATTTTTAATTTTATTATTATTATTCGTTCGTCATGGTACCTTAGATTAATTTGTTGCAACCTAAATAGTGCATTCATGATCCGGATAAATTAGAATGTATAAAATGTATCGTAAAATACTGTCAGACATTTGAAAAGCTAACTGGATAACAGCTATTTATAATGCTATCGTTTTGACGAGCATAGGTAGAAGTGCGCTTGCGTGCAAAAAAGAATCCTGAAACAATGTTTTGAAGGTCGACCCTTTGTAAATAAATGCTGAGCAAACAAAATATTCCATTCGAGTGGAGTGAGGCACGTTGGGAGAATTTTTATACCATTTGTTCGAAAATCGATTTTTAATGTAATCTTCAGAGCTTTTAGGAACCATATTCGAATCTAGTTATTTTACCCTTTCAAAGCACGAGTTTTTTCAAGAAAGCTGGTAAAAAATTATATAGTAGATATTTTTTAATTAATCAATTTATTTTAATTTATTAATTAATTAGATTTTTTTTTTAAATTTATTTACTTATTTTTGAGCAATCACAAATGGCTTATTATCCCTCTCTTGACCGCAGTTGACGTTGGTCTGATTTTTCAGATTACCATGGCGACGAGAATAAGCGTAGCTCGTTGCTTTCAATATTTATTTGGAGAGATTAATTATCGTCGTCATGGTTACAAATCGTCTGTCTGCGTTCATTCAAGACTTCGCTCGAGCAGATTTTTATTTAAAAAAAAACGGGCTTTTTTTGTAAAAAATCACGTGTTTCAGGAAAAACACCTCAGTAGATGAACTTAATAGCAAAACTTCATCTAAATAAAAAATTTCCAGATTACTAATTCCCACCATTGAAGATTGATAAGAAATAAAAATACCACAACGAGTATACGCCGTAAATATAATCTTTATGATAAGTGTACGGGTGCAAAGTGGTCATAATAACCATGTCATCTTTATTATCGCATCCTAATTAGCATTTCTTTTTTAATGGATATGCCTCGTATTCCCTAATCTAGAAAAATATTATTCAGAATATGACGGGTGCGAATTTCTTCTCCATTTTCATTCCATTCCATTTGTAGAAACGAGAAACACAAGTAAAATCCTATTGCAATTCGTGATTGCGAAAAACATAGTTCGAATTCAGTACGTCAAAATTCATAGGAATGCCGGGCTGGATGCTGAATGTCTTTTTACGTTTTTTTAAAAAAAAAAATTTTATTTATTTATTTTTTATTTTTTTGAATTTATTATTATTTTTTTAATTAGCAAAAACATAGGCAAAAACAAGTTTTTGCGATTTTAGTTGTGGGAAGGGATCGACTAAGGGAGCGAGTAGGGGAAGGTGAAAGTTATAAAAAACAAAGTGCAAACGATTTGATTCCATGTTTATTTTGAATTTTAAAGTACTGAAAGTGAATAAATCACATTGTCATTCTCACAAGTGTAAGAATTGCTGAAAATTCAGTTTGATTACTTAAATAAATTTATTATTTTTATTGAAATTATATTGTGACAACAATTTATTCCTTAGCGCTTTTCGCAAATGAAATGCACTGGAAAAACAAATCGTTTCTAAAAACAAATTAATCACATTTCACAATTTCTTAAAAGTTTTCTCATCAAGAAAACCAATTTTAATGAGGATGAAATATCAGCAAACTAGAGCGGAAAATATATCATCGGACCCATGAAAGCTTTTACCTCGTAATTTTGTTTCACTTTTCACTGCATCATTTTAATATTTATTTGAGCTTAGCACCTGGATCATAAACCGTATCCGACATGCAATCATACAAGTACTGCCATCTGTTGTGGATAAAATGAACTTATTGCGCTTTGTTCTCTTTCCATTACGATCGATTTTTTTTTTTTCAAAAAGTTTTGATGCATTCATTCGTTTTTGTTTGAAAACTTCCGTGCGCTCTGTTTTCACTTTCGCAAATTTGAGCTGATGGAACTTCTGACTGTAACATAAACATTTCTCGTTCATTTTTGAAATTTCGGAAGAATCGATGTATGTTTCATCTAAAAACTTGTGTGATGTGGCTTTTGCAGAATTTCATTTCTTTCCTTCTTTTTTTTTTTTTTTTGTTAATATTATTTTTTTAACGACACGTGGCATTAAAACTGCAAACCGAAGTTCACAATGAACAATGTTTTAAATTTTAAGTTTATTAATTCCTTTCAACAAATTTCTTCACAAAATTTCTTTAAAAAAATAGTTTTTTTCTGCGATAGTATAAAATGTTTTCTACGTAAAGAATAATTGAAAAATATTTGAAATGCACAAACAGCAAAAAATAAAAAGTGTACTGATGCCTTTTTATCCCAGAGCCAATTTCTTTGAATTGAAAAGGTGGTTCTTTCTTCCAAGAAATCGTCTGCAACTTTATTGCTATTCGTCCGTTTTGAACTTGGTTTTTAAAACTTTTAATTGTTTAATCCACTCATGAAATTTTTAGAGTTACCTAAAGGTTTATCTTTTGATTCATTAATAGTCTCAAGTAGTAATTATATTATATTTACTTATATTTCGTAGGATATTATATTTTACTTATTATCATTTGATCGATTAATCGACTTAATTATTAATTATTCTGTGTATTTTTTTAACTGTTTTTATATTTAACTGTTACAGTAAAATCTGTGTATGACGATATAGTTGGGACCTAAAAACAATATTATAGGCAGGTTATCGTTATAGCCAGTTTGAACATTTATGCAAATATTCCTCCCAACAACAACAAGCAACAAAGAAATATATTCTTCAATTAAACTTATTTGTGGAAGTGGCATTTCCAAGATTCCCTTGATTTACCAAGAAGCAGGTTTTTGAGCATGATTTCATTTTAAGAACAACTGTTGTTGAAAATCTTATCTACCTTATAACTAAGTGCTTTAAAACATTTGAAAGGAAGTTCTGTCGATGAAAATAATATTACAACGTTTGATTAAACTTAAAAGTTCTCCGCCATATTTTTCTTTAGTTTGTGACGTGTAAAAAATATTTTAATATCTCCAGCAGAATAGCCATTAAAGTTTCGCTATATTTAGTTTAATTCATATTCTAAATCAGAAGAAGCGATCTCAATGGAGCAGCAGCCATACAGTGAAACGTATGGAGCACTTGAATGCGTTTATACGGAAAAAAAAAAAAAAAAAAAAGATTAATAAAAATATATTTCACACCTAAGACTAATAAATAGATAGTTACGAATAAATAGTCATCCGAGGAAAGACCCCTTTCCTCATGTGACTCTTCATCCAAAAGCCCACACTTCGTTGCTCGAAAAAAATGTTCCTTATAACACCGAAACACGTGTCTACAGTAATTTGCAATTTTTGTGCATCAAAACGTTAGTACATCATTTATCTTTTTATTTTATTAATAATAAAGCTGAAAGTCCCTCTGTCCGGATCTCTGTCTGTCAGGATCACTGTGACGCGCATAGCGCCTAGACCGTTCGGCCGATTTTCATAAAATTTGGCACAGAATTGGTTTGTAGCATGGGAGTGTGCACCTCGAAGCGATTTTTCGAAAATTCGATTTTGTTCTTTTTCTATTCCAATTTTAAGAACATTTTCCCGAGCAAAATTATCATAAGACGGACGAGTAAATTACCAAGTTGTCATAACGTGAAACTGTAACATGGGCAATCCAATTGGTGAAAAATTTATCATACATTATTTGTAAATATACAGGCGAACCAAGAGACCTTTTAATTTTCTACTACGAGCAAAGAAGTGAGGGTGCCACTAGTTTAACATAAACATTATTTCTGACTGTAAAAGTTGCAAAGATCACTTATCGTAGTAGCAAACAAATAGCGAAATAAAATTACTTTTACATCTTCGCGCATTTTCTAAACATAATTAACCTCATTAAGGTTCCGCTGATTAGAGACTTGAATGCACAGTAAATGAAAATGCCTGTCACTGCGAGTAGATGTTTCCAGTCTATGTTAAGATCATTCATTAAATATTTTGTTGTACTAAGGAAGCTAACAAGTATTCCGGTGAAATTTAGTCTTATCAATTAATTACTGTTTCATTAATTCCGATTTAAATATGCTGTTGTAATTTGTAAGGAATACGCCTTTCATTGCATTTTGTGCAACTAGCGTTGCATTTCAGTTATATTTACTTCAGATCTATTCATTTATCGTAATGTAATATTGTACTAGTCGTAGTGTAATATTGTATTTATAAAGATACCTTAGTAATGTTGCAAATTCAGTTATATTTTGCACTTATATTTATTAGTTTTTTTTCTTTTTTTTTACTTCCTTTTACAAAAAAGGAAGTATTGTATTCGCGTAAAAATTTTCATTCAAAATTCGACCTTAAATTCCATTTTGCTCAAACCCGAATGAATGTTGAGGGTTTTTTTTTTTTTTTTTTTTTTCCCCGTCCGGACCACTCGTGCATATATACCTAAGAACATATAGACGCCCGAAATATCCATTTTGACGATTCCCGAGTAATTACAACGAGTTTTCTCGTGACGTCTGTATGTACAGTATATGCGTATGTGTGTATGTGCGTATGTATGTCGCATAACTCAAGAACGGTATGTTCCAAAAAGTTGAAATATGGTACGTAGACTCCTAGTGGGTCTAGTTGTGCACCTCCCCTTTTGGTTGCATTCGGGTGATTCTAAAGAGGTCTTTTGCACCTTTTGGGGGTCTAAAAAAGAAAATGAGAAAAAAAATTACAATGTTGCCTCCTATTTGTCGAATAAACTAATCAAAATGTTCAAAAGAAAAAAAAAATTTGGAGGTCACACTGACCCCCGGTGACTTCCCATGTGGGTGAGCCTTGGGTAGGGGGCGCAAGTTCTTTAGTTCGCCGGGGGGCGCTAGACCCCATAGTTACGCTATTGCAACTTAGACAGGTGGTTAACTTACAAGGGTGGTCAACTTCACAGATTTTACTGTAATAGTAAAAAATCAGGCATTTATACACATGTGTGTACGTATACACACATTAACCGTAGGTTATGGATGTTGAATTAAAGATGCCGTTACAGTGAGCGCCAGGACTTGAATCAGCCGTTTTAATGAATCAATTCCTCAAACACAGAACAAAATCCAGTTTTATCATTTTTAAGTGGACGAAACTTTTGTGCTCTCTGCTTTCTCATCGTTAGTGTTAGCGTTGAAGCAATAATACCGAGGACTATAGATATACAGTAAAACCTGTGTATAACGATACTGTCTATAACAATAACATGTTTATAACAATATTTTTTTTTTTTTTTTGGCCCCAGCAAAATGTCAGCATGAATAATCAAACTATCTGTTTCGATAACCTGTCTATTACGATATTTTTTTTAGGTCCCAACAGTATCGTTTTAGACAGGTTTTACTGTATTTATGACATTGAAAAAAGAATGTCTTAATTAATTATTACCTATTTTTAGCAATCAATGAGAGATGCATTTTTCGAAGCACATAAGTAAAATCTGAATTTTAAAACTGCTTTTTCATACTGTTTTACGAAAAAATTCTTTGAATAATCAGAGAATGGATATTTTGAGCGAATGGTACACTTCTAAAGATATCTTGTTTGACTAAAAATTGAACAAATTTATAAAATTTAAAAAAGAACAAGCAGTTTTTCAAGAGAAAATTCTACTTTGTGCATTAGATAATTTTAACGCGGGATAGAAGAAGAAAGTTGGAAAAAAAAATGGAGACTCTTTTTTTTAATCATACATTCTGGTATACTTATAAATTTCTCTCATGAAATTGTAATAGACCAAAAATGCGAATTTTGCAGTACAAATTATTTTAGATTTACTCCTTCCTACAAGCAATTGGTAACTGAGCATTTAAAATAGGTAATTTGTTTTCTTTACGTTGGGAAAAGTAAAAGATCTACTAAGCATTAAACGTGACTTCCGTGCGGCGTTTTACACAAATCGACTCTTGCTCCCTTTCCGGTGTTGACTAAAATTACAGAACCTTCAAACGACTTTTCGAATAAAATTACATTCCTTGATGTTTAACCCGATTTTTCTTTTTTCTTGATATATTAGAACCAAGTAAAAGTCACCTCGCACTTTTTTTTTGAAATATTTTTTCAAACTTCAATTATTCCCATGCACATTTAGAGCACAACAGTCGCCAAATAGCCAAACTTCCAAAATTGTTTGACTTCCTAACGCATTTGCTTTGCATAAAAATAGAAATGCGTTCAGAAAAATAAAAGGGAAAAAAATATGCTACCAAACCAGATATAATGAGCCGCAATTCTTCGAAAATGACCTCTTAAACTCAAAATAAATCACGGCGGGGTCTTTTTCAGAACAGTAGAGTTGCTCTGGAGTAATTCTAAATATTTTTTGCTTGCTGATACCGCAACGCCGCTAAAGACTCGTGGCTAGTGTTTACAATTCGAATCTTCTACCCCCCCCCCCAAACACACACACCAACGGGAGAGTAGGAATAGAAATAACAACAGGATTTCGGAAGACGGCCAAAGATGGAATATTCTCTTTTCTTGTAAAATGCTATTGCGGCAAGGGTGAAATCCATAAAAGTAAGCGCAGTGATGGCCTCGTCATGGAGCTGGCTTCCGAGGAAAAGATAAATATTCTGTTTCTTCTCTGCGTCGGAAAAGTGCGATTGACTTGAGTTATGGAGTTTTTTTGTTTAGTTTATTTTGTTTACTTTTTTTTTTTTGAAAGTTCGGTCTTTTTTGCGTGTCCGCTATTCATGGAAGATATGTGTGACGCCGTGTTAGTTTCGGGGCGCTAATGTTATGTTCAAGGCAGTTTTCTCATGAACACGTTTTTTGCTATCATGTAGATTTAACTGCAGGGGGCAATTTGTGATTTCCTTTTGAATGATATTGCAGTTTTTCTATTTCAAAATTGCGAAAGTAGCTTATTTGTAATTTAAAAGCGATTTGTTGTAGTCATTTGGGCAATCAGGGTGTGGGGGGGGGGGGTGGTCAACTGACTCCCCTGGATTTTAGACATAATGTAGTGCCGCATTTTTGTATGTATTTTGTTGTTCTTCCCATTTAAAATGTATTGAATACACACCCATTGCCCCCCTCCCCCCGAAAATTTTGAAAGGATGGGGCTGGGTGATTTTTACTCATGAAATTTGATTACAAAAATTATTATGAATTTTAAATATTATTTCTGTCTTGATTTTTTGCGTGTCGAATTCGGATTTTTAAGACTACGGAAAATCCACGTAAATCGTTGTTGAAAAAGATCATGCATGTGTCATAGTTGCACGTTGTGGAGATTAATTATTATTTCTTAGCTTACCTGACTAAAATCCCTATTATGTGTGACCAAATTATCCAGTTTGCGAGTTATCCGTGCAGTTTTAAAACTACCTGCTAAGCTGTTTTTTAAGCACTCCCGATTGCTCATTGTTTTTACTTGACCACAGTTGATGTTCTTTGGATTTTCTTTTCTATGCTCATAATGAAAACTCCTTTGGTCCACGGACCTACACACACACACCTCTTTAGAGAAATACAACACACAACTTTTGGTATCCAGCACACAACATTTAGCATCCAGTCCCTCGTAACCCTGGTATTTATTTGAATCTTGTCTTAAATTCAAATTACGTTTTTCGCGTTTATGATTGGGACAGGAGCCTTTTGGGAAAACAAGACACCCAGCGAGTAGGCTCCTATCGCGATTCGTGATTGCGAAAAACATAATTCGAATTCGAGATGGATTCATGCCATTTCCTACGTGTCTTACCTTTTCATTGTTTTGTTTCTGCTTTCCTGACAATTCTTATGTTGTTATACTGAGTTTAACAGAAGTTTCACCTCTTTTTCTTTCTTTCTTTTTTTTTATATATTTTTTATTTTTCTACTTTTGACGTGCATTGTTTGCTTTTCTTAAACATATACAAAAGTCGAGCACATTTCTTGGTCCAAAAACGAAACTAACACTATTGCTCTTCAGCACTAAAGCAAACTCACGGATTGGCGTCGAGTGTCACTTGACCATATGCTTGTTTTGAACTTTGGCTTGAATGGGACAGTCGAAGTACAAAAAATTAAAATGTTAAATTTAAAAGTAAAGTGGTAATGATCTACTTAGGCAATTTACAACTAACTTATGAATTCTTACTATTTTTTAGCGTGTACATAAGAATATTTTTACTTGTTATACTTTTGTAACAATTGCTCATGAAAGTTAATTAATGGTAGTAATTCTAGTTTCGTTAAGCAAATGATTCATCCCAACCAACCTTTACGCATTAGACGTAAAATTTATGCTTTTCTTTTCTTTCTTTCTTTCTTTCTTTTTTTCTTTTTTTGCTATTTTGCTTTGTTTTCCAAATAATTCTAAATAATGAACAATCGGTGTTGAAGAGGTAGAATTATTTAAACTGTTTTTATAACCAATTAAAGCCATAGATCAAACTATGAAGCCATTTCTCAAAATAAAATCTTGTCAACCCTTTGTGAATAATGTTTTTTCTACTATTGAAATCTAAATGCCAGGTCAAACTTTGACGTTTCATGCTTCGGCGTTTTAAAAGTAACGCTACATTAACTTGGCACCGGTTTTGTTTTCCTTTTTTTAACCTTTAAGTTCCTCAGCATTTTTTCCAGGAACGTCAACCATTTTTCGTTTCCATATGTGCTGTTTGGACGAATGTATCATAAAAATACACAAGCCATGGAAGTTTGTACTACAAAACTACAAATATCAAACTTTTTGAAAACTAACCGCGAAATTAATCAAGCAAACGTTGTGGCAGAAGAAAACAATTTTAATGAGCAAAATAGGAGTTTTCCCTTTAAATAAACAAATGGTTGCTATACTCTAAATCTACTTGGCGCAGTTCCTTTCTGTGACAATAACTGACGTCGGCAACACAGGGGAAAATTTGGCGGCATGCCACGTCACGAGAAGCCATCGAACTTATTCCTCAACGCGTCATGAAAAGTTACGGGAGTTAAACGCTGAAAAAAAGAAGAAATAGGTGTGATCACATAGAGCTAAAATTAAGCACGACCTTGCCTGGAAACCAACCGCGGGAGTTAAGATTCTTTAAAATGTTTGCCAATTGAACTCGGGTATCTCTTCATCGAGTTGCTCGAGTTGAATTTGAAAACATTGAAATAACGGTAGGACCCAGATATACTGTCCTCGGTATACCGCGGAATCAGTTATATCGTGGTTGTTATCACGTCCCCCCGATGTTTTTAGAAGTAGAAATCCCGTTTTCTTTCATTCGTGAAGTCACCTGGGTGACACATGCTCAATTTATTGTATGGTGGATATCTAATCCAATTCCAAGATTTTCGTGTTTTAATGAAGTACACAATCTATCATCCAGTATGAGTTTTTATCCATGTTCATAATAGAAGTAGTATTATTTTTGGCCTGTAAGCTTTTATTTGAAGGCAATTTATATGAAAATATTCACCATGCAAGAATACAAGACTTGGTTTCAGTAAAGTTTAACTCCAATTTTTGTCCAAGATCTATTACTGAATTGGGTCGTATTGCTGTAGTTAATTTCCAATAATTAGTTCCATTTGATGGAAATTAAGTCTCACTAATCCGTTGTAAAGCGGGCGCAGACTATGTCTTCCCAATCATCGCGGTATAACGGGGTTCTACTGTAATAGAGCAATGAAGAAAAAGTGTTTGAATGAAAATGTCTTACACATGTATCAAGGGGTGCAAACCCTTCTTCTGTGTGTGAAATTGCGAAAGAGATAAAACGAAGTCACGAAAGAGTAACAAATTATCTTTGCAAATAATTTGAAAAAGTTAAATTTTATCTGCGTGAAAGTTTAAAAGAATGAACATGTAAGGCTGCGAACACCCTCAAAAATAAATTATTAGAGAAAACGACGTGGGAGCAAAACGCTTTATCTCTAGTTTGACAATTATTTTTAGAACTGATTTGAAGATTTAGAAGAATGCTTTCAAAATTAAGGTAATTGATATTCCCGTATAAGGGCATTAAATATTAGTGTACGATGTTACACGCCCTGTAAGTACCATCTAGGGTATCATATGTTCCTTTTCATCGGTTAAACCTTTTGTTACAAACTTGTGTGCTTAACTTATACGTTAAAAAAACTTTTATGAAATACCAAAAACTTTTAGTTATTATTCAAATGGATATCAAATTAATTTGCTATAATTTCTTAAATGCCTTGTTTCTGTTAATTGCATACATTGTAATCACTACCGAGTAAATTTAAATTTCAAATTTTCTTGTTTGGTTGTACAATTTTTTTTAATGAAGGAATAAATCACAAAACAAAATTGTAACCGAAAATTTACTGAAAATAGGTAAAAAAAATCCCACAAAACCAAACAATAAAAGGTTAAAAATTAAAACTAGTATAGGAATCATTTATTTTGTCTTATGTGATCCACAAACGTACTTAAAATGTATACAGATAATTTTTAAATTAAATATTTATGTGTTTATTGAATTTCTTTGTGTGAAATAAATTGTATTGATTCGTAATATTTCGGGTATCTGTTAATCATGGTTTATTTTATCAGTGATTTATTCTCTCTTCAAAAGCACTTAACAAAATCCTTCAAATATTCTCTGAATGCAGGTTATAGTCATTAAAATAGCTTTAATCGACAACTTCTCTATGTGTAACTGGCGTACATATGTTTTAATAATGTTATCGCATTTTTTGGCCGTAAACTGAAAAAAACTCCTAAAGTATTGAATACTTATCCAAACTTAAGAAATAATAATTATTAAATCTGTTTAAAATGAATTATTAGGTTGATTGAAATGAATTGTTAGGTTGATTCAAAGTGATCCTGCAATTCAGGGTGATTTTGAATCATTTGATGTAAAATAAATTATTTTGATAAAAGCAATGCGACTTTGAATATAAAAACTAAAGTATAAAAATTACTTAATCTTATTTCATAGCATCTCAAGATTTTACTAAATTGTCTCAATGCACACGATATTTCAATGTACGACGTGAGATTTCAACTATTTCAAAACAAATGTTTAAGAGCAGCTACCAAACAGTCCCTTCAGAATTTTTGGAAGATGCAATTGGCGTTGTACACTAATGCCAATTTATTTTGTAAATTAAAAAAAAAAAAACTGTTAGCATAACCTTGCCAACATGACTGGCAAGGACTTAACATTGGGCCTCCTCCAGTTTCTTTTAAAGTCAATTTTTTTTTAACAAATAAATTGATGCTAAGTTAAACCTCATGGTTCAATGCAGCCCTAAATGACTGTACACATAAAAATCTCAAAATCCCAATCGAACAATAATAAAAGAACTCTTTGAACCGCACCAAGTAGCAAACTCGGGGGTAAGAAAGTCTAGAATCGTTTAAAAATAGCTTTAGTTCTTTTTTTCCTTGTCCTTTAAAGAGCACCTCGTTTTTCGCCAAGCTCAAACTTATTCACACATATTTGTGGGGTTGGATGTGTAAGCAGTGTTGATGTTTTCCTCGGAATCTACAAACTAAAATTTGTCAATCGCGCTCAAGATGGTCTGAAATCGCGAATAATTCTTTACAATGGAATTTTGGAAGTTTCTGTTACCTCGTACTGGAAAGCAGAAAAAGAGTAGAAGTAAGATTTAGTTGTGTATTAAGCTTTTTGTTTGCAAGACCTCTTTGTATCCACGTGATTCTTCTTTATTTGATATTTTCTTTTGGAGCATCCATTTGAAAACACATATTCTCATCGCATGTTATTTTATTAAATGTGAAAGTGTGGTATTTCATTTTCGTTCTACATGTGTTGAACGTTTAGAAATATTAATGTTTTTCTGAGAAGTTACAAGCTCAGTCAATAATTACGGTGTTTTTGTTTGCAACTTACTTAGGATATATTCGTATCAATATGCTTCTTCTTTATTTGATCTTTGTTTAAAGAACATTAATTTGGAGACTTTGCGTGTTATTTTGTTAAATATCATAGCAAAAGTATGGTATTTCATTTTAGTACCACATTTGTTGAAAGTAAAAGGCGGTGAAAATATATTAAAGCAAATATTTACGAAGAAAGTGGTGTGCACATTAATTACTTTAACTGTAGTAAATAACAATATGACTTCATCAAATCACAGTATCGTTTCCTTTCGTCAATTTTTCCCCCCATTTAATAGACACTTATAAAGATGAAAATATCCTTTCAAATTAAACAGAATATCTTTAATGCGAAGAAATCTTATGAAAACGTAGTAATATGCATTTATTTTTCGTAAAATGATAGAGCAAATATTTGCATAGAAAGTGGTGTGCACGCTTTCAGTAAATAACAATATGACTGTAACTGCAATAAATCACAATATAGTTTTCTTTTCTTATTTTTTTTTCTATTTAATAAACATTTCTAAAGATAAAAATATCCTTTCAAATTCTACGAAATCTCTTTGAAACAAAGAAATCTTACGAAAAACGCAGTAATATGCATTTATTTTTTGAATTTGTTATGCATTTATATGCACTTATATGCATTTTTATGCACTAACGTCGAAAAGAGCTAAAATCTGACATTCCGTATGGACATATGCATTTTCATGTGCCCCGTGCTGTTAGAATGTACTAAGTAAGAAAACGAGCCTTTAGTAAGATATATGTTTTCAAAACTAATGGCATTTCTAAATGGTTAACGCTCTAAAAATTAACGCTTGACTTTTTTTACTTCCTTTTACAAAAAAGGAAGTATTGTATTCGCAAAAAAATTTTCAATCAAAAATTGGCCGTAATTTCCGTTTTTCTCACCCTCGAATGAGTGTTGAGTTTATTTTTCAACCCAACCACACGTAGATATATGCCTAGGAACGTACAGACACCTGAAATATCCATTTTGACGATCCCCGAGTTAATTACAACTAGTTTTCTCGTGACGTCTGTATGTACGTATGTATGTGCGTATGTGTGTATGTATGTCGCATAACTCAAGAACGGAATGCCCTAGAAAGTTGAAATTTGGTACTTAGACTCCTAGTGGGGTCTAGTTGCGCACCTCCCTTTTTGGTTGCATTCGGATGCTCCAAAGTGGATCTTTTGCCCCTTTTTGGGGGTAAATCATTGTTAATTTCGATGTAAGCTCAAGTGTTGTTATAATTTGGCGGACACTTGGCGATATATCGCCAGTCTTTTGGACGTCAAGTTTTGTCGCCAACTTGGCGACAGATTTGGTGATTTAAAAAAAAATTAATCTAGTTTCAATTTGGCCACTGTTGGTGATATTTAGAGAGTAAACTAGTGAATCACGTTAAGACTCCCAATAATGAGAAAATGACATTAAATTGGAGTAAAAGGAAGTCATGTGATGCACACATCAGCTCGTTTCTTTTCACCTTGTTTTACAGATTTCACTGTGCACAGTTACTTTCTTTTTGTTAAAAAAATATGTATCAAAACTTACCACAACTTCCTAAAATGAGAACGTAAAAAAAATTCAACACTCTAACTTTATTGCAATATTCATTTATTTTTCTTCTCGTTATTTCGACGCGCATATAACTATTCTAACAACGGGAGTCAATTTAATATTGTCATCATCGAATTTTAGTTTCATTCGAGTTATCCAGTACCTAATCTTTCATTTCCATGAAACTTTGCGTTCATTTTTACATTTTATAATTCCGTTCTTTATCACCTTCAGCAGTAAATAATTCACCTTTGTACGAATACACTACATTTTCATTTTTTTTTCAATTGAGAACAAAAATTTAAAAAAAAATTTCATGTGCAGAAGAAAATTATTTTAAACAAACATTCGACTTCTCGTGTTTATGTGGATTTTTTAAGCTACGCTTCCATTAAACAGCATTTAGTTCTCTTTCAGATAATAAATATTAAAATCCTAAATCTCTAACTCAACATGAGAATCATATATCGAAAATAAGTTTCTTATTATTATTAATTTATTTTAAAAAATTCCGAAGTACGTATTTTTCGATTCATATCCATAAATTAATACCGTTTTTGAAAATTTAACATTTAAAACTAGATGTCCCTCTGTGACAAAAAACTTACCACCAGAAATGTTTAAAGAACATATATGTATGGAACAAAGCTACAAGTGATTTATATTATGATAATAAATTGTAATTACATCTTAATGCAGTTTTACTGTTCGTGCTTGGATTTTTCCTTTTGGTAAATTTCAAAGCTGAGCAGTTATGTCGAGACTTAATTATTTTGTTCGCGAATTGAAGCTGTTGTGCAGAAAAGTATTTGTGATTTTTCGTTGAATTTCAATTACGTTTTTCACTCTATTGTAAACCGAAAAGTTCTGAGAAATTAAACATATAAATATGTTATTTAATGCTTGTGAAATTATTAATAAATGTCTTTATTTCTAAATGCAGTTCTTTATTTTATGAATCAAATACAATATTTAAAGGAAAAATAAGAAAATGAGTCTAAAAGTCATATTAAAATCGGCACCAGTATCGTTTTATTGTAAAGTAGTTTCCAAGTTGATTGAATCTATTTCGCAATTTAATGAAAATATAGCTTTTGATGTGTATTGGTTTCACAATTATATATTTATTTATTCATTTTGACTGGTTGTATGTGACATTTATATTAAAAACCTTGCAGTTGATTCCTTTACATAAGTCCTTATGACAAAGAATTATTGGGTTTCATAATAAATTGAATTTGTTTCGGAAATGTCTTTTTTGTGCAAAGACAACAAAAATATTTTCCCAAACAATATAATTATTTGTAATTTTTATCTTTTTTTATATCAATAACTTAATTTGATAGATATTTGATTGTTTTCTAAATTAAAGCAACTATAAAACTCAAATAAAAACTTCAATCAAGAATTGACGTTAAAAGGGTATTTTACCGCAACAAAAAATGGGATAAGGGAAATGTGAAATCATGAATGATGTCATACTTTTGTTTATCATATTTAGCTACCCAGTGGCGACAGGTACACTCCGATGGAGGGTCACTGGGACATCCTGAAAATGTACTTGTGATGATGTTGTTATTCAGTGCTTTTGGTAAAATATGTTATATATGGATGTTCATTTGTGATATTATTAGGTTCGGTAGAATGGAAAAAAAACAGGGCCGTTGCTATTATTATTCAGCTTTTATTTTCGTGAATTAATTAATATGAATATGTTATTGCAAATATTACTCAGCCCACTACAAGACACCTAAATATTCAAATATTAATGTGAGGCACATTTTCTATAGATATATTAAAAAGAATGCCTTACCTCATTTTTTACAAAGGCATACGGGCTGTATCCGAAACATCTGGACTGTGCTTTCTACACCCGCTAAAAAATCTTCTTCGTCCCTTCTCCTTTCCAAACATTCCCCCGGAACCCAGGCAAGTTCCTCGCCAATTCGCCTCCTCCGCAGTAAAACAAAACCCCGCCAAAAGCGCCAACACACGCACATTTTTACTGCTCGCGAGGCCAAAAATAAGTAACATGTAATGTCAGCATTACAGTACTTATTCGGAAACTTTTGTTTGACAATTCGGAAAAATTATCCCCATTCGACAAAATTTGGAGTTCCTTTCGGAAAATGGAGTTTCTCCCCTCCCAAAGATTTAACTTCATGGCGCCCCTGAGTAGCGGATTTACTGGTTTGGGAGCCCGTCGCAATACAGTTTTGTGGTCCTCTCCATGTAATTTTTGAATTTTCTTCCGGGCCCTAAGGTAGTGTGGACACTTTGCAGTTGCGATATGGTAAATCCATCACTGCCCCTACCTCCTTTGTGGCAAAGTGTCACACTTCACCTTACCCCCTCCCCATGGTGACATGTCACACTGTATTACATAAGAATATTGCGAGAGAAATGCATGATGTCACATTTGTTACTCTCTTCCTCCCCCTTGTCACAAACTAGCACAATTTAACGAACCCACCTGCTCCACCTCAAAGCGGGACACCCTTGTGTGGACGACCCCTTATAGTAAGTCAACAAACTACTTGGAATGCATGAAAGAGATGAGTTAGTGTTGTTCTTAAAGGATTGTGTCTAGTTCCCAATCATTAATTTCCCACCCATTTTAAAACAAAATGATTTGGCTAATTTTTTACTAATGTTTTATTTTACTCACATAGTGATTTATTTTATTCATACCACTAAAAAAGTCTTTCTTGTCTCACTTTATGGTTAATGATCGTTTGACACGTACGAATGCGGATAGTATCTTTTAAAAGCATACATGGTGTCTATAAATTAGTTGACCAAAATGTTTGAATTGTTGATTGTAATTTACAGGTCCATATTACTGTACATTTACCATTGTCACAAATGTTCGAAGCGAACGGACTTGCTGTCATTACTCTGCAAATAAACCGTCGGTAAATAAGTTCTTGCCCACAGAATTCTCAGCATGTTTCTGTCAATCAACCAGCACAGATTCTTGATTTTAGTTCAGGAATGTATGCAGGAAGTTTCTGAATGGTAAACTCACTTGGTATCCTTCCAAAATGTCGCCACCGAAAGGATGCGTTACAAAACATATTGTCGTTTTTGAAATGTATCATCTATTATGCCCAAATTGGGTCAAGTTGGTGCACAAATTAATAAACGCTTTTGCTGACGTAATAAGCTACAAAATGAAGCTTTTAAAGTTGTTGTTTTTTTAAAGAAGACTCTCACAAATTGTTTGAAGTTTGGATCCGAGCTATATGATAAACGTAAATTTTAATTACAGTTAATACAAACACGTATGGCTATTTTTTTCCAAAATACGCGCTTTCATATTGTAATATGAAATAAATAATCAAAATATATTTCTACAAGAATTTCTTTAATTTGAGGTTTTTCTTTTCTTTTTGATCATTTGTAGAGTTTTTTGAAAAAAAAAATTGCGTCTAAAAAAAATGGTGAGTTATACGGTATCAACTTGTCCAAGTGCAACGTATTAGCTTGAACCAAACAACGCCATTGCGGTAACTGAAAAACGATGGAAAAAACAGCTTTGAACATAAGCAACAGTTCTTAGGTAAAGTCAAATCTCCTATTCAAGAAACACAGTTGTATCTTGCTTGATAAGTTATTATCACTCAACACTCAAAACCAAAGTAGAAAGTAAACCATTAAAATGTACTTCTGTGCACAAAAAGTAACTTTTACGAATAGCTCGCCAAAAAGAAAAAACAATATCAGTCTTAGTGGGTCAAATCATCATTCATAAATCAGTTGCTTCTTTGTAAAACTTTCAGTTGTGGGCACATACGCATTCGAAAATAAAAGCCAGCCTTATCAACTGTACTCGGTCTCTCGTATGGTAATCCTACTTATGGGTAAAATTAGGCTTCAAGATTTTTCAGGGTTTAAAAAAATCCGTTGAATAAGCCAGTGAACAAAATTGGATCAAATGAAGCAACTCTCTTTTTTTTTTTTTTTTTTTTTTGACAAAAACTCACCAAAAAGAAGGACAAAAAGGTCTCAATCTTAGTAGGTCAAATCAGCAATTCTGTTGTTTCTTCGTAAAATTCTCAGTTCTGGGCATATACGCATTCGAAAATAAAAGCCAGCCTTATAAACTGTAACCAGTCTTTTATATGTTAATCCTACTTAGGAATAAAACTGGGCTTCAAGATTTTTCTGGATTTAAAAAAATCTGTTGAATCGAGTCTGCTTTCTAAACTAAATAAAATCAATGAAAAGGTTAAAATAGTGAAAAAATTGAATTAAATTTAGCAACTCTTTTTTTTTATTATCATGTAGACAAAAACTCATCAAAAAAAAATGTTCTCAATCTTTAATCAAATTAGCATAAGTCCTTAGCTTCTTCGTGTATAACTCTCAGTTCTGGGCACATTACGCACTCGAAAATTAAGCCAGCCTTTTCAACTGTATCCGGTATCTCCTATGGTAGTCCTACTTAAGAGGTAAAATTAGGCTTCAAGATTTTTCTGGCTTAAAAAAAAAATCTGTTGAATGGCGTTTGAATCTCTTAAAGTCAGTAAAGTTAAAAAAGTGAATAAAATTAGAGCAAATTAACCAACCCTTTTTTTTTCATTCAAATGGATTTAGTTTGATTTGTGTGAAGCCATTAAAGACAGCTGTTTTATCTTGAACGCAAATAAACAAGCTATAAATGTGTCTTGTCTTCACCCATAAATATGCCATATGCATCCTGGAACATAAGTGGGGACAAAGTAGCTGTGCGACACTGTGATACTTTGTTGCTATCTGTTATCAGAAATGTTAAATTGGATCTCAGGAAACTTGTATGTTAGTCTTCCTTCTATTTCCTTCTCTATTTATATTCGGTATATGTCCGTGACATTGAAAATGGTATAAATTTTGTCGGAGAATATTGTCGTCTGCAATAACATCGTCTAAGAAATTCTTTTATTTCCCGCCAGCAGAATGCTTTCGTTCTATTTTAGTATACAATATTATTCCAAGAAACAACTATTAATATCGATAAATCTAGGCAGTAATAAAACTCTACTAGATTCAGTGAAGGGATTGATTTAAAGGAGAGCTTCAATTCAGAAAAAAATAAGCATAAAGTAGACTAATATAAATATGAGCAAATAACGTACAAAAAATACCTAGTGCATATTAATAGGGCAAAAAAAAAGAAACTGAAAACTATTCAATTTTCTAAAATTCCCAAAACTTCAACAGCAATGAAGTAAACAATTCTTATTGTAAATGTATTTCTGGAAGTCTGAAATTATATTTTTATAAAACTTTTCAGTATCTTATAGATATTTCAAAGTGTTTATGCGAAGGTTATGTAACAGTGTGAAATATTTTTGGTTGCAGTTCTACCTAATTGTATTTTGTTTTTGACTTGTTCAATTAATATGTATTTAAATATATGTCTGTACAAATAGCTTAGTTGTAATGCATTTGACATAAGTTGATTAAATATAAAGGAAAACAGTTTGTTTCATACTGTTTTGGAGAAACCTTGAAGTTCATTGATTTTGAAAAC
Source organism: Uloborus diversus (assembly GCF_026930045.1). Lineage (NCBI taxonomy): Eukaryota > Metazoa > Arthropoda > Arachnida > Araneae > Uloboridae > Uloborus > Uloborus diversus. Next base: position 39,651,109 of record NC_072737.1, read on the forward strand.
CTAATTGTGAACTAAACTGTATAAAAAATATTAAAAGTGCAATATTTAGTTAATAATGCATTTCAAAAAAACTTTTAAATGTCTCTTTAAATTGTGTGATTATTTAAATGTAAAATTATAGTAATATGTGTGAAAGTTCTCCGACTTGAACTAAGTTTAAAAACTGTCCATACGTTCTGTCTGATAAAAGTAAATATATTCGTTGAAAAATATTTCTGATTTTTGAGGATATACAAATGGTAATAGTAATGATTAACAAGCGGAAAATAGATTCTGTCTAGATTCAATATTTTTTTTCCGTTTAATAGGATCAGTTGAAAGTATATTTTTTAGGTGTTCGAAATACTTGGAATGACAAAACCAGCAACGAAATTATATAAAAGATTTTTGGTACTCTCTCTTAATGAGAAATATTCACCAAAACTTGTTACATCGTTTCAACTTATTTGTTAACCTAAGTTCATCTTCAACCATTTTAATCCAATTTCAAATTTCGTAGTAAACCGGTTTGAATTTATTTGGGAAGTAATTTATTTGTTCTCAAAAGATAATGATAGATTTTCTATGTGAGTTATTTCCTCGCTATATTTTTTAAATACTTGAAAACATTTTAGCTATCCAAAGTCATTAGTTTTGAAATCCAATATATCGTGATTGCTTCTCCTTTATTATCATAATCTCGTAGTTTAAGTATGTGATGGAAATGATGTGCGGATGCGTTTTTGTAGTTAATAGTGCAACCAAGAGTTTTCTTCTCTTAATAGATAGGTGTGTGTGTGGTTTTCTGTTGACATTTTGTACTTATATTTAATCAGTTATCCGTTATAATGACAATCTTGGGGTAAATTTTTAAAAACAAATCTGGGGAACTCGGACTAAAAATGTATGATTTTAAGAATAAAGTAATGTTAATTACTTTGAAATAGTTAACTGAGTCCCTCCCCCATAAGTGGCAGATACAAGGGGATGGTCATGGGGGTCATGACCCGCCCTCCACTAAATCGTTGACCATATTATCCGCCTACATTGTATTCCAATACTGTACAAATAAAAGAGAAACGATTTCGATAGTATTGTTACAAATCCTGTAAATAGTAATTATTGTAGTAACGTAACCTGTAAATAATTTCCCGTAATGAATATACAACCCCTTTTCATTCCGCTAAAGTATACGACCCCCTATTTCCTTTTCTTTTCATTGATAAAATTTGATAACGGTCTACGCATTTCTCGAAGCAGAAAGAATGTTGTGGAAAATTCTTCGATGTTTATAAAAGCCGTTAGCGATGGATAAACAGTGGAGTTTCGATTGAGGATTTCGAACTGAGAGTGTATTAGCTCTGTTTATAGCGAAGCATTTCGCTGTGTTGTTTTCGTATTTGGAAGTAAATACGTGTGTAAACGTTGAGTTTACGGTGTTGTGTGATAATTGCTTAATTGCTGATGAATAATTTAGCAGTTGTTGACGATCTTTCCTGTACATAGTGTAAATAAATTTCCTGTGTTTTTATCAAGAACTGTGTTTTCATTTCAAGAAAGTGGAAGTCGCACCGAATCCGTTACAGTATTTTCAATCAATTAATTAGTTTTTAAAGTGAATATTTGTAACACTACTTCTAATTATTGCATATGTAATTAATTTGTAACGTTTCTGTCTATGAGGGGTCTTATTCTTGGCGGATTAAGTGTTTTTATCGACACCCAAGCAGTTTCAGAAATGTTTAGTACCCGAAACCGTAGGTTCATTAATTGGGGGGGGGAGGCATTTTTTGCCATGACCATCCCCTTAAAATGATTGTCTGTATCCACCCCTACCCTCCATGTATGTAAAAAATACAATATATAATTGTGCATTTTCATTTGTATTTTGATGTTTTATTTTCCTGTGAAGTGCATTAAATACATACCCTGTGCATTCCCAGCAACACTCTTAAGGTGATGCTGACTTCCCTCGCCCCCTGGTAACCTTTTCAAAAGATTAACCTGCCTCTTATGCGCTCTGATTTGGCATCACTTTTTTTTCTCAAAATAAACAATATTAAAATTCTCATCAAGATTGAAGCTAGAATGTCTTTAAAGATATCTCGTAGCAAAAAACGACAAAACCAGATATCGCTGCCGATTTCCTTTAATCTCAATAGTTCGAAATAAAATGTGTATATATATATATATATATATATATATATATATATATATATATATATAATAAAAATTTTATGATTAATAGCTTAAGTAGACTTGAATAATGACTCGGTTCCAGGCACAGATTCAGCGAACCTTAAACCTGCTTGAAGGTCACTGGATTTTGGTTTTTCCTCCTCACTTAGTATCTTTTTCTAAACTGCACGCCATCCATAAACTGAAAATTTCTTTCTTTCCACAGATTTGATTTATAACACTCATAATTCAATTTTTAATTGAAGTGAATGGCGACGTTGGCACAGAATACTAGCCATTTTTTCTGAGAACTAAGTCTTTTTTATGTCAATCCTGGCATTGGATTTCTCATCATCTCCATTTTGGAAATTTTCATTCTTAAACCCTTCGCCACTAAACCTCGTTGTCATGTTCTGTCTGAAAACTTATCTTCTTCATTAGGAACATCAATGAATAGACTAAAACTCTGCCTGCTTCTTGTTCCAGCCACCGTTTTCTAGATCTGCCTCAGTCTTCGCTTGCCTTTTGGCCTGTAGTGGAAGTTCGCTCTGAGAAGTCTTTCTTTTTACATTCGTTGGACATGGTCTGTCCAACCAATGCGATATTTATTAGGTTTTTCGCAGAGGAAAGAAACTTTTAATGATTTTATATTGTCTTCATTTCTGGTTCTGCCTATAAGTGTGCAGCCTTTTGTAAATCTCAAGTACCATAACTCTGTTGCCAGGATTCTGCTTCCAGTCTTGAGTATTCAAAGTTCCTGTCCCAGAGCCATGCAGAGTGTGGCAACTGCTATAAAAAACTTCAGTGTCAAAATTGTTCTTGAAATTATTATCCAAGTTATTTATGCATGCAAATCTTTATCATACTTTTTTGCAGAATGCATGTAATCCTTTTCATAATTTGTCTCCAAAACATAATTGCCTTCCCTCCTTAAAACCCGAAACTTTTACCCGTCATTCTGATTTTTTTCAAGGCGGGGGAAGGGGGGCAAAAGGTGAACTTCAATGTAATTTATACCAAAAACCAGGAATAACATCTTTCATGTACGTTAAATACATTACCTTCTCAGAGTCATAGGAGGCAATTGACCACCCCTGACCCGTTAAATAATTTGCCTGCATGGCCGATTAAAATATTTGAGCATGCTGGAAACTTTTAGCTTTTTTTCTCTCTTTTTGGGCTATAAATTTGTTCCCGTTATTTTCTAAACCAAGGACGGATACAAGGGAGGGGCGATGGGGGCGATCGCCCCCTCCTTTATCCGAGAGACAGGAAATTTCTTCATGTATATTTTCAATAATATAGTTTCAAAACCGCAATTTTACATAATATTCGATGGTGCTAGAAGAAAGGGAGCTCTTTCCCGGAATCCTTCCGGAATTGAAGTCTTTAAAACGCAATCGTACTACATCTCATTTTACTCTGGGGATAGAGATCAGTACTTTCTACAGGAAATTTTTCGAAATTGAAGTACCAAAATCTCAATTTTAGACGATCTTAGATAATATTAGGGATAGATAAGCGAGGAGTTCAGTACATTCCTTCGAAAATTTTTAGAAATCGAAGTTCCAAAGGGTAAAGGGTGAAAAGCAATCGCCCCCTCCTTGAATATTTTCTTGATCCGCCCTTGTTCTAAACAAATGTTTTTTTCTTTTATTCCAGTCATTCAGGGTAAGTTTGGCTCACAATTTCTCTATTTTTAACTGTCTCACTCGCACTTTAGTATTGTTCTTGCATTAATTGGCATAAAACTGAAGACAAATTTATCAATTGTAGCATTGTAGCTATTCAAAATTAAGAAACAATTGAATGAAACCATTTTTAATGATTTATTAATCTAATTCAAAGTTCCCTGTTACTCAGGGAAAGTTTTTTCCGTGTGAGACATGATATGCAAAATAAATTATTTCAACAAAAGACATGCAAGTTTGGATACAGAAAAATAAAATTCATAATTCTTTAAAAAATCTCCATTATTTGCGTTCTCGACAAAAAAAATTTCTAAACTAGTATATTGCTTGGATAATTTATAGAACGAGAGATTTCAACTCCTTCCAATCACTATTCAAGAGTAGTTTCCGAATCCCTTCAAAATGAATGTATTATAAGAAGAGCTTTGTGCAGTTTACCATCTTAATTTTGAAAGATAAAAACAAAAAAAAAACTGATGATATTATAATCTTCCCGGGGAAGTAGCAGCATTGGGCTTTCCACAGTTTATATCGAAGTCAAATATATGTACTCAGAAATATGATGCGGTTTAAAGTTAACCCTTATGGTTTAAAATGTCCAAGTTACGCAAAGTTATAACCGTATAAGCATTCTAGAATCTTCTTTGCCTTTTCAGCTAAATTTTGCCTCTACTCTATAAAATGATGCAGCAGTTGAATGATTTATTGTGTCTTTCTTTGGCAATAAATTCATCATTATCCTTTTTAGAGAAAAGTTTCTTACTTTTATCCTTTTAGCAGCTACGCTGCGCCATATTCTCTCAATTAAAAGTTAGCCTATGTTGTGATCTATGGCTCTAAAAAAAATTTGCTTGTTATTCTGATTTTTTACGCAATAATTTTTTTTTATCCTGTTTCCGAAACTAAACTTCCTAGTGCGTTTTTATTAACTGAACAAAGTACTTTTTCATTTTCGTTCAAACAGTCTCCCTCCTTTTAAGAAACCAAGCAATTATTTTCTTCAACGCCAAAATTTGTCAGTAAATTCATTGAAAATCAAAATATACTGCTGAAAATGAAAATTTATAAAATTTAATGCCTAGTATTTAAAAAAAGCATGAAAAATTTCATAGCATATAAATTTCATATAAATTTTGGATAGAAAGTATGTAAAATTAACTGTTTTTTGTGAACAAGCTACATAAAGAAATGTATTACGTTTTCATTAAAAGGATATATGCACAAAATAAATGTGTTTAAAGCACCATTGTAGAAAACTGGTTTCATTTTAGACTGGAATTAAAAACTTTTATTTGGTGAAAATGATGTACACTGCTCAAAACAATTAGGGGAGCAAGCAAAAACGTGAAGAAAACCGGGCGAGACGGCCATGTATTGGCATACAATGGATAGTACACGCGTATCAATGCGCAATACAGAAAAAAAGACGTAAAATAATTGGAATTAAGTTTTAATGCTTTGAAAGTATGGAAAAAACGCTAAAAGATGATTTAGGGCAACAATTTGGTTACATGTAAATGATGAAAAAAGACACTGTTTAGACATGATGCATAAGTTTTAATAAGGCGTGTGGGCTCCTCGAACACCTAAGACTGCTGCACACCTGTTTGCCATGGATGCGATGAGGTTATCTATCTGACTTTGGGGAATACTGTTCCACTCCCCAAGAAGTGCAATTTCCAAGTCTCGAACAGTAACAGGCGGCCTTGATCGCGCAGCAATGCGTCGTCCGAGCATGTCCCAAACATGCTCGACTAGATTCAGGTCAGGAGAGCACGCTGGTCATTCCATACGCTGTATTGTTTCAGCTTCAAGCATGTTCTCTACCAGACGAGCTCTATGCGGTCGGGCAATATCATTCTGGAAAACAACGGAATCTCCAATGGCTCCAGAGTAAGGGATGACATGAGGTCGCAGTATCTCGTATGCATACCTTCGGCCAGTCAAAGTGCCATTCCGAATGATATGCAGGTCCGTACGTCCGCCTATGCTGATTCCACCCCATACCATCCAACCAACTCATCTGTATTGTGACTTTTCACGAATGAATGCGAGGTTATTTCGAGTGCCCCTGTCCCTCCATACCAGAAAGCGTCGGATGTCACACTCTAGGCTGATTTGGGACTCATCTGTAAACAACACTTGGCTCCAATCATGTTGCTCCCAATCTCGATGTTCAGCATCCCATCATCTTCGGGCAGCACGGTGGCGTGGGGTCAACGGAATGAGGACCATTGGCCTACGTGCATAGAGCTCTCCCTCATGAAGCCGATTACGTACTGTTTGGCTGGACATCCTTCGTCCTGTTGCCAAGAGTAACTGTCTTTGCAGCTGCGTAGCATTCTCTGTTCTGTTTCGACGGGCTATTAACAGTATATACTGGTTATCAGTTGCTTCAGTGGCATGTGGCCGACCTTGCCCTGGTCGACGTCTAACATTTCCTGTCTCTTGGAATTGATTCCAAAGCCTTGCAACAACACTTCTGGAGACTCAAACAGCGTCCGCGACACTACGTTATGTTTGCGCGGATTCCAGTCTGCCTATAAGATGTCATGTCATGGATTCCGGTAAATCACTCTGTTAAGACATTCTCAAGTAACCTTGTCTCAAGAAAAAATACTGTGCAATCGAATTTCACAGTTACGGCAATAAAACGGACGTTTCTGCAACATCTCGATTTCTGCTCTTATCTCCTTTTTCTGGTTTTTGACGTCATGAACACTGATTGGCAAATAAAGTTTTCTTTTTCCGTTTCCTGGTAGGCTTAAAATTATGGATGTTTATATGTACATACATTTTATGTTATTTATTAGTATGCATCTTTGCGTAATTTTGTTAAAACCATGTGCTCCCCTAATTGTTTTGAGCAGTGTATTTGTCATTTTATTCTTGTCCTAACAAATTTTGATATACGAGTAATTTGGCTCCAACAAGCATCGTTGTGGAAAGAATTCATTACTCAAGCAATGAAACAGGGTATCATAAAAGGCCCAAAAGCCTTTTTTTAGTTTTGTAAAACATTGTGCCGAAATCTTAATAAAATAATTCCCCATTGTTCTTCACTTATTGAAAAAGTCCAGTTAACCTTTACTTCTTCTACAAATACGGAAGCCTCATGTTATAAATAATATTTTTTGCGAGAAAGGATGTGGTTGAAATAAATAATATCTTCCGAAAAATACGTCTGGTTTCTCGAGCAATTCATTTAAATAAAATGGAGAATAAAAATACACCTCCCTAAACGATTTGAATCCAAAGACTCAGATAATAATGTTTTTGACGCAGTTTGATAACAATAACTCCTGAAAAGGAAAAAAAAAACATGTTTCATGGAATCTCTTTTCTTTAATATCTTTCTTGTTTTCTAGTAAAAACGACTTTTGACGTTTTTACTACTAGATTTCCATGCTAATTATTTTGTTTTATGGGTATCCGCTGAAAACGTAAAGTCTGCCATTGTAGTCTACGTAGTGTGCGCGTTTCTAGTAAAAGTGGAATTCTATTACTAGTTTGAGCGATGATTTTCAATGCTGCCTTTTGAATTTTGGAAATTAAGTACGAAAAGTGGTACGAAAATGATGCAAACGCTTGGAATCTATGAATCGCGTTGTCAGCTGTCAATTTTGCTGACATGTTTCAGGCTGAATGTGTTTGGCATTACTTTAATGTCCATTTCTGCCGATTAATAAATCCTTGTTTGGAGTTTTGTATCAATTTTTGAAACTGAATCCGTTTGCTCGAGAATTAATGGGATGTATGTTTTATTTATTTACTTGTATTTTATGTTGTGAAACAGTAAGCAATGCTGGAGTATTCAGACGATTTTTTATTTTATGAAACATTAAGCAATGCGGAAGTTTTCAGATGATGTGTTTTTTTTTTTTTTTTTTTTTGTGGGGGCAGGGGCGTTTCGATGGGAGGTCACGGGAAGTCTAACTTTCAAAAGATTTTTTTTGGACAAATTGTCATTCGGCAAAATTGTCATCATTCGGCGAAATTTGGAGCTCTATTCGGCAAAATTTGGAGTTCCATTCGGCAAAATTTGGAGTTCCATTCGGAAAATTGAAAATTTTTGCCCTCCCCAAAAATTCGAAGCGCCCCTAATGAAAAGAAGTTGCATTTAATGATTGAATTTGACAGATTGTCATCCCACCCCCCATTAAAAATACAACCGTCCACGAAGAGTTGAAACGCAGGAATTTATTGAAAGTATCAAATTCATAACTGACTTTGTCCCAATTTTGCATTTTAAACTTTCTGGGGGGAGGGGGAGGGGACTTTTTCCTCTGGAGATGTTTCAATAATAGAGATTTTAGAACATATGATCAAAGCTCTTTTTATAATTTGGACTCAATGTGGACAACCCTGAAACATATTAATTGTCTTCAGGGGCTTGGACAGGGGGGAGAAGGGACACCTGTTGGCCCGGGCCCGAGCCTGAAGAGGGCCCAATATTTTTAAAACTACTGGTGAAATTTAGGGTGTAAACAGTAGGGAAGGGGCCCGAAAAAGTCATTTGCGACGGGCCCCAAAATTTATGTGCACGCCCCTGATTGTCTTTCACTATTAAACCTTTTAAAAATAATTAAAAACTTTGAATTTAAAACAGTATCGAAAATTTAATTAGCATAGAAATCGTCATAAGAGTTCCGTTAGAGTAAAAAGTTTGGAAGGCGCTACTCTAGTATGCCATTTTTTAACGATTCAGAGTTAATATAATTAACAACATACTAGTAACGCATTCAAAATAATGAGGGAATAAACGAATATTTTTTTCTATTATTGTCTTTTATGAAAACGCATGTGAAGAAAGTATTTTCATATTTTTGACCAAGTGTGCACAAGCTCAAATAATACAATTCAAATCTCGATAATTCGAAGTTTATAACTCTAATATTCCTTTATCTCGAAGTTTTCATCTGGTTACAAATTCTTGAGATTGTTGTGGAAACTTCCCATTACTCGAACGACCAATAACTCGAACGTTTTAGCCGGTCCCTTGGGAGTTATTGAGAGTTCGCTGTATTTGTTATCTTTAATTATAAATCTTTTAAAAAATAATAAATTTGAAACATAAAAGAAATGTTCTAATAGGATTAAACTATTGATATGTTAAATACTTCTTCAGAAATGCTGCAAACTGTAAAATAAAAATATTTTTAAAAAACTAATCAAATAGCGTGTAATATAATTATACTTTAAAACAACTTTCTGCTCGGATAACTTGATTTTAAGAACCGACTAATTATAAGAAGTTTTAATTTCCTTCTAGTTTCTTTTAATGGCAGAGCCTCTCAGAAGAAATCTGCTATACGGTTTTGATTAAATACGTTTCAAGTTAATATCTTTTAAAAGAGCTAGAAACAAACGTAAAAAGAAATGCCTTTTATCTAATAAAAGAGGAAAAGAAAGAAAAAATGGGGGGGGGGGTAAATATCGTCTGCTTTGAACTTCCGCGAAAGTGTAAAAAATGGCAACGTAATACTACATCTCTAATAGCGCATGATAATTGTTACTCAAAATTAATCTTCCGTTAACATTTACGTGCTCTTAATTGGGGTTGTGTGTAAACCGTTTGGAGAAAAACAAGCAGTTACAGCCTGATCTTAATTGTTGCTTTTAACAAAGCAAACAACTCAGAGATTTTTTTGCTTATACTCGATTAAAGCTTCAAAAGCTTGATTCTGTTCTTCTTTTACTGTGGTTCGATATTATTTCACCGTGAAACATTTTCCTTGGTAAGAACTTGACTATTTCGATTGCTTTATCTTTAGGATGGAGTTTACTCTTCGTCCGAGATTTAACTTTCACTTTTTTAAATTTTCGTCTGCTATCAAAGTAAGAACATTACAGCTCAACTTTTCTGTCAGTTCGATGTACTTTAAGATCATCATTGGTGATGTTCGAGCTCTAAATGTGTTATCTTCCTTTTGAATATTCTTTCTGTTGTTTCGTCTATTTGGCAATCGCTTTGGTAAACATTAAATTAGACGTTTAAAGTGTGTATGATGAATTCATTGGCAGAAGATACTAAAGGGATTATTTTCCTTAAAATAATTTAGTCAATAAAATATTTGACTTGCATATGAGTTGATAGTAAGAGTTGAATATCTGGAACATTGAAACAATATGTTCTGTGCTTGAATAAATGGCATTTGTCAAATGAGAGGATGAGAGGTAATTTGTCTTGTTGAGCTAGTCAGGGGCATGCAGTTTTAAATTTTATTTCTTAAGTTATGCGCAACAAAAACAGTTGTAGTAGATTGTATTTGTTTTGATTTTTGGTTATAATTATTATTGAGTACATTTAACTAGTTACCTTCATGAGTTAAACTCCAAAAGTTGCCTCATCAGTTCCCTCATCGAATAACTGATAGTATGTAATGTTACCAAAGTTCAGATAGGTTCTTCTGGTTTGTTAAGGTTGTTGGACTGTTAAATTTTTTAAATGTCTGGAAATTATTTTTCTTTGCTGCGTCTCAAATATGATGAATATTCTAGCCAAATTTCGAGAAACCATGATGCTACGTAGCAAGCTGAGTAGATCACTTAAACTAGAGTTGAATTATTACACCATTTTAAAAGATACAGTGAAGTGAAAATGAATTCACCAGAAATTGAATTACGATTTTTCAAGATTCCTAATAGGACAACATTGATGTTGGAATTCTATTTGCCTGTTAAATTTACTATCAGCCGCTTTATTTATTGCTGTTTGTAGCTTGAAATCTTTATTTCTTCTGCTTCTCAGATTGGCCATGTGAAGAGGGGTTAGGTCAGAGGAGTTATTGGTCAACTTTAGAATAGAAACGGCTGTATCGAAATTTTCTGCTTTTTTTAATGAACCAAGTCATTGTATTTCCCTTGTGAACGCAACCAAACATGTGTGTTCATCTTGCCGAATTGGTATTGAGAATCGATTTTCTTTGTCTAACATGAGATTTCAGAAATTGGAATATTATTGGATTATATTATTTGTTCAACTTAACAATTAAATTTGCCATGGTTCCAGCATATTCTGTTGTTTACCCACAAACCATCAACTTAGTTTGAAGTATAAATTTCAGTAAAATTATTTAAAACCCTTCATGAATGATGTACAACATAAACCAGTTAAAATTAATTGTGTGGTGTGGGGATACATATATTTTTGGTAGGAGTGGCAAAATAGAGCCATGAAAAGCAACGTCTTTCATTGCAAAAGTTCAGTACACTGTTAAAAAAAAACCTGAAAATTCAGGTAGTTTTCTGACTGATTTTAACAGAATATTTCCGTAATGCTTCAAAATGTATTTTTTCCTTACAAAAACGTAAACATCCCGACGAAAACGGAATTTTTTCCATTTCTAGGGTTGCCGCTGTGCTGTACTTTGCTCCGATTAGTCTTCAAGTCATGATAAACATCACTTATTGATAGTGCTTATTAATCGCACTGTTACATTTTGCTAATTAAAAGCATATTTAGAATAACAACTCAGATGCTGTAGACAAAATAGATAGCTTGCTATTTCATGTCTGGAGAGTAATATACTCGTATGTCGAAATTGTTGTAAACAATATTAAAATTCTCATCAAGATTGAAGCTAGAATGTCTTTAAAGATATTTCGTAGCAAAAAACGACAAAACCAGATATCGCTGCCGATTTCCTTTAATCTCAATAGTTCGAAATAAAATGTGTATATATATATATATATATATATATATATATATATATATATATATATATATATATATATATATATATATATATATATATATATATATATAATAAAAATTTTATGATTAATAGCTTAAGTAGACTTGAATAATGACTCGGTTCCAGGCACAGATTCAGCGAACCTTAAACCTGCTTGAAGGTCACTGGATTTTGGTTTTTCCTCCTCACTTAGTATCTTTTTCTAAACTGCACGCCATCCATAAACTGAAAATTTCTTTCTTTCCACAGATTTGATTTATAACACTCATAATTCAATTTTTAATTGAAGTGAATGGCGACGTTGGCACAGAATACTAGCCATTTTTTCTGAGAACTAAGTCTTTTTTATGTCAATCCTGGCATTGGATTTCTCATCATCTCCATTTTGGAAATTTTCATTCTTAAACCCTTCGCCACTAAACCTCGTTGTCATGTTCTGTCTGAAAACTTATCTTCTTCATTAGGAACATCAATGAATAGACTAAAACTCTGCCTGCTTCTTGTTCCAGCCACCGTTTTCTAGATCTGCCTCAGTCTTCGCTTGCCTTTTGGCCTGTAGTGGAAGTTCGCTCTGAGAAGTCTTTCTTTTTTACATTCGTTGGACATGGTCTGTCCAACCAATGCGATATTTATTAGGTTTTTCGCAGAGGAAAGAAACTTTTAATGATTTTATATTGTCTTCATTTCTGGTTCATTTAGCTATCAGCCGCTTTATTTATTGCTGTTTGTAGCTTGAAATCTTTATTTCTTCTGCTTCTCAGATTGGCCATGTGAAGAGGGGTTAGGTCAGAGGAGTTATTGGTCAACTTTAGAATAGAAACGGCTGTATCGAAATTTTCTGCTTTTTTAATGAACCAAGTCATTGTATTTCCCTTGTGAACGCAACCAAACATGTGTGTTCATCTTGCCGAATTGGTATTGAGAATCGATTTTCTTTGTCTAACATGAGATTTCAGAAATTGGAATATTATTGGATTATATTATTTGTTCAACTTAACAATTAAATTTGCCATGGTTCCAGCATATTCTGTTGTTTACCCACAAACCATCAACTTAGTTTGAAGTATAAATTTCAGTAAAATTATTTAAAACCCTTCATGAATGATGTACAACATAAACCAGTTAAAATTAATTGTGTGGTGTGGGGATACATATATTTTTGGTAGGAGTGGCAAAATAGAGCCATGAAAAGCAACGTCTTTCATTGCAAAAGTTCAGTACACTGTTAAAAAAAACCTGAAAATTCAGGTAGTTTTCTGACTGATTTTAACAGAATATTTCCGTAATGCTTCAAAATGTATTTTTTCCTTACAAAAACGTAAACATCCCGACGAAAACGGAATTTTTCCATTTCTAGGGTTGCCGCTGTGCTGTACTTTGCTCCGATTAGTCTTCAAGTCATGATAAACATCACTTATTGATAGTGCTTATTAATCGCACTGTTACATTTTGCTAATTAAAAGCATATTTAGAATAACAACTCAGATGCTGTAGACAAAATAGATAGCTTGCTATTTCATGTCTGGAGAGTAATATACTCGTATGTCGAAATTGTTGTAAACAATATTAAAATTCTCATCAAGATTGAAGCTAGAATGTCTTTAAAGATATCTCGTAGCAATTGTTTATACGCCTTTGAGCTTTGTAGGTTTGGAAAAATGTTCGCGCCATTTTTAGACTGGCAGATGTGTTTTGATCGCCCTGGTGATTTGATGTGGGTTTTACTGAGTCAGTATTAGAGTATTTTTGTGGTTTTAATATTTTGCTCAATACTTTGAACAATTCTATTCGTTAGTCATATTGTGTGCTCTAGCAGTGAGAATAGTTTAAGGATCTCGTGTTATCAATTTAAAATAAAGCCTATTGGATTAGCTGTATCCAGATGCATTTAGCACCGCTGGTCATATGTAAGTGTTGTTGAATATCTTTGTACATGTTAATACAAATGTATTTTCCTTGTTAACATGCATTTGATAGAATTCCGATGATAGTTTATTTAGAATTTATACAATTATTATAGAGTTATTTTTTATTGCTCTTACGCATTCTCGAAAGTCCACTAAATGCCATTTCGTATCTATACCGTAGATTATCGTGGTGTGCGAGCAAGATAGGAAAAAATCACTCTTTTTTTTGGGGGGGGGGGGATTCGCTTCACAGTTTGGAATACTGAAAGTAACTATTTTAAATCTCTAAATAAAGGTGTATTGTTGATCTTTAATATATACAATGAAAGTTTTGGCTACAATAAGTACTTAATTTAATTTATTAAGATCTTATCCAACAACTTATTTGAGATTATTGCAAGTTTCTTGGAAAAACAGTTCGGGTAAAACGAACTGATTGATATATGCTTAAGTAATATAATGATTATGTACTAAAAATCTACGTTGCGATTCCAATGAGTGAAAAAATTGGATATCATTGGGGGGGGGGGGATGTAGCATCTGAACCAAAAATTCTTCACGTGCATGTCAATGATTCTGTTTTTTAAACACAATAGATATGCGGTACTCTCTATCAGGTATATTATTATATGATAACGTCAACCTGCTTTTAATAGCATTTTATTTGACATATTCTGCAAATAAAAATATCATATTTTTCATGTATGTTTTTCCATGCCACCCCAGACAATGTACGACGAAGGGAATATCGAACAGTATGCAGGGATAATTGGTGTCCTATTCAAATCCATCAATTTTTCTGCTAGTACTATTTGATTAATTTGACTTATCTGAAGTTGATATAAAAAGTTTTGGTCAGCAAATGGATGCTTGGGGGTATGTTAGGTAAGTTCTCTCTCCAGATGTTGATTTAAAAAATCTTTGAGTAACAAATGCAAATAAAAAAAAGTAATAATTTTAGAACAGTTAACTATATCTGTATTATATATCATTTTAAAGAACTAAATTTTTAATGAAACGAAAAGTCAATACTTGACATATCTTTTTAAATATTTTTTGAAAGTAAAATCTTTTTACATAAATACTGGAAAGTGAGAAATGGAAAAAATATCGCAATGAAAAAATAAGGAACGTAAATTCTGTTAAAACACAGAAAGATCGTAAATGAACGGAAAAATAAGAAATGGAATTTTTGTTCAGTCACGAGAAATTTATAAACGGAAAACTACAACTACGGAGAAATAAGAAATGGAACTTCTGTTAAATCACGGAAAGTCATTGAACGGAAACGTAATATTTACGGCAACTTTGCTGCCGGTACTTTCTCCGTTATTTTCAGGAAATTTTTTTAACAGTGTAGATTAATGCTGTAGTTATGACCCTTTACTCTAATCAGTCAAATGGATTGTGAGATACATTTGCAGATTATCTTTTTTATAGAACTTATAGCGTTGGAGAAGATTTGTTTTATTTCTTAAATATGTCTTTTATGAAATTTTGTTGAATAACGCTATTTGTTAAGCTTTCCAACTATGCAACTCAAGTTTAACGACGAATGTGTGTGTATTTTTATGTTACTCTTGTTACGTTATTTTCATTTTTTAATCAAAAGAACCAATCTTTTTGAATTTAATTTTTAAGAGAAATTTCGCCTTTGTTGAAGTTTGGAGTCGATAGCTTTAATTTAGTAAGTTAGTTGAAATCCTTCGACAATTCTTGCGAAATACTTGCGACAATTCTTTTTATGCTCGAAATTTCCCAAGATTGCTTGACACATGTAGGTTGTATGACGGTTAAAACCTGTTATTTGACAAGTTTCCCATTCTGTCTTTATGTGAATGGAATCGGTTGATTAATTATTTAACTGTTTAGCTGTGAAAAATTGAGAATGCTTATTAAAGATAAGATTGCAATTTGTATTTGGCTTAAAATATCCATTTAACTTCCTGTTCGTAAGCAAGTACAAAATATTTGGGAAGTTGTTCTTCGCCATTAATTCCAAACCATTGTTCCTTCACATTTCTTGTTGGTAGTTTTAGGGTGGAAGTCAGTGAATTGCCTTTTGTATTCGTTCCCACGTTTGCAATTAAACACATTTTACACTTTACAGTTCTCACACTTCTTGTTAGCCTTAATACTCAGCACAAACAGTGGGATTAAATATAATTATCAAAATCAACTGATCACTTCATAACCTTTATTGTTACAAAATTGCAAAAAGCATTTATGAATGTCATTATTCGCTTCTCACAGAAACCACTGATCCAGCAGCTGAGAAGAATGTGCTAGTTGAACTGCTTTAAAATTGTTGTGTTAGAATTAAAGTGCAAGCAAACAGATATCGTTTAGCTACGTCATGGTGATAATTCGTGGGAAATAAATACATTTTAAGACTTATTATGTTGCGCTACTTACAGTTAGACCCATAGCCCCTACACATAATAACACTACATCAATTTAAGATAATAATATTAAATTTATTAAAATGCCATTGAAATTGGTTTCGTAGAGGCAAACCTTAACTATGAAAAATCGACTGCAAATCTTTAAAATGAATTTTTAAAAACGGTTTTTTTTTATTATTCCCTTTTTTTTCTTTAAAAAAAAAATAAATACGGATCTAATCTCTTCTTTCACGAAGGTTTTCACTTATTTTAAAAGCACCTACACATAACAATCAATTTTACATAATAATGTTAAATTTATTAAAATGCCACTGAAATTGGTTTCGTAGAGGCATACCATTACTATGAAAAAACAACAACAAATCTTTAAAATGAATATTCAAAACGGTTTTTAATAATTTATTACCTTTTTTTTAAATATGGAACTGTCCCCTTCTTGCACGAAGGTTTTCACTTATTTCAACCTTTGCTGAATGAAAAATCGACAGTAGTGTTAGCAGCCTACCAAGTTCAGGAGTAGAACTTGTAAGGTTAATTTAAGTTACCTGGTATAACACTTTTTGATGTTTTATATTGTCTTTTCTTATTTCAAACTACTGATCTTAAGTTCAAAACGCACATGATACAATGTGCGCGTGCATCATTCATTTACGTCTCTTACGATCTGTACTGGTTGTTAAGAAATTATCTCTTGATGATGCAAAAAGAATTCATAATTGTATATTACCTCCTATTTATCACATTATAAAGTATATAAATTCCATTCTGCTGTTACTTTTACATTTCTTGTCACGCTGCTGGCTTCCCCGTTAAAAGACGGTTAGCTTGAATGAATAATGGGTGCGGCGTCTAAAGTTAACAGGTAACACCATTAGGTCAATTAACGTTAGTGAGCATTCTGTGAGCGGTGTAAGTATTTTTGTTATGAAAAAACGCATTAAAATTTATGACCGGAAAATTTCTTTGTCAAGAGGACTTTGGCCTTTTCGTGGTAATTGAGGTATTTAATCTGACGAGATTACTTACGTTTTATTTTCTTCATTTATTTAGTGTAAGAAAAGGTAGCTTTGAAAAAGGGTATTGTCGTATAAATTACTGTAAGCTAAATAGGAACTGGAAGAAAGGTTTTTACTTGATATAAATCGTGCGATATCGCCAGCACATCAGAAAGTTTTCGAATATAGGTCGATGTTTTAAAAGGCTGTCACAACGTAGTGATACAAAGTTTTCCAGTACATGTGAATGTAGTTGCAATTTGAGCCCAAAAGCAGCGATTAAAAAAAAAGGGTTCTTGTGTATAAATGTTAATACACATGGAGTTGAAAATTTTTAATAGCGCTGGTTAATACAATATAATCAATCAAGTAAGAGAAATTTTCAGAGGACATCAAACAACCACCTTCTTTTTGCTTGGGTAAAAAAATTGACAACCAGACGAAAACATCAAAAAAAAAATCTTGACTTTTTGTCTTAAACTTAGCTGTAAATAGAAAGAGGTGGTTCTGTAAAAACTGCCGGGGGAGGGGGAGGCAAAATAAATGGTTAGGATAAATGATTCTGCGGCGAATACGTTTTAGATATGTGTTTGATTAAGTTGGACAGAACTTACAGGAACATAACGGGAGCATTGTTCAGTCAGATTGATGCTACTAATGTTAATGTATGAGAAAACTAACTTCATTAACGCAGAAAACGGCTACTTTTATAATGACTACTTGTCGACCGGGTGTCGCGGTGTTAAGCAATGGTCTTTCATTCATTGGACTTCATT
The DNA here is from genome assembly GCF_026930045.1 of Uloborus diversus. Taxonomy (NCBI): domain Eukaryota; kingdom Metazoa; phylum Arthropoda; class Arachnida; order Araneae; family Uloboridae; genus Uloborus; species Uloborus diversus. Next base: position 39,668,737 of record NC_072737.1, read on the forward strand.
TACTTTTTAATTTCCATTGCAAAGGAAAGGATAGTGATTACTTACAGGGCTGACGAGAGGCAATGTCAGCCCCGTTGGAAAGTCGAGGCCCGGATAGTTCGACCAAATTGACAAGATGTCGTCTTCGCTCTCGGCGACCCTGACTACTCATGATGCAAAAGACATAACACAGATACATACTCATAACTTATCCGCTAATTTTTCATCAAATATGTATCTCAATAAATATTTACTGCAGTATCGGATTTAATAGATAATATTTCATTGGCACTTCACAAAATAATAATTGCGCTTCTCTACTTTACTCGTAAGGCGAAATATAAAACTAAAAAGGAAAAATTCCATCGAAATTGAAGTTGATCGTTCTGCCAAAATGTTAAATCAAATTAAAAACGCATACTAAAATTCCAAAAGAAAAAGTTAAAAAAATCTGTTTTCAAGACATCAAATATTCCTATCACTACAGCATACGTATTTATTTTTAATAAATGTTCTTACCTTTGACCACCCTATATGAATAACCTTCTTATTTTTGAAAGTTTTCTTTTTTTATTCTTTTCTCAGTCAAAGACTTCAAAAGGGTCTGAGATACTTGCTGCTTTCTAACTTTCTTTTCAGTGCAAAGTTTGTAGCATTTTTGTACGCTTTTTCGCTCGCAAATTAAATTTTCTTAATTATTTTACTGGTAGAACTTCTTTCCCAGCATCTACCATAACGAAAGAAAGCGCCATGAAAACTCATGTAATAAAAGAGTTTCTTTTCGCTCTTTTAAAAAAAGAAGGGGTAAATAAATAACAAACTCTCAGGTACAATATTAAATATTAAAAAACACTACTCGTTAGTTGTATGTGAAAACATTTTTTAAATAAATTGTCTGGAAACGAAAGTCAGTTTAGGTTTAAAGCTGTCTCTTGGCCCATTTTTCCCCCGGACATCTTTTTACAGTAGTTTACTTTCCTCGGCTGATATTGTTTCCTTTTCTTTTCTTTTTTTTACGAATTTTATACTTTTTTGTGACGAGTTCTTGAATTTTTACTTATTGTAAGTCATATACGTTCATCACCAGCATATTTAAAAGTGCTCAAACCTGTGTGACTTTCTACACACAGCTTCAGAAAGCGTCCAAAAACTCTTTGTGGAAATGTTAAAGTAATAATAGTCTTTTTTTTTACTTAGTTGTATTTTGAGTGGAATAGTAAAAATTTGGCACGATTTGGAAATTCTGAAAAATGATATTGACTAATAATAAAGCTGAAAGTCTCTCTGTCCGGATCTCTGTCTGTCTGCCAGGATCTCTGTGACGCGCATAGCGCCTAGACCGTTCAACCGATTTTCATGAAATTTGGCACAAAATTAGTTTATAGCATGGGGGTGTGCACCTCAAAGCGGTTTTTCGAAAATGCCACTAATGGCGCCACTAGTACATAATAAAGGTTTTATAAGTAACGTGCGTTTTTTTAAGTAGTCGCACATGTGCGAATAAAACTTAAAACTGCGCTTAACCCCTGAAAGCATTGTTTCCCAAAGTGGATTTCGCGGAATTCTATGGTTTCGCTGCTAGTTAGTTGTGCGAAAAAGAATTTCCTACAGTAGTTAAAGAAAAAACATTTTCACAATTACAGGTTTCTTCTACACAGAAGAAAATAATTGAATGATAATTATTTTTCCTCTTTATCATTTGACTCATTTGTAATAAACATTTTGTTTTCTAGCCATAAGCGGTAATGGGGTTTCTTCAAAGAAAAGTAAAGCACTAAGGGATCCGTTGCACAAAAATTTTGGGAACCGCTGCTTTAATGACCTTGGCCGTGAGACATATGTTCCCTAAGTATTTTGTTTTTCGATATAAATTATCAAACGCAAATAATTTATAAATTATATTTTTTACATATTATTGAGACGTTATTATAGAATCTTAATAAGATCTTAAGAAGCTATTTTTGAAGTTTTTGTTTCTGCTCTTTCTACATTGTAATATTCTGGCCTGGGGTTCCCGCAGTAGGTGCCGTAGGGATAAGCACAGGGTGCCGCGAAGTGTCCAAGGTGTCTAATCTTTATTGTTAATTGAATTTTAAAAGTGCAATGGTTACTTATCATAGTCTCATCCGTTCCAGATATTTTTACTTTAATGAAACAAAAACACAAAATTCCATTTATCTAAATCAAGACCCAAAAAAAGTCAATTGTTTCACTAAACAAATAATAACTGATAACTCTTCTTGAAGTACATACTTTCTGTTGTTGTTTTTTTCCACACAAAATAATGCAAATATATGAACATAATACTCTTGACTACCTATATCTTCGTACTATCTATCTCTTTTGTTTATATATAAATAAATGAATATATACATTAGATTAGATAGATAGATAGATGTATATAATAGAGATAAATTATTTAAGTTCCGTGAGAAAATTTTAACTGTTTGACGAGTGCCACGACTAGGAGAAAAAGTTTGGGACCCCCTAATTGAATGATAATTATTTTTCCTCTTTATCATTTGACTCATTTGTAATAAACATTTTGTTTTCTAGCCATAAGCGGTAATGGGGTTTCTTCAAAGAAAAGTAAAGCAAAGTTCCAGGCAATATTATAGATGCTATAAATCTTGTGATGTTGTATAGTACTAAGGAGGAGTCTTTAAACTTTTAGATTTTTTTTTTGCAACGTTAAATTTGCACTATTAAAATAGTTCATTTTGCACATCATTTATGATGGGGCAACAAGTTACCCTAATGGGCAGGATAGCTTTGAGCGAGGCAAATAATTAACTTCAAATGGATTCAATAGTGATAAATTCTTAATTTTAGGTAACTATGCAATAGTTTATAAGTATTCCTTCGGTTTTTCGCCGTCAAATACAGTACAACTATTAAAATATGAGCTGAGCAGTTTAAGTTAGTGAATTTGTGGTTCAGTTATCCCTGATTGACTGATCCAAATTTGAGTGGAGCAGTTTCAATTAGTGAAATTGTGGCTCCAGGTATCCCTAACTGACTAGCCAAAATATGAGTGGAGTATTTTAAATTAGTGAAATTGAGGTTCAGTTATGCCTGATTGACTCATCACAATATGAGTGGAGCAGTTTAAATTAGTGAAATTGTGACTGAGTAATCCCTGATTGACTCATCAAAATATGAGTAGAGCAGTTTTAGTTAGTGACATTTTAGCTCATTTATCCCTGGTTGACAGATCAAAGTATGAGTGGAGGAGTTTCAATTAGTGAAATTATTACTCAGTTATCCCTGATTGACTGAATACGATCTTTTTTGAGACAACACTCGCAACAGGCTGATATTTACTCGTAGCTTGTCGAGTAATACTTGCAACAAAAATAGATTGCCTCATACTTTTGTTCGAAAAGCAAATTTTGCACTGTCTTAAGACGTATTTTTCGGTTCCGGCAGAACAAAACTATTTCTTTCAATGCACTTTAAATTTATTTTGCTTTAGGGATAAACCTTTTATACTTTCGTGCACTTATAGAAGAGACTGTTCAGATGGAATTCCGAAACATCTTTGTGGTAAAAAAAAACCAAGAACGTTTTTCTTCGTTGTGGAAGAAAACTGTTGTGAAATAAAATGTAGTTAAGATTTTTCTCTGAGTTTCCCTCTGTACAGTTTTTGCAAACGAAATCTATTTTTTATTTATGAATGGGCGTTGAAATGCTTCCCTTGGGAGCAGTATCATTCAATTTTTACAGCCTGTTGCCACCTAGTTTGCTCCTATTTGTCAAATTCTTTTCAGATAAAGTTTTTTTTACATAAAAATTACCCAATAAAAGTTTATAGTATTTATTTTTTATTATTATTGATTTTAAAATTGTTTTAATATCCTAACTTCTGAAGCCTTGAAACAACTGCTTATTTCCTAGAAAGATATATTTGTGTTTTATTTACGTATATTTTAATTTTTATCTTATTATTCCACTTAGATTTTATGCTGTTAATTAGAGTTATAGTTATTTTAGCCTTCTGGTTATTTGTATTCAGTACTGAAGAAAAACCTTGAAACAGTTAAAAATGAAGTAACATTGTACATAATTTTGTATTTATTCAACTTTCCTTGTATCAGTTGTTTTTGCTTTCATCGAAAAACAAAATTATTTGCTATATGTTTCCATTTTGGTTTATTCACATTATTTTATAGATATACTATATTCTAAATCTGAATCCGCACATATTTCTATTCGCTTGTGTCTACCTCTGAAGAAGTTGACAAAGTTTTGAAAATATTGTTTGATTCCACGTAGAAGTTTTTACCTACAAAATTGTCTCTTTTTTTTCCTCATTCTTGCGGGAAATATATATTTCCTCTTAATTATTTAGATCTAAATTTTCTGATTTTATTATGATGGTTTTCATCAGAGATGTTTTTAACGTCTGCCTATACGCATCTTTCGCGCATTGAAAAACACAAGTATCAAAAAATTAGTCAAATGTATTTTCGCACTTTGTATTTGTAATAAAAAATTTTGCATCGTAGGAAGTTGAAGAAAAATGCGATTGTTTTTTTTAAATTACTACACTGCACTCTTTAGCTATTTTTTAAGTACAAAGTGTCAAACATTCTTTCTTAACAATCAAAGTTGTACGTACCTCTTCTTTCCCCACCATTCATCCCCTTTTCATCCTTCTAAGTTTTGTTTTTAAATATAAAACTAATCGATTATTTTCTTCACTGCTTCCGTGTATTTCACTCCATCAAAATGAATTTCACTCCTCTAAAAAATCTCAAAGAGTATTTTTACATCTTGAAAAAAACTCTAGCTAATCTCTGGTTTTCATTATTACCAGAGACCGACCAAAATCGTAGAAACCAGGAAAACATCCTCGACCCCGGAAAAATTACTCCTTAAACTTTATAGGAAAATTCGATATAACGTGGCTTCTGAATCATTCTTGTTCTAGAAAACTAGTCGCATTTTTTTAGTCGCCCGAGTTTTTGTTGAACCCATATTATCACCAATACAAATTTTCAATAAATACTACTTTGATTATGCATTGTTGTTGCGTATACTCAAAGCATTTGACTTTCCCTCCTGGCTACAAGCATTTCCTTATCAACTGTATATCTTGGTAAATCACCTTTAATTGTTACCTCCCTGCTACGAATTCTATAGTTTCCTCGTTTTTAAGTATCTTATTCTCCGATGCTTAAAACTTCGATGACATAATGCTTGTTACCAATTTTTGACATTTTGATGATACTAAAAGAAAAGAATCCATATTTCGTCACGTATTTGTCTTTTCTAAATTTAATTAAAAAGAACTTGAAGTAATAATCTTTCCTCGAAGACTTCATTAAAGTGTTTCACTCAAGTTGACGATCAATTCGTTTTAAGTTGTTGAATGTCGTTAATCTTAATTAAAAGTCATTAACCGTTTTGTTTTCGTTTTGCCGAAAGGATAGATAACTCTTATCGATAGATGAATCTTCCATACTTTTCAGATTATATCCTTTCATTTATTTGAAGAAAACTTGAAATATTTTAAGAATCATTTTGAATCTCTGGTTGAGCTTTCTATTGTTCTTCATGGGTAGGAAGTTGGAAATTAATGTAGGAAAGAAATAGTGTGTTTCTTGCAGGCGAAACTTTTAGTGGCAGATTAAATCTTTGCTGTAAGAAGGAGTTTTTATGTTGAAAATTTAACAATCCTTACTGCTCCCCTGCAATATTTAAAATTTAATTTTTTTTTTTTTTTTTTTTTTGATAAAACTGATTTTCTTGATCTGAAAAACTTTCTCAGGGCTCTGCTACCAGCGACATGGGTCATAGCGCTGACATGGGAAATTTGGGAGTTATTCCCCTGAATTTTTGATTTCTAGCCCTATTTAAAATGAGACCATATGTCCGTTTTGAACGGGACAGCCCTCTTTGTACTTAGCCTGTCCCGCTGCCTTCAAAAACAGCTTTATTACGTCTAAACGTCCCATTTCTTTAAAAAAAAAATAGCAACATGGAGAACAAGATGCACAAAAAAGAACTTTAAAAAAAAAATTCCTGAACCGACCACTAGTAAAAATTTAAATTATGTGAACTTTCGTAGTTTTCTGTCGTGGGAAGGTAGCGGGCAGTATCTGCGAATTTTTCATTTCTCATGTTTTTGCATTTTTGTCATCGACTGTACTATATTTTTATTGTGTAAGCTTGCTTTTTCGGTTTCCGCTGAAAATAAAGCCCAAAATAAAAATAAAAAAAATTCAAATCGAATTCAAGCATTTTCCTGTTTTTAGTATGGAATAAGAAATGCGTTTCTACAAACATCTAAAAATTTCATTTCTGCAGATTCTGCCTTTTTCCGGCCCACGGGGGTGTTCTTATTTAGCGCATTCTATGTTTGTTTGGCACTGATACACCCCTAGAAAGGTTTTTCTCATAAGAAGCATTTAGAAACAAAGAGATGTAATTACCAAACTAAAAATTGGGGAATAACTAGTACAAATAGTGGGCGAAACTCTCATTTGTTTTGGTGGAAGAAATGGTAGTAGTAGCCCTGGTACCATTTCTAACTCCAATTAACGGCTTTACAGCAGGACTTAGAAAAAAGTTTCAACTTAAGGCTACCTACGTTTGGAACTCAGCACGAGTTTTACTCAAAACTTTAAACGGTCCACTTACATCTCTTTGCATTCTACTTCCTCATATGAGTAAGTGATGGAGTTATAAGTCGCAGTAACAAAGGGCTGCTCTATAACATTATAATACAGAAAAGCATTTTCTTGATGAACACACACCTAGAAATTAGTCCTTTTGTTATGACGAAATAAATAAATAGCCATATTGCCATTTCTGCAGAAGGTTTTAGTTAAGACGTTAAAATGGCATAACTGAGCACAAATGGCTAAAATCTCTTTCCTGGGAAATATTATTCGTCTATTGTATAGTTTTTCGCTTCTCAATCGACTCCCTGTTTCAAACCGTAAATTTTTTGTCCTCGTATTTTTTGAAATTCATAAAAATTAATTTTTTGGTTAGCTTTCACTTTGAATTTTTTAGTCGTTCTGTTACATTTAAAATTCCGTAGATGTAATATAAATACGTTTATAGTAGTTGGTTGGTTGATTTGATTTTAATGGGGAAGAGCCTTGATGGCTATACTGAGCCAAACGATTCTATGTTATACACTATTTATTTTTCATTCAAGTATACATTTAGGAAATGTTAAAAATAAACGTATTTTGAGGTAGAAGTCAATTTCAAGCGGTTTAAAATATAAAGTCGTTAAAAACATGCAAGAATTAAAAACATTTAGAAAAAAAATGATAAAACCATATTTGAGGGAAAAAAAACTTTGAAAAATACGAGAAGGATAAAATCACATTATGACGATGCTATCACTAAATTAAAATGGAGGAACCAATCTTCTGGATGAAGGAGTATAAATACGTTTATAGCAGAAGTTTAATGAAGTTATAAATTGCCCAAAACTAAATGTTTCAGTTATTGGGTTATTCTTCATAAGTTAAAAAAAAATGCCGGTGATGATGACATCAGCAGGTCCATTGCTAAAAGGGAAATAAAAGGGAATTCTATATGCATTTCATAAACTTTTATTTTAAGTGATTTTCTTTTAAAATTAAATATTTAAAATGTTTTCCATTTTTGTAAAAATTGCTGTATAGCAAACAATCTTTTGACCTGAAAGTTTAAATGTTGAGGTATCATTGAAATGTACCCACGAAAGAAATGACATTGAGGGCACAAGTTATTGCTCTATGTTTTCGAACAAATATTTTGTTAAAAACTTTTTTTGAAAGGCTCTATATGATATCATTAATTGTTGAACATTAGGTGGATCTCACAAATTCTGCTCTTCCCTAACAGAAAAAAAAATCTCCCACAATCTTTTTTTTTAATTATAGGGTGTTAACTTATGCAAATGAATCTGGTTCATTCTGAGAAGGTTATTGAAATCAGGGTGTACAAAGCGTTGCATATTCGCTTATACCTGTCGTCGCGTTAATTAAAGGACATTCACTGGGAAAGTCCCCTCTCATCAGGAGAACCTTCTTGTTTCGGTGAAAATGTTTTTCCGCTGTCATGAAAATTAAACTTAAAATAATTTGTTTGTTCAAACAGTGATGCTCTGTCCCCAAAGCAGAATACTACCAAATTAGCGACGTACGTCACAGAACAGATGCCTGAGCTGGAGAATAATTTCGTTTAAATATGAGACTCAAATTTTTCTGCAGAAATTCTACAGCTTTCTGTGAAATTTCTGCAGGAACAGCAGATTTTCTGCAAATATCTTTCAAATCAAGATAGAATTTTGCACAAATTTTGACAGATTTCTTTAAATTAGAAGTTAATCTAAAATTATCGGAAATCACGGATAATTCGGCGAAAAGTTCGCAAAAAATGTTGAATTTGATAAGCCTCTGCAGGAACTTTAGATTTACTTTGAACTTAAAGAAATCTGCAGAATTTGTGCAAAATTCTATCTTGAGTTTGAAGATATTTGCAGAAAATCTGCAGTTTCTGCAGATTTTTTACATAAATTTCATATTCTAAATCTAACTTTTCTAGCGTTTTTGGTTCCTCTTTTCCTTATTTTTCCCAATCGATCTTCACCCACTGTAATTTCCTCCATAAACGTATGTTTTGGAAACATGCCAACATTGAACGCGTCCATCGATGAAAATTGCGTGTCTTGTTTCAGATGTCAATCCTTTTGCATCCTGAAAATATTTCAATTATTTAGAAAGTTGTGTTTTATTATATGCTACTCTAACACGACTCATTTTATTTATTATTTTAGTAATTTATTTATTTATTAAAATTATTTTAATTGCTCTTTCATGCCGTGCAAAGTTAACCAAAAAAACGTGGTTTGAAACCTGGGTTCGGATTTTTATGGCAAGCATTTTTTATTACTGCTCTTTCCATGCATTTTAGAAAGAATATAAAATATATTTAGAGAAACTCAATCGGTTTAGTTTCCACAAAAATGCGTAGCAACAGTGAAATTTAAAAAAAAAAAAAAACTGCTGTATATAACAATTTTGATTTAGGGCTCCCGATTTGTGGAAAAGGTCACGTTGGTTCCTTGTGTAATGTGTATGCTATGCTTGACGTACTTGCTGTACAATTTTTGTCAAATGATTTTACGTTTCAGAACTTCGTCAAGTATTCTACTTTGGGGTGCTCTGTTTTTACGTTTCTCTTTTATACATTTTTTAAATTGGTCCCTGCAGAGTCCAATACGCATTAATGTATACCTAGTATACGTTTTTCCATTTATACGGCTTTTTTTTCATATAATCTTGATTTTCATCTTCAAAGACGTATAAGCGGTGCTTCATTGTATTTTTATAATGTGTTACCGTCAAAGACCGAAATTGGACTGTCTCGACTTAAACTTTAATTCTTTACGAAGTATGAGCAATGCCTATTATTTGTACAGTGTGAGTTACTCCACATAATTAAAATCGATTATTTTTATTAAATATCTCTTGCCATAAAAACTGTTTACTTTTATCTTGCAAAATAAAATTAAAACCCCTTACGCCAGTTAAAAATCGAATTAAAATTGCCACTGTTTTTTTTTTTTTTTTTGAGCAATCACAAATTGCTTATTATCTTCACTTGACCAAAGATGACGATGCTCTGATTTTTCAGATTACCATGACCACGGTTGTTTAGTTTAACTTCATCCAAATATAAAATTTCCAGATTATTGATTTCCATCGTTTAATATTGACAAGCAACAAAAATACATATCGATATACACTGTAAATTATCTTTAAGATAAGTGTACTGGTGAATATCGGCCATAAAATCTTTATTCCGCATCCTTATCGCCATTTCTTTTTAATGGATAAGCCTCGTATTGCCTATTCTAGAAAATCACCAGTCATAATATCTGTACCTCAGAGCCAGAGGGACTAAATCCAAAAATTGCGATTTTCTGTTTATTTCTGTATTATATATATAGAAGCCTATTTCGCATCGAGCAATGTGGACGTAATTCATAAAATAAAAATCTCTTTCAATTTTTTTACCCGGGTTAAAAGTGCGCGCGTCCCATCCTTTGCATGCGCCAGAAAAAAAAATGTCCCCGTCTCCTGTAAAATCATCATTCTGTAAGTCACGTCCTTCTGGCTCTGAGATACAGATATGACAGGCGCAAATTTCTTGGCCAATTCCATTCCATTTGTAGGAATAAGAAACTGAACGAGTAGGACCCTACCGCAATTCGTGATTGCGAAAAACATTATTTGAATTCATGAAGGCGAAATTCAAATTAGTGCTAGATGCTGGATTTTTTTTTTTTTTTTTTTTGGTACTAGTGATGCAGTGTTGCGTAATTTGTTCTGCTTTTCATTGGTTAAGTTTTGTTTAAATGTTTAAACTGTGGAAAGAGACAGCCATCGCGTATTTGGCAAGATACAGCTGCGGCAAAAAATAACTGATAAAAATTAGTTTTTCGAGATGCAACTTCAAAAACTTTTCATTATGTTCATCATGTTTTTTAAAGATGCATCATATTTTGAAATTAATTGCTCAACGCATTTTTTTTCCGAGTCATTTTACTTTTTACAAGCAGCAAACATGCATCTAAACATAACAATCATTATCAATCTCAATATTCTGCATTCATTCATACAGTAATAAACAAAACAAAACAAACCAACGTTATTTAAAATAACATTACGATTACAACAGCTGGAGAAAAAAACTTTATTCGGTTTTTTACATCCGTTCAAAAAATTCTTCAAAAACAATCGTTTCTCCATTTATCAATTGGCAATTCTGTTCGGAGGCTAAGTCTACGTGACTGGAAGGAAAAGTATCGTTTGTGTTGTGGTTCTTTCACTGATTGTTTTATGAGAGTGATATTTTGTATGAACTTTATTATATTTGTTCGTGTTTTTATTGTATCCTGGTGCTTTCGTGTCTACCTTTTGGCAAAGCTAATACAGAAAAAGAAAAAAAAATCGTAGAATGTTAGTTGAAAAATAAGAATGATATCAGTGGAAAAAACTTCATTTCGAAAAAGAACGAAAAAAAAATGGCGTTTTTTGGCAATTTTCATATTAGTTTATCGTGAGCTTTGTTTCGGACAAGGTCCTTGCAAAGCTGTGAGATGTTAGCTTCACAGCCATTTGCAATAGGCGTGAACAGGTGTCAAAGCAATGATTGATGACATAAAGACAAGTTGTGAGGCTTACTTTTCAGTCCTTTCTTTAAAGTTTTTTTTCTTCTTCCCCCGAATGCATGCCGAAGGAGATTGCGAAATAATTTTCCTGAATCCTAAAGACGGTAATCAAAATGGTATTTTACCTTTGGTAGAATGAGCATGGGCAAGAACGGTTTCGTGGAAGAAAGCGAAAAAAAGAAAAGGTGCAGCAAAAATGTAGTCGGTCAAGCCCTCTAATTGCGAATTTTTGTTTCCTGTTTCTGTTTTTTCCCTTCGCAGTTCCACTCTTGGATCTATTTCGTTCGTATTTTGGAAAATATCAAGGTAGTGCGGGATGCTTTGAGACATTTGTTTTCCGTAGCAACATAATTTGATTCTCTTCCTTATTTTTTTTTTTTTTTCTTTCTTCAAACTTCACATGTATTTTACCAAAGTGAGGATTTATTAAAATTTATTATTAAATATAAAGGTGTTTTTAACAACGAGATACAAAACTCTTTTTCTCCAATGAATTTTCGCAGAATAGATTTTTCGTAAGAACATTTCATCCTTGCGTGATTGTTAAAATAATCTTATTTTGTATTTTTAAGGGCTGTCCAGTACATGGGACAACATTGTTCGATTTTTTTTTCTTTAATTTCACATATATTTAACCGAATTGAGAAGTTATTTTACTTTATTCAAGTATAAAGATGTTTTTAATAACGAAATACAAAATTATTTTTCTTCTATTATTTTTCATAGAACAGCTTTTTCCTAAGAACTGGGATATTTCACCTCGCAAGATTGTAAAAATAATCTTGTTACCTATCAACTTACAATTATTAAGGACTTTCCATAAATGATGTTGAGTCTCCCCTCCCTCCCCCTCTTTGTCGTAAAACATCACACCTAACTTTACGCCTCCCCCCTCCTTTTTACCTGTCAAGCTACTTTTTAAAAGCAAATCTTAATAAAAAGAATGTGTGTTGCCTTGTTATTGTAACCTCCTCTACTTTTCACAAAGTATCACAATTTCCAAAACCCTCCTCCCACTCAAAGCATTACATCATTTGTTAAAGACTCCTTAAGTAAAAATTGATATAAAAATCGCATTAATCCTTTTCTACCTTTACAACACAATTATAAGTATGCGTGGGTCAAAAAAAAAAGAACAAGGCGTATAATTTTCAAACTCATACATGTGGGTGTATTCATATATATTTTTGAAGTTATGTAATGCTAGACATCAAGTAGTTGTGATTCTCGTTTAATGACTGCAGTCAACATCATCAGGCTTCAGTCTTACATAAATTGAATGGTCATCGCCCGGGCATGAACTCTAATGAAAGAAGCGCGGGAGCTTTATAGTATGCATTTCAATGCGTAGTCTGAAATTCGTCTAAAATGAAAAAAAAACTAGTATAATGTGGCCATTACGAAACTTTCTTCTATATTTTTCTTTTTTTTTCTGATCCCTCCCCATGCTTGACGAGGAAGCAATATTCCCAACAAAAACGAAATTACACATGCAAAAACTTGACGACCATCCCAATGTCTGAATTATTGCAAAAGCAAAGCAAAGAGCGAAAATTGAAAGTTATTTTAAAAGCCTTGCTTGAATTAATTACAAATATTTTATTTGTTAACAAACATAAGATGGCAACAGTTAAAAATTTTAAATCATTGAGATAATATTTCCGATCATTTCCATACAATTAAAACCACGAGAAATACGCAGACGACAAACTATTACGATTTATCTTTCTTATTGTTGCATTAATAAAACTATTTTTATTCGCTAAAAAATAATGATAATAAAAATAAATCAGCACCTCTTGGCGCGATTGGCGCCAAAATTGAACCAAAGCCTGTTTACATATGGATTTACATATATTCCAAATTTCAACCAGAACGTAGCATTACTTCTTGAGATAGGGCACTCACAATGGAAAAAAAGAACGGGCGATTGCGCTACCCCCTTTTTAGCTGTTAACACCAAAATAAAATCAGCTCTTATACCCACTAAGGGCTACTTGCCGATAAATTTTTCTTTCATTCCGTTCATTATTTCTTGAGATACAGCAGTCACAATTGACGACAAAAAAAGTTCTATAGCTCAACCCCCGTTTGAGTTATTGACACCAAAATTGAATCAGCACCTGTTCCTGTTAATGGCAACATATGGACCAAATTTTGTTTGATTCCGTCAGTTACTTCCTGAGGAATAGCAATCACGCGTAACTCAAAAAAACGCCCCATTGCTCCACCCCCCTTTGAGGAATTCGCGCCAAAAACCAATGGGCACAAGTTCACATAGGAGCACATATGTGTACCAAGTTTCGTTCGATTTCATGCGGTAGTTTTTGCTGTAGAGCGGCCACAAAAAACTGGTCACACACAGACGTGACACACATACACATACACACACATACACATACACACAGACAGACAGACATTTTCCAAAAATAGTCGAAATGCACTCAGCACACCTCAAAACGTTCGAATCCGTCAAAATTCGAAATTCGAAAATTTGCACGAATCCAATACTTTCTTCTATATATTATATATAGAAGAAAGTAAAAAAACATAAAACTGAAAATAAATGCAGTAGCTAAGCTCCTGTGAGCTCTCATGCAAATTAATCTCTGTTTATTGTTGTGCGTATTACAGAGTTACAGAAAAAGAAACTATTATCACAACAAAAAAAAAATATATTGATGTTTTCATTTTAATTAACATTTACAACTCTCCGTAAAGTTTAGTATTTTAAACTGACTTGTGCTTATTAATTGACTAGAAAATCAACTGTCAAGGTATGACGGGTGAACATTTGCTTCTACATTTGAACACAGCAATGATTAAGTTCCGCCCTGTCAATTTAAAGCATTTCCCTGCATGTCGAATATTACCAACAAATGTTATCAAATTATCATGCCGTGGCGCGAGATTCATTGTTGACGACATCAGCATTACTCGATCATTCGCTATTATATATATATGAGGATTAGTCGATATATATCATGATATATATCCGATATTTATTTTGCAAATATCATGATATTTTGGTATTTTCGATATTTATTTTTTCAACTATGATATTTTCAATATAAAAGGTATATTAATCATAATAACATTGTTCATTTATTATGTATTAAAAATAACCAAAAAGTTATGTACTATATTTTTATGATGTATAATAATAATATATCATTAATATAACAAAGTAATATAATATCCCTATTATACTTGTATTTTATATTCATAAAATTATTAGAAATGAAACAATTTTAATCCATATTAAAAATGCCTAATTAAATATGAAACATTGCTCGGAAAAAGAAAATGTCTTATGAGTGAGCACCGACTAATGCATATTATTTATTTCTGAATCGTATAACTGCAAAAGTAGCTAACAGAAAAAAAATGAATAAAACAGCTAATGCTTGATGAACTCCCTTAAAAATGATGGAAATGTAAAATGAAATATTAGATATAAATAACAAAAGGTCTTAATTTTAAGTCTACATATTGTAATTATAATAAAAGAAGATAAAATGTTATTGTATTTATTTTGAAAAATGAACTTCATCGACTAGCTACAACGGTTTCCAAAGTAGGTGTCGCGGTACCTGGTGTGCCGCAGGGAGAGATGCCAAGTACCCACGATATCAATTTTTCTGCATAAGCGTACGTATATAAAATAGAGATGGGCTGGAGTTTCGTGAGAAAATTATAGTTCTTTTCAGTGTGCCGCAAGTCAGAAAAGTTTGGGAACCCCTGGGCTGATAGATAATTTAATTAAAGAACCAAAGACTTGAAATTAATGTGAAACAAATAGTTATCGAATTTCTGAAATATTGTGATCTTTATTTAATACTAGCGGTACCCGCACTTTTTTGCCCGTAGTAAGTAAATTAAAAGGTCGTTTGGTTCGCATATATATTTACAAATAAAGGATGATGAATTTCTCGCCAATTTGCTATGTTAATTTGCTCGTCCATATTGAGGTAATTTGCGTGTTCACTTTATGGTAGTTTGCTGGTCCACGTTATAGTAATTTGTTCGTCCGCGTTATGATAATTTGCTCGGTAAAATGTTCTTAAAATTGCAATAGAAAAAGAACAAATCGAATCTTTGAAAAATCGCTTCGAGGTGCTCACTCCTATGCTACGAACTCATTTTGTGCCAACAGACACGTAACAGGCATCCAGATATCCAGACATACAGACTTTCAGCTTTATTATTAGTAAAGATGAGGGAAACATTTTTGTTTATTCTCTATGTTTGATAAGAATAAAATTTTCTTGTGGAACAATAAGTGAAGTGTTCTATTGGCAATTCCATTAAGTGCAATCAACAGTAAATTCTCCGTAATCCATCATTTTGGGGAAAGTCATATGCCAAGACCGCAGCAAATAAATAGATTAACATTCTGAAAGAACGAGATGTTTTGCTTTAATTTCCGCTTCAATGCAATAATTCAGTTTCCGATAAGGAATAAGTGTTACCATTAAATAATTAAACTATCTGTCCATCAATCTATTTGTTTATGTTTTTTCACGAGGCACTCGATTATGCAAAATTTTTTTAACCGCAACCTCGTTCGACCGAACTCTGTTTCTTTAAATTTTACTTTTTCGGTAAAAACAATATCAATAACAATGTCTATATAGGATCCAAATAATCCGTGTAATTATTAAAACATTGATTGAATGATGATTGATATAAATTTTTGAAACATTAAAATTGAAGGAAACATTTAAGAGCAAGATTCTGAGAAACTGTCACGCCTAGCATTATGAGGTGATTCATGACATCTCAGATTTTTTCAAAACTCTGTTATTTAACTTATTAAACGACCAAATCCAGAATTTTTCGTTCCAAAGTTGAGTTGTTCAATTTCTCTAAAGGTTTATGTGCGGTATCAAAAATCAAGCAGTTTTTTGAGACATAGAAATTGCTATGAACCACAACTCTTTCCACAAACTGTTTAGTTGTTTCACTAAATTCAACAAAAGTTATAAGCTCCAACAAAAAACGGGGGGGGGGGGGGTAACTGTTCCCAGACTAACCTAAATAATATAAATGTCATACATAAAACTAAATAAGTTTTGATTTGTCATATATATCCGTCAGTGACCAATAAAGTATCACTTTACTTTGCAAACTTTTTGGATTAAAACAACAAGTAGCAAAAGCCCAGACTACAAAAATAGGGTAAGTTTAAAAAATCTGTAAAACCTTTTAAAGCATTTCGCCTCATGGAATTTTACTGCTATGATAAGACACATAATAGAGTATAATAATGGCAAAAGAATTATCTTAATCATGTCGTTCACGCAAAAAGTTATGAGTTTGAATATCGGTAAAATAAGACATTTTCCATATTTCGGCCTAATGTAATTGAAAGCACATTGAACTTGCCTCAATAATTTATACATTTTTTTTAAGTGCTTATACTTGCTTTTCAAACGACACTTTTTTTGTCGTGGCAACTAAAAAGTGCAAGCTCTGCTTTTTGGACCTCAAAAATGCTAAAAAAAAAACCGTCGAAAATACCGCTTTTTTGTAACCTTTATTGATTTTGAGGCAACTAGTTGTCACAAATTTATCGTTTGTTACATAAAGTTAGACCCTTCTATATTTCAAACATAAACAATTCGGATGCAAACAGTTTTTAGAAAGTGTAGTGGCTCATAAAAATTTCCATGTCTTAAAGATCCACTATTTTTGATGCCGCACATTAACCTTTAGGGGCCCACAGAAAAAGAACGACTCAATTTTAGAACAAAAAATTCTGGATTTTATCTTTCAATAAGATAAGTAACAGTTGGTAATTTTTTGGACATACTTCTGAGATGGGAGAAACTGAGATGGCATGAATCACAGGCTCTTGGATTATTGCTTTTAATGTTTATTTATTTATAGGTACTTTTTGATAAAATAATGTTAATGATAAGTTATTCCTTTCTTTTAGGGAACTTAATCTGTTATTGTGACGATGATTTATGTAAACCCCATAATAACACCTGCATTACAGACGGCATTTGCTATGTCTCTGCTCAACTCAATGACTGGAAGGAACCTTTTTACATGTACAGGTGAGTGGTTTTTATTTTATTTATTTATTTATTTATTTGACATACTTTCTCCTAAACGTTGAAAACATATAATGAGTAAGGAAAATCGTTTAAGAAGGCTTTCAATTTCGCGTAAATATTTCTCGAAACAAAACTAACCTGGTTTTTTTTTTTTATTTTTTTATTTTTTTTATTTGAAGAATGTCTTCATCAACTTTGAACAGTTCCAAGACAGTTTAACACTCGCGCCTACAGGAAACTTTGAACTATTCGTAAGATACTCAGCGTATATTTTATCATCTAGGAATGAAAGAACAATCAGGCATTTATAAAAGCGCAATTTTTTATACATTTCACATTAGATTTGATGTAATTAAAGCATGAAACTCCTGTTTTGTACGGTTTATGTAGTTAATATTTTTATTAATCCCATTTGCTTGAACAAACATGATTTCACACATTTGCTCGCTGTTATTGACATGAAGTAAAATCTTATCACCAAATCATGCATCTATAAAACTATTACTTCAAAATGCAAAAATGAGAATAGTTACTTATTCCACTAGTAACTTATTCTGCTGCAATGAAATCATAAAAAAAATTGCTTTAACAACAGTAAACGTATATTTTTAACAGAACATTCTATTATCTTGATTCTGATGGTTTTAATGGCGTGGACCCAAGAGCTGTACTGCGCTATTTTATCATCACAAGCTTTTATCAAAAGCTTCTTTAATTTTGAATGAAGTGTTCTGGAACTTGTACGTTTTATCAGTACAGTGGGAAACGCACTTTTTTTATGAGAGCATCAAAGAATAAATATTTTACTGAAAATAACAAGAGAGTTTGGCAACATTACATAGAAAATTCACAAAATACAATGGAGTTTTGATTTTTATCGTTTCAATTCAATAGTCGTCATATTTGAAGAAAGAGAGTTGTTTTATGAATTCTGAGGAAACTTCCAAGCCTCTACATGGTAGTTCGATTGGATGGTCACTGTCTCTTAGTCTGATTTTTTTTAACTGTTTCAAAATATTATATTTAATCTGTCAAATTCTTAACTAAAAATGTATTAGTACACTTTATACTGAAAGTTCTACAGCATCAAAACTACATTTCCCTGAAGAAGACAAAACGTACGTTCGAACAAATTTCGCTCGAAAATTTATGAAGTATTTCATATGTATAGATATAAAAGGTAATCTCGGAAAATATATCTACATGCTTCACTAAAAACATACTTAAAAGCCATATTTGAGTGAAGTGTCCTCGAAAGCAGGACATCTTTCTTTAAACGACCATTTGCGGAACCTGCCCTACTGGGGCTCTACCTGAAATTTAAAATTACTTTTAAGTGAACAGAGTTTCCAAGTTTCCCAGTACATATAACATCCAGAAAGCTTCCCCCTCCCAACCACTGGGAACAGAGTGCTCCAAGGCTTCAAAATTGTACTTCTTGGATCGCTTTAAAGTTTTGCAAAAGTGCTTGTTTCATAATTCATTCAAAACCAAATCCTATAAACGAGGGAATATTTACTTGTTTGCTTACTGCCACGCTCCGTAGCGATCGAGGCGTGTTGAGATGTTTCGGCCACGAAGTTGTTTCGCTAGGCTTTTAAATAGCCTTGGTTGAAATACTGTTGTATCATCAAAGAAATGGCTACCTAGTGAAGATGGATGCGTTTTATTATGCGGTACTGGTGTCACGTAGTCTTGTCGCGATAGTTTGCTCCCAATGTTCTAACTAAAAGACGTGACAATAGGTCCCGTGTGGTAACGTGTAGAATGTAGAAAAAGTGTTATTTTTTAACTGTTGCACTTTCAAAATTATTTTTTATCTTTTTAAATATATTGATCTGCCCCGATGAGAGGTCACCCTGACCGTCCAAAAATTTCGTTATTCGGAAAATTATGTCTGATGATTCGGCAAAATTTGAAGTTAATTTGGGAAAAATTATCATCAGTCGACAAAATTTTGTGTTCCATTCGGGAAATTGAGATGTCCCCCCCCCCCCCCAATTTGAGTTCGAAGCGCCGCGGTGATTAGAGTGTCTGTCTGTTTATTCGTTTGGGCAACAACTTGAATTCCTTTACGTTAGTATTTCTGTATTTTCATCTTTCTATCCTGTGACACTCTGGAAGCCCCGTTAGGCCCCCTTGAGAACTGAAAATTCACTGAAATAAAATATTGTGCTGGTAAGAAAAATTTATCGCTCACCATAAAATCCGACTACGTGCAAAATGTTGATGATTTGAGGGAAACTGTTGTATTCAAAGATAAGTAATTATGTCCCTTATGATGGTATGTGAATGCTCTAATGAGTCTTGAATACAAAAACCATTTGAAGGAAAAGAACTCCAACTTTGATTCAGGGAGAATTTTTCCGAATATAATTTTATATGTTTCATGTTTAGAGATGTAAAATTTTGGGAAAAAGATGCAAAATTTTCGGCAAGAAATTGTCGCTCACAAAGAAATCCGACAACGTGCAAAAAATGTTGAGGATTTGAGGAAAACCTTGGTGTGTTCAAAAAAAAGTATAATATGTCCCTTATGATGGTGTGTGCCAATCAGTGAATTAGTCAGTGTTGTATTGAGTTTTGAATGCAGAAATCATTTTTAAAAAAAAATATGTTATGCAGGGATAATTTTTCCTTAAATAGTGATATTATGTGTTTCATTTTTAGAGATATAAAATTTCCGGAGGTTTTAATGCGGTGGGGAAAAGAATTTTTTTTTTTTTTTTTTTTCCTTTTCTGGAATTTTTGTCAGTAAAAATTGGAAAAAATGATTTTTTACACAAATTTAAACGTTTTTTTCTTAATAGTCATATTTGCTTATAAAACATAAATACGTATCTTGAAAACAAATTATTTTTTTTTCATAGAAATATACACAAAACTTCTACTGTTGAAAGAATTAATGATTTCTGTTTCCTAACTACCAGTACTTTTCTTGTTTGAGACACAAAAAATTACATAAATTAGTGAAATCGCCAATAAATCCGTTCATTTTGGATTGGATGGGAATTTTGTAATTTTCAAATTTTTTGACAGAAATTTACAGATATGTATGTACAGATGTATACAGGTACTGATAACACTTTAAATGAACATAAATCAATTTAAAAGTTTCCATTAACTGGAATTTTATTAATACAATTCAGTGTTTAAGTTTTCAGTTTTAGTGTGAAAAGTAGCAAGGGGTACTTTTATGTGCAGAAAAAATAAATTACCTTTCAGCTTGCATTATCAAAAGTATAAATAGTAATAAAAAAATGAAAAAAAAATGAATTTCTGAAAATTTTATTTTGTGCTAGAAATTTAAATTTTTTACTTGTGAAACTAAACCCCTTCGAAAAAAACCGGAACAGAAAACTAACGTTTTTTCCCCACAATTTCCGGTTTTTCTCTAAGGTAGCCCCAACTCTAACCATGTCATAAAGTACATCAGCACAAATTTTTAGACAAATTGTTCACAGACGTGAATATTGTAGTGTCTAATTAAATGAAAATTCAAGCAAATTTTTCTCAAGCAACAAGAAATAATTTTTCTTCATTTTCAAGCGAATTCTGCTTCAGAATCCTTACTAGATTATTCCCAAGTACAAAATACATTTTGGAATTATCACCTTTTGTTTCTTCCTATGTTTTCGTCGACATAAATATCATAAAAGTAAATATATAATAATGATGCTCTATGAAAAGTCGGAATTCTTCCAAAAATTTTAAGGTATATTAGAATTTTGTATATTTTCAAAAAATAAGTAATATTTATTTTCTAACAAAAACGGAATTCTCAGAAGATATCTAAATATTTATTCTAATCCATTTCAGCAACATGTTTCTGGTGTCGAAATACTTTTCTATAATACATTTCATTTACTATAAATCAGTGTAATGAACAACTGGCCCATTTATAAGAATTCCCCCTAGCCAACGTATTCGTTTCTTTTGTTGAATCACTTTTATTAAACTTTATGTGCCAAGTCATGTTTTATTATTTCACTAATTATTTGTTTCACAAGACATGGATAATTTCAGTTCTAAAGGGGAGAAAAAACCTGCGGCTGTTATATTCTCCATATGAACTAATTAAGAAGTTTAACTGGTATTTGCAGACTCGCGAAACCGTATTTTAAGATAACTTCTAATTAGTGTCAGGAACTGAAGTGAATTGTATCACTGGGTGAAATAAAAATTTCGAAAAACATTCTCCCTTCATCCGTTTCTAATGACTCGAATGTTGTGGGGAATTTTGGATAAATCGAAACGGATAATAACATTCTCTCCCTGTTGCAAGTGATACAATATCCATTTCGTTGCTGTAAAAATAATTTGATTTGAAGGGTTTTTCCGCTTTCTGGATTTATTCTGAAATAATTACTTAATTAATTTACCAGTCTTAGGATTCCAGGCGGGAAACTTAAGTCACGATATGAAGGGCACAATGGGGGAGGTAAAAGAATATTTAGTTCTTTTATTTTCATTGTGCAACGCTCATCTTGATGTAATGCATTCTACTATTTAATAATGAGTGACGTAACCTTATCTGCCTTTAAGTTTTGCCAAATATGCGATTAGATCTTTCAAAAAAGCATGACTATAACAGTTGTTGCCACTGCCGGAGTAATGTGTTTATTTATATTATAAAAATGTTTACATGACAAAATAAATTGAGGGATAGTTATATTAATGTTTGTAGGTTTTATCTGAAACTAGTTAGTGAGAAGTTTGGAAATTTTCGTCACTGTCATCTCTAATGTTGGACAGCGACAATATACGTCTGTGGTAATAGACTGTTGCTATGGTTATAAATCTGACATAAAGACTTTTTCTGTTCTAGGTTGGTCATAATTACAGCCCAATGGATAAAAGTAATTTTTAGCGATGCATTTAAAAAATGCCAGAAAGTCAGCGCGAGTGTGTGTTGATTAACCCATGTAGTCGCAATGATGTGCAGTGAACTTTTTGTCATTGCTTTGATGGGTTTGAATCCACTAGTACACTGATTAGGTAGAAACTTGGCTTCTATAAGTAAATACAAATTACAAATTTGTTAGCGAAACAATAACCTGAAGATAATTTCTACGTTTTTACCTTGCCATCCAACCATATGTTAATAGAGTTTGACCAAAAATATTTAAGGAATTACTCTGGTGAAATCTTTAAATTTTCTTGACAAGAAATTTTTCTTTAAAAAGAATCCTTGAAAATGCTGTCCAAATGTAACAAAACTTATGTTACTGTCCTTGTTACTCTACCAAAAGTTTTATTACTATGCTAATGTGTTTTTGATTTTATTTGTTCAAAATAATCGAACTTTTCAGCATTAAAAGCGCTTCTTACGTTTGACCTTTTTGCCTGATAGATCTGATTATTGATCTTAGTCCATATTTTCGCTGACGCTTTTTAAATGTTACACTTCTTCTCAAGCATCCTTGCACTCTAGAAAATCAAGCTTAAATTGAAATTTCTTTTATATATATATATTCCAAAAATAATCATTTTAATTGTTACCTATTTTAGCTTTCAATCCCAGTCATTTTACAAATTTCTAAACATTTCAACTTTCAATCTCATCAACTATTAAAAAGCAACCATGCACAATTCATTCAATATAATAAATAAAAATATTCAAAAACATTCCGCCATCCATTAAAAGGATTACTAAAATTATTTCCCCGAAATTCCAAGATGCTCTCCAACCCTCAAAACAGCGAGAAACGTCGACGAGTTATTAATTCCGCTACAAAAAAAATGTATTATTTACAAAAGAATGAAGATGTAAAAAAGTATACATTATCTAATACACAATCGACTTTCATTATTTAATATTGTGATGCATCGAACTGGCTTGGAATCCTATTCTGGAGTGCCTATGGAACGCGGCACATTAAAATAGGCGTGACCACGTGCCGGGAATTAGCATAAAGAGTGAGAAAATCGTTTGCGAAGGAATTAGCGCGCTTCCGTGGAACGTGATAAATTGAGAAATCCCGGGATGTTAAAACAATCACATATGGGGCACAAGCTTATACCTTTCAGTGTTAACGTTCGCATCGAGGCAATATCGTTTCTTTAAAGAGGAGGATTAGGGTATCGTTTGGGGAGATTGTCTTAAAACGTACATGTGTAACATAAGTGCTTCGTATATACATGTATTTTCGCTGTTATTGTTGAAAATGGTATGGATTTATAATTACTTGCGGCTTTCAGAGTTCTTGTTCTAAAATGCAGTGGAATCGAATTGAGAATATGAAAAAAAATGGCAGAAATTTTTGTATTTTATGCAAAGCTAGTGGTACCCGCACAGCTTTGCCCGTAGTTGAAAATTAAAAGGTCATTTGGTTCGCCTGTGTATTTACAAATAATGGATGACGAATTTCTCGCCAATTTGCTATGTTCATGTGCTCGCCAATGTTACGGTTCCACGTTATGATAATTTCGTAATTTACTCTTCCACGTTGTGATAATTTGCTCGGTAAAAGTTTCTTAAAATTGGAATAGAAAAAGAACAAAATCGAATTTTCGAAAAATCGCTTCGAGGTGCACACCCCCATGCTACAAACTAACTTTGTGCCAAATTTCATGAAAATCGGCCGAACGGTCTAGGCGCTGTGCACGTCACAGACATCCAGACAAAGATCCAGATATCCTGACAGAGAGACTTTCAGCTTTATTATTAGTCAAGATATACATGTATTTAACAATAAATATCGTTATCTTTACTTATCAATTATATTTTTAAGCCTACTAAATCGTTTTCTAAAATTTTAATGTCTAAGATTGTGTTTGGAGATGGATTGAATATGTTATTACTATTGAACTGTCTTTTTACGGGATGAAAATTTTCAATGCATCTTTATGAATAGAATTGCAATAGCGCTTTTTTAGGCTAAGCTTGTCATTTTATTTTGCTAATTTGTGAGTGAATGTTGCTTTCGGTTATTATCCTCAATTCTGAATTATTAAATAAATCAAGAAAAGAAGAAAAATGCACACTATTCGCATGGAAGCAAATACTAATAGATGCAGATGGATATGTGCATGCTATTTAAAACTACATATAAGCACAAGTAAAATAGAACCACACTTAGAATAATAGTAGATATACCTACTTGCAATAGAAGTCATACGTCTTGAACTCAACACCCAGGTTATGTGAGTATAAAATATCGTAAATATGAGAAATTAGAGATACTCGAATGAAATCTTGTCGATGGTTTAACGTTGAGGTCTGTGAGAACTTCGCCAATATTGCTTAGCTCACTGAACTGCACGTCTATTTGTGGTGCAAAATTTTCTTGCTGACGTGACTTTTATTTTATTACTTGCTTTTTTGTTGGAAAAATTGCCTTCCTCGTATCAAAGTATTTCAATCAATCGTAAATCGAGCTTTCAGTCATACATTTTAAATCTTTTGCTTGCTTTGTGTTTAGTGGATTGAGAGCCTTAAAGGGGTGTGTTGTGTATGCAAGACTACATTTTCATTATAATTTTATTCAAACGAAAACAACTTAGAGAAAGTTGCCTCTCTAGAACATTTTTCAAGCTGGTTATTTCGTATTGAATAGAAAGATTTTTAATAAACTTCCGTCGGGCAGCTAAACGAAGGTTAGACATCGTTTAACAATTTCCACCCAATATCGCCCAGGGCCCAAGATTTGAACACGCTATGTTGTACAATGAAACATGAAAACTGCTTGCGTAAAGCTTTAGAAATAATCAAAAGGAACCAAAGTCAACAGCAACAGACGCAATAAACAGCTAGAACAACAATAAAAGGCAGTATCAACAATGAACTGAAAAGGCAGCAATAAATGTGGGAAATAGCAGTATGTTACAACAATCAAAAGCAGCAGCAACAATAAAAAGTAACAGCTGTAAGCAAGACCAACATCAGCAATCAATAATCACTGCAACTATCACTAGCACATAAAGCAACAACAATGTATTTCACGACTGCCGCAATTGGTCTAAGAATAACAGCTGTAAGACCAACAGCAGCAATCAACAACCACAGCAACAATCACTAGCATCACAGAGCATCAACAATGTATTTCACGACTGCAGAGATTGATCTGAAACTGGCAGTACTCTCAATCAGGCGTATGATGATAAAAGTTCATCATTAACGAAAGTTGTCTAGAATAAGAGGATGATAAGGATGATTAAATTTTATACGTTGACGATGAAGAAAATTATAAATACAGCTAGCAAAAAGAATCATGAATTAAAAGAATGAGTTATAGAATACGATGTAGTTGGTTCCTGTTGTGAATAGCTTTGAATTTTTTCGCCTACTTTCATTTTGATTCCAGTTCTTCAGGGGTAAGATTTGTGGTCACCCTTTAGAAATTTCCATAACTTTCTTTTTAAGCAAAATTTGTCGCTCTGAAACCACCCAAGTAGAGATCATGAACTTCAAAGTACCCTTATGTTATTACCATACTGTTTAATTCAAAGACAGATGGACTACCTGTTGCATATCCAGTAAAAATCTCAGTCATTTCTTTGTTCAACCAATGGACTAAATTCAAAAACAGTCAATTACGTGGTGACAGGTTGATATTAAAATTGATAGAAAAGGAAAATTACACGTAAGGAGAATCTAGTATTAATGAGACGCATCTTTGTATATAAAGAAAGTTGCAATTAAGTTTTAAAAACGAAGAAATAAATCTCTGCTATTTTGCTAATCTTGGAAATCTCCAATTGACATTTGAAGACCTCCGTTTGCAATTATGCATGTAGAATCGAACTATTCCGTGACTGATTCTTTCAGTTTTGTGTTCTTGGCTGTCACATATTTAGAAGTAAGTGATTGATAGATTTTCTTTCAAATGTTGACGCCTGACTCGAAAACGTAATGCTGAATTATTATGGATCTCTCTTTCTCTTTTTGATAATTCCTATGGTGGTATCATATAAAACCGTCACGAAATTGCGCCCCAAGAGAAAAAAAAAAAGTTTTAATTTACTTTTGTGAAGTTTTATGATGTTTAATCATCAAAAAGGGACTAATTTCTTTCCTGAATAAATCTTAGTTTACGAAGCATATACCTACAATATTTAGATTTGGGAATAAATAAAACTTACCTGCATGCTAACAAACTCGTTAAAATGTGCGGAAAAATCCAGTTGATATCTTCTTTGCAAGATTAAAATCTTCGTCACTCACATAGTTTCATGTATGTAAACTCAGGGGCGACTCGAAGTTAAATGTTTGGGAGGGCGGAAACTCTCGATTTGCCAAATAGAACTCCAAAGTTTGCCGAATGGTGATAATTTTGCCGAATAAAACTCCAAATTTTACCGAATGATTACAATTTTTCCGAATCGTCAGACAAAGTTTGCCGAATGATGATCATTTAGCCAAACGGATCAAATTTTGCTGAATGATGATAATTTTGCCGAATCGTCAGACAAAATTTGTTGAATAAGGAAATTTTTGAAAGGTCACAGTGACCTCCCACGCCCTTTACTGACGTGATAATCTGACTTGGAAGGATACTCTTTATGTCATCTTCACAAGCTTAAAGCTTGACCACTAACTTGATTTCATAGCAAATTGTGGATCTTCCCTTCCCTAAACTTATCTGATATAGTAATCACGGAAGAACATTCTACTCTCCCATTTTCACAAACTTAATATCTTTACCACTAAATGGGATTTTATGGAATTCGTAGTTTGGCCCGTATCTAACGTTGCCACTAAACTTATAGCTAAGGAAAAATACTCTTTCTTGTTCCATTTCTATTAATTTAATATCTTTATCACTAACGTTACTTTATGGCAGACTTTAGATTGCCCACTCACTAATGTCGTTTTAAGGAAGACTTAAGTTCATCCCACTTCTCAATTTACTACTAACGAGGTAACTATGTAAGGATACATTTTTGCTCAGTCTTAGCAAGGTTTGGGTACGTAGACGACTAGCATAAAATATTTCAGAACTTAGACTGTGGCATGTCAACGTCTCTTTTAAATGAGAAAACCCATGAATATAAGAAATATCGTCCTGCTAATAGAAAAACCCTCTGAAGATTGAATGGTAAGGATCAAATACATCTTTTTCTGATCATCTAAAGGGTCTGGGGTAAGCTCATACCCTTAAAAACACCAAAATGTATCTTTTCTGCTCGGATAGTATGTGTGTGTCTTGTGTTACTTATGGTTTATTTCGGAATCCAATTCAAATAAATCTGACAGTCCACTTCAGCACAAAGAAGCCAGATTCAGAATAAAACAAACTTAAAATTATAAGAATGATATTTCAATTTATAACTAGAGGACAGTTGACTTTTTCACACGCTGTTCATGTTGGTCCTGGCATCGCAATGCAATTTGCTCATTTCTCCGTAATTCTGGAACCTTCTGTCAAGTTTACTGCAAGTCAAAAGATTGTTCGAACTCATGATTCCTGTTGTACAGGCGGATCTTCGATTTTTCATAGCAATGGCAAATCGTGAAACTTCCAACCTTGCACATCTTCTTTTAAGTTTTTATATCGTGTTTCAACGAAAAAAGAAAATCAAATGCGGTGAATATGCCGCCCCCCAGAAGTTGACTCCCGGGGCAAGGGTCACGTCTTTCTCCGCCCTAGATCCGGCACTGCCCTGTTGTCCTGCTGTCATTGTTCCACATCCGCCTGTTCCACAAACTGGACATACATTGGAAGAAAAAATGCCCGTGTTAAACAAATATTCTGCTGCCTCCTCGGGTAGCAAAACGTATTTAATATCATTTAAGTTTAAAAATATATCTTGGACCTACGTGAAACGTCTACACACTTCTACCATTGGAAATTGAACTTTGCGTAATGGAAATAAAGCTCTGTGTACTTTACTTGAAAGAGAAAAAGTTAAGTCCGGTTGCTGTATTAGATACCCCAAGTTTCAGTATTTTGGCATGAGAATACGGTGTGCCTGAAAATATCGTATCAGTATTTTATTGTCGATGAATTTTCTTGTTTGTAAAGACGGTTGCTTACATCATACCACGAGAACTTATACCTATCATAAGCATCATGCGTAATTACTAAATATAATTTCTTAAATGCTTCAATCAATTTTATTTTTTCTCTACGAGAACAGTTAAGTTTTAAACAAAAGCAAACATGACAAGAGTTTTTTTTTTTTTTTATCCCTGAAAATCTAGACAATTTTATAGTTTTTTTTTTTTTTTTTTTTTGTTCATTAGTATTAAACTAACTATATACGATTTATTCGCATTCACATACACTCTTAGTATTCCTTCAAGTGGCTAAATTTTCATAAAATCGTTGTTATGCGGGAAATCAAACAGCAAATTAATAAAACAAGTGCAACAAACTGCTCCTATTAAAACAGTCATCTAAACAAATAGATTCTCATTCTAATTAATTTCCTACATGCGGTTTCCCCGCTTGCAATTATGGGAACCAATTTCCGATAACTTGGGGCAGATGTTCAATCCACCTGAAAAATATTTTACTTTATAATTTTGTCCTAATTATTTTTGCACCGTTCCGGCGAAGGCAATTAAAAATAATTACCTTCTGACTTTTTTGTTACAAATACAGATGTATATCGAAAGAATATTTCGTGTTCTTCGGCTGAGGTATACCCCTATAATCACGCGGTGTGGCGGAGAGTGATCTCTTGGAGAGCAGCCCTGATGATGATGAATGAGATCATGTGAAAATGTACCTCCACACGTTTTGTTTTCCATTTGCAGTTGCTGTCACGAATGCTACGCCATCTGATGTGTATCTCAGAGTATATACCTCGAAATGAAACTGAATTACTTATTTTTTTTTCCTATTGCGTAGGTGAATAACATGTTCAGCTAGCACGTGTCATCCTTTCGTAACACGAGGTAGAACATGTTCAATAAAAAACAAATGTTGAAAACTGAAAATTGTATTAACACGACCTGGTAATTTCACTAGTACAAATATCAATAATTGTGTGCTCTTTTCTATTTCTCTCTCTCTCTTTCTATCTGTGTGTGTGTGTGTGTGTGTGTGTGTGTGTGTGTGTGTATGCAGGGGCCGATCTAGTTTCTGGTTTTGAATCTGGTTCTGATCTGGGTCATCGTCTGTCGTAACGGAAGGGGTCAAAGTGCAATTCTGTGCTCAAATATGTGCTCTGATTTATTATTATTATTATTTTTTTTTTTTTTTTGAAATATAGGTCTCCATATTAAAGCTTTATGTAATATTTGGTGGCATTAGTGGAGGGGGAGCCCCCCCCCCTCTGGATCCCTCGCCTGTATGTGTATGTTTGTGCGATCTTTTTTCCGTGAAGAATTATTCTGAGTGCGCTAGATATTTTTTTGCAGCATTAGAAGATTTTTTTTTTTAAATTTATTTGTTCATCAGTTTTTTTGTTTTGGATGTCAGTATTGTCCTTTGTACCCTCAAGTGGAAAAAAAACTTTACTGGGTGAACAAGAAGAAAAAGTTCCTCACAAAAGTAGATAAGTTGATTTAGGGGGAGGGGGCTCAAAAAAAGAAATTTTTGTAATCAGACTTGTTATTTTATAAATTTTATATTTGAAAATGACCCAGTTAAACTAACAGAGTTTCCCTCGAAAACTATGAGAGATAATTGTACAAATTCAAAAAACAAGAGCTGTACAGTTTTATACAATTAAGTAAACATAATTGAAACTTATTTTTATGCAAATTTCTCCCTATACTACCATGTAAACTGCACATGTATACATGAGCCTTAAAATATATGTAATCATGTTTACCTTTTAAGGACGCGTAGATTTCATCAAAAATGTTCTCTTAAACCTATTGTTATCGAACCTCGATATTTATTTTATTTATTTTTATTTATTTATTTTTTTTTTTTGAATTTTTTTTACTGATTAAATTATTAATATACTTAATTTTATGTAATGCACCCCCAAACGACCTTTCATATCCAAGCACATTTGCATTTTTCAAAAAGATCTCTTGAATTCATCTTAGAAATGTGTTGCTATCTAAAACTTCCAAACCTTTTTAGCACCATTTTATTTTCTTTCACCATCATTACACCGCCGCAGCTTTTTATAAAATTGTTTTTAATCGTAATTGTTATTTAGTACAGCTAAACTTTGTATACAAAGATCCGTATACTTCCTTTTATAAGTGTTTAAAATTGTGACTATGAGGTTTTATGCATCTCAAAATTGTTTCCATAATGTTATCTTCCGCGAAGTGTTTTCCATTACCCCTGAATGCCCAAAACTGCAATTTCATATTTTGCTGTACTTTCCGTATGTTTTATGTGTCGCAAAATTACTTTTTATCTAAGCATGTATTAAATATTTAGGCTTTCGTGTTTGTGTTTAGCAGCCCTGCATGAAACAGCTTATATTGTTTATACTTGAACGCTTCTGGAAGCAGCAATATAAAGAAATGTTTTTTTTTTACAAACATGTACCATCAGCTGTGCTTCTTAGCGCGTTAGTACTCCGAAATGGAAAAAGTGATACGCAAAAAAATAAATTTGATACTCTAATGTGGTCCACACCCCCTATTGAAAAAAAAAATAATAATAATTTGAATTTTGACATTTTGAATTCAAATTATGTTTTTCGCAATCATGAGTGTGTGTGTGTGTGTGTGTGCGTGTGTGTATGTAGGCGTGTGTGTGGGGGTATGTGTGTTTGTGTGTAGGGGTATGTGTATGTGTGTGTAGGCATATGTGTTTGTGTCTGTGTGCAGGCATGAGTGTGTGGGTTGTTGTGTGTAGGTGTATGTGTAGGTGTCTGTATGTATGCGTGTGTGTGTGTATGTGTTTGTGTGTGTGTGTAGGCGTATGTATGTGTGTGCATGTGTTTTTGCGTGTGTACGTGCGTGTATGTATGCGTGTAAGTGTAGGATATTGACGCAACCTGGAGACGGTTTTCGCTAGAGGAGCAGCATCGTGAGGAGCGTGTCGGCGGTGGTGCTGCAGAGGGTGCTGGTGGGAAAATAAAATCATAGGATATCAAAACAGTCAAATAAAAGCAATAAGCAATCGTGATTGCTCAAAAAAAACTTTTTTTTTCTAATTGGCTTTTAATGTGTATTAAATTTATTTCAGAAACTTAATGAAAGATTTTATCAGACAGTTAAGAGATATAAATTTTTATAACATTCAAAACTTTTGATCAAGTTATGGAACCCCTTTTTTTTATTTTATGAAAAGACCCTTGTTTGTAAGGATTTATGGCTTAAAGACTCATGTTGAAGACTATGGCAAACCCGATTAGTACTTGAACTTTGTTTTAATGGTCAGTCAATAGATCATCGCAGTAGTCTATTTTCAAGTTAGAGCATTAGTCAGCACTGCCTTAGGCAGGTAAACGGCAGTGTCTGCTGAAATGAGTTTTCGTGATATTTGAAGAAACGCATTTTGGTACGCGAAAAATTGCTTACGACTGAGCAACTTGCCAAATAACCAAGAAAAGGGCAGCTTTCTGTCAGTCAACGTTTTTTCTATTCATCATCGAGTGCTGATCACTTGACTTGAAACAGAGAAATCCTCAAAAAATCGCAATATTTAAAAAGTTTACAATGTCCAAAATCCACAAATTATTGCTTACTTAAGTTCAGCCTTGAAATTAATTTGTTACATAAACAAAACTAACTTCATAATTATTATTATTTTTCATTGTTGTTGGCAACAGTTAAAAAGTAATTACGTCACTTCCGTCACACAAGGAAGATGCAGATCAGAATTTCAAAGAGCTCGCCATAAAAAAAAAAAAAATCACTTCAAAAATCTTTCACAGCTATAAAACTATTAGAAAGTTAATAAGTATCTAAAATAAATGTCTTGATGCTATAGTTAAATCAATGAAATCTTTTTTTTTTTTTTAATTTATCTTGATCAAATTTCATCAAATTTGTTCGGAACCGTGTGAAAAGGGATTAATTTGCATGGGAGTTCGAAAGAGACTTAGACACCAAAATAAGTTCTGAATACTGGGCGACCACACTTATTTTGTTAGATTTTATGCCATTGCTCCCCCTCTCCCCTCCAGCGCTAACCCCTCCGTGCCCTGATCCTCATGGAAAGAAGATCTTGACATCAAAATGAGAGATGTTCTTGAAAGTTTGCCAAACAACGAAATTCACGCGAAATGATTGATAAAGTAATTTTCTTGGCTCACGCGTCGATCTTATCTGAACAATATGATGACTTAACGATTAAAGTATTGTATGAGTGAAAAGTTCATTTAAACGATTGCCCATGTGACTGGTCCATTGCTAGCAGTAAGGTCTTGAAGTAATTTAAAAGAAAGAGAAAAATCAAAAAAATATTTGGCATATGAATCGAAAAAAAAAGGGGGATGGGGAGTGTAAAGGGTGAAAGACCGTGACATTTAGCCTCCATAAAGTGGATCAAATCATCAGAACTCTAGTGTATCAAGAGTAAGTTAAAAAAGTTGAAAAACTAACATACAAGTTCTATGAAAAACTGATAAGTAGTTAGCAGTTAATTTGATCTCGATCGACCGTTCGTCTCAAGCCCATTTTCAGTCGATCTCGACCACATTCTTTGCCTGGGTGGGATGTAAAAACGTTATTTTCTGAGAAAAACTAGGCTCAACTTCTTAATCAAATGTCATTTGAATATTTTTCAAAATCTATTACAATCGTTGGAAGTGAAACAATTTTTAATTTTCAAGAAAAACTTGATTTTATCTTTTTTTTCTTGAAAAATGTCCACAAAAAGTTATTAAGGATTTACAAATAAAATAAAACGACAAATAAAACTTGGTGTAGATTTAAAAAAATTTGAAAGTAGAAAAACATTGCTTTACCAGTGGCGCAGAAAGGGGAGAATCAATCCCCCCCTCCCGAAGTTGATATTAGGTTCCCTCATATTTGGAAAGTAGATCAGTAGTTTAGGTTGCCCATTGCTGGCTTGAAGGGGAGGGTTGTTGTTATTTTCCGTAAGTACTGTGAAATCGAAATTTAAGCTCTTGCGTGCTTAAAACATTTAAATTGGTATTTGTCGGTACTTTGAGATTGAACAAGAAATTGTCACAGCAACATTTGATGAATGAGTAAATAATTATTTCCCCCTAGATGTAGCATGCTTTCTGCCTAGCTTTGTTACAAAACCTGTACGTCATAAAAACCATACACACCGTAACAACACCATTTGACATTACAAAAGTTAATTGATGTGTTTTTCATTAAATTAAATGTGACATACGTATCATTAGAAATTGTTTCATTTATCGCTAAAACTTTTACCCCATTTCAAAATCAGCAATTCCACACGCTTTTTGTTTCATTACCTGCTGTAACTTGCACTGACAAACACTAGAGGGCGTTTAATTCTGAGTGTTAGTTAAACGCCCAGCATTTTGAGATCCATTGTTTTCACAAAAAGCTAACTCAATAATTTAAAATGGCTTTCATATTGCTAATCGATATATAATTGTGGCTTTGTTTTCATGTTCTGATCACCATTATGCGACACTCGGTCGCTTATTTGCTTACATCATTTGCATACATCTTTGGCGATCCATCTTCATTTTTGGCGTCATTTATTCATGAATTAATGCCTCGTACGCAAGTCTTTAGAAGTAGGGGTTTTCCGACTAAGGAATGAACACACCCCTGTGAATAAACAGTTTTTTTTTTTTTTTACATAAAAGAATTTTAACGAGATTTCATTAGTTAGTTTTTTCTTAGATGAATTGGCAACAACGAGTTTCTTCTATATCAGCAATTCTCAATTGGTAGTCCAATGGACCGGCGCCGATCCGCAGAAAAATTTGACCGGTTCTCAGAGATTTTTGCTCGTCCACGTTAAAAACATTTACTTTCTCAAAAAAAAAAAAAAAAAAAAAAAGAAAAGAAAAGAAAACACCATGATAATAGAAAACAAATACCCTATGTGACATCTTTTACTTGCATTTTGTGATTAATTTTTGAACTGTTCTATGACTTTTTCGCAATTTTTGTTCCTTTTGTATAATAGGGTTGTTTCCTTCAATCAAAAGTATTACTTTAGTCACTGAAATTGATAGAATGAGTAAAAAAAAATAACATGGAACCAGAAATTACTTTCATTTTCCCAATAGTTATTTTTTAATTAATTTTTTAAAATGTCCGCTTTTGAAAACAAGGCGTGGTCTTTATGACGTCACAAATGATGTAATTTGGCGCATCTTTCTACCACGTTTCCACGTTATGATAATCAAGAAGGGAATTAAATATTGCGCTCTATGCTTGCTATCAACCATATCGTTGCCAATACACGTGAGTAAAGAAGCGAATAAAATATTTTGCTCTGTGAGTGGCAACACAGAATAGCATTTCATCATTTGTGATGTCACACGACAGAACGTAAACAATGAAAGCGCACCGATGTAAGTAATTTTTTTAAATATTAAACTTAAATAATTTATTTAAAAAACGGTCAGATCCTATGTTTTTAAGCTTGCTCTTTTATAAAAAAAAAAAAAAAAAAAAAAACTTTTAAAATTTTGGAAACGACACCATTATTACAGTATTTGAACCTTTTATTTCAAAAACCAATCAAGCGACAAACTAAAATTTCAAAAACGCACTTATATCTTTCCATTAAAATATTTCTATAAGGACTACAATGTTTTAAGCTAAAACTGATACATATTTAGATACATTTCTTTCAATATACCATGTTGTAATCATCAGTGACTAATTTGATATGGTGTTGTTGTTTCTTAAAACTAGCAGTTTTGTCGCTTGACTGGTTTTTGAAATAAACGATTTAATTACTTATCTTATTCTTGACATTTAAATATTTTTGCAACAGTTTGTTAACACTATGTAAAATTTTACTTACATATTCATTAATTTATGTGTTATTAATATTATATTTTGTAAAAAAGAAACAAAAACCCCATTCCTTCGCAAAATTCAACTCAAAAAAAGTATTCAACGGCCTTCGAAGAAACGAAGTAACCCATCTGGTTCGTCAAAAGAAAAAAAAATCATATTTTTTTTTTTTTACAATCCGCAATGTAATAACACTCCGCATTAACAATCCGCAGTGGGGGTTAGGGGGGAAGAAAAAACAAAGAAAGATAAAAGATGAAGAAAAAAGAACATCACCGGTCCGCATTGCCGAATTCAGCTCCATGCCGCTCCTAAGCATATATGAAATCTGCCGCCCCTCCCCCCCCCCCTTAAAAAAAAGCAAAATTTCCTTGACTCAAAAGCACGATTAAAAAGGGTTCCCGAAAGTTAAACTCAGTGATCTCCCCAAAAATTCCTTATTCGGTAAATTTTGCTGACGATTCAGCAAATTTAGAGATAATACTGCAATGTAGAAATTAACTTTTCTTTTTAAAAAAAATGTTTTTTCAAGGATGCCAAATGTTCCTTCTCATTAGATGTTATGTACGTATGAATGATATGCGTGTAAGCTCGTTTTTTATCATTCGCTAAAATTAGAATTATATTCCTCCCAAAAACTTTATTTCGATGCGCCTCTGTTTATATTATTTAATTTTGTACATCGGGGGGAAGGGGTTCATGGCTCAAGTGCTGCTCTTAGGCAAGTTATTAAACGATTCTCATAAGACCAATTTAAATAATATTTACAATATGTATATTTATTTACAACTGTGAATCAACTGAGCATGGTTATTATTTTTTCATGGCCCTATAGTTTTATAAAGTTCTCTTTCATTGTTTGA
The DNA here is from genome assembly GCF_026930045.1 of Uloborus diversus. Taxonomy (NCBI): domain Eukaryota; kingdom Metazoa; phylum Arthropoda; class Arachnida; order Araneae; family Uloboridae; genus Uloborus; species Uloborus diversus. The sequence goes on from NC_072737.1 coordinate 39,704,620, forward strand.
AGTTTTAAAACATTTCCTCAAAATGGCAACGCAGATGAATTACTTAAGAGCCATTGTCTGTAAGGATCAGGCAGGTTGTGATTGTTGACATTTTTAATTTTCTTTATTTTTGCAAATGTTGTTCCTTATCATGAATGTAATGTTTGTGCAAAATATGAGCTTAGTCTGCCTTACCGTTTTTGGGAAATGAAATTTTTTAATTTAGGGGGCGTTGCACATTTGTGCGTGTTTTTCAAATTTGCAGATTTTAAAGTTCTTGTTGCTTTAAGCGCCCCTATAATGACATGGATTTTTAAATTCTATACTATTATATGGTCTTCTTAGATACTATTACAGCTGTCAAATCGGTGTCACTACGAGGGCGACGGCCACGAACTCCGTTTAAAAATGACCGAAAATGAATTTTTTTTCTATATTCAAGACCAATTTTCTCAAAGCGCCTTCATGATGACACCAACATTTTTAGATCATTTTCTAGCCACACTTACATACATCAAAAATATGTATCAAAATCGGTGTCACTATAAGGGCGCCAGAAGATATTGGAACTTTTATTCGATAAATTTCACAAAAACACAAATATTTAAAATCTAATTACAACTGTCGCCCTCATAGCAGATATCTGATACTAAATTAGGTTGATAACCAACATGTTTGTCTAACATTTGCACAAAAAAATCGGTGTCACTCCTATTATTTTTGGAAATACAATCGTTCGAAGTTAGTACGTTATGGCGTTTTTTTATATTTATTTATTTAATCTTTTCACCCCCAGATAGTTTTTTTGAACATATTTATTTTTAATTTAATACAAAAATGTGTATCTTTTAACATAAACAGCTTTGGGCAGTAAGAGCTCTTTTTCTTGAATAGAAAATGCCCGTTTTGATATAGGTACAGGCAGATGTATTGTGCATAATATGTCTAGATTATCATACCAATACTCATCTTGTTTTTTCGGCCAAACAAATCTATTTATTCCAATTGATCTTGACATACATTTGACCTCAACTTGAAAATGGATTTTATACGAAAGATGTATAGAGAGAACTCTTACAAACATCTTATATAAATGCTTCAAATTTTCAACTAATAAATACACCTGCATTGCCAAAAAGTTCAATTTAATGGAATTGGATGGTCCCTATCTTTACGAGCTCAGTTCAAGTTCACTTCAAAGCAGAAGGAGTATTTATAAGAACAATTTACGATTGGTGAAAATACTGGGAAAAAACAACATCCCTGTCAAGTTGCACACTAGATGAGAAATGCAGTTCGTAACGGGGAAAAAACTGTTCGTTGCTTCAGAGTATTGTACTATGAAACAAATCCTATCCTTTTTTTTTTTTCGATGGAAGAAACAAAAAAACGAATGCATTCTCAATACATCAAATGAGAACATTGAAGAAAGCGAACATTCAGAATCTGAAACTGAATTTGAGGATAACGTAGACCAAAACGAAGAAAACATTAAAAATCAAGTCAAACCAATTTCAGAAAGACGGTCATCTCTTATTGAAAACTGCTAATTTTGTAGCACTAAAGCATGGGAAAACATGGTATCCCAGAAAAAGAGTAGAAGTTGACCATTTGCAAGTTTATGTCAAATGCATGTCAAGAACAATTGGAAAAAATAGTTTGTTTGGCCGGAAAAAACAAGACGAGTATTGGTATAATAGTCTAGATATGTTATGCACAATAGATCCACCTGGTACCTATATCAAAACGGGCATTTTTTATTCAAGAAAATGACTCTCTTGCTGCCCAAAGCTGTTTATGTTATGAGGTACACTTCTTTGTATTAAATTAAAAATAAATATGTACAAAAAAAAAATCTGGGTGTGAAAATATTAAATAAATAAATATAAAAAAAAAACGCCATAACGTACTAACTTGGAACGATTATATTTCCAAAAATAATAGGAGTGACACCGATTTTTTTGTGCAAATGTTAGACAAACATGTTGGTTATCAACCTAATGTAGTATCAGATATCTGCTATGAGGGCGACAGTTGTAATTAGATTCTAAATATTTGTGTTTTTGTGAAATTTATTGAATAAAAGTTCCAATATCTGCTGGCGCCCTTATAGTGACACCGATTTTGATACATATTTTTGATGTATGTAAGTGTGGCTAGAAAATGATCTAAAAATGTTGGTGTCATCATGAAGGCGCTTTGAGAAAATTGGCCTTGAATATAGAAAAAAATTCATTTTCGGTCATTTTTAAACAAAGTTTGTGGGCGTCGCCCTCGTAGTGTCACCGATTTGACAGCTGTAACAGTATCTAACAAGACCATATAGTAATATGGAATTAAAAAATCCATGTCATTATAAGGGCGCTTCAAGCAACAAGCACATTAGAATCTGCAAATTTGAAAAACCGGCAAAAATGTGCCACGCCCCCTAAACAAAAAAAATTATTTTCTCAAAAATGGTGAGTCAGACAAAGCTCAAATTTCGGATTTACATTACATTTATGATAAGGAACAACATATGTGAAAATAAAAAAAATTAAAAATGTCAACAATCACAAATGCTTTAAACTGCCTGATTCTTACAGACAATGGCTCTTAAAAGTGACATAGACATGAGTTAGACCTGTAAGGTAAAATATAAAGATGGAAAATGGCGAAATAAACAGTAACCGAGATTTTTCTCGAATGCTGAGCATGTTAATATGTTTCACATAAGACAGCATCTTTGTTTCCAGAATAAATTAACGAATTTCTTTGCTGTTTCATTATTTGTCGTCCTTTGCACAAAAAGACCATTTGAGGCAGCGACAAGCAAAGGGATGCAAGTGGACTATTTTAAGTTTCGAGTAAAATGCGTTCAGAGATCAGATCCTAGGTAGGCTTTCATTGATTTTTTTTCTAAACCATGCTGTACAGCAGCACCTACCAGGGCTACTAGTACAATCTCTTGCCTCAAGACAGAGGAGAGGTTCACCTACCATTTGTACTGGTTATCTCCAACTTTTTAATTTTGCCGCTTGCATCACTTTGCTTCTCACTACCTCATTTGATTTTAGAAAAAAAAAACAGGAAAAAAATCGATTACTTTCTGAGTTATTTCTGTTTTATTTTTGTAAAAATTACTTATTACTGCTTTTTTGATCAAAACCGTGTTTTGAGATCGAAACTCTAGTTTAGTTATTTAACATCGATATAGCTGAATCTTTGATGAGCACTGAGCTTTAATGTCTTGTACGTTTACCATTTTATCAGTTGTTATCTTTATTTATAACAGCATCTTTATCCTGTTGTTTTCATCTACAAATCAACGATTTGAATAATTTCCTCTGTTATTACGTTGAGTCACTTTGTACTCTTACCATACCAACTGTCCATTTGAAAATAAAAATATGTCAGATTTAAAAAAAATTTTAGAAACTCTTTTTTGTTCTTCGGTTTATAATTTAGTATGTTTCCCTTATTTAAAATCATTCAGCCTTTTTCGCTCGTCACTCATTTTCATTTGCCTCCGAGACTTAATATTAACAGAAAACAATTTTTGAAAATTAATAACGTAAAAAAAATAAACGTCAATCACTCAAGATACCAGTATTAAATAAACTTTGACTAAGATTATTAGTCCTATAACAAACTCCAATCTTGTTGCGACTTCTGGCCCAACGCTACGACACTTTTTGAAACCGACACCCGCTTTTCGTCTTCCCTTGCTATTTTACTCTAATATACTACTATGGTTTAAAAACATTTGTTTTTTAAAAGATGTGTGAAAGTAATCATTATTAAATTACAAGAAAAACTGTCTCTGGAAAATGAATGAAGCCGGTCCGCATTTTTTTTTTCTTTTTTTTCCAAAAACTGTTGCCGGTCCGCGAGTCAAAAAAGGTTGAGGAACACGGTTTTATATAATTTCAGAAAAGAAAGAAAGAAAGGAAAATTAAATCAAAAGAATGTATGAACGAAAGCAATTTTGAGGTGTGTTTCTTCTTAGAGAAGTCGGCATTAACAAGTTTCTTCCATATAACTCCAGAAAGAAAGTGAGAGGATACGGAAAGAAAAACTATGTATGAACGAAAGCAGTTTTGATTTATCTCTCTCTCTCTCTCTTTTTTTTTTTTTTTTTTTTTTTTTTTTTGTTTCTTAGAGGAAATGCAACAGGAAGTTCCCTCCATATAATCCAGAAAGAGAGAAAGTTGAAAGGAAGGAACATGAATGTATGAACGAAAAAAATTTTGAAAAGTGGAAAGAAAATTAAAAGCAAACCAAGAAGTAATGAAAGAAAACGGGGATAATACTGTGCAATCACGAATTTTCATGAAATGTAATTTTCGCGAAAATGAATATGTCGGTGATTTCGCGAGCTGAAAATTCCGCGAATTCCATATGAACAAAACCGAAAGTTGATTATGTATAATCAAGTTTAAACATTTCGCGAGGCTTAAATTTTCGCGATCACGACGGGCTAGCGAAAATTAAAAGCTTCACGAAAATAAGTGCTTTGCAGTTTCTATACAGTGTAAAGTAAAGGATGGGTATGAAATAAATACATTATATGAAGAAACTTGAATGAAACTTGGTTTGAAACAGAAATCCTATATGCTCATTGACTAGAAGATTTTGTGTATGTTCACAGCGTTGTTTTACCACCTACTTTTTGTTAAAACATCCCCAAAGACCCGAAACAAAACCATAAAAGTTATCTCCAGTTTTATTTATTTTTTTCCCGTGAACTAATAAAAATGTTTATACTGCTTTGTACAGATGCTAGTTTTCAATATAAATTTCTGAAAATGAGATTATGCTTGAGAGCTTATTAACTGATTTTAATCCATTTTAAAAGGTTTTATTTTGATTTTTTTCTTATATCTTCATTTGCTTCACTTCCCTACTCTTTTATTCACATAAGATGTAAACAAAATGATTTATAAAAGTTTTTAAAAACTTATTCTTGATTTCAAAAGTAAAAAAAAAAAGTTTGGGTTTGATGTTAACTGAACTGATAGTAAACTTTGAATTACTTCACTGTTTATAATATTCTTGTAATAATTTTGCCAAGTTCATTCGAAATAAGCAAAACAAACTTGATTTTACACCCACATTGGTTTTGCAACATCAGTTCTTTCGCATTTAAAATTTTCACTTTTTTATTTTCAATTGTGGGCGAACTAATTGCTTTGAAATATATTAATTTGCAATTGAAAAAATAGAAATTAATTCATTTAAATAAATCAAACATAAATAAACTTTGAACAACCTTTGCAATGAAAATTGCAAGTAATTGTTTCTATTTTTCAATTTCTCTTCTTCGAGCGATATAAAATGGAGCTACGCAAGAAAGGTTTCACTTCATTTTTTTTTTAACCAAATTAAGTTATTTTGTAACATTATGCTGTTTACTTCTTCAGTTTGTTTAGCCACCTGATTTCAGTAAATTCCACTTATCAAGAGTTTGAACGTGTTATCTAGACTCTAAAGCTTATGAAAGCCAAACACACGCTTATCAAGAGTTCACCAAACACAACACGTCTATCAAATTTTGTTTCTTGAGTATCCTCACCTTGCTCCCTTTAAAAAAAATATATTTATAAATGAAGAAAAAAATATTTTTTAAATCAATTTTAAGTAAGGTTGTTTATAATTTATTGTTAGCGATACGGAATGTGTCAAATATTATATGAAGAACTTAGGATTAAAAATGACTAAACTTTGGTGAAGAAGCTAGGCTTGCGTTTAAAATGTTTACTTTCTATCCCAGAGATTTCCGAACTTTTTCGATAACGGCACCCTTTGACAAATTGGAATATTCTCTCTTTACCCTTGTGTATTTCTATTATATGTGAATATATTGAAACTATAGACACTTCGTGGCACCTCTCGTCTCTCTTCGAGGCACTCCAGGGTTCCGCGGCACCCTCTTTCGGAACTCCTGTTCTATCCAACAAAAAATTCTAAAAAGCAATTCGTTTTAGATTTTTCTTCGTCAGGTATTTCGGTTGTGTCTATCGCTACTTTTTATTCTTTCAAAGTGTTCCTTCGGATCGTCAATCTGATTCTTTTTTACCACAATATCCTTAGAAACGGGGCGGGGGGGGGGGGGGGGAATGTGAAGTCTTGCAGACTTCCTTGCTTTCTTATACAGATAATTCTTTTAATGAAAAACCAATTCGGAAATATATAATTTGAATTCGGCATTAATAGTAAATTAGTGATCGATCAAACACCTAACTGTTTAGTTTGCTTGAAAGGTATCCAGCCTTTTTTTAAATGAAGTTTTATAAGTTCGACGTAATTCAGTCTATTTATGTATGAATCTAGGTAGTGAAGAGAATAGAACCCCCACGCGCTTTTGTTAGAAATAAATCCTTGGTTGTCGTTTGGTTGAGGATAATTTAGTAAAACTCGATGTTAAAATGTTCTATTTAATAAAGCCATGTTTTGTACGGAGGTCTTACTTTTTGAACAGATTTCTACTCCGCTTCACTTAAACGCGACCTCCAGATTAAGAATGCATTTCACTTATTTGACAAACGCTTTAACTCAATATAACAAACTTAATTCCGTCTCACACAAGACTTTTCTTAACTGTCTAACCAACCAAACCACTTGTAAAAAATTTTAACCTATCAAATCTAAGTCCTTTTTTTTTTTTTTTTTTTTTTATGTCATTGCTGCCTGAACAATTTGTTGCACTAGTTTCGTATCAAATTGGCGATATATCGCCAAATCATTACTTTTATACTTGTGACAAACATGAATAATAATTATATTCATCTAATGACTTGGCGCTCAGAAGTTGGACAATTAGCGTTCTCCTTCAAAGGGGATAGCTATCAAAACACTTGTTCCGATCACACGGCAGTATCGATTTACGTTATTTATACAGAATATACGTCAAAAATGATTCGAAAACTTCCCCTAGCCCGCCTGTTAAGATTTATTTGTTCTTCTTGTTTTCATTGTTCGAAAATTAATGTCCTGTTACAAACAATAATGAATGTTGTTAGGAAGAGTCTTTTTTGTTCTCCAGAGTTTGATTTTAAGGCGAATTTAAATGTAGCACTTATAGTGTATTTTAGTACCAGGCAATTAATAAAATTTGCTTTGTGTGCAACTCTATCATTTTCCCATTTTGTGAAATTATTCGTTATTTTAGGTTACTGACAAATATCATCAAGTTCGATTCATACTAATGAATTTCTCATTGAATTGGTTATTCTATGAAAAAGCATCGTTTAACATTTATAATGATCAGTGGACTGTATTTAGAATGTTTCAGAAAAACTTTTCTTACCCCTAGCCATTTACAAAATTGTCTTTTGTTTAATTTCGCTTTTTATTTTGCGACAATTATATTTGCGCATTTCATTTTTAGATCTTGGCAATTATGCCACTAATCGTATTGTGATCAAAGATTTTCTGTACAATCGGCTGTTTTAATAAATGATATGTTATTCAGAATGTTTTTCTTTCTATCTTTTTTTTCTGGATGTGTGTGAAATGTATTTCATTCGATAGTTTTTATTTTATTTACTTATAAATATGTTTTCTTCAGATCTTGAAAGGAACTGTTGCTGTCACATTTCACTGCAGTGTTTTGAAGGGGATTATTTCTGCCCCATTCCAAAAAGAGTAACTTTTTTTTTTTTAATTTACAGCTCAGTACTGTATGATTGGATGTTAGCGTGTCTAAATTACAAAGTTAGAAAAAGGCGTATCTTTTATTCCCCCACTATTACTTGCTTACTCATTTTTTGTAACTTGTTGTCAAATACATCATCAGGTTGTATTTTAAATTTTAATTTTGCGTAATAAACTTTAAAATGTGTTGTATGTATGTATTTTTTCCATGTTTTTCAAATTGGAACAAAATACTTTTTATGTTCAAATTCGAATTAGTTTAATTAACCTAAACTAGATTCCAAAATGTTCAATTATTTTTTCTTTATTACTACTATTAAGAAATTATATTCGCCGAACTGACAGCTAATTAGTGATTGAGGTTGCATATTTTATGATGAAGAAGCTTGTTTAACCTCGAAACAGCTGTTTCCTGAATTTTGAACTCTTTTTAATGCCTTATTTTAAACTTTTATTTGTACTGTTATTCACGTTGACTTATCTTTATCATTTCTGAGTACAAAGGTTATCGACTGTTTTTTTTTACATACTTAGACAATTCTTATAGAAAACTAGAAAATGATATTTTGATAAGTTGAAAATGTAACCCAAACTCCAGTAGATTAACCCGAAACTCCAATAGGTAGCGTTCATTGTTAACCATGTTTACTTCCTTTTTCAAAAAAGGAACTATTGTATTCGCAAAAAAAATTTCACTCAAAAATCGGCCTTAATTTCCATTTTTCTCACCCCGAATGAATGTTGAGTTTTTTTTTCGACCCGATCACCCGTGGATATATGCCTATGAACGTACAGACACCCGAAATATTCATTTTGACGACCCCCGAGTTAATTACAACGAATTTTCTCGTGACGTCCGTATGTACGTATGTATATGGGTATGTGTGTATGTATATAGCATAACTCAAAAACGGTATGTCGTAGAAAGTTAAATTTGGTACGTATACTCCTATTGGGGTCTAGTTGTGCACCTTCTATTTTGATTGCATTCGGATGTTCCTAAGGGGTCTTTTGCCCCTTTTTGGAGAGAAATCATTGTTAATTTCGATGTAAACTCAAGTTGTGTTATTATTTGTCGGAGACTTGGCGATATATCGCCAGTCTTTTAGTCACGAAGTTTTGTCGCCAACTTGGCGAAAAATTTGGCGATTTTTTTTCTTTTTCTTTTTTTAATTTCGTTTCAATTTGGCCACTGTTGGTGATATTTAGAGAGTAAACAATTGAATCACATTAAAATTGCCAATAATGGGGAAATGACATTAAATTGGAGTAATAGGAAGTCATGTGATGCACACATCAGCTCGTTTCATTTCTTCATTCCCTTGAAATGAGTCTTACCATTAAAACAGTTAAGTTACCGGATCGAGTTCAGCCTTGTCACAATAAAGGTTTTCCCTGCATGACAAACATTACCAAAACATATAATCAAATTATAATGCCGTGGCGCGAGTTTCATGGTTGAAACTCGCTCGTTACTCGATCATTGGCTATTATATATATGAGGATTTGCTTTTTCTGAAAATATTGCATCCCGTGATTTATTGAAAGTTTGAAGCAGAAGTCATGGAAAATCTTGGATTTGAAAACTCTTACGTATAATGTAGCAGATAGAAATACCCTGTAGTATTTTTAAGTTTTTTTTTTCTGTAGCAAAATGGTTAATTTTACCGAACAGTCATTTAAGTACACAGCTGCTGTTCTCTCCATATTCAAAAACAACAACTTCCTTCTCCAGTTCTATTGTTTTTTGGATTCTCCAAGGATGACTCGTGGTTTCTTTCGTCTCAAGATGAGAAAATCCTTTCGGCGCCTAGCGCTCTTGTCCCCCGCCATAACAGTTGCAGCCCGAAACAGTTCTCAGACTTGGGATGTTTCTATTATTGCCAGTTTAAGAAAATGCATCCTTTTGTACTGAATGACCTGCTTAGAGGAATCCTTCTTAGCTCGAAATCGTAGACATGAAGTCTATAAGATTGGTACATCATGGTGTTTTTCTGGTGGGAAACTATGCTTAACAACACTTCAGCTAATCTGTTTGGTCGCTGGTATTAATTTTTCCATACTCGATTGTCATCGACACGTTTGTCTGCGATTGCCAAGAAGTTGTTGTGAAATTGTCTTAACTAACTATAACTGTTGTTCTTTTTATTGAAGAAAGTATAAATAATATTTCTATCTGTCTGACTTTTAATTTTTCTTAACTAATCCGTCGTGGTAAAAGGGAGATTAGGGCAGAGTGTCTGACTTAGGCAAATGGAACATCTTCACCCAAAGAATACTTTCAGGAGGAAAAAGTGAGATGGAACAATATTTTGGAATTGAATTTTTTCCGAGGAATGCTATTTCTCTTTTCATAAAAATAACTTGCTACTTAGCCATTCAATTGTGGATTTTTATTTCATTTTGCTTTTTATGTTCTCGTATTCCATTCATTAATCGCGCCGTTGTTTTTTATTTGAGAAACATTTTTGGGACTTGTAAATGGGGATGAATACTGCTGTGGAGAGGAAAAGGGCTGTATCTGTTGAAATTAGTTTTTTTTTTAGATATTTGAAGAAAAAGCGTTTTGTATTCCAAACAATCAATAGGGAAATTTTAAAACTTGACGTTTTTTTCAGCGGAAACCAAATAAGCAAGCTTGTACAATCAAGTTAAAGTACAACAAGTAACAAAAAAGGCAAAAGTAAAAAGGCAAACAAAAAAGAAAATGAAAAATGTGCAGATATTGCTCTTTGCCTTCCCACGGCAGAATATCTCTCTGTGCTACCCCTCCCCCCTTTTCTGCCTCCTTTATTTTCTTGTGAAGTTCCCACGAAATTATGACCAATAAAGAATGAACCCCTATGTGATGTTAAATTATTTTATATGTACCTTTGCTCACAATTTTACAGCGTGACTAGTGTTTCCAGAGCTGTGTTCCGTAGCAAGACTAAGAGCTTCATCAATGTGAAAAGAAATTGCTACCAAAAAATTCCTTATTCAATTGGATCATGCTTAATGTATTTTCACTCCATTATTTTTGAGATAGGTCTTATTGACAAGCTTACTCATATTTAAAAGAACTCAAAAAAAACTCAGTCAAAGTCCAAACTCAGAAACGCAAATTTGACCCACCAAATGACTTCTGGTAACTTCAAATAGTAAATATGTCAGAAAAAATTGGTCCTTTTTTTTCCCCCTCATTCTTACACAATTTGGGTGGTTCCCTGGTTAGGACGCAAGTTGCACACAACTCAGCGGCAACCCTGAGTTTGTGTGTGTGTGCGAGAGAGATTTTGAGAGAGAAATTCTACCGTAATGCTTCATAAAAGTTAAGCCTTTTTGTGTATTTTTAGTTTATCAGAAGGTCGTTCCGAAAGTTATCGATTACTTCCGAAACACTTGCTGATGAGGAAATAAACTGATAGCTGAAGAGGACATCAAACTGAAGGAAGTGCATTTTAACCCTTTAACTGTTACATGTTATCATCTTTCGTACTCCAACGTTAGCGATTAGAAACAACTGTTTTGTCAGAAGGTTGCCAGTATGATTGTTTTAACGCTATTTAGTGCTATATTTCCCAAAAACTGTCTTGAACATGAATTCGATTTGAAAAAGGAGATTTTATTTCTAAAACCTATTACTGTTGAGAAATATTATTTATTTACTATTATTTGTTTATATTTTATTTATTTATTATACTTTTTTATTGAATTTCTTTCTCTTTGTATAAAAGAAGAAATTTATCGCAAAGGACGAAGTTACTCCTGTTGTCTTACAAAGTTGATCTTCTAATTACCTCTCTAAAGCACGTTTAAAAAACCCTTAGTTTGCTGCATTTTACTCTTCTATCAGGACATTTGCCGCACATGGACGGAAGTACATTTTTCCATTTTCTTGCGAATTAGCTTTTTTTTTTGGAACGAAGTCTAATTTGTGGAAAAACATTTGAGGCAGTGAGAAGCAAATGGATGTAAGTGGACATTTTCAAGTTTTGAGTTAAATGTGTTCAAAGATAAAGACCTAGGTAGGCTTTCATTGATTTTTTTTTTTATAAATCATTCTGTACAGCAGCACCTACCAGGGCTATAAATTCTATCTCTTGCTCCAAGACAGAGGAGAGGTTTCCCTACTATTTGTACTGGTTATCTCTAAATTTTTAATTTTGCCACTTATATCCCTTTGCTTCTTACTGCCTTTGAGCTTTGTGTTTTCCTGACAGAAATTGGTATCAAATTAAAATGCGTAGATTGTCGTTTTCTTTAAAAGTACATCTTTTATTTTCTGACTAGGTTTTATTTCTAAAGAAAACCCTTAAGTTTTAATATTTTAGTTTTTTTTTTTATCCGGTTGGAAATGTACTAGAAATGAAAAATGTCCTAGTTCCTTTTCTTGGAAATAACCTGATTTAGTGATGCAAACTAACGTTTACAGAGCTAAGGCAGAAATACTTAAAATACATCGCCAGCTCAGTTATTCCATCCGAGGACTGCAGTTTCGTGCTTTTTAGCACTCATCAGCCCGGAATAGGAATCACATGAGGTGGAGGCGAAAAATCTCTTAAGGGAGCCAAGAGAGCCAAACAAACTGGTAGCTAGTGCAGAATTAGCAAACCAGATGAGCGACCGCAACAATGGTGCGGTTCAACTCAAAGATTGATGGCAAAGCTAAGGTATTTTGTAGTAAGTTACCGCCCTAAAGCCAGGGCTAAGGCAGAAATACTTAAAATACACCGCCAGCTCAGTTATTCCATCCGAGGACTGCAGTTTCGTGCTTTTTAGCACTCATCAGCCCGGAGTAGGAATCACATGAGCTGGAGGCGAAAAATCTCTTAAGGGAGCCAAGAGAGTCAAACAAACTGGTAGCTAATGCAGAATTAGCAAACCAGTTAGTAACTTACTACAAAAAACCTTAGCTTTGCCATCAATCTTTGAATTGAACCGCACCATTGTTGCGGTCGCTCATCTGGTTTGCTAATTCTGCATTAGCTACCAGTTTGTTTGGCTCTCTTGGCTCCCTTAAGAGACTTTTCGGCTCCAGCTCATGTGATTCCTATTCCGGGCTAATGAGTGCTAAAAAGCACGAAACTGCAGTCCTCGGATGGAATAACTGAACTGGCGGTGTATTTTAAGTAACGTTTACAGTTTTGCGCTTTTTCATTCTTTAACCAAGACATAAAAAACAAATATAAAAATGTGCTACTGTTAAATCACTTATTTTTGTGAGCCCAATTTTTGCGAAACTGTAGATATTTGTAATTTTGCGAATCGAAAATTTCGCGATTTTTTTTTTGAAATGAGCCATAAGTTAAACAAGCAACATTTCGCGAGGCTAAAATTACGACGAGGTGGTTAAACGAAAATTAAAGCCTCGCGAAGATAATTTACTTTTACGTTATCCTCAATTAGAGAAATCAGGCGAAAAATTAGAACCGGTGGAACACCGGAAAAACTTATGAAAAAAGTCAGGACCCACAATGAATTGTTGAGCCAGTGATGATAATGATAATGACAGCATACCGTTTTTTTTTTTTTTTTTTTTTTTTTTTTTTTTTTTTTTTTGACTGAATAATTCAATTTTTGCTTGATGAAATCCGGTAAAAAGAGAACTAATATTTGAAACAACTTGCTCAAATGATAACGATATTTGATTTTTTACTTCAAATAAATAATATGCTGCAAAGCATGAAGTGGTTATTTTAGCTTCTCCTCAAAATGTAAGCCTAAAATGCAATTCAAATATGGTGCCAGAATTTTGACAACCTTGGAGATATATAACGCTTCAGCTGCTGTCAGACAGTGACTGGTGTACATTTCTATGTGTGAATATCTTATGAATTGTTTTCTTTAAAATCCCATTAAGGAGATGTTTTAGAGTGTGCCATTTTATGCTCTGATGCTCCTGAAAAGAGTAATTTAAATAGTTTCCGTAGATTGATGAAGTTACTTTAATTTCCTGAACTCGAACAAGATGGTGCCATCGAGTGTTAAAGAGGCGTTCATCGAGTAGTTGTGTGCTGCAATGCTCAAGTCTCGTGTTATATTTTAAATAAATGCAATTAAGTCTAGTAAGATCGCCATATGTAAAAATTAACATATTCGCCAAAGTGAAAAATGTCAGATTCAAACATTTACCTATTGTTAGTTAGGGAATCCACAAAATGCGTTTCTTCAACTATCTCAAAAACCCGTGTTTGAAGATACTGCGCTTTACTTATCCACGGCAGAATAGTTCTCGCTCAACAAGGCTGGTTATGTTTTGAAAATGTCATAAGTTTCATCTAATGTATTAAATTCACGTAAAATGGAAAATAAAGTACAGGGACGGAGCTCCCACGCAAATTAAGCCCATATATGTAAAATCCTAATAAATTTGTGACTTAGTCTTAACTTTTGCGAGTTAAACTTTAAATCTTAACTACTGCGAGTAACTTCTGCAGAATCAGAAAGGAAATGAACAACTCCGAACCTTGAATTTTAGTCTCAGAGTTCTTTTCCACAAAATCAGTCTGACTCAAACTCTGCAGCCCTGGAAAAGCTGTAGACTCGGAAAGAAGATGACTGACTCCTGGAATTTTAAATCCTCCGATTAACTCCTTTACCCCAGGATCAGTCCAAACTCGATTTCACGACTCCGACCCCAACACCCGCAACCCTGGTGAAGAGGTACACCTTTTTTTTTTTTTTTTTTTTAAACCCATTCCTTTTCCAAAGTAAAAAATAATAAATTAATCAAACCTAAATTTATCCGACCATCATGTAATTAAGAACCCAAATAATGAGAGATACTTTTAGAACTACATTGAATCTGTTTTCCGAAATGACTAAATATGCCCTGTAAAATTGTTACTAACAAACACTCCACTTTTTTTCTCCAGCTCCCTTTTCTTACACCTTTTCTCCGAAAAATTCTAATAATCTTTTTTTTTAAAGTTATATTCAAATCTCTTGTGATTTTACTTATACTACTCGTTTTTTTTTTCTTTTTTTTTTGTATCAGTTTTATCACCATAGGGGGCATCGAAGAAGGTTAAACCCCCCCCCCCCCCTAGAGACCTTGGTTCAAAACGTTTTGCCAACCCTAATACAGAAGTTTTATACACATATAAGGTATGTTTGGATTTAAAACAAAACCTCCAGAAGATAACTCTGATTGAGATAGTGATCATCACCACAACGAGTCAAATCAATTTATGAAATAAAGTAAAACACGCAAATTTATCTGACAGTTAGTTTTAAAATCTGTGAATTTTTAATTTACTTATTACTGTTTCTTTCTTTGAACTTATTACAGCCAAAGGAATTACTTGATTTGTTTGTTTATTTATTTATTTGTTTATTACGGTAAAGGAGGAATTTTAACAGATGAAAAATCAATAATATCATTATGAGTTACTGATCTTTTGTCTGTAGTTTCTATCGATAAGATCTGAAAGGAGACTGAAATGAAATTTCGTCGGCAACCCATAGATGAAATGACACATTATGTGGTCGAAATTGACTCTCAGAGGGAATTAAGAAGCAATTAATTTATCTCTTTAAAAAGCTCTTTTCTGTCTTTTCAGCAACCGTCTAAAGAATCTTATCATAAACTTTTTCGTTCAATGTTGAGTTTGAATTGCACTTTCTTTGCAGGGATCGGCAGCAATATAATATTATCATCAGTTTTTCAGAATCGAAAATTCCAGATCAATATATATATATATATATATATTATACGCATTTTTTAAAAAATGCAAATTTAAGGTGAACGAATTAGTTTTAAAGGGGGAAAAAGTGAGTGAATTATTTTTGCATAGATTTCTTGACCAAACTGTCACATGAAAGTAATTACTAAGGTAAAACCACTTAATACTTGACACTACAGGAAAAAATAAATTAATTAGAGATGTTACAAATTGTACAAAAATTACAAAATAATAAAATGCTGTTTAAACTAAATGATGGTACTTACGTTTTTGCTTGTTCTTGACTGATCTTTTTGCGCTCGCGTAGCTCTTGTTAATTCTTTTTTTTTTTACTTCCTTTTACAAAAAAGGTAGTATTGCATTTGCGAAAAAAATTTCCCTCAAAGATCGGCCTTAATTTCCATTTTGCTCGCCCCCGAATAAATATTGAGTTTTTTTTTTCAACTCGACCACACATGGATATATGCCTAAGATCGAACAGACACCCGAAGTACCCAGTTTGACGATCCTCGAGTTAATTACAACCAGTTTTCTCATGACGTCGTATGTATGTGTGTATGTACGTATGTGCTCGCATAACTCAAAAACGGTATGTTCTAGAAACTTGAAATTTGGTACGTAGACTCCTAGTGGGGTCTAGTTGTGCATCTCCCATTTTGGTTGCATTCGGATGTTCCAAAGGGAGCCTTTTACACCTTTTTGGGGTAAAATCATTGTTAATTTCAATGCAAACTCGATTGGTGTTATAATTAGGCAAACACTTTGCAATATATCGCCAGGATTTTGGTCGCCAATTTTTATTGCCAACTTGGCGACTAATTTGGCTTTTTTTTTAATTTGGTTTTAATTTGGTCGTATTTAGAGAGTTGATCATCGAATTACATTAAAGTTGCCAATATTGGAAAAAATTATCTGCATAAAACGTTTTCTTCGCGTCGGTTCGCAACAAACTTGGGATGAAAATATTTAAAATGTTTTTTTGCTTATCCGAGGCACTATTATTACGTTAAATTGGAGTAAAGGGAAGTCATGTGATGCACACATCAGCTCGTTTTCTTTTCCACTGCAAGTGGCAACTACTAGTACGGGTGTCAAGTACTGTTGGTTTTGCCTTAATGTTATTTTACAAAAAGTGCACAGTGAGCTAATCTAGGAAGACATCCCAGTACGAATAATCCAAAATCCCCTGTTCATCTGAGGACAGTGGCGTAGCCAAGGGGGGTCCAGGGGGGTCCGGACCCCTTCCGAAATGACTAAGTGTAAATATATGATTTAAGAAAAAATGCATTGTATTGAAAATAAGCATTTTACTCAAGTAACAAAAATGGAACAAGAAAAAAATGTGCATATTTCTCTTGTACAAATAACATACAAAAGAAATTTGAAGGAAAATTGATAATGTAAAATTAGCGGGGAAAGGGGAAATGAGGTCGCGCTGTAAGACGAAGAGCTTTATTGCGCTGATTCTCAATTTTTCCCTAGTGTGCGAAAATATTCCTCTCTGCAGTGTCCAAAACATTGGTTTCCTTTGTATCATAGAAGTAGATGCAAATTCTGAGAATATACCTGTTTAGAATCTAACAAAAGTCACGTCTCCTTTATCTAGCTCCCTCCAAATAAATTTCTTGGAATTTCGTGCCTGCATGGGTTTCCCGGGGAAGTGAAAAATCTATTTTGCATTAAATTTTGCTGCTTGTTTCAAATTCAAATGCATTCAAAGTTATTACTTGTCATTAATAACAATTGAATAAAATTTTCATCTATAAAATCTATTTTGCTTATTTTAAAGAAGATTTCCATATCAATTTGTCAAATTTCCTTAGCCCCCCTCCCCCCACCCCATGAAACAACTTCCTGGCTACGCCACTGATTGGACCCTCTCCGAAATGAAATCCTGGCTACGCCACTGTCTGAGAGAACTTTTTTTTCTGAAAATCGCATTTTTTTTTCTTTTTGAGTCAATGGCGCTATCGTCTTGCTGAAGCTAAACATGCAGATTAGTAAGAGTAAAAAGTCATTTAGGCCGCACCTTATAATGTGAACGATTTTTGTTGCATACTTTATTGTTCATACATTTTTTAAAAAATCCGAAACGTTACAGATTATATCCGGGTAACATTTTGGGATTTCACAAGTTTCCACCCCTTTCCTGTGAAAATCAAGTATATTTACAAAAATGTTTCCTTAATTGCTACATTCTTATTGTTGTGAAAAATATTGTTTGCTACCCGTGTGAAAAATAACTCAGAGCCCTTGATGAGATGCGAAGAACAGTCTCTGGACACTAACTTTGCAAGAACTGGAGGCAAATAAGATTTTTTGTATTTGCTTGCAGTCTTGCGAAAACTTTGGCTTTATTTTCTAAAAAGTGTTAGGAGCTTTCTTGCTGAATTGGGATCATGGCAAGCTATTACTATAAACATATGTAACTCTTCTCGGAAGATTCCTGAGTTATTCCAAAAATAGGACTGGCTTTTATTGATTGATTCTGAATTCTTCAGAAAGATTTCAGGTTAATTTCAGGAAAGTTGCTGACTTTTAGCAGCAAACTTTCATGTTTTTACCAGATGTGTTACTGTCAGAAATTAGGCACATTAGCTGCCTATTAGTTTTCATGAACTTTCCTCTTTTTTCTTTCTTTCTTTCTTTTTTTTCTTGCATTGTAGTGCAAATTCAAAAATATGCAATAGCTCTGTGATTGTGCCCGATTGACGAAATGACAAGTTCCTTATAAAATTAACAAAAGCAAGTTAATGTTTTTCGAATTGTCAGTCACAGCAAATCAGGGCAGAGCTGATTACCGCAGGGGCAATGAGGGCACAGGCCTCTCCTCTTAGATTTCAGGGGGCCCAAAATCACCCTAATTTATCATAATAATTAAAAAATAAATAATGATTTCACTCAGAATCTAGAGTACAATGATATCATTGATATTTTTGCAAATGCCAAGACAAGGAAAAAAATTCTTTATTTCTCGATAAAAAATTCCCCTCAAAATTTTGATTTGCAAATCCCAAAACCACTCAAGTTTAGTCTGTATTTAATATTAAAAGTTATATCATTAAATAATTTTGACATTTACAGTTTACTGCAACGGGCAAAGTTTAAAGCCACACCTTATATAATTATCATTTACTATATCTCTTCTACTTTTTAAATTTACATATACTGTGTTGTAATTATGAGGTACCACAAAATTTAGCATGGCTGTGTTAAAACGTAAGTATTGAAATATTTTATGGCTTCATTAAATGGAAAAAGCGGGAATAGGGGTGAAGGGCACAAAATAAATTTCTTGTCCTGTGTCCTCAAATATCTTAGTCGGGCCCTAGGGGGGCCCTGAAATATAAAAGTGCCCCATGATCAGAATGATTGGGCTCTGAATCAGGGGACATTTTTCATGTTATTCACTGTAATCAGAGATAATACTTTAACATTGCGAATCTCTCTACAGACGAAATAAATGATACTAATTTTAAAAACCAATGTTTCTCCCCCCCCCCCCTTCCTTTTAGAAAAAATACGATTTTTGCTCATTGCACTATTTATTCATAAAATAAGTATGTTAGTACAAAAAGAAATAAAGTTAAACCTCTTTTTGTGACATTTTGAATTATAAATTTTTTACTCTAATGAGATACCTTTTGAAAATGCAACTTAAAAATAATCATATTATGTGTATTGTTGCTGCATGTGCAAGTTGTGTTCAGAAACTGTAGAGAAAAATATTACCTAACTTCAATATCAAACATATTTTATCAAGCAGTCGAAAGCACAAAGCATAGGCTATGAAATATTTCTATCCTGCTTGATTAATTACTTTGAAGCTTTCATTAGCTTTTCTATGATATAATACTACAACTATGTCTGGATAGTAAATTTTTAATTTCAGATTTGTCGACTTTGACTGCCATTGTGTTTTATAGTTTGATTCCTTTTAGAACCGAAATTTTCGAGAAAGGAGTTAGTATGAATTATATGAAGATATATTGAAGCTTTTGAGCTTCATGGAGGTGTTACTGCTATTTCTTGGAATCCGCGTTTAATTAGTTTGCATTAGAATCTTAACTTGAGTTGATTTGTAGTTTCAAACTCTTAGTTTTAATCGAATTATGTAGAATTCTTAGCTGCAAAAGCTCAACACTCGATTCCAAACGATAATTGTTTTCTTGACTTAAAGCAGACTAGCTTGTGTCCTTTGCTGAAATAAAACATACTCGACTAGGACTTAAACTTTCATATTTTCTGGTTCAATTCTTTGCTTAAATAGATGATTTTAAATAATGAAAGTTTATTCGTAGGTATCGTTCTTCTTTTGAAGCTTAAAATATTTTTACGGAAAGGAAATACTTTTTGTTGGTTTGCATTTTAAACTAATTAACTAATAAATTCCCCATTTTAGTTTTCTTTGTCAACCTGATAAGGGCAGTTCGTGGCTGATATGGCTAATTCTTGAACGGAACTCCTCCGAATATTAAATGAGACAGTGAGAAGCAAAGGGATGTACAGTGGCTCCCAAAAGTGTTCGTACACTTTGAAATTTTTTACTAAAACCAAAATAACTCGAAACTGAATTCGAATATGAAGTTTAATATTTTTTCACATCATTCCTATGTCATTCTAAATACAACCCATTGGTTTTTTCAAAATATTGACTGATCTTTTTTTTTGAAATAGGTCAGAAAACGAAGAGACAGAGAAATAACACGCCACAAAAGTCATCGTACACTCAAATATTTTCGAATAAATTCATGATTAAAATTATCATATGCCGTTTTATTTATATTTTTGCATTGTGTTAACCCTTATAAGTCATTTGGCTTTAATTTTTTGTTTATTTATTCCTTAATATTGTGCTTATTACTGTAAAACTGCTGGTATTCGTAAAAAACCGCAAACACCATTCAAAATTTGAATCTGTTTCCCACAGTAGTAGTAAATTGGTTTGAAATGTCTCTAAATTAGTTAATTTATTTTTTTTTGTATGGTAAAGTGCTCGATAAAATGCTTTAAAGAAAGGAATCGGACCGAAAACAAGGTAAAAAAAGGGCAACCAGCAAAGTTGACAAAACGTGATCGGAGATTTAAAGCTAAAAAATTTATGAAAAATACACATTTGAGTGCTTTAAAAGTTTCTACAGAGTTAAATGGAACATTTTATATTTAATTTTCACCTAAAATTGTTCGCTAAGTTCTCTGATTAGCTAGATTAAATGGGACCTCTTCCCACAGAAATTTTCTTCGTCGTGCGAAAAACAGACAACTTACGCTTTTCGTCGCAAAATCAATGATAAATAAGCTAAAAATGTTTTACAATTACGTCTTACTTACAGATAAAAATTAATTTAACATTTCTGGTCAAATTGTTGTATAACTGTAAGTAGAAGAAGAAAATAGGAACTTAATCTTAAGAACTTATTTGGATTAGTTAATCAGAACGGTGGAGGTGTTCTAGTGTGAGGGTGCATATCAGCATCAGGACTTGGTAGTTAGTAATTTTTTGATGAAATAACGAAACATGCTGTTCCTTTAAATATTTTAAAAACCAATTTTGAACTCTTAGCCAAAAATTTGGTTATTGGAAACAACTTCGTTTTTGATCAAGATAATGATAAGAAGCACACGGTTTTCAGCGTTTGCGTCTAGTGCCTCAAAAATTGTCCTAAAGTTTAGAAAATATATCTTCAGTCTCCAGATTTTAACTTAATGTAACGTATTTAGAGATATCTGGAAACTAGATTACGAAAATAGAGCTTTAAAACGAAAATAGAGCTAGAAACAGTAAGACTCGAAGTGTGGTTGAACACTTACTCAGAAATTACGCAAAAAAAAGAAAGAAAAAGAATGAAATCTATTCCCAGACGTTTAAAAGGTGTAATGAATACTGCATGATATTCTACTAATTAATAACTTAATCAAATTTAGATTATTCAATAATATATAGACATTTTATAAAGTGTACAAAGATTTTTGTGAGATAAAATTTCCGGCACTTTTTGGTTTTTGATTTTTAAAAAATTAAGTTTTAATATTTTTTAAAAATTATTCCTGTAGTTTTGTTAAAAATTGATCATAGATCTTACAATTAAATGCCTATTCCGAAATATTAATTCTAACCATTGGTTTGGGGCCTGTTTCGTTGAAAGTCGTAGGTGTGCGAAGTCTTTTGGGAGTCATTGTATAAGTGAAAATTTTGAAGTATTGAATAAACCCGTTTAAAGTTCCGGTCCTAGGTAGGCTTTCATTGAAATAATTATCAAAATTCTGCTGTATTTGAGCACCTACCGGGACCACTAGTACTATCTCTTGCCGCCAAACAGAAAAGAGACTTACCTATCGTCTGTGCTGTTTATCTCCAATTTTTTTAATTTTGGCACTTACATCCTTTTACTCCTCGCTGCGTCAAATGTTGTCGTTTGTTATGTTATGAAAAACTAGGAGTTCTCAACCTTTCAGGCTCTGCGCTTCTCTTTAAACATGATGTAAGGTTGCCCCCCCCCTCCCCCATACGTGGTCAACATAAGCAGAAAAAACTTGATTTTGAACAAATAACTGCCTTTTTTCTTTTTTTTTTCTTTTTTTAACATATCGTTACTAGAACATTTAAAATATAAGAAGCAAAGTAATAAATACATTTTTTAAAGCTAATTTGGAATCTCGGCCTGCACATTAGTCACTTTCACAAATTTAATGAGAGCTGACTCTGTTATTTAATATTCTTATGGGAGCACAAAATTGAAAAAAAAAATCACTGTTTCCATTTTTATTTGATCCGATACTCACACCCCTTAAAAATTATTCTTCGGACCTATAGCCCTCCCCCCCCCCCCCCGGTTGAGAACCGCTGTGATAAACCAACTTTTAAAATTCATTGGAACCTTGAGAATGGCCGTTTGCTCCATTACTATGTTTATTTTTCTTTAGGAAGAAATGGAAATGCTATATGTTAATGGCACTATATCAGATATACCACTCACTGTATTTAGAAAATATATAGCGTTTTTTTTTTCTTTTTTCTTTTCTTTTCTTTTTTAAAGGGTAGAAGTTTTTTGTTTTAAAGGTTCTTGAAGACTTGAACGTTTTTGAAACTTGAGGGGTTTTGAGGTTCGTTTAGGGTTTGTGAGTTAGGCAGTATTTAAAGTTTTCAAAATTTAGATATCTGCTAAATTTTATCGTAAAAAATTCCATGAACTGAAAGTTAATAGCTATAATATGAAAATTGCAATGTACGCTACATGTGTATGGAAACATGACATCGAAGAATTATGACAAAATGGTCAGGGACTCTTTATCATTTTCTGAGAATGATTTTTTTTTTTTTCAAAATAATTTTCCATTCACTATAAAATTACTTAAATAATTGTTACAGACATTTTCCACGATTTTCCATGCAAGCTTTGCGCAACAGAAAAATGCGTACTAACAATTACAATGTAACCAACAAAAACAAAGAAATATTAGTGCATCCTCGTCTCTGCTATAATTAAGACGAATTTTAAAGAAAAAAAATATGACTCTCTGATAAGTATCTAAAACTCTAATTATTTCTCTTCATTTTATTAATTTGAAATATTCCGCATTTCCTCTTAATTATCTTTTCACAATATTTTAATTTACTACTATCAATAAGTTCCTGAAAATCTTTAAAATGTTATTAATTACATTGATAATTTGTCTCGAAACAATACAAAAGTTGGAAAAAAAACCCTAATGAACGCTTCACATTTTTAACAATTAGGCTAAATTTTCTATTTTCATAAAATCCAGATTGTACGCCGAAGTAGCAGAAAACACTCAATTAATATGTTTCAAAAATTCATATTCCGATTTAAAAATTGTTTTGGTAGGATTCTCCGTTAATTGATTTTTTAAAATGTGTGTCGGTAAAAGTTATAAATCTTAAGCATTAATAACAAAGATGAAAAAATCCCAGTAAAAAGTGAAAAATGTTTTTAAAAATCGTTTACTCTAACCGTATCCTTGTTACTGATTTAAATTGTAAAGTAGAAAAAAAATGATATCTAAAAAAGCTTAAACTCACCCACATATGTTGTTTTTTTTTTTTTTTTTTTTTTTTTTTGCCATACTTATGTTTTATAATGAAGCTAAAGCTGAGATTCCAACTTTTTTAGAAACGCGCTAATTAAATGGGACTTATGTGCAAAATTTTTTAACAAAATTCTATACCTGTACTTACGACAGCCTCGGTTTGACATAATCTTTGCAAAATTTTCTTTCTTGATGTGTCCTAATCTAACTAAATAAAGCAAAAACCTGCCTCTTTTATTCAGGGGGATTAATCCTCGTGAAATTTTATTCGAAATCTTCAAAACTGCTATTAATTAAGAAGTCCACTGTCATTTCTTAAGATGTAAATCATTAGGTGTTTCTAATTATTGCGATGAGAAAAACTTTATTCAGTTTGCGTCACTCTTTTGATTAAAACTTTTTTCTTTTGGCAATCAAAAGACGAATTTGTTAATTGTGTATACGTTTCGTGATTTCTTGAGACCTTTGCCTAAAAGATTATACTATTTTTTGGATATGCTTCTTTTTCCTTTTCTTTAACGCGGACTTTTTCAGTTGTTTCAACTATTTTCGAAACAGATTGTGTGCGTGTGAGGTTTAGAAAAATTGCTTAATAGTTTAAGTAAGTATTTATCAAAAGATTGAATGAATCATGATTTTAGAAACATTAGAATGAATACTACACATTTCAAGTATTTAACTTGGTGTTGATTTTTTTTTTTTAAATTTTTGTTTATTTTTCTGTTATTTGTTATTCCTCCAATTTTTAGTCTTTCACAAAAAAATAAACTTTTCATTAGAAGCTTTTCTTGTGGGTTTTGTGTTTCCAGAATTGCTTTTGTGAATTTTAACAACCACAGTTAATTAAAAAGTTCTTCTATAATGGGCGTCCTCTAAAGGTAGAAGGTTTCCAAAAAAAGAAGTCTTGTTCCTCATTTTCCTCCAGAACTCCCTGTTAGATTCCACAGTATTGAAATAAATTGAATTGAACTGTGGGTGTTGGAGAGAAAAAATTGAAGTGAATAGAAACAATTGTGGGTGCAGCGAAGGGTTAGTCCCCTAACCCTTTAATTAAAGCGATATTGATACTGCTTTTTTTTTGTAAATTAATTGTCTGCTTTGTTTTACATTCAATATTTATTAATCAATTATCGCCTGCAATGTTTCTATTTCTTTTTATTAGTTAATTTAATTATCGTCTGCGCTATCTATTTCTTTAAATTGCAGTCACAAAAGATCAGATAGAACAGTTTAAATATTCATATGGAATATGAGTGTTGTTGTTCTTGCTTCCTATTGGCAGATAATCTTTTATATATATTTTTTTATTAATTTAGAAAATTACTTTTTAAGTAATTATGTAAATTAAGAAATGAAGTAATTTTTCATAAACGAAGTGAAGAATTCAATTTATTTATTAAAGTGCAGAAATACATGCATTTATTAAAATTCGTAAGAAGTGGAATGGAGGAAACAGATGTTAAAGATTTTTGCGCGTAATAACATTTGTACACATTACGCACAGCACAATTTCGGATACACATTTTTCTCATTGCAACAGACTACTTCCTTTATTTTCTTTGTGTCTTTCCCCCTCCCTTTTTTTTTAATTTGTGTTTATGTATTTGAACTATTCACTATATAAATGATTGACAAGACAGATATGCACTAAAAAATTACAATCAATTTTTTATTTATTTTTACTTTTACTTCTATTTTCATGAAAGAGCTGGGTAACAGAACCACTGTCTAAAGCTCAAATGCCTGCCCTAGCCAACCACTTTACTTTCTCGAGCCTTTCAGCCTTCACTTAACACTTTTAATCTCGACATTCACTGTTTCAAGTCAAAAAAACTAAAAAAACATATTTTACTCAAAATTTATTCTCCTCTGGTATCACAAACTAGACAAAAAAATAAAGAAAGAAAATTTTAACATCTAAACTACCACATAACGGAAGAATAAAAAGCTTAATTTGCAAATATGAATTTCGAAGAAGAAAATCTTCCAGACAGAACCCATCTAATCGCCATCTGCTTCTGATTGTCATGCGTGTGCATATCAAAAAACACGATCAAGTTTGTTTTTCTGAACCCCCAATTTCAAAATGAATAATTTATTCATTGGTTCACTGTAACTGTGATTCCGAGAATGTTTATACACTTTCTTATTTGTCTGTTTTTCAGTATAATTTTTGCACTTTTTTTTTCTGTTTACATTATGTGTGCGCGTATTCTATTTCCATATTCGTCACACTCTGGAGCAATATACAAAGGCGAAGAATTTTGGAACTTATTAACTCATTCTTCTTTATGCACTTTTTTTCCTTTTCTTTCTAAAAATGCATTTTTACGACTTTTTTGCTTTTGGTGACCGTTTTGGCTTCCGGGATAAATACGTAAGAAAAAAAGTGGCAAGTTAGAAAACATGTTTGGAATAAGCTGAAAATTCGACACTGAGTCGAATACATAAGCAACTGTCTTGTACAATATTTATTTTTGTGAATTTAAGTTAGTAAATAATCTGCTCTTTTATACAATTTTTAAAAGTTATACATTTTTTTTTCTTTTCATTCCTGTTTCCATAGGGGAAAGGGGGGTACATGTGAACATGTTTTTTCCTTTCGTAATTTCTCAGAAAATATTATCATTATCTCGCAGAAAAAGTGTCTCCCTGATTAGTTAGTCTTTTCTTTATGCTCTGGATTTTCTTTTTTTTTTTTTAATATTTCTTGACTTGATGGAATTTTCATGCAATTGTTCACATGTGCCCCTGTAGGGGGACACATGTGATCAAGCTTGGGGCACATGTAAACACGATTGGAAAATGCAGGACGAACATCATATTTCAACGAAAAACTCTATAATATGAAACATATATATGCATACCAATTTCATTCAAGTGTTTGTAACCTATACTGTTTCTGTTTAAATCCTCATATCGTCGCCTCAGAGCAAAAGTAGGATATCTTAATATTTTTTCTGGGACTAGATGTCTTACTGTTGCTCTGAGGCGACGATATATATAATAACGAATGATCGAGTAACGCTCCTGACTGACGTCATCAGCAATGAAACTCACGCCACGGCACAATAATTTGATAATATTTTTGGTAATGTTTGACATGCAGAGAAATGCTATATTTTAACAAGGCTGAACTGGATCCGGTAACTTTACTGCTAAGACTCATTTTAGGAGAATGAAGAAACGAAGAAGTGGTCAACATTCGACACTATCTACTGGAATTAGGGTTAAGCCACTGCAGCTCGGTTTGAAATTTCAACTATCAAAATATCACCAAACAGGCAGCTGCTTCGTTCAAATGTAGAAGCATTTTTCTAGTTGTACAATAAATGTCAATTTGAAAATATTTTTTTCGAATTGTATAGCTCTGCTCACTGTCAATTTTTAAAGTTTCGTAGCATTTTCTAATAACTGGATCGACAAGAAAGAAACTTATAAGAATAAACAATGCAAAGAATATTTTATAATGTAAAGTTTATTCTCGTTATACTGTGCGTTTGAGCTTCATACAGAATTTGATGATGAATTTTAAAATTATTCTAAGCTTCAGTTTTCAGTTAAATTAAAATATTTTATCTTTTTTTCGTTGTCAATGTTATATACCACTAAATTATTGCCCAGCTATTTAGTGAAAAAATAATTTAAAAACAAAAAATTATAAATAAATAAATTATTAATAATAATGTAATAATAATAAACAATAAATTTACTAACTGATTGTAGCAAAATAATAATAAAAATATTTACTCCTTTTTTTAACAATTATAATAAACCTACACAAATATTCATATTACAGAAAGGATATGGGAACTGTTCACGTATGCCCCGATATGTTGTGCTCACAAGTTTCCCGTCATCTACCTTAGAACTAATTTTCAAAAATAAAGAATTTTTAATTTAATTACCAAATTTAAACATTGTCAGAAATTTAAATGAATGTTCATATAATGGTTTTTAATTATTAAGTTCAGCTTAGTATTTAGTTTAAAATATGTTTTTCCGTGAAAAAGACGGAGATTAAATTAAATTAGCATCTTCTAAAACAAAGAAGCTATCAGCTCAGGAACATAATCAAGCGCCTTGTCTCTAAACGTTTGTCCAAGAAGTAAGACTGGTACCACTATTAATTGAGAATTTTTAAAGATTTTTAGCTTGACCTATACTAGTAAAACATACCATGTTCACATGTGCCCCTCTTTCCCCTATGTTTTAAAAATCTTTTAAACTAGGCGGGGGTGAAGGTAATAACAGGGGGATAGGACATAGGCCTTTTTGAGGGACAAACCCTCTCACTACGCGGCTGAGTTGTTAGTTAACCTTCAAAGTTATTGACTTATATTTCAAAAGTTCAAAAACTTTAATTTGTGCTCAATCGTCTGAAAATTGTTCAAGTTGTTAAATACATGTTCATGAAATAAAAAACAAATATTTTAAACAAAAGCGAGATTTTTAACTTTGTATTATTAATCACTACGCCTTATGTTGATGATAAATATTTACTTTTTTTTTTTTTTTTTTGTTCATTTATATTAGTTAAATTCTATTTTATAATTCCGTGTAAAGAAAAAATAAGTTTGTTTTAGTTTTAAATAAATGCGATAAAAAATTGAAAAGGAAAAAATACATTTTTCTGAAACATGCAACAGAATTTTAAGTTTGCAGTTATCTAAGTAAACTGTCAGAGAAATAAAAGCCTGCTAGTGTGTTATCTGTATAATCATCGCTTACAATTACTCTATCCCATATAAAAATAACCATTTTCCTTGGCTATCTCCTTGCGAATTTAAATTGATAATTTATTCTACACAGGGCACAAGATTTGAAAACGCAGTCTTGATCTTGATAAAGTTTTCTTATTGGGCAATTGTTCACCGCAAAAAGCGTTATAGATGTTTTCAAACCTTTACTTCCGAAACCTCAGAACGAAGTTTTTGTTATATTCATTACAATTCAGTTATTTTTTATTTTCTTTTTAGTAATTACCTTTGAGGAAAACTTTCCGCCTCTATTTTTCGCAGTAAATAAGCAGTTCTTAGTTTTTCCTCGCTTGTCGCTGTCATTGAATCGTCTGCGATAAATGTATCCCGACATAAACTGAAAATGAATAATCGTAAAAATAAATCTAAGGTCCCTCTGTTCGACAAATGTTTCCGGATAAAAATTAATTTAAAATGTATGTAGTTAGTTTTTAAATAGAGCTTAAGTTTGCTAACAGTAAATATTTCTAAGAGCAAAGTATAAAAAATAAGCTGATGACTGAACATAAATTTTAGTTTAAATATTGAAACATTGAAATGAAATATCAAAAAAAGCTCTGTTACAAAATCTTTTATTTTGAAAATATTATAACACAAAAGTAATCCAATTTAATATCTAATTTAAGACCGAGGGAGCGTAAAATTTATATCCCCGGGGGCGGGAGTTGCATTTTTGCCACAAGACTGATTAATTTTGTTAAATGCTTTTAATTCTTGGAAAAATACATTGCGCTTCGTCCCATACAGAGCAATTGGTATTGGTAAAGTTAAAGTATTGTTATTTATTATTAAGCCCCAATCATTTTCTTTAACTTAATATGATATTATGTAGTACATGCAAAGATGTTAGTGTACAAGGTCTTTAATGCGTATTCCTGAAGACAATTTACGTGAGTTAATCATATAGATTTTGTGAAACTCGTTCCAAGCGCTTTTTAAACTGAATGAATTTTTCGAAAAATTCATAAAGAATGTTTTTCATTAATTCATGACGATGAGAATGATTCTGTAATTTAAAATGAAGCATCAATGACGAGAAAAACTTCTTCTCCGACTATGAAGTTTTTTCTTAAAATGTAAGACTGTTGCAGATTCGGTTGTTGGAAATTATAGATAACATCACAGATCACTTAGATTATAGTTCAATTAACTATATTTTGCATTAATAAAAGCAGACCGGTGTTTCAAGGGAGCAGCTTCATTCAAAATTTAACTTGTTCTATTCTGCTGTGGAAGGGTTAAATTCAGTGTCTGCAAAAATGAATTTTTGAGATGTTTGAAGAAACGCGTTTTTGTGTTCCCACTAACACTTGTAAAATGTTGGAATTTGACGTCCGTTTCGTTCTTTATTTTCAACGGAAACCGGATATAAGTTTGTACAATAAAGCTTAAAAAAAAAGAGAAAAAAAAAAGGCAAAACAAAAAATTTGCGAATACTGCTGCTTACCTTCCCAGAGCAATACTGCACCTCGAGTCTGTTGCCAAAAAATTTTTATTTGATTGCCGAATGCGACTCTTAACCAGAATAAGTTCATGGAGAATTCCACCGTCAAGGAATTTTTATCGTCTGTCTGAAACTCGTCAAATAGAAGGAAACACGTATAGGTACTTTATATATAATGAAGGACTAGGAAACGGTAAACGACTTTCGCCTAAAAAGCATATTTTCAGGAGATTAGAAAAATGAAACACTCTCGCATCTGGTACGTACAACTATCGTGATCTTCTATCACTACTAGAGTTGGCATTTTGGGCGTTCTCCACTTTCTTTAGCTTGTTCCTTAGGACATTTTTCAGTTTAAAAAAAAAATCTTTCGGTTTTTCTCATACTGAGATCGTGTTCCATTTCTAATCGTCAATTAATGTTCACCTACACGCCCTCTATTTATTCCATTACTTTCAGTATTCATTTAGTTTTCTTTGAAACGAAATGATCACAGTGATGATCTCTTAAGTTCTTCTGTTAAAAAATCTGTTTTGGTAATTTCTTCTCAATTCATCTTTCAAACTTCCAAAGTTATCTGTCAATTCATTAAGGTTTTTTGCAGTTATCTTCTAAGATTAGTTCAAGCAATAACGAAATAAAATACGAAATTTCTGTTGCGTTTATGCGATGCTGATTTTTAAGGAGTTTTAAAAGTTCGTGTTTGGTAAATTTATAACGGCCAATTTCATCACAAATGAGACTTTAATCGGTTTGAATCCAATCATTCTCTGTCCATATCGTTATTTTATTGTTTCAGTTTCTGCTCGTTGATTCCAGTATGATTACTGTTCGGTACATTTCGTTCCTTTTTTTTTGCTATTTTTACGTTGAAGATACCAATGGATAAATTGGACCGATATTTATTCTGGTATACTTATGAGTATTGTCTTCAGATAAACTTAATTTCCTATCTTTCTTGCTGTCATTGAACATGATGGATTGTCTTGTAAATAAGCTTGCCGATCATTTCGTTAGCTTCTGAGTATTCTGCTTCATATATTTCTTATATTTTGATCAATATATTATTACGTCATTGATTGCGTGCTCTTTTGAACTGTCGAGGACAAGAAAGAGATTAACCCGATGTTAATTTTACGAGCCGCTTCATCGATTTCATTAGAGTAAATTTCTGAAACACTTTGGAAGATTATGAGTTGTTGACAATTGCTATCATCTATTGTCTTTCGGTTATAAGGATATTGTAGATAAAAGAGATACAGTGAAACCTGTGTAAGTTGACCAGTTGCAGTGCACCACTTTAGTAGTCAACTTAAACAAGTGGTCAACTTACAGAGGTTGATTTATATGATAAGGGTTAATTCCGTGCCTGAAAAAAGCTGTCAACTTAGACAGGTGGTCAACTTACAAGGGTGGTCAACTTCACAGGTTTTACTGTTTCTCACATTGTAAGGTCGTTGATCAAGTAAGTACGTACTGTGACTTTTTGATTATTGAACGCTGCGTACCGAGGGAAAGCTGTATAGAGTAAAGTGCTCCAGCAGTCTTCGGTATTGGCCACAAGGACATAAAAATACTTATAAATAGAATGTGTATAACTCAAAATCAGATATGATGCATTCCCACATTCCTTTACCTATCCCCAATTATTATCCAATAACAGTGAAGTTGTAAGTACTTTTTATTAAGCAGTGATGAGTCGTTTTATTTAAATTTGATGAAATAATGTTCAAATCAAAAAGTGAAATATAGGAATGAAGTGTCCTCGCCGAGATCTTTCGAAAAAAAAAATTGTTCAAATCGAACTAGTCACTCAAAAGTATTAGGAAAGGGGGGGTGGCAGACAGACCGACTGACATTTTTTCCTCATCGGAATACTTTACTTTCTAATTTTAAATTTTTCGATACTTGTTTAATAATTTTATTTATTTTTGACTTTTTTTTTTTTTTTTTTTCGCGATATTCTAAAGGATGCATTAAGCCTTCTTCCATGCTTTTTTTTTTCTTCTTTCTCTGACTTTTACTGAGAAAGTAGGCTAAAAAATGTCCCAAAGTAGCCCACTTTTCCCTACTTTATTAATTTGGACTACAAAAACCCACTGGGAAACAACATTAATAATGTTTTGTGCGAATTGTAGGAACTGAGACTAAATCTATGAAAAGTAGCAACGATAAAACATTTATCTCCACCGCTGTTTTTTCTTTTAAGTTACCCTGTTGCCGGGGTGTGATGTTGTTAAAGAACGTTCTTAGACGCGTTAAAAAAGGTGTTGGCAAGCAAGAGGCGGAGTTCCTGGTAAATATAAGAACAAAATGAAATAAGTGATCATTAGTCCCTTTTTTGCTGTACAAAAAATCTTATTCCGTTTCTAATGGTAGAAGTTCGTGTAAGAGTATCAAACATATTAGACCTTTTATTTCTTCTTTGATTAGTTCTCCCACTATCGCATGCTCAAATATAAGAAGTCTCGCTCATTTACCAGAAAGAAAATGGTAAATTTGGAAGGCCCATTGTTTCAATGAAATCATTTATATCAAAAACTTAAACGCAATCGTTCGTTTTTCCGGCAAGACTATCAACGGAAAATTGAGAAAACTTCAACACTCGAGACATGATGCCAAAGGGCGGATCCAGCTTCTGATTTTGGTGGAGGTCATTAATCTTGGAACAAATCGAATGAATTGTAATTGGTCAGTTGTTTCCAGGGTCCTCCGTGGCTCTGTGGTTGAAGCTTCGTCTTCTTAGCTGTAGGTCGTGGGTTCAATTCCCGCCGGTAACCTGGGTGTTATTTCCTTTTCTTATGTTGTAAATCTTTCCTGTGTGTGTCCGGTGGCAAGGCACTTGGCACGCAGTCCTCTATGTATGTGAAGCTCTTCAGCTTATAAATACAGTATAACTCAGATTTAACGATTGTCAAGGGACTAGAAAAAGTTACCTTTAATTCAAGAATATCGTTAAATCGAGGAGCATAGACATTCATTGCAGTCAAACCAGGACCAGTGAAATGTATCATTAATTTGAGGAAATCATTAAATCGGGTATCATTAAATCGAAGTTATACTATAATTAATAAGTTGCTTCTAAACTTTTTATACCTGCGGCATTTTTTTCATGTAAAAATTATTCTGCCACCCCCCTCCCCCCCCCCCCCCCCGAGCAGTTTTCGTATTCATTTGATTTCATAAATACTGACCTGACGTTGCATTTTGTTTAATGGAAAAACAAAACGAAAGTGAAAATTTGAAAGTTTCTAACATTTCTAGATGTTAATATTTTATTTCGTATATGATATTGCATAAATACTTCAATGTCGATGCTTAAAGTTTTTAAAAAAAAAACTTAAGTCACTTCAATCAATAAAAATTAATTTAATAATAATATCATTTTGCGAACATTTTCTACAGAGGGAAAATAATTCTAAATTACTTAATTTCATATTCAAACTTGGATTTTTTTTTCGGCATTTTGAAGCTAAAACATGCACAGCATTCGAATAAATTATTGCATTTTTCAAAATTTACGTTAAATACAATAGGTTGTTGGGGGAAAAAATCCATTTCTTACAGATGTTCTTCGTAAGTTTACCCGTTTTCAAAAATTCCTTTTTGAAAAACCTTTTCATTAATATTTTCAGAATTCGAATAAACATAATTATAAGTTTCTTAATTTCCCAATAATCTATTTTCGAAGAAACATCTGTCTTTTGTTAATTCGTAAAGCCAAACTTTTACTCAAATAATTAACCTAAAATTACAGTCCAATACGATGATTGCAACCGTAACTTTCTGCAGTCTTTCGTTCCCTTCGGGCTTGTTAAACGCAACAAAAAACAAACACATCCGAAATTCATTTCTTAAATAATAATGTGAAAGAATGCGAAGACACTGCTTTCCCAGGTTTGATTGAATAAGACAAAATTGAAATCAAAATTTTATTTAGTTTTTTTTTTTTTTTTTTTTACTTGCACGCTGTGAGAACTTTTTCTTCCATTAAGAAAAAGAATAGTCTGTAATCCTAATCGTGTATGGGAATTACGTTTGTTGCTTTAAGTAATCGGAGACAAAAGGAAAGAGTAGTAAGAAGAGTAGTTTGAAAACATTCTAAAAAATCCCGTTATTTTTTTACAATTTCCATTCATTTTATTAAGACGCGGCTTTTTTTAATAGGCTCGCTGTATGTTTAAAAACTCATTTAAATTTTTCGGCCAAAAGGGACGGTTTAAATTTATTCTTAACTCGTTATTTTATTCTTCGACATGAAAGGCCTGTTTGCTTCCAAAACATATTCGCTCTTTTTGAATAAACTTAAAAGTTTGCGAGGTTTATTATTTTTTTATTTTTTAAATAATTTACCGCCACGTGAAGTGAAAATACGTTTCGGTCAGAAGATGAAAAGAAATAAAAGAAAAAGGGGAAATCTTTCTGAAGAAATTAAAATGTCATTTAATTCCTAAAAGCCGTAGGCAAGCTTTTCCCCCCTCTTTTCGTTTTATTCCACCTTTTATCTTTAACAAGAAATACTCTTTTGACAGTGTAGGTTACCTGTCACGAAAGAAATGCGTGAAATTGGAGATCTAGGTGGAAAAAAATTTCAGGCAAAAATTCCTTAAAAGTTTTCTTACGTAGTTTCATAAAAGTTAATAAAATCTGAAAGCGTTTTTCACTTTATTTCAACAGCTGTATCTTAAATAAAATCTTATTATTTTTTACCCCTCAACTCAACTCAACTCCTGCCAAACTCGCCAACTGACATCGTGTATGCATCCGACGAAAAAAAAAATGTAAATTCTTAATGTATAATTGTTTGAAACATTTCTCAAACGTCAAATTAAAGAAGTTCTGAACCTGAATCTCGCTCTATTTTGTACTAGTAATTTAACATTTTTTAAATTTCTTGCACTTTATGCCTCAAAATTGAAAAATCGTGTAAGTTGGATTTATTACATTTCCCTGTTTTATTTTTGTTCGATTCCTTTTTTTATTTTTTTTTTCCATTCCATGTTTCGTTCTAACTTTTGAAACCTGGATACCGTTTCTCGAAACAATGAAAGTTATGTTCAAATTTGATAAGTGTTTCGACCAAGTAGAATTTAATTGCTTCTCTGTCACTCTTTTAACTCTAATTAGCTTTGTATTTAATTGAAAATTATTAAAATGTTGGTCGCTTTAGCCGCAAAATACTTGTTTAATATTTGTCCGCGTTTCTTATAGATTTAATTTTTGAAACATGTCAACAGATTGTTTGATTTTTTTTTTCCTCCCTTGATTTTTTTAAAAATCGACGCTATGTGGAATAATATTTATTCTTAATTGAAAACCTTTCTTTAAACGTCAGATAAATGGCTATAATGTTTGATTTAAATGCGCCCATTGAGGCTTGTCTGAAATGTATAATTAGTCTTTCCTGTTTGAAAATTAAATAATGTTGAGATTAATGTTGAGATTTTCATTGATTTCAGCTAAAGAAAAAAATTAAAAACTAGCGTTAGTATGATAAATATTTTCTCCATCTGATAAACTTTCTTTTGGAAAGCAGCTCAAAAGCTTATTTAATCGAGATTCTCCAAAATTTTCTTAATAGTTTTACTAAGAAGTATGAAACAAGCAAGCTAAGAAGTTTGAAAACAAAATTATTTTTCGGAAAATGTTGATTCATAGGAAATTTCTCTATGAAAATTCATAAAAGTTTGTGTGTACACATTTAATTAATATTTACTAATTGATATTTAAATTTCCATGTTTTAAATATTCAGTTGTCCTATTGATGCAGTAATGTTTTGGTTCATAGAAAATTTATCTGAGTGCATGAATAAATATATGTGTGTGTGCGGTCATTTAATTAATATTTACGATATATTTATTCTTTTTCAAATTTAATGCTTAACTTATTCAGTTATAACAAAAGTATTGTTTTTTGAGTCATAGAAAATGTATCATCCTACATAAATAATTGAATAAGTGTGTGTATACATTTAATAAATATTTAGAAAGCGATTTTTAAAGTTCATTATTTTAATTCTTCAATTGGGGAATTCACAAAGTTATTTAGTCATTTATTTATTTGCTTGTTGATCTTAGAGAATTTACCAATGTAAGTAATTAAATATAATAAATGCGTTTTTGTGTGCAGACATTTAATTAATGTTTAAGAATCGATTTTTAAATTTCATTATTTTAATTCTTAGGTTACGGTGTTCATAAAACTACTTAGTCATATATTTATTTACTTATTTACAAAGAATTAATCTGTGTAAATAAATAAATGCATTTTTGTGTGTTGATATTTAATTAATGTTAACGAATCGATTTTTAAATTTCATTACTTTAATTCTTTAGTTGTTACATTCAATGTTATTTATTCATCTATTTATTTATTTATTTATTTATTTTCGTAAAAAGAATTTACCTATGTAAATAATTAAATAAATAAATGCCTTTTGTGTGTAGACATTTAATTAATGTTTACGAATCGATTTTTAAATTTCATTATTTTAATTCTTTAGTTGTGGTATTCACAAAGTCATTTGTTCATCTACTTATTTATTTACAGAGAATTATCTATATAAATAACAAATATTAATTCTTTAGTTGTGATATTCACAAAGTCATTTGTTCATCTACTTATTTCTTTATAGAGAATTACCTATATAAATAATAAATAAATAAATGCGTTTTTGTGTGTAAACATTTAATTAATGTTAACGAATGTTTTTTTTTTTACTTTCATTATTTTAATTATTTAACTAAGTTAATATATTATATGATTTAATATATAAAGTATTGTTCGTAGAAAATGTTTTCTCCGTAGCTTGAGAGCAAGGGGGCTTTGAACCTAAGCACTTCCCCCCGGGTCGCCCCCCTGGAAATAAGCATTTAAGTATACGCTTCATAATCACTTCTCTTTTCAGTGGAAAGACGGTAACACAATAAATCACTAGGAGTTCATTGCGGGTCATTATTTTAATCAATTAATCATATAAAAACAAATTAGTTTCTGATAGCATTTTTTGTATTTTGTTAAATGGTTTTATTTATTTGAAATACTGTAATTTTTCATGTGATTAGCTTAATCGTTCTTTTAATTACACTTTTAAAACTGTGGGTGTATCTTAATAACATATGTAAAATAGGAAAAAATAATCCAACGAGTAAGTGAAGTGCAGCATAAAAGGGTAAGATTAACATTCGAATGTTTGTTGTGATTAATATTAGGATGAGTAACTTTTTTTTTTTTTTTTTCAAAAATCTTTGCTAAAAGTGATTTTTTTTCTACATAGAAACGTTAACAGGAATGTCTTTTAAGTGTAAAAAAGTATAAAATAAATAATTTCTAGAAATGCTGAAATATTTCAAAATAGAAGGTTCAAACAAAGTTTTTGGCATTTTGACATCATTGTTCACTTAATATTCAGAAAACCTTTAAATTAAAATCTTGAAATCAAGAGTTTGTTTGTTTGTTTCTTTTTTGGTGTGTATGTTTTAGTTTTGAATAAGTTAAGGCACAAACAAATGTGATTCATTATTATTATAACTTTTTCTATTGTAATAGTCACTGTGTTTTACTTCTGTTTTACTACACTCATTTATACATTTACTTCATTTTAATTTATTTATTTTTTTACCTCATTTATTTATTTATTCATAATTATAATGCAATCTGTCATCTAATTTTTTTTTTCTTTCTCTCAAAATGATTTCTAGTGGATATTAGAGTAATACTCTAAATACTTTAAAATAATTACGATTTTAAATAGAGTATGACGATGTTATTTACTCAATGTATGATCTTTATGGAGATTTTAAGCAGAGAATTTCTGATTTGATTTGGCATGATTTGTACTCATGTTCCTTTTCATTTTTTGTCAAATTTTTCAACTTCTCGGTAATATTTTCACGTGCGACTTGCACCATAAAAAAGAACACTAGCCATCGTCTGACTTATTGTTCATTCTTTATTTTTATTCGTTTAAATCATAAACATGTTGTACA
Organism: Uloborus diversus; assembly: GCF_026930045.1. NCBI lineage: Eukaryota > Metazoa > Arthropoda > Arachnida > Araneae > Uloboridae > Uloborus > Uloborus diversus. Next base: position 39,742,143 of record NC_072737.1, read on the forward strand.
AGCTTTTGTTTAAGCTCAAACTAGCTTCCGGTTATCGTTTTCAATTATGAACATAATAGTTCTCATTAAAAATATACGTTCTCTTGATTTATTTACATGGGACAAATAATTTTTGCTCAATGAGCGGTTAGAAGTTTTGACAATATTGAAATAATATTGTTCTTCAGCAACATTTGTTATTTCTTCTTTTTTTTAATTACATATTTTTATGGTTCATTTCCATTCCTGATAGTGAATTTCCATAATCCAGAAATATTAGTTATTTCAACAAACAACTATTAATAATACAAAAGATTTGAAAAAATGATATTTCTCGAACAATGGTGATTCACTACGTTGATTTTTTTTTCTGTAAGGGAAGTTATGAACCAAATAACAAAAAATCATAAACTTTATTATATTGTTGTCATTATTTTTTTTTATGTTTTTAAAACTAAATCAAAAACTTACATAATGAGCATTAGAAAAAGTATTATTTATGTCTATCATTTTCTTCAAATATATTTCTGCCAGGAGAAACAATTTTTATAATAAAGCTAGAAAAACGCCCGTCATACCTGACGTGGTGACGGGTGAAAATTGCTACTCTTCTACATTTTAACGAAGTAATTGCCTGTTTCGTGATATTATGATAGTTGAAATTTTAACCAATAAAACAGTTAAGTTACCGGATCGAGTTCAGCCTTGTCACACAATAAAACCTTTCCCTGCATGTTAAACATTACCAAAACACATTATCAAATTATCATGCCGTTTTGCGAGTTTCATTGTTGAAACATGCGCATTACTCGATCATTGGATATTATATATATGAGGATGCTTACACTCGTGCTATCAAGAATAGATACATTAGAGTACTCAGAACAGGTACTTGAAGGCAATAATTATGTGGTTTCACTCATACTACTTTTATCAAAATTCGGATACGTGCTCTGTGTATGCTTACTACGTTGCTATCACTTATATCATTTTCCTACACCAAAGTCTGAAATTTCAAACCTACTTTTAGAAAATAATTGTTCAAGTCTAAAATTTTTACAAAAGAGGAATATTTGGTTTCTGAATCCTAGCTACATATATTTTTAGGTAACACAAAGTTTTACCGTAAAGACAACCTAACCACAGACAGGCAACAGTCAAGTTGCGAGACCATCATGGTGGAACGCTATCAGAAAAAACTTTTCAGCGTTCTTTTCCATTGTTAAAACTTGAAAACTTCAACTTTTCAGTGTTTTAGACGTTAGTATTTGATGTTATTTTTATAGACTCCATCTTCTTTACAAAGTATGAATTTTGTAGGACGTGCCATATAAAGAGCGTTGATAGCTGTGGCATATATTTGTAATACTAACTCAAAAATGGTTGCATCTAGAAAATTTGAAAAATTACCTTTTGTTAAATGTCAAGCAACTTTTTCCAGAACAACTGTGTGATTTTTAGAAAATAAAATCTTTATTTTGGGAATTCCGTTCGACAATTAGTTACTAAAATCAGTTTTCAGGAAGAAATTAAAGGTTGGAAAGAAATTGGTATAGTTTAGATACCTATGTAATTTCATTGGTTGCAAATTATTCTGTGTTTTATATTAAAGCTGGTGAAAGGCCATCATCATTGTCTTTATCGCTGGTGCTCTAATATATTATTCTCTTATAAGTGATTTGAGAGTGTGTATGTGTATGTGTTCCGTTGTAAAGTTCAATTATTATTTTTTTTTTTTTTTGACTTATCTCGGGCATGTTTAGCAATGCTAAACAACCCCCATGAATCCAAATATCTGCAAAAAATCCAAGAACAGCAATGGGTCACTAAGGACCTCGTCCTTCGTAAAACCCAAACAAGATAGAATGTGCTCAGGTGAAACCTCTCCAGCAGAGCACCAGTGACACTCCGGAAAAGTCTTGATATTCCCAGAGAATCTAAGAGCTTTTGTGTGGCCACTCAGGAATCTCGAAAATGTTGTCTGGAGGAGTCTACCCTTGAGTCTAAAGGACTCACCAGGACATTTTGCAAAATACCAGGCGTGTCTGGGAGGTGTTTTAAATTGGCGATTGAGCTCCATTTTTGAAATTGTGGAGATCTCACTGAAAGTAAGATCTCCACAAGGGCTCACACCCTCCGCAGCAGCAGATCTAGCCAGAAAGTCAGCCCTCTCATTACCCTCAACTCCAACGTGGGAAGGGATCCATTGAAAGTGAATTGTATGTCCTGATGAAAGAGTATGTAGTAGACTCAGAATGTCCAGGCTGGTCTTGTCGCCCACATTACTCCAATTAGCGAGGTGCTGAATTGAGGCACGACTGTCAGTCAAAATCCAGATTTCCTGGAAACACTCCTCCCGCTGAACAGCACACTGCAGACCCTTCCTGATAGCAATCAGTTCTGATCTAAATACTGAACAGAAATTCGGGTTTCTGATTTTAAATTCCAAGGCCCCAGAGGGAGTAGGAATGAATACTCCACTGCCCGAAACGCCATCTTCTCCCCTGCTTCCGTCTGTATAGATTTTCAAGGAGAATTGTGGTATATTATGTATAGTTTCCAGGGCCATTTGTTTAACTAGGTCCGGTGGATCTGAACTCTTGATCACACTAGTCAGGAGCTCGTCATGGAAATAAATTCCCTCAAGCTCCAAACCAGCTCCTGCGTAACCCAGGAAATGTGTTTCCACATCGGAGGGAGGTAAGTTCAATGACCTTGCATAGGAGAAGGGGCTATGTTTCTTCAAACGAGTATTATCATTCCATGCAAGAAGGTAGGCTGAAGTCCGGTGTTGTTCTCTATAACTGTATAATTTGCTAAAATACCTTGTAAGGCCACACTGTCTTCTTTTTGCAAGGGCAGGCAAGTTGCTCTCAAAGAGCACTATATCATTTCGACAACTATGTCTAAGTCCGGCAATAATTCTAGCTGCGCTAAGCTGTACTCTTTCAAGTTTATTGAGATTGGTCTCTGAAACACAGGAGTAAACTGGGAAGCCGAACTCCAGTACTGGTCTAATGATAGAAATATAGGTAGTACGGAGGGTACTGGCCTCCGCACCCCAGTTTCGTCCAGAAATAAATTTGAGAATATTGAGCCTCTTCCTTGCCTTAATTGCTTGGCCTTCAATATGTTTATTACTTGTAATCTCTTGATCTAATGTGTATCCAAGATACTTAGCATTTTTAACGTAACTCAACTGGGTTCCGTTTATGGAGATCTTAGGTTGGTACCCATATAGATGTCTATTAGTAGTGAAAAAAGTTGTCAAAGATTTTGTAGCATTAAAGATTAATTTGTGCCTTTCAGCAAAGGCATGGGCTTTTTCCATGGCACGGTTGAGTCTGAGTTCACTCTCTCCGACATCCGAGCCGGAGCTCCAGACAATGATATCATCAGCAAAAATTCCGATTTCACAGTGTTTAGCTAATTCTTTTTCAATGCCAGTAATGTACAGAGAAAACAGGATGGGACTCAACACTGATCCCTGAGGTACACCCTGCCCGAGGCCCAAAGGTTCGGACAGGTGATTGTTGTGTTTAACTCTAATGGATCTGTTCCAGAGGAAATCAGAGATCCAGGGAAGGGCTTTTCCTCTTATATTAAAAAGATTGTGGAGTTTGGTGATCAAGAGCTGGCGCCAAACCCTGTCAAATGCACTAGACATATCCAACAGTGCGGCAACAGTGTGGTTAGCGGCAACAGTGTGGTTCAATTATAAATGTTATCACTGAGGGAACAGTTTTTCAAAAGAAATAAATATATTTGTGTAACATTAACCTTATTTCACGTCCTGCACGACGATGATACGGCGTTTTTGTTCTCTCGTATGCGCATGCGTGGTACGTACTTCTGCTTCCATTGCCACAGAAGTCAATTTGTCAGGTAAGACAATTGCCCTACCAAGGTAAAGGTTGTCGATAATTTTCACTTATCTGCCATAATTATTACAATTGTATCTCGCCATACCAAGTCTAAGCAAGTTCCAAGCTTCTGTCTGCTTTCGTCAACATTGTTGACGCTGAAGGATTCCTGCTTTCGAAACAATCCGATTTTTGTCGCTTTCGCCTTGCGTGCCCAGCTTACGGCAATGTTCGAATCAACAGTGTTTCTACTTAATTAAATTACTTTGCCCTCTTGTTACTCACTGAATCTCATTTATTTCGTCACTAAACACGGCGGCTGGGCAATTGTGTTGCAGAGGACCATGGTTTGTTGTTTTATTGCTGTTGGTGAAAAGCACGAAAACAATCGTTTGGGCAGAAGCGCGGATCCAAAGAGAAACTCGCGCACTTCCCTCCGAGGGACTAAATACGGCCTAAAGCTGCATTTTGTTGACTAATATTTTTAAAAAAATTGCTACAGACCCCCTCCTCCTTCAAAAATCGCATTGTGAGGCGATAATGATGCTCTCCAATACCAGAAGCTGGATCTACTCTTGATTTGGTAGCAGTAGTAAAAGCAATGTATTTTGTCGTTGTGGCCGGCAGATGAACTCAGTTTCTAAACATCCTTCATTATAAAAGAACGAAATAGGATACAAATTGATTTCTAAGCACAGGTAGTCTCAAAAGAAAGGCCTTTTTTTCATGCTGCACGCAAAAGATTTCGCACCTTTACTCTTTGTTTAAAGATATTACGCCAGTATATCAGACTAGGCATCTGCCATACCAGGTTAAAGGGCACTTTTAATGTCAATAATTTTCACACACTGATCTGCCATATTTTTTTCAATAGTGTCTTGCCTTACCAAGTCTAAGCTAGTTCCCGAACCTGTATATTATATTCTGTCGTCAACATTATCGACGCCGAAAGATTGCAATTTTCGAAAAAACCGATTTTCGTCACGATTACCTTGCGTATTCGAATCAACAATGTGTCCACTTAATTGACTTAACTCTCCTCTTCTTGCACATTGATTGTCACGTATTCCGTCACTAAAAGCAACATCTGCGTAGTCGTGTTCCAGAAGACCATGGTTTGTTGCTGTTGGTGCAAAAGCACAGAAACAATCTATTTGACAACAGTGGTAGGAACAACGTATTTTGTCGTTGTGTCTGGTGACTGAACTCAGTTTTTGAGCATCATTAATTACGTGAGAACGCAATAGAAAATGAATGGATTACGTAACACAGACAGTCCCAAAAGAAAGGTCATTTGTTCAAGGTACACGCAAAAGAAATCTCACATTCGTTCTTTGCATAAAGATATCCCGTGATGAGGATAATCAAAATTGTTTGGATAGTAAATGTTACCACCACTACCTTACAAAATTATAATGTCTTCCACTGCTGAACCAAGAAACCCTGTGCTCTATCCTAAAGCTGTATTGTTATCACCATTGTCTGTTACCACTGAGGACAATACGTTATTAAGGAAATGAAGATTTATGGACGGGGTTAGAGCATAAACAAACACATGACAAAGAAATAAAATAGTTATTGCTGAACCATTGCATTTCAGGGGTGGAGATTCGTCATGCCTTCAACCAATATTTTTACCAATAGACAAAGAAATCGACTGAGCGCTTGCCGTCAATCATGGTACCGAAACTGCGCAGCAAAACACGGCACCCGAAAATTGACTAATAAATTATATTTAACGCTGTTTTTACTAGGTAATCAAGCAGCCGGTTAAAAATTTGCATAGCTGACTTGTTCCTCGCGTGCTGAGAATCATATTTCATTTTGGAGGAAACGCATCGCTTTAGTTTATTGTGATTTCAAGTTCTTGAAAATGAGTCGACTGGTGTGAAGTTAATGTCTCTTTTATGGTGAGAATCAGACCTCTCGTGAGCTAGAATAAAGGGAATATCCCGGATGCTCTTTATCTTTTACAACACCTTTATATTTTTCGAAAAGAAGACTTAAACAAAACCTGCTCTTTCACAGAATTCACGTTTTCCGGGGAACATTCACGAATGGCTACTATTAATTCGCTTTTAGCTTTCGCTTTGGAGTCAACAATAGGTCCTTTATTAAAAAAGGATTCCTTGAAACATGGGACACAAACAATACTGAAGTTAAGCGCTGCGTGTCGTAGTATTGTTTTTCACTCTTAAAAATGGAAATCAAGTAAAAAGAAAGCTACAAGGTGTCATGTATTAAATATTTAAGCAGCTTTTATATAATACTCTCATTCAAATCGTATTTAATTAAGCTTTTTATTCTGTGCTCAGATCAAAAAATAAACCGACATTTGACATTAAATAAATGTTTAAACACATGAGCTGCTACAGTGTATATCTTGTTAAAAGTGTTTGTGTATTTTTTGTTTAATGTTTATGATTACATTTGCTTGGTTATTTCTGAAAATAATATCTTTCAATATAAACATTTTAATCCAGCTTATATTCTTCAATTGAAGCATCATACTTATGTCGTACAAAAAATAACTTTATATACAGTGCAAACACGTCCTTTTTTTTGTGACAAAAATTATTGTATGTATTTTTACGCTCTAGAGATTGTATGTATTTTTATACCCTATAGTTGTCAAACGGTTTTTATTAATAAAAGACAAATATTTTAAAGCAATCCTATTTACTTAAAAAAGAAAGATTAAAGCGATTTGTTTCTGAGAAATAAAATTCTACATTTCATTAAACAATTATTTACATAGATAAGATTAACAAAGTAAAATGAAGCTTATACCCTTATGCGCCGACATAAAAAGGAACCAATAAGCAGAAGTTAGGTTTTAGTTCGGAAATTAGTACGATTAATATTTAGTTACAGAAATAGGATCAAAATATACTACAGTACGTACATTATTTACTTTTCATGCGAGTGAAACTTTAAACTAAGAATTAAACCGTAACTAATTGAGTTAATTATTTTTCAAAAGTACACGTGGCGACAGATTTTGTCACACTAAGGACTGATGTCGCAGCATTTTTCTTCTTTGCTAATAGTCAAATAGGGTTGTTTTTTGTAGCATGCATTTGCCACATTTTCGGTTTCCTCGCTGAGTGTTTTATTCTGTTTGTATTAGCCGAAGGTTAGTTGGCTGAGTTTTTTCTACCTTTAACCAGGTTACTCGTTAGCCAAAGCAACCACATCCGTGAAATTTAGGCAAAAAGTATAATAAAATCATTCTTTCTCTTTTTGCAGAAGTTATCAACTTAGATTTTTAAACATTACTGTTAAATATGATTTTAGAAAAAAATTGCAGAATTCAAAAAAGTAAGAGTATTATGCTTTCAAAAAGTCAATCCGGGGGGCGCTGTTTCCATTCATCCCAGTTTCAGACAGACAAAAGTGTCACCAAGTGTAACGTTGTTATGTTTATCTCTGCTAATTTGCACAAAATCTGCGAAAAAACACTCGTCCGTCTTGGTTTGAAAGTCAAAGTCTTACGTAGCTGTTTTGACCATTCCATTGAGGTATTATTTTTTATCAAAGAGACCGAAAATTCATTCAGATCAAATAGGGAGTAACATTCGAACAACTTTTTTCATTCAAAACATTTACGCTCACAATCCAAAAGGTTGGATTTCTATGCAAAAGTACACTTAAAATTTTTAATTTTACTGTCTGTTTTTCACGAGAAAAGCTCCCACCGTCAAGTCTGAGCCCGTCTACTCCCATAGAAACGGACTTCGTTCCTTTTCTGCAAGGGTTAGCAGGAAGGCTTTTTCGCACTATTTTGCCACTCGTCTGCTCGCTTTGGTGCAATCGTACGAGTTTTTCCAACACTAAGCTTCTCTTGGAAAAATGAGACGCGAATCGTTGCTATAGCAGTAGACAGGCGCAGACATTTCGGCGGTGGCTTTTCACGTGATAGTCGGACAGTACATGTATTTTTAAAAAGAAACGCAATTTAAATGTAATAAGGCACATCGATTTTTTTTTTCATATGTAGAAAATTTGCTAGCGATTGAAAAGGGAATATTTTTGCAAGAAATAAATAATTATCAGTTCGTTACGGAAAAAATATAAACCTACTTTTCCTTAACTTGCTATACAACTTCAAATTTCAATATATTCATCCATCCTTTTTGAAATTCCTATTATAAAGTCATTTTGAAAAATAACAAAATTTTGTTATAATCAGTACTGCATTTAAGAAAAAGTCTTCGGGGGGACTCACCTTGAGGTTTGGGGGAACTTACAGAAAGAAAATGCTTATTTGAAATCAATGTTCGTTACATTTCTGTAACTTTTACAATAAAACACCCCAAATATTTCTGAAAACGGTATCCCCCCTCTTAAGACCCCCCCCCCCCCCCTTCCCCCACTACAGCACTAGTTGCAGTGGACAGTAAAAAAGTAAAAAGCATTAAATAAGTCATTCAAAGGATTTCATGCTTTCACATTGATACTATGTTTCCCTCTTCAAAAACATTTTTTCCCTCCCAATTAATCCCTATTCAATCGCATCTATATATACTAACTTTTTTTTCCCCTTGATCTTGCAAAAGGAATAGTTTCCAAAGAATTTCAACTGTTTTTGGAATCTTTTTCTCGGAGTTTGAAACAAAATTCCATTTATGACATTTGTTATCTCTGAAATGAACGTCTTTATTCGACTCATTTTCGTATGATTCTCCAATTCAATCATTTCCCGCTAAACGCATTTGTAAACTTTCATGAAAAACAAATCATGTTTCGAAGAAAGCTACTTCTGTTAAATTGTCTTAATTGTGGTAGTGGAGTTCTTGATCCATGAATCTTACAGAGACCTTTTCCCGAGAAACCTTTAAATGTTTCCTTTTGAAATTTAAAAGACTGAAGAGGTTTAAATCATAAATGCTAAGAATCTTTTATTTTTCTTTCGAATTCTTGGAAAACTGAGGTAAATAGTTTGCTGTAGTAATTAACAAATGCTCTGCTTAATAATTTTCCAAGCCTCTTATGATGTTTACTAGTGAAATATCTTTCTTTTTGTGCGACCTTTGACTCGTCACAAAATTTTAGTTTCCAATCATCATTAAGATTGTTATTTAAATCAGCATTAATTACTGGTTCATAGAAATTTTAGATTAAGTCAATGAAAGAACCGTTAAGAAGATTTATGCTTTAAAAAATATTTGTAATTGGTATCGAGCAAACTTTTTCCTTGTGTTTTACTTAACATAAAAGCTTTATATAATTGAACAACTTTTGAAACATTTTTGGATTAATGACAAATTATTTCTTATATTTTACTGCTAATCCAAGAAATAACTGAACTCTTTCTGAGGAGACTCTTGTTTATTATAAGTTGTTCAACATTGATAAAGATTTCGTTGTCAAATTTATTGGTATGAATTTTAAGACTCTATTGTTGTACTGTGTTTTTGTCAAAAAAAAACCAAACAATCTATACTAAGAAAATTACAGAAAATTTAGCTGTCAATTCAAAGGTACACCGTTATTTTGTTTTGAATGAAATGCTTCCTTTTATTTCTTAATGGAACAATTCTCTCCGACTGTATTGCGAGTTAAAACATACACAGAAAAGTTGTGCATGACATTACATTACAAAAAGCTGATTTTACAAATTAATTATTCATCAATTTCATATCGTTCAAAAGCTTTGTTTGTATTTTTTGCATAAATTGGATTGTATGTTTTTCAAAAGATGAAATCACTTCGCAAAGCAAAAATGGAAATGTGGGCTTTTATTTTATTTAATTATGCAAGAATTTAAGTATTCTATTTTGATCATTTTTGTATTTATTTGGTCATTTAGTTTGAACCAAGTTTTAAAACGTTGTTGTTAAAACCAAAAAATGCTGGTTTCAACCTGTTACAAGACTTTAGTTTCTGATCATTAGCAGTATAATTATTTAAAAAGTATTAATTAGCGATTCTATTTTATTTTTCGATTGTTGTTATATTTTGAACGTTAAAGAAAATGATTTTTTAAATTGGTAATGGTATGGTGACCGTCTGCAGAGTTTAGGGGGAATTCTCTATAGAGTATCCAAAACTTTAATTGAAAACGCTTGTAATGCTTATGGAGTATTTTTTGTTAAACTTTATTAAATCTCCTGAGTAATCTCAATAGGAATATGGAAAATGACAGATTTCTACTAAATCAGCAAAACAAGTATCAAATCCGTAAATTCAAGAATCAACAACGATTAACCAAGGGGTGCTTTGTTTATTTAGTTATTTTTTATTAATATCCCTGATTCAAATAGATATACGAAGAACTTATTAAATACTTATAAAGAAGCTGAAAAGGAAACAACACATGATCAATTGTTGATTCCTAAAATTTTACTTTAATTGCGATCCTGTTAACTAATAGAACAGACATCGAGAATTATTTCCAGCTCTCAAGGAAATCTCAGTCAAAACTTACCTCTGTTCTTAAAGGTCCATGTGCAGATTATTATAAATCCGGGAAAGAGAGAGAGTTTTAAGGCAAATATTAATTTATAATAGTGCACTTACCGTAGGGAGAAAGTTTTACAGCAAATTGTACCAGAAAAGTAAACAATCGTAAGGGCCAATTGGTTGCTGTTTTAGTTTCTTTCAGTAAAACTGGATTTTACGGGGTAAAGTACTGACAGCAATATGAGTACCAGCCTTTTTATAGTAAATTTTCGGGATTTTTTTTTTTTTAAATCTATACAGAGTATGTTTAAAGATAATTTTTTATCTCAGGTTGTTGTTGTTTTCCAGCCCATAAAAGCGACATTATGAAAGAGGAAGGTGCCAGCTGCCCGAGAGGTAGAAACTTTTTATTGCTACCCAAAATTTGGACCTAAGTACAGCAGAGAGTGGCATTTATGAAATTCGTTCAAACGCTGCGAAATTCCAACAATACCAATTTGCAGCATGTTTGCATTTTCAAACTGCTTTCAAATCTAACATTTTCTGTGCAAAAGCATCAAAATGACATCGATGTGACAAACATAAACTACTTTTCGCGAGCTCTGCTACTGAAAGTAAAGAAATCCATTCAACGGTGGAGGTGATTAGCATTCAGACAGCACAAAACAGAAACCATCACTGAAACTTAAACCTCCCTTTTTTATTTTTTACATTCCTGTTCTCTTTCACAATTCACATTATTTTAAACGTTACGAAATCCCAACAATTTTCAATCCCTATTATGTTCATATTTTCAAATTACTTTCAAATCTTATCCTTTTTGCACAAAAGCATCAAAATATTAAGCACCAACGTCGCAAATATTTACAAATATGAACAACTTCACACGATTTCTGGCACTGGAGGAAAAGCGACCCGGCGTGATTAACATTCAAACCGCCGCAATTTGAAACACACATTAAGACTTGCATTTCACCTATTTCCAGATTTTTTTCTTCTTCAAGCCGACTTCCAGCTTCTTCAGCATCGTGGCTTGTATTTTTTCTTCCACTTTTCCTCAACCCTATGATTGATCAGGGCGAAAATTATGTACCTGTGCCTCAACCGCTGGGTAGTCCTGTTGTTGACAATGATGGATGGCATCACGTAGCATGCTGGTTGATACCTTATATTTTTGCTGACCTTAACAAAAATTACAGACCTTTAAAAGCGCTCTCCAGGCCTGAATTCCGTCCGATATATATTTTTCCCTCTCCCTCATTTTCCATTCGTTATTATTATTTTCTGCCTCCAGATCGCCTGTGCCCACAGATGTGCAAGGTCCTCCATGTCCTTTTCTTTTTATCCTCCGCGATGGTTAAGTTGGGGAACTGAGGAAATATATATCGCTGCTGGGTAATTATCATTATTATTCGGATCCTTCTCGGTTCGTATCTGCGCGCATATCATTGCTTTTTTAATAATGACATTATTATTTCATATTATTACCATTACTAGGAAGATTCTCGTTTTAAACGTGGCTTTGCGTGGGTAAAAAAATTCAATTGCTGCGAGAATTTTTTTTAATATTTTTTTCCATCACGTATGTGATAGAGCGTTTTATGGGTGTGGTGTTTCTTAGGAAGGGATTGTCATGCATGATTGAAGCATGAAGGTTTTTTTGAGGTAAAACATTTCGTAGGAAATATGCTTTTTTTTTTTTTTTTGAAAACCTGATACAAAAAAAAATGTAATAAATACTTCAGATTGCTCAGGCACTTCGTTTGCTACCAAATGCAATATCAAAACTCTTCAAATTAATAACAAATTTGCTTTTGCTGCTTAATGCATGCTTTTTTTTTCTTCTTTAGTTTAAATTGAAAAAATCAGGTCCGAGCGTTTCCTTTGCAAAAGAATTGCTCTTGTAAAGTAACGGCTTGCTTGCCACTCATTATTTTCTCCTTTCTTTTATAATGTGTGCATGCAGATAAAGGCCTGTACCGTGCATTTTGAGGACTTGATTCTAGCTCTTCCTTGTTTCCATTGTTGTGTTTTGTTTACTGTAATTGCTAGAGCTCCCACTGCTTTTCACTTTTGCATGCTTTTCAATCCTTTTTCTTTTTCCATTATAATATTTGTTACTATTGCTAGAGCCTGTACTGTGCGTGTTTGTGTTGTAGGCGTATTTCTAGTCCATTCCTTCTTTGTTTAAATTGTAATGTTGCATTTATAATATATTTTGCAGTTCTTTCAAGCTTCTAATCCATTACTTCCTTGCTTCCGTTGTAGTCCAGTGGCGGATACAAGGGGAGGGTCATGGGGGTCATGACCCCCCCCCCCCCTCTAAAACGTCGACAATATTATCCCTTCATATTGTGTTCAAACACTTCATGAATAAAATGCAAACGATTTCATTATTTTTTTTCAATTCCTTAATTATTTTTAAAAGTATGTAAATAATTGAAATACTTTTTCTTTTAATCGCTTGTAAAATTAATTAGTAAAGTTTATGTCCTATCAGGTGCCGTATTCCTAGCCGATTTGGTGTTTTTTATTGACACCCAAGCGCTTTCAGAAAATTTTCGCACCCAAAACCGTAGGTTACTTCGGGTGGGGGGGTCCTTTTTTAACATGACCACCCCCCCTAAAATGGCAGCCTGTATCCGCTCCTGATTGTAGTCTTCAAAGGTTTCCTCAGAGACTACTTCTTTTCAAGTTTGTGGGCTTGCTTCTAATTCAACTATTTTTAGAAATGGCAGTTAAAATTACAAGCTTTTACTTTTTCCCAGGGCTTGTTCCTAATTCATTTCTTCTGTGTTTTCATCATAGTGTTAGCATTTATTGCTAGAATATAAAGTATGTTCTCTGTTGCTAACTTGCTTTTAATACATCATTTCCTTATTTCCATGGAAGTGTTTGCATTTATAATAGAGTGTAGAATCCATAAAGTTTATTCATTATTATTTTTATTTGTATACTTGCTTTCATATTTCCATAGTAGTGTTCGCATTTTTTTTTCCTCTGCTCTGTATACCATTTTTAGTGTTGCTTCCTTAGTCCGTCTACCGCCAGTGGTGCCCAACCTCTACGGCCCGTGGGCCACATCCGGCCCGCGAAGTTGATCTGTGTGACCCTTCGTTTTGTTCATTATTACAAATCGAAGAGCTCAATTAATAACAATGTTACAAAGTTGGAGGCAAGCATTCATAAATTGGTTTTTGAAAACAGACACCAAGTAATTTTAACAATAATTGTTTTTTTTTTTTTTTATTCTTTCCTTTTTCACATTTTTCCTTGTAAAATAATGCAATGTTTTGAAATTTTATATGTGTTCTGGGCCGCGGGAATGATTTTAATATAAGGTCCGACCCTGGGTCAGAAAAAGGTTGGGTACCCCTGGCTACCCTTTACTTCTATTCGTCATTTTACTTTTTTTTTTTGAGTTACATATACTATTCATCTTTTCACTTTTTTGTTTGTTCGATGTATTATGTGTTTGCATCATTAAACTTTTACCAAGACAACGCATTACTTATTGTACAACTTGGAGCAAAATCCAACTCACATTTTCTTCTTTAATGATACTTTTTATGGCAATATGTTTGCTGAATAATGCATTTCCGTTTTGAAAATATGAAGTGAAATTCTTCGCTGTCAACTGTGAATCATTTTTCAGAAAAATCGCGTGCATACGATGTTGATCTTTGACTGAACTCTATGCTTACAATTTTTGTTACAACATTATGTATTTCATGCTTTGTGGTAACAAGTACTGTGATGAAGTTTTTGATCTAATGTGTATATTTCATGGCATGCTTACTTCTTTTAACAGCTGTTTTTCTGTTAAAAAAAAAGAGCTCTTTCTCTTTTACAGTTTACATATGTGCGTGTTCATTTTTTACATTATTATTTTTTTAGATTTCTTTTTTCATTCGAATAATCTTACTGATAAACCAGGAAAAGTTATTTCTTAAAATCTAAAACAAACGAAAAAAGAGAAGAAATAAATTACTGTAAGGAATAAACAATATTAAATAACAACTTCTTAATGGAATTGTTGACTATAGGGTACAGGAATAAAAGCAAGAACTGTTTTAAAGAACAATACATTTTTCTCTTTTAGTGATGAAAGAGCTACGTGAGTTTACCTTTTAGCGACCTTGTTAAAGAAACCATACAAATTTTCCATGTAACAACTGTCTTTAAAAATAAAAAAATAAAACCACTGTTTAATAACCAAATAAACTTCTCCTATAATATAATCAATTGATGGATAACAGATGCATAATGTGGTTGTTGACTCTGAAGTTTAAGAAGTGAAAGCAAAGACTGTATTTGAAAACAGTAAAATTTTCTCTTTGAGTGACTGCATTTTAGAGCAACATAAATTATCCTTTTAGTGACTATTTGAGAACTATACATTTTTTCCCTTTTAGTAGTTGTTTAAAAACCAAGAAATTTTCTCCTAATAGCAAAAGATCGCTTATCCATACCCTATAAATCTATATATCGTTCAGTTTCATAAATGCTAGATCACGTGACGCGATCCGACCAATTGGTCATGTTTTGGAGGGTAGTTTAAATTTGTTTTCAAAAATGAGTGATCACCATTAAACAATTGAAATCGAAGCAAACTGAGTTGTCAAACACATGTTTAGATTTTTTTCTTTTTTAATGCAAATCAAGCGACGACAATTAAAAGCATAAAATTCCCCAATACATTGATTAGTGGCCTATTAATACAAACCTTCACAAATTGATGCGTAAAAAGGCGCACATAAGAGATAACTTTACTATTCGAATTTAGCTTATCTCTAGAATGGTAATGACAGTTAAAATAGAAGAAAAGAAACTCACGCTGTAATCCACCCAGCCATTATTTTTTCACCCAAAAAATCACCAACCATTATCTTTAAGAACTATTTATTCATCTCGTTTTTGAAAATGGCGATACAGCATTACACCGCTTTTTATCTCAAGAATTTTGTATTCAAGCGAAATAATCTTCAAAAATATATTTTGTTGAAAATACCGTGCTATAGACGTCCGTGACAGTATCCAAGTTTATAACCAGGTTTTTCTTCGGCTCGAATGGGCTTTAGGAAGATCATAATAAAAGAGAAAGAGTCTTTTTTTAAATATTTTTGACATACTGCGCTGCTGTAACGTATGCATTCATTCTCGATCTCATGTAGATATCACGCCAATTCACTTCACTTCGCCCGGGCATTTTGAGTTCCTTTGTTTAACGATTATTTTTATATCTTCCGTCGGTTATGGTTTATACCTAGGAAATAGTAATGGTGTAGCATAAAATTTTGTATCTAAGCCTTATTTATTATTTCCTTGCTTTTTCCAAGCATCAGGGGTTTTTTATTTTTAAGGTTTTACCTCCTTATGTACACAGAATGTGGTACAGTAACGAGACCAGAAAATTTTCCTGATGTTTAAAAAGACGTCTGCATCCTGTAATTACAATTTTTAAGTATAGGGACAGTGCTGTAGTTGAATATATATATATATATATATATATATATATATATATATATATATATATATATATATATATATATATACAACTACAGTTATATAATACTACAACACAACTACTAATATAATACCATATATATATATATATATATATATATATATATATTGTTAGACCAATTAATTCTCAGTTTAGAATATTTATGCTTGCTTTAGTTCATAAAGCTGGTATTTACTTTCACAAAAAAAAGGGTGTTTTGAAGCCAATTTACTTTAACTTTGCATTGGTTTTACCACAATAAACCAAATATTTCGGGTGATAATATGTTGTAAAATTTGTTACTCATATTGTAATAGTTTGTGGTACATCAAAAATAATTTTTGTTATTTTGAAATGAGTCCTTGTTATAAACATTTCAAATATTAATTGAAGATTGATGTTTAGTTCAGTATTTGTTTACTTAATATTAGGCATGCTTTGCTTTTTAAATGTTTATTAGCAAAAAGAAAATTGGAAGGTTCCTGTTAATGCTTGATACCTCAGGCAGTGTCATATCTTGGCATGAAATTAATGCCTTAGTGTTACGAAAGATATACTGCGCAATACAAATTAAAAGTAGCTTTTTGTATCTGATGTTTTAACTGTAGAACTATTTAAGTGGCAGATTATATTCTACAGTCTTAAAACACTATTACACAGTTGCAAACACTTCAGTAAATTCATGCCCGGCAAAAAAAAGAAAAAGCTCGTCTTAATTATACTCGTCCTTGAATAAAAGCTCTCAAAAGTGTCACATCTTGGCACGGCTTTGAAGCCTTCTAATCGAAGAATATATAGAGTGAAATAAAAATAAAAAAACAACTTTTTGCTTCTCGTATTTTTACCGTAGATCTATGCTGTAAAAAATGCTGAAAAACTAGAAAATCTCGTGGAAATGTGTTTTTTTTTTGTATTATATATATATATATATATATATATATATACTTATTATTTTTATTTATTTATTTTATACATTAATTATTAATTTATTTGTTTATTTATTTTGAGGACTAACTATTAAAGAAATTTTTATGGGAAAAAATACATTATCTGCTTTGTTTGAAAGGTACTACGACTTTATTTGTTCAATTGTTTAGTTTTGGCGTATCTATTTCATCAGATGAGAGATGCATAATTTGTTTTTAGCTATCAGCTTCAAATGTTAAAAAGATGGTATGTTTGACACAAATTTTTCGTGTGTTCCACGAAAAATTTCCAAAGTTTTCGTGTGTGCATTGCCACACACGAAAACTTTGGAAAACATCTCACGGTTATCACTCACATGCAGGAACTAACCAAAACCCAATCCAGTTCAAATGATTGAATCGCCAAAATGACGTCACAACCGATTCAATGTTGTTTGTTTACATCGGAACAATTTGTTCGAACCATCTGCAAGAGGCAAAAACATATTTTGAATGAAATAATAATAGGGGTTTTTTTTTTCATTTATCTGAAAGAAAACTTGACTAAAATATTAATAGTGATAAGGTCCACCAAGAAGTAGAAAGTTACGAGGGTAAAAAAAACTCTGAAGAATTCATGGATTAAGATTATTTTATATACTAAGCGCCTGATATGTCCTCTATTTCTCTTCAAAAAGTTGAAAACGACAATCCTCTGTTGTTCATATTTACGAACCTTTGTTCAAGTCTCGTGTAAGGTCTCTTAACTGAAAACGTTAACTTCTTGACAGTGGAAATTCGACCTGCAATTGAAAAACCTTAATATTAATTTATGTTGATATTTACATAATAACACTCATTTTTCTACGTGCCTTCCGACGTAATTAACCTTTCATAAATGAACTTTAAAAAAATAAGTTCAAATCAGTCAACAACTTTTGAAAAGGAGTTTTCAAAAGTCAAAAAACTCACTTAGCGTCGGTATCTATTCACAAAGAGCACAAGTATTTCAGATCCTGACAATTCAGACAGGTTGTGCCGCGAAAGCCTTTTCTCTGCTATGGCTTCTTTGGTGATTTTGAAACACTTCGAAATTATATTTCTCGGTGAAGCGAAACCATACAAATGAAAAGGAGCTTTGAAGTTATAAATAATATGTTGCAAGACGGGCGTGCTCGGCTTTCTGTTAAGCTTTAAAAGCAAGTATTTTTGCCTTTCATGTGATGTATAACGCATGCGCTTTTTGTTATTTCATGTGAAGAATTATCGCAACTTTAGTTCTTCAGAAACATTTTGCTACAAACGGGAAAAAACAGTGGAAGTACGCAGTCGCTTTTGGGGCTCTGCTTGCTTTCCTTTTTTTAACGAATGGTGTAATATTTCAAGGGCTTCATTCGTATACAAAGAAAGCGGTGTCGTTTGAACTTGGAGGCGCGATACTAAGGAAAATACCAACTCGCCATATGTTCTTTTGGGGCGTTTATACCTATAAGTCACGTTCTAGATTTAGTAGTTTCCACAATTTTCAAGAGGTAATATTTTTTCGAAAAAAAATTTTTTTTTCTACGCCTACTTCCATGGTTGCTTTTGGAAATAATCTTGTGAATTATGCTCTGGGATCATATGTTAATGACCTGGTTTCAGGAACAGGATATCCAACAGCCATTTGTGACAACAGCCGAGGATTAATGTCGCCGAGAATGATGTGTTTGAACAGTGAGTGTAGCTTTACCCGTAGTTTGGCACGTTCTCCGAAGTCTATTAAAAGTTTGGAATACTTCTTCCGAAAGCAGTGGTTCCCAATTCTTTACTGTCGGGTGCCTTATGTTTTGGCTTTCTGCTCGTAAAACAGTGCCTGAACCTCCTCCTAGAAACCGACAAAAACTAAATTCTTAGGAACCAGGGAAACTTTTCAGGCGCCATCAGGCAAATTATTTCTCAAACTTTGTAGGCGAATTCAGTGCAACATGGCTTCTGAAAGATGTTTTTCTGAAAAAGAACACTAGTCTCCAAGGTATTTTATTAGGCTCTTGAGCGAACTGGCTCCTGAGCTTTGTCGGATTCTGCCTAGAACTGTTAGAAATTGAAGACTCGGTGCAAAATGGAGACACCTGCTCTTTTCGCTTTTTTATTTTTTTTTTTCTATGTTTTGCCTTGAAATATTGATGAAACCTATTATCTTTCATTCTGTACAAGAGGTGTCTCCAATCAATATTGCGTAAGCTATTGAAGGGAAGAAGTTATAACAGGCTACTTTACTGGGAAAGAATAATATAGCTGGTGCTCAGAAATTCAAGATTTATTTTGAAAGTAAAAGTTTCTTTTACCACAAGACTTGCATTGCTTTCTCATTAGAACCCAATATTATTTGAATTATTATTTAAACTTCAAATTGCATTCAGATTATAGTCAAACCTCGATGATTCGAATACGTTTAAAACAATTTATTTGCGAAGAGGAACTACGTTTGCGATCCCCGTCCTATTGTTTGCTTTTTATTGTAATTCGGAAAGGACTAACTGCGGTTAACACAAATTGATTTTAAAGATCCCTTTGAGTTCTTTTTGATGAAGATCAATATTGTATTACATGTTTTTGGAGCAAAAGCGGAACCGTTGCAACATATTTTAGCTACTAATGTAAGCAAAAACTTAAGATTAAATATTTTTTTCAAGGTTCGTGAAAGTACTAAACATTAATGTAACAGTCGATAAACTGTTGCAGCATGCTCCATGGTGGGCCATAAGCAGTGGCGTACTGGGCCGTCGGGATACCGGGAAAATTCCCGGTGCGCCTGTGTCCTTAGTGCGCCAGTGCCTAAGTCGTTTTTTTTTTTTTTAAAGGATTTTGTACTGGATATTGCGGTTCCATTTACCATAAGATTTATTGTGTGGAATGAACAAGTAAGACGACCGTACTACTTCATAGGATTTTTTTTAAAGTACAATTTACGAATCGTAAAAAACAACAATAAGTAGCGCCGACTTGAACTCAAATGAAATTAATAAACCTTTCCATTTAAATTTTTGTCTAATACCGTGGTTCCAAGATTTTTTTGAAACAAGGCGCCTATTTTGAACATCTAACCTTCCTACGGCGCCCTTCACTCTATAACTCAGTGGCAAGGCAAGGGTTTTAGTCCGGGAGGGGGGAGGGACAGAGGTCGAATTTTTTTATATCGTCTTTATGTCGGTTCCAACAAAGTAAAAGAAAAGCAAAAACTTTGGTTTCATCAAATTTGCGGGCGGGGAGTGCGGCTGCAGCCATACACACAAAAACACACAGCTCCTTCCCTGGATGCGCCACTGATATAATCTCAACTAACAGCGAAAAATGAATAAAACTGAAATAAGAGCATTGCACAGCCCTTTAGTGTTATTCATGATTCAGGAGCACCGCGGAATATTTCAACAGTTTCATAATTCTCCTATAGTGAAGTAATTGCAAATTTCGTGGCGCTGGCGTGGCGCCCCCATGAGGACTTCACGAAGCTCTGATCCCCTCCCCCCCCCCCCCCCGTTTTTCTTGTCGCTTAAAAAATGTTTTAATTGACGATTTTTCTACTCTCTATTCCTGACACCTAGAAATTCTGAAGTGCATAAGTTTTACTGTAATCCTTTAATCGCTAATTTTTAAAAACGAGTGATTGTTGTTTGTTTTTGACTGCTTCTATATTTCGATCATAATTATGAGCTCATTTGTTTAAATATTAAATTTATTTGTAATTATTATTTGTTTAAGATTTTGAGCAGTTATGAGGGACTTATATCCCGATTTTTATAATAATGTTGAAAATAATTTCACGTTTTTAAATTTGAGCAAAATTTTTTATTTATTTTAACAAAGATTCTTTGGTCTCTTGAGCCGTGGGCCCCGCTGTGGTGTGCCCCGCTCCTCGTACTGCGGCGTCTGCGGTTACGTAGACCCAGGTTGCCCCCTTCCCCAATTTTTTCAGGCCTTTAAGAATATTTTTTATACTCTGTTGTAGGCGAATAGTTTCTTGAAGGGTCTATTTTTGTCAGCTTGAATTTTGAAAAGACAGGATATAACAGAAACTTCTTACAATTTACAATGAAAAAGTTATTGATAAACTGTTAAGTCAAGAAATGAGACGACTTTTGCCATTATTGACTTCAGCTCATTTACTTATTTCATAAAATTCGTTCACAATTATTCATAGATTTTCCGTTATTTTCAGATAACATTATATTACGTTTTTACGTTTATAGCCATGTTACTTTAGCTTTGGATGAGGTAAAATTTTGATTAAAAGAGCAATTTCTTGTACACAATGATACGGTAATCACAATTTTTAAATATAATTTTAAATCCAAAAGAATCATATTTTTCTTTTATTATAATAAAATATTTAATGTTATCAATTGTGTATCGGTAATCAATATTATTTTAATTCGTTCAAAAGAAGCAGGAAAGTCAATGACATGTAATCAGTTAAATTAGAAATGTCTTAAAAGCTTTACAGGTTCCTTTTGCAAAATTTCTATGCAATTATTAAAAAATTTTTGGTTGGAGGGCAGTGTAACCAGAAGAGGGGCTCACAGTCCCCCCCCCCAGAATGGGGAAAAGAAAGTGATTTTAATTTAAATAAATAATAATACTGTCGGGGGAAAATCCTTGAATGAAAAATATTCAATAGTTACGTTTTATTGTCATTTAATTATACCCCCCCCCCCCCCCATTCCTTTTCTTTTTTCCTAGTTCATCTGTAAATAAGAAAGTCTTCAAAATGCTACTCCTCCGAAGACCCCCCCCCCCCCACGCACACCGAAAGCATTATGTATCATCTTAAATTTCGTTTCCAAATCTTCAATTCCGCAAAATTTACCGGAACGTCCCCAAATACCCAGCAAGTTTGAAAATTGCATTTTCGGAGTTTTAATTTCGAAAACTTACCGCTTCTTTTGTTACAAAATATGGTATTACAATAACATTTTTAAGACGTGAATTAAAGAGACTATACGGGCAAGGGTCCCCGAACCACCTTTCTCTAATTAAATAAAATTAGGTTCTTTAGACTACACTTGCAAAAAAAACCAGGATAGTCCCTGAATACAAAATATTCCTTCTGTTTAAGGACCATAATTTTGAAAAAAAAAATTTAAGGAAGACCTCCAGAATCTCCTTTCCGTAAAATCTTCAAAATTTGTCGACAATTGCGTTTTTGAAACTTCAATTTCGAAAATTTGGAGGGGGCGGAAAATTGATTTCGATCTATTAAAAAAATGATCGGGGTCAGTCCCTGAAGCTCCATTCCTTACCCAAAAGTCCAAAAATATGGCGTATAATCGCGTTTTTGAAGCTTCTATTTCTAGAATTTTTAATGTGCTCCAAAAAAAAAAAAAAAAAAAAAATGCGCCACTGTTGGAGGGGTGTTCTAAGACTAATCACACCAAAAGCCGATGTAACGCAGGTAACAAAGAATTATCTTTTCTCCTCCCTGGCTCTTTCTTTCTGCGTCGACTGCAGCCATTGATTTGTCGACCCAAAAACATTTTTTACTGTGTTATATTAATTTTCAGTTGGACCATTTTATTTTCTGATATTTTTGTAGTGCCGATTTCCCCCTTATAAGGCTTCAAAATGCAGAATTTTACATCGTTTTTTGAAAATTTCCTCCGGGGGAAAAACCCCCGGACCCCCTAAATTTTAGAGCAATACATATTTTATTAAAAGGGAAACCTTGCACTATTCTTCTAATAAAATTCCCTCTCTTAAGGTCAATTTAAAAAAAAAAGATAGCAGGTAAAAACATTATAATCCTAAAAAAAGACGACTCCCCTCCCCCCTCCCAGAAAAATACCCCCGAAACTCCCAAATAGAAATTTTAATGCCCCTCTTGTAGGGACACCTATGCAAGAAATTTTGTAGTTAACTAGTTAGTAATGAGCAATGACACGCGAAAACACTCCCCCCCTTACTCCCCTAGTTGTATACATCTACAATGGGTAAATATGTCCAGAAATATCATGCGGCCCTTTGAGGGGTCCAGTCCTGCCCTGCTTTTTACTGTCTATTGCCCCCTGAAAAAACTGTCTTTGTATCCAACTCCCGACTGTAGCCGGGACCGCCGCGAACCTGAGAGAGAAGTAGCATACATTTATAAACATCTAAAACAGCGTTTCCAAGTCATCCTTCTGTTTTGTGGGAGAGCTCTCCGTCAACGTGAATCCTGTCACAAATTTATAAGACCTCGTCTAAAGTTCAATTTTTAGAAGTTCGAACATCAATTTCGAAACATTGCCGGGGATGAGTACCCGATCTGCATTTCTTCCTTTCAGGTTATCAAAGATAGCCTAAGTCTGAAATTACGTTTTTGCGATCAAAATTTTCGGGGAGAAAACCCTCAAACGCAATGTTCACCCTCATTAAAGATCGTCTAAAATTTCCGATTTAAAACCTCAATTTTGAAAAAATTTCCAGAGAAAGTCCTCGAAATCCATGTTTTCAACTGATGTCATTAAAGTATGACAGACGAAGGCGTATTTAGGATTTCAATTTTGAATAATTTCCGTGAGTGTGCCCCAGATTCTATCCCTGCCCATTATTATTAAAAAAATCTTTTTTTTATTATTTCTTAGGACTTGAATTCGTAAACATTATTTGAGGAGAATGTCCAATCTTCATCCCTGAAATCATCAAAGATGGTCTACATTACGGTTTCAGGACTTTAATTTCAAAAACAATTTCCGGAGAAAAAGTTCTGAACAACTCACCTCCCACATCATTAATTTGTTTTTAGAACCTAGTTTTTAAAAACATTCTGGAGGAGAACCTCTAAAATCAGCATTGCTCCGAAATTGCTTAGAAAAAGTCTGAATTTTCGTTTTACAGACTGTAATATCGAAAAAATTCCGGGCGAAAATTTCCGAAATTCAACCCTTCTAACTTCGCCTAAGATAGCTTACTGTATTGCGTATTTGAGACATATTTCGAAAAATTTCTAAGAAGAGTCCCAAACCTCATTCCTTCCCCATTCACTAACGTTGTCTAAGATTTTCCAACAATCGTGTTATGGACTTCAATTTCAAAAAACTTCCAGTTGAGCATAACCTCCCCTACCCCCCCCCCCAGAACACCCCTCTTTCTAACATCACCGAAGGAAGTAAAAAAAAGAAACACTTTCTCTCTCATTTCGACAAACGCGAGGGGGCACAAAAGCTTCAGTTGTCCGAGGGCGCTGAAGATTATCTACTCCTCTGATAGGAAATTCGTTAATTTTAATTTATGAGTTGAGTTTGGTGGAGGACGGGGGGGGGGGAGTTACGAAAATAGGGCAAGGCGCCGGTCAAGTGTTTTTATCCCGGTATACATTGTCGACCCAGTACGCCACTGGCCATAAGCAGTGCGTGGGGCAAGTTGGAATACAATGGGACGAGCAATATTTCTGTATAACAATTTTATTCTTGAGTGATGTATATGTTATTTTGGGGGGGAAATATCACCCAACATTATCTTCTCTTAAATTCAATTATATTAAATGAAATTTTCATCTTGAATCCAAAAACTAAATTTTTGATCTATATCAGTGATATTCTTTTCTTGTTTTAAATCAAGTTGATTTAAAGCAGCAAACCCCAGCGACTGATATTATTTCAATACTCTATCCTAAGCAAGAAGAAATAAGTGAAGTGACATAATAAACACTGTTTCAACATGATCATCTAAAATGAAAATGATTCAACATGCTCCATACTGCACTTAGTGTGTCTCCTAACATAATTGTGGCAACATGAAAATGATTTCTATGAAAAAAGAACCTGATTTTCAAGAAATGAGATAACATATAACTTCAGAACAGGTTAACATCAGACTTCAAAAGTAAATCAATATTTATCAATATTTTAAGAAGTATGAAAACTTTACTCACATTATAAATACCTATCTGTCCGAAAAGATTTAAGACCTAGAGTTCTGAAAACAACATGCATAATAGCTGCAATAAGACACACCAGATAAATACAGTGGCCGCTGGATTCCATAAAGCGGCTGATTCAATAAAGTGACTAATTCAATAAAGCTGGATTTTATTCTGTTTTTGACAATTTTTTTCATTAAATTCAGTTAACCACTGATTCAATTTAACGGCGTCCTTTGTACTACCTAAATTCTCTGTCTTTTTAAAAATAACTACTACATCTCAAATGTTTCAACATGGCCCATGCCCTAGCATACCCCGCTCTACCCTACTTGATATATTTTAAATTAAAATTTTAATGCACGCTTTGAAGGAATATGAATTCAACAATGAAATAGTTATAAGTAAATCTCTAAAAAATGACGTTGAGCAACAGAAATATTTGATGAGCAACTGGACAGTAAAACGTTTTCATGCCTACTATGCAATGTCATGTGTTTGCAAGCGCATGACGTAAATAACCATACGTCATTATTTGCATATAGTTTTGCATCATCCGTCTTAGTTCACCTTTGCAAGGCACATAAAAGTCAGAAAACGGGTGATTTTCTGAGGTGATGAATCTTTAAACATTTTTCCTTTTCCTATCTCATAAATTGAGCCATTTAACTCTCGTTTTGACATCACTTTAATTGTGCGATGATGAAAATATCCACTCAAGAGGAATGTATTGAAAAGTAGATTAAACGGTGAATATTTATACACTTAAGTGGCACATACTTTTTGAAAATGTGGATAGATGACGCATTGTTTTCAAGAAGGAAAATTGAGAGTCTGTCGAGGGCATGGTAATTTTGCAAAGTGGAAAATCTACAGAGAGTTAAAACCTTTCTCCTTTTTGATATTAGCTTTAAAATTTTGCACTCTCGATGATGGATTACATCCATCGAAGTATTTATGGTTCATTTTATGCTCGCAAAACACCCCGTTTGCTGCCGCCATTATTTTAATTATGGTCCCGGGCCTGGGTGAGGGAAGTTTTGATGATGAGACATGTAAAAGATATGAAAACCAGTAGAATGAGGAGATTTTAAGAGTGGAATCTTGTAGCGATGAAGTTATTAGTTTGATGGAAAGTTCACTGTATGCTTTATATATAAAATGACGGAGGCTTTGGTCATGGCTTTGAACACATAGGAAGGGTTTTTTTTTTTTTTTTTTCCGCCAAAGAATTCAGTGTGCCCTCTTTGATGTGCAAAATTGCGCAGATGAATATACAGGGTGTTCTCGTTTAACCTGCAATGTCTCTATTTTCGCAACCGTCAGCCGTAGATACATAATTCCAACTGCAAAAATGGTCAAAATAAGATGAAGAATGAAAATGTTCAATAAAAAAAATATTTCGAGAAAAAATACGAAATCTTACTTTTATACGACCTCCAGATCCCTAAAATTCGATTTTGAATCATAAGCATGAAAAAACAATAATAACCAAAAAAAAAAAAACATTTACAACCCAAATTCAAAGAGATATTAAGTTTCAAATTCTTATGGACGGTGCGGAAGTTCAGATGGGAGTGCATCGCTCTGCCAGAAGAACAAGGATTATTATAATTATTGAAGGAAAAAAACAATATACAGTAAAACCTGTAAAGTTGGCCACCCTTGTAAGTAGACCATTAAATTGATCCTTTTGTCGGGCACAGGATTAGTCCTGCATCATATGAATCAACCTCTATAAGTTGACCATTTGTATAAGTTGACCAAAGTACTGCACCGCAAGTTGTCGACTTACGCAGGTTTTACTGTATAGTTATCCCTTTTATTGCTATTGAAAAATAAAAGGGATGTTATACTTTCATACATAAACATACTCTCCAAAAGCTCTTACAATTTGAGGGGGGAAGGTATGTTTAGCAGCTATTGAGACCCTAAAAACCAGGAATATAAGTGGGTGTAAGTCACATAAAGCAGCGTTTCATATCTATATTGGTCATACTAATGTCTGTTTTGTTGTTTTTTTTATGCTTGTGATTTTCCTAAATATAACTTTAGGGATCCAGGGGTCATATAGAAAGTTAGATCTCGTATTTTTCACTACATCTTTTTTTATTGCTTCAAGTTTTCAATATCTTAACTCTACACCATTTTTTCGATTGAAAGAACTTATCTAATGTTAACGGTTAAGAAATTAGGGGCTTGGGATTAAACGGAGACACACTGTATATACATATAGATTAAAGATGATTATAAAAATTATATTATTTTGTTTGTACCACAAAGGAATGATCTCGTTTTTTAAATTTCATATTTCATTTGATGCATAAAATATGTGCTCATGTTTGATGCTCATTGTCCAGTAGGGTGGGCCGAAATAAGACGAAAAAATTTTTTTTTCAAAATCAATTTTTGGATAGTGCGCAAAAGTTGCGTGGTGAGCTAGTTACCACTCTCAAAAAATTTCTTGGATATTAAAAAATATCTAGCCGGCGCTATTTGACACTGAAAAAACCAAAAAAAAAAAAAAAGAGAGAGAAAAATGAAATTTTGTCGAAATTTTTTTTTAAAACTAAGTTCTAAATATTTTGCTGGAATGCACCGAAAATGTTATATAATGAGCCAGTTCGAGCCCATAAAATGTTTCATTGATTTTAATGAGCATTTAACCGCTCCTTTTCGACATCAAAAATTGGAAAAAAATGAAAAAATATTGAATTTCTTTAAAAACCAATGTGAAAATTATTTTTTAAAATTAAATCATAGACTAATTAATTAAATAGCACTATTAATCATAGTAACTATTATCACGCAATAGTATCACACATTTTCAGACATATGTTCCACTGTAAAGGTGTTTTGAGATATGTCTCAAGTAAACGAATTACTCCACCTTTCCATCCCGTATTTACATTTGTTCCGTCGCATCCAATAACTTATTTATTCATTTCTTTATTTATTTTTCAGATGCCTCAACAAATCAAAGTATTTCCCCTATGACGTGGAGGAACCCTTTATGTGCCGAGAAAACCCTAAAAAAAGGTTCGAGAGGACCTACTGCTGCGACGAGGACTACTGCACCAAAGGTATCAAGCCCAAGATACCCATGGGAGATGGTATGTAGTTTGAAGCATTCATATTAACATCATGTTTACAGGCATTCTAATTCTAAAGATCTCCTTGCTGTTTTCATGCAACCATTAAGATATCCATGCATGATGTTTTCATGTAACCATTAAGATATCCATGCTATGATGTTTTCATGTAACCATTAAGATATCCATGCATGATGTTTCACTGTAACCATTAAGATATCCATGCATGATGTTTTCATGTAACCATTAAGATAGCCTTACATGATGTTTTCAAGCACTCTTAGGGGCATCTTAATGTTGTTTCTAGACGACCATTAAAACATTTCCTACCACATAATGAGTGAAACAGAATTTCTTCTTTTACTGGGTGCGCTACGAAAATAAAAAATGGCACATACAAATGTATGCATACGGGTACTGCGTTAAATTCAACGAAAGGCACAAATGTGTACTGTGGACAGTGGAGTTTCGTGGAGTTAAACGAAATACAAGCAGTCAATCACTGATATTTCCGTGTTCCTGGCAATCATTATCCGTGCTGCTTACATGCGATCATTAAGTGATCATTAAGTTAATCTTATAGAGATCATCTATTAGTGTGTACCTGCAATATTTGGATATTCTTTTGGAAAAATCTAAAATTCAGGGGGGTGAGGCAGTTTTTTTATACAGGATCCAGCATATTAACTTCCCGTATTTGGAGAGGGTACTGTGGTGTGGATACGCTGGTGAAATTGGTGAATCTGTCGATAGGCAGATAGCAGTATATGTGCCATTTGCAATAGTAGCATAATGGGATGGCGCGATAAGCATCGTCATGTGTTGTGAAGGTGCATATTCAAAATAGTGTTTTTTTTTATTACTACTCCTCAGGAAAAATTTCGTTTGGGTTCCAATTTGGCCGGCATGATCCTGCTCCAGACAGGAAAAACTGATGTTAGAGCACCAAACTTTAGAGTCACAGGTACTGCACCGAAGAAAAATAGCGCCTGGCTGACCTCAGAACGTTACAAACTGAAAAATGTGGTACTAATGAGAGTGTCATCAAGGAATCTCCAATCTGTCAGCGTTTTTCTGGTAGGAATGTAAAAAAAAAATCCTGGACAGCGATCTTCACAACGTGAATAATTTTTCTAGCCGAACAGGATCATGTCGACCAAGTTCGAACCGAACTTGAAACTCTTGCTGAGTAGTAATCAAAAAACCACCATTTTGAATAGGCTCCTCGAGCCGCCTAAAACATATGACTATGCTTACCGCGCCATGCCATTGCTACTACTGCAAATGGCTTATATACCGCTTCCACCATCGTTCTGCACCATAAATCACACAGCACACTCCCCACATACGGTAGGTTAATTTGCCAGACCCTGTATATGAGTAAGGAAATTAATTGTTCCCGGTAATTTTTTAAACATGTTTATTACATTACATCTTAGAACACCGGTTTCTCTCAGAAATGTTGTAAAAACTTCCCGATATATAGTTTTTCTATTTTTATACATAGTATTTGAACCTTGTAATTTTTACGTAACTTAAAGATGAAAGGTACTGTATTTGGATGCATCTTTATAATTTTCCTGTTAAAAAAAAACGCTAGGCCGTTTTAAGCCCCCCCCCCGGAAAAAAAGTTCAGTATTATTGACTTAACAAAGTAAAAAAAAGATACCGTGTAGTTCTTTGATAAAAGAAAAGTTGCCTCTATTTCAAAAAAAGTGGCTACTAATGAAATAGTTATTATCGGCCACCGGCGACTAAAGAATTTCCTCAGCTCTTAATCGATTTGCTGACCGCCTTTGATGTACAACATTTAAAGTTATTTACAATCAGTTTAAAACATTTTTATCCCTCTCATCTAACATCTCATTAAAGGCTACCTAATCCACTCTGAAGTTACGTCCTCCTAAAAGGGGGGGGGGGACAAAAGAATAATTTTTATTCTATCGGCTACTTTCATCAAATGCTTCAAATCCCTATTATTTGCTGCTCAAACCGCGACTGATATTCTCAAGTTCAACCTCATCCATTATTTACCACGGCCTGTGGGACAGATATCACGAGCTACTTCTGCGTAACCAGTCGAAAGACATCAGAACTAATATCTGCTAAGTTGTTTCAACTGAGCGTAAAAAGAATGATCATTTCCTTTGGCATAGCAAATTAACCATATAATGATTTCCTCAGTCAATAAATCAACATTAATTCTTTTCCATGGCTTCAACACTGGATCCTGAAGCACCGATGCATATCGCTTCCTCCATCAAAAATGATTTCACTACCTTTGTCGATAAATATTGTGGCATTTTTATTCCTTCCTCTAAGCTTTTTGACATCATCTTTTAATCACATTTTTTCTGGATTGTCCGACAATCTAACAAAAGTATTGTAACCGCCGCTATCTACTTTTGATTACTACTCGAATATTATAAGTGCAAGAACCTTCCCCCTGGAGAATTCAGTGTAACTTCTTTCGTAAAAAGGAAGGAGAAAATCTTGTTTTTTTTCAACAAATATAAAATGGCAGCAGATAACATTTTTTAGCCATTAAGCTTTCTCCTATCGTCCACGAACAATGAAATCGCTTGAAAGGCTCAGAATTTTATTTAACATTAATTACATTGCCCGACGTTGCACGGTGTACCTCAAAAATAAAATTTTTGTGCCAAGTTAAGCATGCTCAGCGATCAAACAAAAAAATAAAGTAAAATAAAATTTCCCATCAATGTGTAGAAAAGCGCAATTTTCTATCTCAAAATTTAAATTTAGTCTTCTTTTCGACTTTTTTAAAATCCTAAAACTTCAGTCATCTTTATTTTTTAACTTGCATTGGACGTGGTCTTTCCACGTTGACATGGCCGCTAGCAGGGGTGCCCACCGAAGGGGACGGGGGGGGGGGGGTCATGGCGATGGAGCAGACTGCGCCATTAAAATTTTTAGGGGGATTGTTTTGAGAGGTTTTTTACTTTTTAGGGGTTGCTCTTGCTTTTGAGGGGAATCTTCGCAATATTTAGAGGGGGTGAGTCCTTGCTCTTAACGGGGCAGGCACCCCTGCCGTTAGAATGATAATGGTTAGTTTGATGAATTCGAATGTATTAATGAATTTAAAATTACTCAGAAATACTTAGAAGCTTTTGAAATGACAATGCTTTTGAAATTGAACTGACTTTTTTTAATGGAAAAATTTTGATAACAGTAAATAAAACTCGCTTTTTGACGCAATTTATGTCCAAATTTCAAATTGTCCCATAAATGGCTCACAGATGCTGAAAACCTCTCGTTACGTGCAGGGTTCGTACGGGTCATGAAAATCCTGGAAAATCATGGAAAAAATTTAAGCCAATTTCAGACCTGGAAAAGTCATGGAAAATTGAAATTTTCAATCAAAGTCATGAAAATTTATTTAAAGTCATGGAAAAATGTCCTGGGCAAAGAGAAAACAACAGTAGCTCAAAGAGCATTAGAAATTTTGAGTGTTTTAATGCACATAAAGCTATTAAAACTGAAAAATTGAACAAACTGAATTTTGAAATCTCATTGCATCCACTTCTGTAGCAGCCGCTCGTCTTTTTTTGTTATGTGTTTTTATTGCATAGATATTACTCATTTTGAATTTACCATTATTTTCAACACTTTTTAAATTTTATATTCTGTAGTATTGAAATTGCACGTTCTTGATTTTGCCACCTCCAGTCAAAATAACGCAATTTAATTGCATCCTAGTTTATTTCCATCACTCGCAAAAACTTCATTATTAAATTTATTAAAGTTTATCTTAATTTGTTGAAGGTTTTGGAAAATAAAGATCTTTAGTCAGTCGATAGAATACAGAAATGGGAAATTCTAATACCTACTCTAAAACAGTACTGCCCAACGTACGGCCAGCAAAACAAATGCATGCAAACCACTCTGCTACATTCAATGTCAGGAATAAAACACTTGTTCTGGAATTTCTAATTCTATTAATTTATATATATTTGAAAAGGTGAAGTTGAATCAAAAGATTTATTCACTGCAGAATGGTTAAAAAAAAAAATCAGGTTTAGAAACATGAATTTATACTAAAGAGTGGCTTTACTTTAAGGAACCAAAATACTGTCAAGTTATGTGGATGATTAAATGCACAGTTGATAC
Source organism: Uloborus diversus (assembly GCF_026930045.1). Classification (NCBI taxonomy): domain Eukaryota; kingdom Metazoa; phylum Arthropoda; class Arachnida; order Araneae; family Uloboridae; genus Uloborus; species Uloborus diversus. The sequence goes on from NC_072737.1 coordinate 39,773,900, forward strand.
TAAAAGGCAACTTTTGAAACAAATATTTGTATATACTTAGCAATGACTCATTCAAACTTTGTCTCATTCATTATCATTCTGCTTGTTTATAAAAAAAAAAAAAAAAAACTATTAAACATTTAAGCATTATTATATTACATTCACTGTATTTTTACTTCACTTACATTTATACGAAGAAGACAATACTTTAGGTTTTTAGGTTTACATTGATATTTTTTCAATGACAAGTAAGTGCTTCGATGAGGTAGTGGCATTCACGAAGAAGTTTTGCTAATGCAGGGATGCCCACCTGGGGGGGGAGGGGGATCATGGCACAGACTACGCCATTAAAATTTTTAGGGGGTGTTTTAAGAGGAATTTTTCTCACCTTTGGGAGGGCTCTGACTTTTGCGGGAGGGGGGCCCACGCGATATTGAGGGATGCACCCTTGGGGGGGGCACCCCTGGCTAATGCTCATTTCCGAAAAAAAAGTGGCAAGTTTTATATTATGTAGTACTATTCTCTTCATGTAACAAGGTCATGAAAATGTTAATGAAGTCATGAAAAAGTCATGGAATTTTTTCATCCAAATAGAGTGTGAACCCTGTACGTACTAAGGCCATCGAAAATTCAGTTTTATCACCGAAAAAAACTGTCGGAAGCTTTTTTTTTATGAGCTATAAAAATATTTTCAGCTGTATTCTTATCGATTTTTTAGTGATTAATTATGTTCAATAGATTTACTGTTTCTCTAAAACAGTGGTTCCCAACCTTTTTGAGTCCATCGCCCCCCTCTTGAAGCTGGCTAACACCTATCGCATCCCCCCCCCTTTCTTCCTTGTAAAAACAATAAGCTCTTAGCAAGTGAACCTCGATATTATTAAAAATATAAGTACCTCATTATAATTTTAAGTAAATCGTATATGATAAAGCAATTTCATCCACTCATTTTTAAATTTAAAAAAAGTATATAATACGTAAAAGTAACCTTTTTTTATGTTTCTTTTTTTTTTTTTTTTTTCATTTCTTTTAAAAACGAACTGATAAGTTTTGGCAGGAAACAGGGTCGGACTGGGTCTTCAAAAAGGCGCATACCCCAATTTTTCTGAAGGCGTATGCCAATGGGGAATGTGTAATGTGCTTCGCTCAAAGAGTTTGAATGAAAGTTATAAGTGTTTCGAGTATCACACACAGAAGAATAAAAAAACTGAAAAAAGAGTTTCTACTAATATTCTGGATCTATTATCTAAATTAAACCCTTTAACTTTTGATTCGTTTGAAAACTCGTGAAGTTTTTTCAGTTGTTATTCAGGTCCTCAATTGTTTTTTTTTTTCCTTATAAAAGAAAGGTTGCAGCAACAAAATGGCATCTCTTTTTACCAGTTTACGTACCGAACATAATGAAATACTAAAATTGCATTTGTAAATAAAATTTGAAGATAGTTTTGGATTTGTTTGTTGATTGAGTTTTGTTTAATATTCGCTCAAAGGAAGGAGTGTTTGCAGGCTTTCTCCCGGAAATTTTTGTTCTTAACGCATTTTTAGACTATTTGGAGGTTAACAAGTAAAAGGGAGGTTTGGGGGTCCCGTTCCGATTTTTTTTTTAATTTAAGGGTATATTTTCGAAAACACAATTTGCTATCTTTGTGTTCTTGAAGAAAAAGATGAGAGAAATGAGTTCTCCCCAGTTGTTTTATGATAGCTTCAAAAACGCAATTTTAGTGTTGCTAAAAAGCAGGACTTCGGGGGTTTACACCCGGAAAAAATTTTTGGAATTGAACTCCTAAAAACGCAATTGTAGACCATCTTTGATGACGTAGCAGAAGACATGAGGTTCAGAACTTTTCAACAGAAACTTTTCGATGTTAGGAGTTCCAAAAACGCTGTTTTAGACAATCTTTGAATGATGTTGAAAGATGAGGAAAGAAAGACGGAAAGAAAGACATGGGGACTCCTCTCCGGAAATTTTTTGAAATTGAAGTCTCAAAAACGCAGTTGTAAGCCAATTTTTATGACGTAGGGGGAAGGAACGGGGTTTGGAACTTTCCATCGGAAATTGTTGAAAATTGGAGCTTTGAAATACGATGGTTAGCCATCTTTGGTAGCGTAAAGGGAAGGGATTGAATGCGGAGTAAACCCTCAAATTTTCAATATTGAAATTTCAAAAACATAAATTAGTGGGTCTTCATTGACGTTAGGAGAAGGACTCGAGATTGAGGGCTCTCCCCTGGAATGTTTTCGGAACTGAAGTTCTAAAAACGTAATTGAAAGCCCTCATTAACGACATTTTCGAAAAAGTTTTCGATTCCGGCGATTTTTTCGAAATTGAAGCTCCAAAAATTCAAAAGTTTTGACAATCTTCGATGGCATTGGAGAAAGGGGGTTGAGGAACTTTCCCCTGCAAAATTTTCGGAATTAAAGTCATAAAAATACAGTTGTAGACGATTTTTTGTGATGTGTTGGGGGGGTGGAGAGAAAGAGAGTTTGGTGACCTTTTCCCGGATTTTTTTTAACACAATTTTAGACGATTTTTGTTTATTTGGGAGAGAAGAGATTTTGTGGACTTCCCATTGAAATTGTAAAAACTTGACTGTAGGCCATCTTTGTTAACTTTTAGGGGAAAGCACGTTTCACTAGTTTTTTCAATCAAGTGCCAAAAACGGCAATTTAGAAAAAATAATGAATAAGTACATTCCGAATTTCTGAAATCACACAGTGGTTTGATTTCGCATCTTCTGAGAGAGATTTTTTTTCACTAGGTGACATTGATGTCAAGTGGTCATTATGTTATAAAATGCACTGCTACATATCTATACGAAATTCAACTTTTCCACTATGAAATTCATTAAAACTAAGTGTAGAAAAACTCACTGACAAACGCCTAGACAACTGCATTCAAACGGCAACGCCTACCGACTCTACCAACAATAATAAACTTGTTCATGTAATTCAAAAATGCAGTTTTAGATTAACTTCGATCATGTTAGAAGATAAAGAGAGAAGATCTAGTGGCCTTATCTCCAGAAATTGTTTTTAATTTCAATCTTAAAACGCTATTGACGTCCATCTTTAATGACATTAGGGAAAAAAATGCGATTCGAAACTTTCTTCCAGAACGTTTTCGAAATCGAAGTTCCAGAATAGGCAGTCTTTTTGATTGAAGATTCGAATGTCTTTTTTTTTTTTTTTTTTGAAATAAGAGTCTTAAAAACGCTTTTGTTGGTCATCTTTGGAAAAATTACGGAAAGGAAGGGGAGATAGGATAGAAGGAACTTTTCCCGGCAGTTTTCCGAAATTGAAACTCAAAAGACGGAAAATTTTAGACGATAACATTAGGGAAACCGGGCTCGGAGGAAAATTTTCGAAACTTCAAAATGAGGGGAAGGTATGGGAGCTTTCGAATCAATTAGAAAACTTCGAACTATAAAACCATTGTCATACTTTTCAAAAATAGAAATACATTTTTATGAAATTATTTTCTTCCTTAAATTTGAATCTGGGGGAACTAAGTACACTGACACTTAAAATTAAAATTTAAAAAAAAGAAAGAAAATATTAAAATGGATAAACTGGGCAATGAAATACTTTCTTAAGGTTCAACCGAGGTGTGAGGAAGAAGCTCTTGAACTTCAATTTGCGATTCCTTTTCTGAACTCTCTGAACAACCGGTTTCGTATGCATTTTCAATTTCGATATTCACTGGTTTTATTACAATTACACTCAAGCCTGTTTTTTGTGCGGTCTTTTTGACTCAATTGACGAAATTATATGTAAAACGAGTGCAATGTAGTATCTTTAAGTGACGACACGAGCACTCCGATGGGAGATTACTGTAACCTCCCAAAATTTTCCTTATTCGGGAAATTTTGTCTGTCGATTCGGCAAATTTATCATCACTTGGTTTGTTTTGATTTCATTTAAAGGAGCGATTCCTAGTTATTTCATTAATTTTTAGGTTATTTTCTGCGTTCGACTTTTTTTTTTTAATGCGATCCCTATCCACCGCATAAAATATAAAAATATTTTTTTTACTGTGTTGTCAAAACTATTTTTATAGCTACTCCGTAAAGTTTCAAATAATTTTTTTATGCGATTCCTATCCACCGCACAAAAACAGGTTTAATACTCATCTGCCCCCTATCACCCCTCAAGAATGTATCACCCCTTGAGGATCCGAATCACCCCTTTGGGGAAAGTGCCTCCATCGGGCCCTGATCTGGGAGCAGGGGCGGATCCAGAAATTTTTGTGAGGGCGGTCAAGTTTCTATAGCCAGCGCGTCATACCTCCTACTCCTTCGTATAAAAGTTTCAGTTAAGTAGGGGTGCCCGTACCCCCTCTTACGCTACGTAAGAAAATGATATTAATACCCTTTCAAATTACCCCCCCCCCCCCTAAATTTTTCAATGGCGCAACCTGTGCCATGGATCATATTTCCTCCAATTTTTATCAAAAGTCATATTTCTTTGGGCAGACAGGCTGTTCTAGTTACCTTAAACTTTGAATATATGAGATTACGGCTATAGAATAGTTGGATACATTTATTTGCACATTATATAGCACACACAACTTGCGATTTGAAGTGGAAGAGTGCTCTGAAGAAACGTTTAGCTCACATGAGACAGGGGTGCCTAACCCCCTAAGAGCAAAGGCTCCCCCTCCTAAAAGCCCCTAAATATCACGAAGACCCCCCATAAAAGGGAAAAATAACCCTCAAACCCCCCTAAAAATTTCAATGGCGAAATTTGCACCATGACTCCTCCCCCCCCCCTTCCCCGCAGGCGGTCACCTCTGCATTTGAAGTGATTGTTCTTTCGAAACTGAACAAAAAACTCAAAATAGCAATAGCCCAGTAAGCGAACCTAGTCATAAAGTCATATCCTTTGAATTATGTCAGCTGACCCTTGAACTCTCCCCTGAATCCGCACTTGTCTGGGAGCCCTGATCGCCCCAGTTTGGCAACCACAGCTCCAAAGTTGTTAAGACATTTTTCTTGTTATAACGATTAGTTATTTTGTGCTCATTGCAAACGCTGGATTTACCTAAAGAGCCTTTGGGAAGCCATTCTGCTGGGAGCCCCTAACTTTTTTTAAAAAATACATGAATGGTAACCTAAAAAACAATAGGGGAGTATGGGGTAAAATGAAATTTCGGGGCGAAGTGAAATGCTAAAATATTTTCGGTTTGCAGCTCCACCAGTGTTTTGACTATGTTCTTGAACGTATAGTTTATTACAGTTAAAAATAAATAACTCTAAGGAACAAGTTATGCAATTATACAAGTCATTTTCAAAATTTGATATCTATATTGTAATATTTTTATCATTTTTCAAAAGTATTTTTTGTTTTGATAAAATGATAGTTTTTTTTATTAAAATTTTAAGCAGTAATTGAGATCTAGTGATGTCTAGTGCAGTACATATTTAGTTAATGTTAGGCATGTTTTGTTTTTAAATGTTTGATAATATTTGTCTAGTCTCTAAATGCATGCAGAGCAAAGTGAATGTGGCTAAGTGAAACGGTTCATTTCGTTTACTTATTCATTCACTTTATGAAATCATTGGGCTAGCACTCCACACTGAGAAGAGTAAACCTTTTACGTTGACTTGATGTGATAAAATAGAAGGGGGGGGGGGGTTGCTCCAAAGTATTGTGAGTCTCGGGCCTCACTTTCAGTTCGTCGGACCCTACCTCCACTAGAAATTTATTTCTCTGTAACGTGTTCTATTTTAAAGAAAGAAAAATCAACGTTTTATAAATTTTGTGTCAAGCATTCTAAAAAAATTATACAAAGCAAATATTAAAGCAAACAAGTAACGAAAAATATTTTTTATTTCTTTTCTTTCTTTCTTCATTTACTTTTAGAGATTTTTACTGTTATTCACTTCTGGAACAATTTGGGTCGGTAACGTGGGTGATTTTTTTTTCCTCTCTTTTTTCCATTCAATAATGAACTTATATGAAATGATGAGAAACTTATATGAAATGAAAAGGTTTAATAATGCATATATTAAACCTTTTCATTTTGCCTAATGCTAATTTATTTTGTTATTTGATCAGAATAAAACAAACCTTATTAGCGTTCAACTTGCAGAAATACAAGACACGTGTTTCAGGACTGCAAGGAATTCCTTGTAAAAACGCACGCAGTTGTAATGTTTTTGCAATTTTATGTGCTTCAAATGATGATTATTTTATTTATCTTTCGTTTAAAAAGGTACATTTTTAACCTAATTTTGAAAAAAAAAAAAATTCGTCTTTGAAAATTAACAATTTCCTTTTTCGCCTTTTTGAAAAATATTAATTTCTTACACTGCTCTTTTGAGACAATATTTTTGATTTAAACTCTTTGAAGATACTCCGACCCTCAAGTATCACATCTCGTAAGTAAATTTCTCTTGCGAAAATTACTTTCACAGTCAACGAACTGTTAAAAAGCCTCCCGCTGGAACAATAGCATGCTAAGCTCCACCTGAGACAGGTGGATTCAACCAATCGCGCACCTCGCATTCTTTTCGCAGCCAATGGAAAGAGTGCTATCACCTGAGCGGCAGGTGTAGGTGGGAACACAGTGACAAAATACTTGTAAGAGTGCAGGAAGAAACATTGATGGCCTCCGTGTAATTGTATAATGTGAGAAAAATTAATGTTGGCAGACGGCATTGGTTGTTTCATTTCCGCTTGATGGGTTTGGTTTCGAGAACGATTTTTTGTTGTGTTTAGTTGTTTAGTTATCTTTATTTTCTTGAAATTTATTTGGTTTTTTTCGTTTGGGCTGCTTTGTGCTGGGTGCTTTTTCTTAATTGAAGCTTTTATTTATTTTGAATCGGAGCCATCTAATTACATGACAGTAACATTGATAGAAACATTATTCCGGATATTTGAAAATTAATTTGTAGTAAATTTTTGTGCGGGTTGGCTTTTCCGAAAATAAGAGCTTTTTTTTTCTGCATGAAACCCGATTTTGTTCGAAGCTTTTTTCTTGTGTTTTCGTATGTTTCGTATTTTAATTGTGTGGTATTAGCTGTATTGCCCGGTGCTGCACGGTCTACCTCAAAAATAAAAGTTGTATCAAACGCATGTTCAGCAATTATGCAAAAAACAAAATAAAATTTCTCGTCAATATATGGAAAACAGCATTTTCTGGCTCAAAGATTAAATTTAGACCTCGTTGGATTTTTGTAAAATCCCAAAATCTTTATGTATTAACCAGCATCAGGCGTGATCTTTCCACGTTGACATGACCGCTTGAATGATGATAGTTAGTTAGCTGAATTTTGTTCAGAAAAATATTTAAGTACTTAGACTAAAAGTGGTACATCAACTTAATAGAAAATTTTGTCAATCTATTGTGCTCTACAAAAGCATTTAAAACTGGCAGAAAGCGCAGCCGATATTCAAAAAAATTCCATGAAAGCTAAATCCATGAATTCTTTTTGAAAAAATAAAAAAAGTTTTCACTCATTTTTCCACAAATAACTGTGATTGCGAAAGAGACGAATTTTATTAAGAAATATGTATATTTTTTCTTTTTTTATTTCTTCATACTTGTTTTTTATTACTTTTCTTCACGAAAATATCGTCTGCTACGAGACCAGAAATCACAGACGACAAAAATGGAGATAAGCCTCGTTCTAGAATATTAAATCAACTTAAAATAAAGAATTAGGGGTGGTTTAATTATCCCTCAAACTTCGGGTAAAGTTCTTGTTGTGCAACTTTTTAAGGGCTTTAAAATGTTGAAAGCAAATGAGATCCATTTTCGATGATAGACTCGTAAATTAATGATTTTCCATAAAATTGGGATAAAAATCTTGGAGTGCACTTCATTTTTGAATGAAAGGTAGCCTATGTTCTATTTTGCACCCCTGACACTGTATATACAAAATTTCATGGTAATCGGTTGAGTTGTTAAGGCATGAAAGAATTACAAACAAATATACGAGTACAAGCAAACGAAGTCACTTTCGGATTTATAAGCATTAATGATATAAAAAACCAAATGGAACTTGATTTAACTGCTATAAATAAATGGTTAACTGACAATATGTTATCTCTTAATATAAATAAAACAAAATACATAAAGTTTGATTTAAAAAAGAATGGAATTAATAAAATTGATTTAGGCATAAAATATCACGAACCAACATGTGACTGCACAAATAACTGTAACTGCTCTACCATAGAAAGAGTCGAAAATATAAATTATTTAGGTATAACTTTTAGTGAAAATTTAAAATGGAAATGCCATACTGATAAACTTGTGAAGAAATTAAGAGGAAGAATACATTGGCTCTATCTATTGAGAAATATAGTTGGGAAAAAGTTTCTTAGATGTTTATTTTATGCTTGGATAAATTCAATAATTACGTATGGTATTTGTGCATGGGGAGGTGATTATGAAACAAATCTTACCAATTTAAATAGAACTTATGCAAAAATTTTGAAAATAATTTATGGATCTAAACAAGAACTTAATAAAAACGATACTATTTTACAAAAGCCAGAGAAAATCTATAATATCAGAGAATTATATGTACAGAGAATATTGTAATTTTTGCATAACAACAATAACTGGTTTGAAATTAATGAAAAACAATATAATACTCGAATTTCAGGTAAACAATATAAAGTTATAAAACCAAATAAAACGATTATTAAAAAGCAATTCTTTTACTTGGCACCGCGGCTGTTTAATGAACTAACGGAAGATGTTAGGAATGAGAAGAACTTTAAAAAATATAAACAAGGGGTCAATGAATATATACAAAATAATGACATTCTATCAACAATTAACTTTTAGCTGATAAAATATACTGACTTGCCAACCGGGGGGGATTTTGTATTGTAATTTTTATACTATTGAATGTTTCAATGCGAGTTATTGTGTTTTTTTTTTCTGGAGTCAAACAGTCCAATAATTGTTCTGTGTAAAATTTTTTACTAATTGTGTAAAATTAATTTGTAAATATTTCTGTTAATACATATTTGTGTTTGTACTCCATACTAAACCAATTAAAAAACACTGCGGATAGTGCCTTTGGCGCTCTTTAGTGTGAATTTAATACTAACTCGTGTTGAACTATAGTCAAGATTTTCTTAATATTTTGTTATGAAGTTTGTAATTTATGTTTTATAATTTGTAAGTTTTTTAACTTTACTTTTTTTTAATTTTGCTTACTGTTATGTATGTGTATTTTGTTTGTTAATAAATTTTATCTTATCTTATCTATCTTATAATATTAGTAAGCGTTAAATGACATCACCTGCTGGAGCCCATCACAATTGGCAACACTAAAATGAAATGAAGTAGAACAATTGCAAAGCCCATAAATAAAGAACGAAGTGTACAAAATGGCACATGGAACATGTCCTTCGAAAACTTTTAAAATTTATGTAAAAAATGACATTGGTATGAAAATTTTGGAAAAAACAAACTTCATGACGAGATTTTCGATGAAGAATATATATATATACAATAAATATACTATATTTATATATTTATTTTTAATTTACAATCTTTCATGTCATTATTGCCATAAAAATAAATAAATGCAATTGTAACTCTATCTAAATCATCAAAAGAGGTCCTACAGATAAAAGATTATGTAACAAGTAAAAACCAACATAAAAATTGCACCAATTCGGGTATTGCGTCAATTGCACGATTCTCGAAAAAATGTCCCGTGGTTAACACTAAGTTTTTTATTTTATTCAATACTTAAATATGAGATTAACTGTTATGCTCCAACAGTATACTATTAAAACCTGTATTATGTAATAACAGCAGTATTTTTTGAAGGCTTTGGTTAGCTGGGGGGGGGGAAAAACTTAGTGTTACGCACGGGACATTTTTTCGAGAATCGCCCAATAGAATTGTTGTAACGTGTTTTATGGTTACAAAGAACCTTTTTTTTTTTTTTTTGGTCAAAAAGTTTTTTTTTTTTAATTTTTTTTTTGAGCGAAAATACGGCTGATAAAAGCCTTTTTTTTTTTTTTTTTTTTTTTTTTTTTTGCATTGAATAATGGGGTTCTTTGCAATACCGAAACGTCTGCCTGCAATTTTAACATTGGTGTTTGTTGGTTAATTTTCACACTACAGAAAATATTTGACTCGTAAAAGATTATATGTTGATTTTAAACGAATGATTTAAGACTAATCCTAACTGTTTTCTCCCAAGCTTTATTGCTCAAGGAAAACTTTGCTCTTTGTAGTTGAACTAGCATTGTTTCTCAAAATCTTCTATATATTTTTTTAATATTTTTAGTCACAACGTAATTCTGGTCCATGGGGATGGTTCGAGAGTATAACTTAATTCTACTATGCTTAAAAATTAAATACTTTTTAAAAGTGGACACTTGTCCAATTTTTAGAACAGTTTGAAGCACATTTTTTGGAACAGATTTCAAAACACTCCTGAGAAGACATTTTAGAACACTTTTCAGCACTTTTGGGAGCGCATTTGAGAACTTTTTTTTTTTTTTTTTTTTGGATGACTTCATATCCTTCCTTTGAGTACACGTTTAAAGATACTAAAATGGCTTGATCATACTAGTAGTTTCTGCAGCAAATTTCAGAGTAATCTTGCGGGGCAGCTATCAAAAGCCGTCGGGCAATGATAGGTCTTCGAGCAGGGATGGCCATTCTTTTTGGCAGCAGTCTGGATACCAACCGAAAGTGATTGATTGCTACAAAATATCCAGTAACATATTGAGAGAGTAAAAGAAAGTTGTTAGTATTATTGATGACAGAAAGAGAGGATTTCGCAAATGTGCCCAAATGAGTTCCCAATATGATCTCAAATGTCTCTGAAACTAGTTCTGAAATGTATTTCCAAGTTTAAATTTAACAATGGGGTTGTTTCCTTTTGTCAAAAGTACTTCTTTTAGTCACTGAAATTGATAGAATGAGTAAAAAAAAAAACATAGACCTAGAAAATGGACCCGATTTGAAAACAAGGCGTGGTCTTTATGACGTCACAAATGATGCAATTTGGCGCATCTTTCTTTCGCGTTTCCACGTTGTGATAATCAAGAAGCTAATTAAACATTGCGTTCTACGCTTGCTATTAACCCTATCGTTGCCAATACACGTGAGTAAAGATGTGAATTAAATATTTTTCTTCATGAATTGCAACACTGAATGGCATTTCATCATTTGTGATGTCACACGACGGAAACGTAAACAATGAAAGCGCACCGATTTAAGTAATTTTTTAAAAATACTTAATAACCTAAAAATAAACTTGAACAAATTATTTAAAAAATGGTCAAATCCTATATTTTTAAGCATTCTCTTTCAGAAAAAAAAAAAAAACTTTTAAAATTTTGGAAACGACCCCATTATCCTGAACAGGACGCATTCGGAACACATTTTACTGCACATTCAAGCAACTGAAATACTTTTTATGAATTACAGCAGAGCCCGTGCTTTTGATTTCAAATTGCTATATCCAACGCTAATTTTAAAAGTTTCATCCAAATTCCACAAGTTTTAACCAAAGACTTAAATTTAAAAAATTTCAATATTGGTTTTTAAAATATTTTTAGAAAACTTCAATCAGATATAGGAAAAATTGTATAACAAATGCAATGCAAGTGCTCATATTTTAAATGTGCATTTTTCACTAAAGTTGAATAAACTCCTAATAACAATGCATAAGGCTTTGAGTTTCAATTTGTTATTTTTTTTTCCTTACAGAATTTCTAATAATAATTTTGAGGATCGAGAAAGAGAACTTTTTTCTATGTTTTATGGAAATGTCGAAGTTTCCCTGTTACTTACAGTCGAAATATCCCCGAATTACATATTTCTATAAAAGATGGCCAATAAAGAGACATGTATTTCGATAAAGAGATAATTTCTGATAACCAGGTTTCTGATAACTCATTTTTTGTTTACTCTGGATTTGTGGTTTAAAATTAACATTCAGTATAATTGCATAACAAACTATCATATAGAGCTATATATTAAAATTATATTGTCCTCAAAATTCTTTAAGAATTCTTTTCTTACTTCCCAACAATGAGTAAATTTAGTTTCATTGTTGACAATCAAACTACGGATTCTAAATTCAAAAAATTTTCTGTATTTTTGATGAAACCGTTTCGATGGATATGCTTCGAGCAAACATTTCATTAATTTGACGAAAATTTGTCCACTCAAATTAACAAAATTCCTATCGTCACTTGTTTGCGGATACGAATTTCGTCAAAAGTAGCGAAATATATCTTCGTCAAATTAACTTTATTTTCGGCGTTTTAGGAGTAAAGTTTCAAAGTTTCATCCAAAAAAAAAAAAAATCCGATGAGTCAAAAGAAAATAAAATAAAATAATAATAACCGGACTCTAATAGAAAAAAAAAGAAAAAAGAAGAAAGAAAAAGGAAAAATGAAGAAAAGGAAAGAGAGAGAGAAAAAAATGAAAAGACATCAAGCTGATGTCCGTTGAGGGCATCTTTTTTCCTTGATCGACAAATGTATTATTACACCTGAGAGAATGTTGCCTTACCTGTGCATTTAGTTGCTTTTGGGTTGAAAATCTTCGGCTGCCTCAGCCACGACCTCATTACTGTTCCAAGGTCTAATTTGGTTGATTGCTGCTGGGAACACACAGATCGCGTAACAGATGGACGGATCTGTGTAGGGGGCGTCTCCCCTTCTGACATTTATAAATGCGTTTTAAATGAGCGGGGGCTCATTTAGGCGCCTATCTTTGCGCATTGTCTGATTCTGGTGTGGGAGTTTTCCTTTGTTTCCGGAAGATTGCAATTTTGATATTTCCTAGGAATCGCTCACGTTGCGCGAGAATGGTATCTCCCAGAAAATGCAGTCCCTCCGCCTAGATCATTGTCAACTATGTAAGCAACTGCCAATTGAAGATTGCAAAACTTTCAAACAATGATCTAAGGCAAGGGGGAATAAAAGAAACAAGACTCTAATACGTTTTGTTTCAAATTGCTTTTATATAGCGGTGCATGAAGAGTTCTTTTGCCTTTGGTTTGTGTGCTGGTGGTGTTGAAAGAGCTGCCTGATGGCATCGTTAGATGAAAATTTTCTAATTTCCAACTATAATCTGAAGTACCTGGAAGCAGTGGGGTTTAAGGGCTAAAAATGAAAATTTAGAGATACGTGGTGCAAATGGTGGGAGAAACTTTCATCTGTTTTGTGGCAAAAAATGGTAACAGTAGCCAAGAGAAGATATATAAATTGACCATTTTTGTTTTTCCTCAAAACGGGACATATAACCAATTTTAGGCAACAAACAAGAAAAGAAAACTTGAAAGAGAAGAACTGATGTAATTTTTTCATGTACAAATTTGATTGAGCACATTTAGTGCTGATTTTTTTATGAGTGTGAAATTCCTCTTGGCTGAATTTCATACAACTAAAACTTATAACTCCACCCAGTGAGTTTTTTTTTTTTTTTTTTAATTGAAGCACTCAAAATTCCGTTTTGTCACTTCAAAACACGGGACATTTCGATATATACGGGGACAACGGGACAAGATACCTGGGACGGGACTGACCGTTTGAAAACGGGACTTGTGGTCACTTTATATATATGGAGCAAGATTAAGAAAAACTGTTCAACGAAAGCCGAACTACAACTTGAACTTAGCAAGCGTTTTTCATAGGCGGCTCGTACGAGGGGTCGAAGGGGGCAACTGCCCCCTCACTTCCAAAAGTGAAGGGGAATTGCCCCCTCACTTTTCAGAGTTTAAAGGTCCCTGTCCCCAAACCCTTTATACCTCTTTTGACCATACAATTTTTTTTATCCACCAGCCGCCTCTGATTTTTCTCAAAATTTATCTTTTGTCATTTGTATCGCTTTTCTTTCCACAGCCTCAATTATGAGTGCAGAGTTGTACTTTTTACATCGATAACATGTGGGATAACTCGGAAAATGAAACAAAATTACACACCAAGAATTTATTGTTTTCATTTTACTTCATGCTGTTTTACTAATACGATATTTTGCATCTGGTTTTTAGAAACCTAGTTTCTGACTTAAGCTCCGATTTTTAACTACCATTTATGTTATCGAATGAAGATGTTGATTCGGAAGGTTGTAGAATGTAATTTTCGATTCGTAGCATTGAAAATGACTACGGCCCACATATGGGACCCATCAGCTTCGCAGGCCGTATGTTGGGCACTACCAGCAGAGACGCCCCGATTGGAGATTAAAATTGGGGGTCGGCAAAAGTTGGAGTATTATTCTGCAAAATTTGGAATTCTATTCGGCATAATTATCATCACCCAGCAAAATTTGAAGTTCCATTCGGCTAAACTATCATCATTTGGCAAAATTTGGAGTTCCATTCGGCAAATTGAAAATTTCCTCCCTCCCAAAAATTTAAGTTCGGAGCGCCCCTGACGACCGGTATAAAACATCCATTTATTTAACGCATAAGAATTCCCAAAGAAACCATCTGAAACTGAAAGTAACATTATACTGTCATAATGTATAGTTTATGAACAAGTTCAATTTGTAAAAACTCAGGTTTGGAAAAATACAACTGTACTAAACAATAAAATCAACAGAATAAACATTTTAAAACTATCTTTTTGTTCCCATTTTTATCGAATGTCAGTTTTTTTTTTTTTTTTTCTTTTTTCGTTTTCGGGATTCGATTTTCAAATACTTACCGGTCCCTGGCGGGTTACGCATCCCACGATTTCCTTCCCTTTATCTGGGTGGTGGCCAATTATGCCCATAACAGCTGTCATTGAGATGATATATGATCTCAGACAAAGCCACCGGTAGCTAAACTCGACAATTATAAACGCCAGCGAAAGTCAAGAGTAGAATTTTACCTATTCTTTTGTCTTTCGGCAGCTTCGAACATTCCTTACGCATTAGTTCATAACAATTTTTTCATTGAATTTTTAATATACACAATACCGAATAAGAACTCTGTTGTCAGACTTATTGGAAGCAAAAATATAAAAATCTTCACTGTAGTATTTTCTGAAGAATACTGATACCTGCCAATAACAGGTGTTTTTAAGTTTTGTAAAAAAAAAAATGTTCTTGAGGCGTGTTTTGTTTTTAATTATAATTTTTGTTCATTTTTTTTTAAAAATTTTTTAGCCTTGAGTTGTCCATAAATGAGTACAAAGAGAACTACATAATATTCTTTAAGAATATTTCTTTTAATTTGAGAAGCATTTTCGAAGAAATTATCGATAAGTGTTCACGTGAAAAACCAAGTTTTTGCGTTTGAAAAACTTAACAATTACGTATATTCTTCACTGATTGACAGAAACACTTCGATCAAAATGACAACAATTTTGAAAGGTCAACTTAAAACTTTTGATGTTCTAAATGACTATTATGACAGCCGTGTTCCAGCTTCGTTGGCTCATGGTGCACTTATGGTCCGTAATCACCAACTGGTTCGAACCTTCATCACGCACCCGAACCACTGATTGAAGCCTTTTGATTAGTTGAAGGCTTCTATGGAAGGTTCCGGTGTGTGACACGAGTTCGAATTCGTTGGTAAATACAACAAAGCTGCTACAAGGTTTCTCCGAGAAACCAAATCACGCTCTTTATCAAGGCCAAGGCCGTAACCAGAAAATAATTTCGGAGAGGATTTAAAAACTTTCATGCGGAGCTTTGCGCTATTTGTGCTAATGTTCAAGTCGTCGGGTTATCTATTATGAAAGCGTTTTATGCAATTAATATACATATGAAAGACATTTGAGTTTTGGAACAATATTTTTTGGAAATTTTTAAATATAAACAAACATTTAAATGTCAAACCGAACTTTTCGGGGGGGGGGCGAACCCTATGCACCCTGCCCCCCCCCCTGCCTTTGTACACGGCCCTGCCCTTTACATGCATTTCGGTGAAGTTTATATACAAATGTACATGCATATTATAGGTATTGTTGTGTGGTCAACCTCCTTGAACAGTGTTCCTCAAACTGTACTCCATGGAACCCCAGGGTTCCTCAGTTTATCTCTTGGAAGGAGTGGTTCCGCGTGCAAAAAATAAAAATTTGAAGGGGGAAAAAGTAAAGCACTCACACTAGTAAATCAATTGCAGTAGAACTTAGTTTAGTAGAAATTATGTTATGTAAAACTAAAACAATAATAAGATGCATTTGAACTGATTCCTCCCTTCTTCTTGGCAGGTGATGCTTGGGACAGAACCCAAGATCACAACGAAACTACATTGCCTCGTCTTCATCAACCACCCCTTGATTTTCAAACAGGTATTTCATACAATCGTAATTAAAGAAAGTATTATGCTCTTTTAATTGAAGGTTTGACAATTTTTTTGTAAAATCGTCTAGTCTTATTGATGGCATCTGCAGTAGTCACATTTCTTCATATTTCTTAGTTCATCGCTAGTCTGAGTGCTTTTAACTTTTTATTTGCTTACCCACTCCCCAAGCCGTGGGTAGGGTAGTGATCAGCGCCTCGGACTCGTAAATCGGTTGATTCTGGGTTCGAAGCCCATTGCCGCTCAACTCACATGAAGAGTACGCGCTCGCTGAATCCGTGGGTTCGAAAGTCCTGAGGTCGGTCGCTAGCAGTTAGTTACCTTGATTGCAGGGTACTGGGTTCAAGGTAACTTCTAGCCTGATGGGATCTTTTTCCTTCAGTACTATGCCTAAATTGCGGAAGTGGAAATAAACTAATACTACCATCTATCGGAGTTGGTTTAGGACTCCATGGTTGTTCGATTTGCCGAAATGGTGGTCCTAGACACTCGAAGGAGGATGAAAATATCTACTTCTTCCTCTGCCTCCCCCCCCCCTCACACAAATTTTTATTTTGACTTTCAGAGCTCTTAGAAATATATACCGAGGAAGGCCAGGGTTCCACCGAATGCAGTTTGAAGAGCACTGTTTCAGACGAATGATT
The DNA here is from genome assembly GCF_026930045.1 of Uloborus diversus. Lineage (NCBI taxonomy): Eukaryota > Metazoa > Arthropoda > Arachnida > Araneae > Uloboridae > Uloborus > Uloborus diversus. The sequence goes on from NC_072737.1 coordinate 39,790,758, forward strand.
ACAAAGTGATATTTTAAGACCCTTTTGTATATTTCCCGTTTGTATCCCCCCTTTCCCCCATTTTTTCTTTTTTATGCGAAAGATTGATTAAATATAATAGAAAGAAAAACATGTGCGCTTATGCAAAACAAGCACAATGCGACATACATATTTACATATGCATGCACGCAGTTTACAAATTAACTATGTATATTAATTGCGGGCAGATGAAAAGTTAAGCTTGGCGGCAGAAAGAAAATTTTTTTGCTCTAAAATAGAAGCTTTTTTGGAAAAACGTGAACATTTAGGATCTTTTAATTTTTGTTTCAAATTATGTTTAACGTTTTTACAAATGCCGCGAAACGCTGTGTGACTAATGTTTTAACTTTGTTTTTTCTTTTCTCGAATGCTATTTAATGTTTTTTTCTTTTTCTTTAATGTTACAAATGCTGCATCCCTTTATATTTTTATATTTACTAATAATTTTTTTAGTTTCATTTAACTTTTTTTTAAAATTCATTTGAATTCATTTATTTTTCCATTTCTGGAGTGACGTTTGTTTAAAATGCATCCGAATGCTGCGTCGTGACATCCTTACTGTTATTTATTTTTATTTTATTTGTTTTTTTTTCCTTCGTGAATATAATTTAATGTTTTAGTTGTAAATGCCATAAATATTGTGCGAGTACTTCTTACTAAATTTATTTATTTGTTCTTTATTTCTCGAATGATTTTTAATGTTTTCATAAATATCGCCACGAACGCTGAGAGACTTTCCTCTTTTTTTTTTTCATGAGTGACAATGAATGTTTTTATAAATGCCACGAGTGGCTGTGTGACTCCTTACTAAAACTTTTTTATTTTATTTCTCAAATCATGCTTTTTTTTCTTTTATATAAATGCCAAAAATGCTGTGTGTTATTTATTTACTTTTGGATCTCTCCCACAGACGAACCTCAATCTGTGATGCAATTCTGGAGATCCGAAGTTTTCTTAGCCGTCATCGTTCCTTTAGCTATTATATTTCTGATGGTTTTATGTCTAATTTGTTTACGGGGTAAACACAAGAAGGAAAGGCAAAAGCGGTACAGGAAAGATGTTGAAGCCCACCCCACGTTCTTAGAACCGGCTCTCGATGGCATGTCGATACAAGAACTGATAGAAACCACCACGTCTGGATCAGGATCTGGTAATAGAACGTTTTCTCCCTCCCCCCTCCCTCCCCTCAATAGATAAAATTCAATATCAGAAAGATGTGAGGATTTTTTTTTTTTTTATAATTTTCAAAACTTGGAACACGTAATTTGGAGATCAAGAAGATGTAGTTGATGAAGCTTTTGGATACATCATCATATATTTTATGTAAAATATTTCCTCCCTTTAAATTGGTGTAATGGAAAATAACAAAACCACGCCCACTTACATGTAAAACTAATTTTTCAAAGTCCCCCCCCCCCCGACTTTCCTAAATGACTGGCCTCACTGAGCATAACAGTAGGGCCCGATTAAGATACCAGGGGGCCCTTGGCCAAATGGTAAATCGGGGCCCCTATGTAGTCAATCCTCACCAAGTGATAGGAACAGGGGGCCCTAGGGGGTTATGTTATGCAGTCAATCCTTACAATTTTAACCATTGGCTAAAACAGTTTAGGTCATTTGGGGGCCCTATAGGCCACGGCCTAGTTGGCCTATTCAGTAATCAAGCCCTGATAACAGTGGAGATTTTTTCTCCTTTTGTCGAAAATTATAAAATAACTAGCTGCGTGCCCGGCGTTGCACGGGCTACCTAAAAAATGTAAGAGCAGTCCAGTTGATGCTTTTGTAGTACACTGACACTAGTTTCTAGACAAATGTGTCAGGGGCTGTAATAAATGCACTGAGAATCCTACTGGTCAGAAAACAAATTGCAGTAAAATTATAAGCTTGTCATTATTTTCCGTTAAAACACAAAATATGATGTCTTAATTGAATATTTATGACTTGAATTTCTCAATGAGGTTGTTTCCTTTAGTCAAAAGTAATTAATTTGCAGATTACGGCAAAATAATCGAAAAGTAAACAACTTAAACACCCTGATTACAGGAAAAGCCTTAAAACAAAAGCCTAATTTTATTTCTTTATATTCGAGAAAAAAAATTGCAACAGATGTTTCTTTTCAATGATTTTCTTCACGCTGTAAATTTTAATAAAAGCGTTCATCCGGAAAGTTGAGTTGAAGCACTGAATAATAATTTGAATGGAGGAAAGCCTTCGAAAAATATGGATTTTATTTTGAAATCTAAGAGTCATAATTAATAATTTTTAATTGATATCTCCGCTAATTATTATCGGAGGATTATGTTAAATAGCCAAACATGAAGACGGGAAGATGACGAATCCATCGATACCTGGTTCGATGGTCAGTTCACTGTCGTTCGGGAGAAGAAGCTTGGACATAGATAGATAGATAGATAGATACTCAGATTTTATATGTATAAGATACCAACGTAGCAGTAATGAAAGATGCTTGAATATTAATCCATAGATTAATCCATAAAGTTTTTTAAAAATACGATATAGTACTTTTATTCGTATACTTATTTATTTATTTATTACTACTATTTTCTATCATGAGTTATACTGAAGTGTTCAAGATGAAACTTGTCTTCACAAAGCATGCAAACCCTTACCTAATATTTATTTCTTTTGCTAACTAAAAGTTTCCTAAATTTTAATTTCAGGGCCACCAGTTGCTGTTCAACTAACAATAGCTAGAAAGATTCGGCTCTTGACAGCTATTGGGCAAGGTCGGTTTGGACAGGTGTACAAAGGGAGCTTCAACGCAGAATTTGTAGCTGTAAAAATCTTTTCTTCTAGAGACGAAAAGTCATGGAGTAACGAAGTCGAAATATACCAAACAGCAATGGTACGGCATGAAAATATCTTGGGATTCATTGCTGCAGATAATAAAGGTAAAGATTTTTCTGCTACGAACTAAATAAGGTAGAAAACCAACTAGCAACCTCAAAACTAACACAGGTTTGCTACCCGACTCGCAAATGAAAAGTACACTGAAAATTGAATATTCTGAATTAAAAAATAGGACTGAAATCATTCATTTTAGTAGTAGTTTTATTTAATTTTTAATTTAACCTTAGTTCTTGTTCTTATGTTGTTAACAACACTAATGACTTGTTTTTGAGAAACAATATTTCACAAAAACTAATGTATGGTAAGAATAATATTGCGCTGAACAGTAAAGTAAGAAATAGCAACGTCATAAAAGCACAAATTGCAGATTACTGCAATTTGTGCTTTTATGACGTTATTATTTCTTACTTTACTAATGTATAGTGTTATTTCTGAAACAAAGACAATTCTCAAAGTAATGTTCTGTGTTTCAGAAGCAGTACAATACTGAATTTAAAAAAAGTACAGAAAACCGATTCTCAACCGGTGGTCCGGCACCGGTCAGCAAAAAAATTGACCGGTACTCAAACATTTTTGCTGGTCCCCGATTTAATAAAAAAAGATTCTAGAAAAATTCTTACTCAAAAAACGAAAAGTATTTCAAAAATATGAACAAAACAATAATATTTTATACGATATTTTTTGCGTGTGATTAATTTTCAAAATTGTTTATTATCCTTTTTCTTTTTTTTTTTTTTTTATGCTTACTTACTTATGTATAGTTATTACAAAAATAAGCTATTTTCTATCTTTATATTTGAATGTTTTGTGATAGTTCTTTAATATCAAGTAAAGTTTTATTCATTTTTACATTTATTTGCTTATTTATTTTGTAAAGAAAACCCTGACTGGCCCGCTAACTTTTCCACAACATTCTGCGAGTAGAAAGTTTATTTATTAATTAATTTACCTTTTTGCAATAATATTAATAGTAATAATAAAAAGCGAAAAAATTGGAGGGCTACCTGTCCAATCAGGGGCGTAGCTAAGGGGGGGGTTTTGGGGACAAAACCCCCCCCGAAACGTTAGTCTCAAAAAAAAAAAAAAAAAAAAAAGAGAAAAGGAAGAGAGATGAGAAAGAAAAAAAAAAAAGAAGAAAAGGAAAAACGATTATATATATATATATATATATATATATATATACTATATATATATATAATATATATATATACTATATATATATATATAATATATATATATATATATACTATATATATATATATATATATATATATATATATATATATATATATATATATATATATATATATATATATATATATATATATATATATATATATATAAAAGAAGTAACCCCCCCCGAAAGTCGGGTCTAGCTACGCCACTGTGTCCAATTTTTCCATTTTCATAAATTTTTTACCCTCTGCGATTTTTTTTACACACACACAAAATAAATAAATAAATATATATATATATATACTATATATATATATATATATATATATATATATATATATATATATATATCCGATCCGCGGGTCGAAAAAGGAACGCTGCTATGGAATATAATTTAGTCTTTAGCTTAAATTTATATTCAAATAGATATGTGTTCATTTCCGTGATTTTTTTTTTCTCCCACAGATAGTGGAACATGGTTACAACTGTGGCTTGTTACAGAACTGCATGAAAATGGTTCCTTATTTGATTACCTCAGTAAAAATACAGTAGATTGTGTGACCATGTGCAACATGGCACGCTCTATTACAAGTGGATTAACGCATTTACACATGGAAATCCTTGGAACAAGAGGTAAAAAGTCATAATTTTGGTTTTTTTTTTTTAATTGCATGTTCTTATTTGAACAACGAATTCAAGTTTTCCATTGTGTTAAGTCAGTTTTTTTGGCAAAATGTTAAAGAATTGTTAAGGTTCTGATTAATGTTCTAGTTTTTTCTTTCTTTTTTTAAGTTATGCATTTACTTTTATGAGTTTTTCGTCAAATGTTTCAACTAACGAATGAGTTATAAAAAATTTTACGGTTTTTCCTTAGTGGTTTAATCTCTAGTCCTTACATTTGTCGATTCTTCCTCCCTCCAAAGCCTGTTCACTGAAAAGGCTCAGGAGCTTAAGCTTCCCTTCAAAGTTTTCAGAAGGCCCAAAAATGACTGAAAACTGCTATCGAAAGAACCAGTTTCGGCTTTTAAATGCTAGTGTAAAGTATTTATCGTGTGAATTTTTGTGAAACTTTCGGGCTCCCTATGTCGGGGGGGGGGGGGGGGGCTCGCAATTGCCACATGGTAAATCCGCCACTGAACTATTGAAAAAAAAAAAAAAAACAGAAATAAATTAGGGCTCTAGGCAGTCTACATACTTCCATGAATTTAAATTTTGACATAACTTTTATTTTTACTTGTACGTAGTACTTTCCTGCGTATTATCCAAGGCATCCTATAATACGCAGACCAAAAAAACGGCCTGAAGAAAGAAAAAATCTTTGTTTAATCCGATAATACGACGTCAAAAAACGAAGTTGTTTTGATTTAACGTACCGCTTTAGCAACTAAATTAAAAATGTGAAGAAGTTATAATATTTAAGGTATAATCAAAATGAATCTAAAAAATAATTTCTTCTTGAAATCGTGATTACAGCAAGCTAATTACTTAAAGATTGAGTCAAGACAAAAGAGCAAACGCAAGACTAGTGCGAATGGAGACTGCTTCTACTATGCCTGTATGGTTGTTTATTTTGCACAGCCTGAATAACGTAAGAGGAAAATTTAAGCTAGGTAAAATAAACAACTATACAAGCTACGGAAACAGTCTTTATTGGTGAATCCTGTTGAAAATTGAGGTTTTATGCGTTGGCGTTGTGAGAGGAAAAAAAAGTGCACATAACCCGCACCTCATTAATTTTACTTTTTTTAACAGATAATCCGTGGGTAATACGGAAGAAAATACGGTAGAATTTTTAAAAGAGTATCAGTTAATAGTTTCGGACAAAATGGTTTGGGATAACTGAGGCATGAAAATTTACTTCAATTGTAATTATCAACGCAATACTTATTTTCATCTGAAGACGCTTTAACAATGCAAGGGCTTTTGCTTTTAATTTACTGATAAAATTAGAAATGTATAACTCATGATACGTTGCTGTTTCTACCTTGCTTTTTTATGTTACAAACAGGGGTGCCCCAAACTTAAGTTTTTGAGAGGGCAGAAATTCTCAATTTGCGGAATAAAACCCCAAATCCTTCCTAATCCTCAGAAAAAACTTGCCGAATTTGGAAGTTTTTGAAAGGTCACAGTGACCTCTGGTTGCGAACTTCATACTAAATGATTCTAACCCAGAACAAACAATTTTCCTATATGTGAGCATATAGTCAGAAGCATTATTAAAGGAACACATCATTATGGGAAAGTTTAAGGGCCTGATTACCGCACAGGTCGATTAGGCTTAGGCCAGGGGCACCATATCTTCCTAAGGGGCCCAAAATGTTTTAAAGAATTATGCATAACATTGCAACTGTATGAAAAATACATGTATTGTTTTAAAATAAAAAATTATGACTTATTCATTGGAAAAAAACTTCTTTAAAGGGAAATTTTTAAACATTCTGCTTGTAAAGAATTTACTTGGTCACAATTATGAGGGGGCCCAAAGGGGATTCATAAAGGCACATAAGTGATTTATACATAGTTGTGTGATTAGGCAAAGAGGCCTCCAAAAGTGCATTTGTGCCCTAAAACTGTAAATCAAACATTGCATAGCCTTCAGAGGGCCTCCAAATTGATGTGGGCTAAGGGCCTCCCTTTTAGTTAGTCTGGCTTTGGAAAGTTTAGAATATTCATACAAAGCAGTAATATATCAACAATAGCTGACAATAAGGACAATATCCACAGCATAAAACTGAGAAATAAAAATTGTAAAAACATTGAGTGTTGTCATTTTTTAACAAAACATAAATTGAAACAACGACTCATTAAAGTTCAAACAGTTGGTTATTTATTTTTGCATAAATGTTATGGCATTGTTGATTCATGTTTTACAACTTGATCCTTTGTTAGCATTTTCCCTTTATTATTTTGCTGTATCTTTTTGTATGAAGCAGAACTTCATCAATCTTTCCAGGTTTTTTGAAAGAAACTAGATAAAAGATAGTGATATATGCGGATTAACATAAGATGTTAATGCGTTTTACTGCTCTATAGTTATGTTTTAGTAGTTTAGTTTGGAAATTGCATGCAATGAAGCAACATAATATGTAGGAAAAAGGAACTAACGAACTTAGCTAATAGAAGCTAGTTAAATCAAACATACCCGTATGATAAAAAAAAAATTGCTCCCTCCCATGTTTATTTTAATTTTTCTTTTTGTTTTGTTTGATATACATTGCTATAAAATTGTTTTCAGTAATTAGATTATCTTGAAAAAAAAAAAAAAAACACTAGCATTGTCAAATGCCTATGCCCTTGGTATCAGGATCAGATTTAGAGCAGTTTATCGTCAATATATTGTTAGAAAAATATTCTAACTTCACTGCATTTAAATTGTTAAAAAAATAGTTGTAGTGATTTGGCTTTGGGGTCGTTCATGCATGATGTCATGCTTTAAGGGATGGATTGGGGGAAGGGGGTTTTGGGGGAAGGGGGTTCGTGAAATTGTGACAAGGGAAATAGAAGGAGTGACAAGAAGTGCTTATCACAATTTGCTTTTTTGAAAAACAGCATGACACGTGACGGGGGGGGGGGGGGGGCAGGCAACGTGAAGTATGAGACTTTGTGACAGAGGGGGAGGGGATCAAATTTTTTGAAAATAATTGTGACATCAAACACAGAGAGAGAGAGCCCCCTCATAAGAATCAGATTTGCTAAAAACAAAGGATGTCAGAATCATAGGTTTGCAACTTTTTATACATATTTATGTGTTACGAGTGTTAGTGTAGGTTTCCCGCCCTAATGAGAGAAAGACAGAAGAATCATTTCCTTAGAAATAGTGCGCTAGTTTTTTGCAACTCAATTTCTCTGTGCACAAAAAGACCCAAAAAGGATCTGAATGTAGCTATCTATAAATCAAAATATTACCTTAAATAAATTATTAATGGTGAACTTTCCATACTTTTTCAACTTTTTAACATTTACAATTCTTTGTTTCAGGAAAACCTGCTATTGCTCACAGAGACATCAAAAGCAAGAACATTTTGGTGAATAAATACTTGAACTGTGTTGTTGCTGATCTGGGGCTTGCCGTTCGCTACGATTCTGAAAATGATAAAATATCACTGCCTGAAAATCAAAGGGTGGGTACGAAGAGGTACCTTGCACCAGAAATGCTAGATGGGACGTATAATGCCAGTCAGTTTGAGTCTTACAAAAGAGCAGATATTTATGCTCTAGGTCTAGTCTTCTGGGAAATTGCGAGTCGCTGCCATGTGGGTGGTAAGTTTGCAATCTCTTCATTATTCTGTTCCGATTTGTTTACACCTCATCAGAATATACAGGGTGTCCCCACACCTAGAAAGTCAGGGAAAATCATAGATTTTGACTATGATCGAGGATGTCATTGGTCATGGAGAGCAGTGGCGGATCCAGCCGATCATTTTGGGAGGGGCCATTTGAAGTTTTTAAACAAACTTTCTTTGGGTGTCCGTCCTAATGGTCACCTCTCAAACAGTGCCTGATCATTGATTTTTCCGAAAAACCACCACCTCTAACCATCTTCAAGTTTTTATACCAAGTTTGAATTTTAAAATATCAACAGAAACAAGGTGAATTTATAAAATTTAAGACAAGGGTAATACCCCGAAAAAAAACTATTGCTTTGGAGAAAAATATAATTTTTTACTTATCTTTCCTGGCATTTGCGGAGGAGCATGGGGAGTAAGGAACTCTCCTCCAGTAAAGTTTTGAAATTAAAGCCATGAAACGCAAATTTAGGCTCTCTTTGGTCTCGTAAATAATAAGTAAACTCAGATGAGAGCAGCTTTTATAGATCGCCCAAGTGTCTAAAGTTGGCATCAAGAAATGATGTAAACGACGGGGCATAATTTTAGAAATAAAATAATTTTGTTTTGAAAGGAGGAATGTAATTTCTCTCTCAATTAACACCTAAATTTATTTTAAAGAAAAACTCATGTATTAAATTTTGTTATTTTCTCATAATATTTTCTTTCTTTTTATTTACTTCATAAAAAAAAAAGGTTTTTTTTTCAAAAAAACCGTTTTTTTTTTTTGGTTTAAACCAGGTTTTTTTGGTTTAAACCGGGTTTTTTTGGTTTAAATACTATTTGCGAGAAAAACAATTAATTTTCGGAAGGTAATTAAGGTTCCATGTAATTAACAGTTATTCAATAGTCACATTATACCTAATTTCTTGATTAATTAAAGAGATAAAAAGAAAATCTTGTAACTAAATTAAATAATTAAAATAGCTTTCTGCGGGGAAATATTGATTGAAATGTTTGACTTGATTAACATATTAGTATGCATGTATATATAGACCCTTTATGATATGAAATACTTCAAGAAGTGGTTGTGATGCGGGTTAAGATAAAGTAGAATGAAGATCCAAGAAAAAAACTTTATAAAACCAACATAATGATAATATCCACAGCATAAAACTGAGAAATAAAAATTGTAAAAACATTGAGTGCTTTCATTTTTTAACAAGACATAAATTGAAACGACTCCTCATTAAAGTTCTAACAGTTGGTTATTTATTTTTGCATAAATGTTATGGCATTGTTGATTCATGTTTTATGGCTTTATCCTTTTGTTTGCATTTTCCCTGTATTATTTTGCTGTATCTTTTTGTATGAAGCAGAACTTCATCAATTTTTCCTGGTTTTTTGAAAGAAACTAGATAAAAGATAGTGATATATGCAGGTTAACATAAGATGTTAATGCGTATGTCAACATAATATGAATAATTATCGAATAAAGGTAAAAGTTATATTTTTAAGCATAATCTTTTCAAAAGAACAATTTTCATATTTTTTCTTTCTGATCTTACATAACGCTGATTTTTATATACACAATGTCACAAATATTGAAGTAAAGCAAAATGTACAACAGTACATGATTGAACAGTCAAAGAACCGATTGCTGTTGTACTGACAAAGTTTTAAAAAAAAGTGCTGCTCTATATTCGACTCCGTTCTTATTTTGGAAAGACTTGGAAAAGATATCGACTATCGCTAAAACAAAGAACCAAATCAAAAATACAAAAATTGGTGTAACATGGCTTAAATTACAGCTTATTTACTGGCATACATGTTGCATCCAGCATTGAAGTTTAAAAAATATTAAATGCAAACTCTTTAGAACAAATAAATGTGTAGCAAATTCTATTTCAAGAAATTTTTTTTGCCAAAAACATTATATCTTCTGCAACAGTGACTGAGTGGTGGAAAAGCCAGGAAAAAGAATTTGAAAAATGCAATGCAACTGTCTTTAAAAGTCTTCAACATTACTAAAACCAGCTTCAGAAAAGTGCAGTGCATATATTTTCGTTATTTAGATATCATTCATAACTCAAAAATTGATTAGGCTCTGGAAAAACTTTAAAACTTGCTTTTTCTTCAAAGTGTTAAATAACATAAAAATAATATTAATGTATAACGTAAAAGTTGCTATGTATTTATGCATATGTTATTGTGGTGTAAAGTTGATTTTATGTAATTGTAAAAAGATTTATACACATATTTCTGAAATGAGTTGAATACATTACATATGCAGGGTGTCCGAAAAGTCCTCGACACATAACAATGGTATTTTAGGTTAAATGTGACAAGGACTTTTCGGACACCCTGTATATTTATTTATAAATGTAATTTTACAGTTTTTGTTTGTAACAGACTAAAAATATTTTGCTTTAAACCAAAAGAACCGTTGTTTTCTCCAACAGTCTTTAGAAAAAATTCATTTAGTTGAAAGCCTTGAACAAAAAGACTAGCTTTGAAGCTTTTTCCAATCCTAATTTGTTTCTTATTCAATATGTGTGGGGAGATCAATGTAAACCTGTAAAATGGATTGTTTTTTTTTTTTTTTGGCTTTTTTTTTAAAAAAACCGCTTGGTTTTTTAAAAAAAAACAATTGGTTTAAACCATGGTTTAAACCTTCGTGGTTTAAACCAAACAACCCTGTTCCAACACTCACAAAGTTTTGGGAGGGGCCATCGCCCCATGGCCCCCTCCCCTCTAGATCCGCCCCTGATGGAGAGTCATGTTTTTCAGCAAAAAAAAAATGCTCAAAAACCATGGAAACTGACAATTGGTCATGGATTTTGGGTTCTAAAACATACATATTAACCAAATTTTACAGATTAGATGTAAAATTTATGCATCTTACACGTCAGTCCCGGTTTTTTACGCATTTCAAAATCTGACTGCATCTCTTTCCATAAAACTCACTAGCTTTTCCTTCCTATGTGATTCTACCAGTTGGACAATAATAATTTTGTGTTTAGCATTATTTTTTATCCTTCTTATAAAAAATGTAAAATTTATAGTAGAATATCCTCCGTTGCATAGTATTAAATTTAAAACTAATTTTTCATGTGCATCACAAGTCATTGTTTTAATAATTATTTTTAAGTAAAAGAAGTGACTCAGCTTGTTACATTTCGCTTTAATTTGCATTTTTAAAAACATAGCTGCATCCCTTGAGTGATATGAAGTCACTAGCAGAAGAAATGGAAAGTCAGGGATTTTAAATTTCTAAATCAAGCAGATACTCAGAATAACTTTTAAAACATGAATGGAATAGATAAAAATATAGAAACTATGGGCCAAAGTAACTCTGAACGAAGAATGACTATTATGTTTCTGTAGGTAAATGTTACATATTTTAAATTCACTAAAATTTATATTCTGTTGTCTACCTTTCAGCAAATTATTTTATCTTCTTTTGTAAATTAAAATTAGGGCCATCTTGAAAAAGCTGTTGAAAGCAATTGAGGAAATTTCTTTTCTGAATTTTGTCAATACTATGCATTGTCATGGGCGTTCTTGGGGCCCGCCATAAATGACTTTTACGGGCCCCCTCCATATTGTTTACTCCTATACTTCACCCCTCATTTTAAAAATATTGGGCCCCCTTCAGCTTTAGGTGCAGGCAAACAGGTGTCCCCCCTCCCCCCGTGCATTGTAACTGCTTTTGATAATAATTGGTTTTGCTATGTACTGTATTTTGTGTAATTTTTGTTTGAAATTTCAAAATATGTACATATTTATTTATTTTTTATTATTTTAAGGAAAATGTCCTGAGTACAATTTGCCATATCATGACATGGTCCCATCTGATCCTACAATTGAGGAGATGAAAAAAGTAGTTTGCACAGATAAAAAGAGGCCACCTTGTCCTAATACGTGGCAGTCTTTTGAGGTATGAGTTGAACTGTATTTGTACCTTTTTTGTGAAAAGATACATTTTACATATAAATATAATGTGTGGTTAAACAACAGGATTGACACTATAAAACATTTTATTTTGATTTCATAACTTTTTACTCGTTATCACCTTCAACATGAGCCATTCCAACATCAAGTGGGAGACAATCAGACGCTTAAATTTCGCCAACATTTTGTCACATCTCTTAATATTTTAACTAAACATGGATAAGCAAATTTTTTAATCTTTAAATTAGCCCTGGCACAGTAATATTTTTATTGAATGATTTTGAATTTAAAATTGAATTTATTTGCATGCGTCACGTGCGGGACAACCAAAGTCAACCTCTTATAACTCGTTGTATGCATGAGTTATTACTTAAGCCCTGTGTAGAACATGTTTTGGATTCAGATGTCAAGTTGTATAGTTGTTGGAGTATGTTAAAGTAGATGTAACTGTCCTCATTGATTTTTCTCTTTTATGTCTCACATAATGCAATCAACATGTGCAATAAAACAAAACACAGAAAATCCCTTGTTATTACACATATTAATGTGTACTGCGTTTTTCCTATGCCTCTCATACAAGAAAAAGCAAATTTGAAAGAACCTCCCTTGCATTTTAAACTTTTAGATAATCATGGCATAAAAAAAAATATATATATTTCAAACTGTAATCAAGAAAAGCATTTTTGATTATTGTTCCAAGCAGAACAAAGTTTAATGGGTAAAAGATCATAAACAATTTTAAAGAATTTTTACATCTGCAAAAAGTTTTAAGCAAATATAAACTTACTGCTTTAATCAACATAAAGGGATTAATTAGTTAGTGTATAATTTCTACTGGCATTTGAGTAAATTCAGCTGTCCTAATCATTCGGGAATCTCAAAAGAACATTTTTATTCCTTTTTTTCAGTCTTAGATATCTAAACCTGTACTACTGCGGGAAGGTAAAACATAGTATCTGCAGAAATGATTTCTTGAAATATTTGAAAAAACGTTTTTTGGATTCCCTCCTAACAGTGAAATGTTGGAATTTGACGTTATTTTCATGTTTCATTTTCAGCAGAAACCAAATAAGCAAGCTAGTACACTAAAGCTACAGTACCAGGCTCGGATCTGCGTATTCGCAACCTGGGGGGCCCCTTCCTTGAGGGGCCCAAAATATATGAAAAAAAAGTAGCACCGAATCTTATTAACGTTGCAAATATACACTGCTCGCCTCTGGGGAGAAGTCCAACAGATTTTGTAGCAGTAGGGCCCAAAATTTATAGATCTGGACCTGTAAAGTACACTAGATGAAAAAAATTGGGAAATTGGCAGATACTGCCCTTTATCATCCCAAGACAGTGTCCATTTTTTAAGTTAATGAGTTTTAACATGAAATATCCAACGTTGTTTAGCATAAATAAACAGATTTCAGAATACACGTGTTTCGAGGTTTCAAGGAACCCCTTTTTCAATTCAAAGGTGTGAGCTTCTAGATGTAAAGACACCCAGTAAAAGCCCTTTTACTGGGGACACCCATTAAAAGCCCTTTTACTGGGTGAAAAAGGGGTTCCTTGAAACCTCGAAACACGTGTATTCTGAAATCTGTTTATTTGTGCTAAACAACGTTGGATATTTCCTGTTATTTCTCGGCACAAAAGTATTTATTTATTGCTTAATGAGTTTTGTTCATATTAATGTTGATTTCATTTTTAACTTTGTTTACCAAATGTACTCTTTTTTTTTAATGCATAAAGGACAGTTATACATCAACTCTTATTATTTTCTTATTTAGATTTTGAGGGTTATGTCAAAGCTAATGAGAGAATGTTGGTATCAAAATGCTGCAGCAAGGTTAACAGCTCTACGAGTGAAAAAGACGATAGCTGCTCTTCAAGCACAAGAAAGTATAAAGAACTGACCAAAGATAACTTAGAGGTTTAAGGATTTTTTAAACTTAATAACATTAACACTTCTTGTCCTCAGAAAGGATGAATAAGTGATATGATCTGCCAAAACATAAGAAAAAGAAGTTGCATCTGATATTTTTCTTGCTCATAATGTTTGGGAGTCCTCATCAAATTAATAAGCAACTACTTGATGTAAAGGTGGCTCATTTTCATACTGGCCATGGCATTGCATTTTGCCCATTTGTGTTTCATCGATTCCAGCAAGATTTTGCTACACCCATTTGGAAGAAGCTTGTCGCTAAGATTGAAGTGACAGTTTAAGGTTCAAACGACACTGCGTCTAGTTCAGAGAATGAATACGTTTTGTAAAGAATTCTCTTGAAGTTCTGGAGTGCCGAAAATATTAGAGGCAGATCACGCTTGTAAAATGTCATTTTTTACAAGAATGTGTCAATCTGTATTGTAAAAAGTTAAATCATGCTCTTCTACTTCATTATGAGTTAAAAACATTGATTCAGTTGTAAAAAGAACCCATTTCTTTCATTGTGGTTGAGTGTTGCTTAACAATGGTGCTATTTTGTGATTATTAAAAGAAATGAAATGAATTCATTTCACACACATGGTTTTTAATTGAGATTGTGGCAGCATGCAAGGATGTATGAAATTTTATAAATCTGTTAGATTCAGTGCTTTTTAAATTGTAAAATGTGACTAACATAGTTGATATTTTTTACTTTATTGTGCAAAAATTTGCTTTATGAATTAAAGAAAACATGCTACACACATTAAATTTATTACATTATACGAAGCCATGACTTTAGATACAAAACATAAGAGCTATGCATTAAATAAAAAAAAATACATTTAACTCTCAAACTTTCAGTGATTTGCAGTTGACTGAGTTTTATTTTTTAACGTGCATTTTTATTTTTTAAACTTGCATTAATATTTACAAATTGAAAGCTTATTTATTGTTTACACAATTTATTTGCACGTGGTATACAATACACGCACAGATACATATATTTATGTTTGTGCACATATATGTGTGTATGTGAATATGCGTAAGCATATTTCAATTTTGCCTTTTATACCTAACTTATAGGATCTCCAGAACAAGGAAAATATTACCTTAGATTCACAAAACACAAATGTAAAAATTCTCCTTACACAAAATCATCTAATTAATGATTTGCAATTAAGTATATTTTATTTAAATTTTCCAAAAGCATATATCTATGTTGTTTTTTAGTCACTGCTTATCACTGTTGCATGTATTTGTTATTTTTCCAAAACTAAATAAATAAAATGAAATAAATAGAATGAATAAAATAAAATGAAATACAATGCATAAAGCTTAATAAATACTTCATTGTACAAACATATACATCTTAATATATTTTTTGTAGCTTTTTTGCATTGAAATGTTTGTACATTTGATTGCTCGCCATGAGATTTAGAAGCTACAGCGCCTGCAATGAATTTGTAAATATGTGCCAGCTATTTCTGCTCATCGTAATGTCACTTTCATGAAAAGTAAACATAAGAGACGTCTTATTTCCCAGATCATCACCTGACATACGTTAACCTTGTTTGTAAAATACAAATGGTGTTTGTGGTGTATGATGGGATATTCTGTTTCGCTCTATCCACTCAAACTTGCCAAAGAAATTAAGTGTACATATTCATGAAGAAATATTTAAACATTTTCATCATTTTTTTTAAATACATGAAGCTATTTTGAGTTTGGCATTAATTTGTTGGTGTGTATCAGAAATTATGAAGTCAAAATTATCATTGTTTGAAAGCATTGTTTTAAGCTAACTCTTATTTTTGTAATGTTTCTATGAAGTTATAAATGTTGAATATCATACTTATTTGTTCAGAATGAGAATTTATTTGTATATATAATTTTTTACCTCAAGGATTTCTGTTGTAGTTATTGGTTATTTCAATTGTCTGTTTTTAATCATATATTTCTTTTTTATTTTATAAATGCTGTAATTACAAAACACCTGTATTCACCACAAAAATACATTCGTGGAGCTGATTCCTTTTACCATTGTGAAAAACATGTTTTCTCATGAACCAGTAAAGTTAAATGTTTTAATATTTTATTATTGCTGTATTTTAGATTCAATATTAGATTTTTAGGCATAAGTAAGTATTTACTCTTTATAAACTGAATTAAAAGTGTTGAGTTTAATCATGGACTTTAGAAATTATTTTAGGATTGTTCACTGATAGCAGCTTCAAATTAATGTGTATTTGATAATTTAATATAATATCAATGTAATTCTAAATAATTAAAAATATATGAAGGACATAACTAAACTTGCAAGATAGCACATTGAATTAATCAACCTATTATGCTAAAATATACTGTAATATATGTATATTACTCTTTTTTTTTTTTGTTATTTTTAAAGCATTGTTTTTTATTTTTACGTACATTGAAAAATAATTGTACATATGATTTTCATCATAAGGTTTAGGAATATATCTCACACTTGTATATAAAATGAATTTTTAACATTTGTTACTTAAGGGGAAAAAACTATTTTGTGATTATATCATAGTGTTACACTTTTGAATTGCCTAGTCAAAACAATAACAGATCTTCTCACTATCAAATCATAATGTGAAAAGAAAAGCATCTAAAATTTGATATTTCCTCATTGAATGTAAATTTGCATTTCCTTTTTGAAATCTATACATTTCAGATTGAATATTTGTCTGAAAAATTTGGATACTTCAAAATATCTTAACCTATATTGATTAGTTGATATAACGGGTGTCAAAATTAACGCAAGTTTTGAATTTGCTACCATTTTTGCTGTAAATTGTTGGCAGCCATGAAAAGAGAACAATTTGATATATGTGAGTTTAGGGTTGGTGAAAATGAAGTGTTATGCTACTATACACGCAGTGAAACAATTCAATTACTGCATGAGGCATTTCCTGATCATGTATTCTCATTTCTGGGATCAGAATTGGCACCCTAGATCATGTGATTTATCATCATTAGATTTCTTATGGGGTTTTTTTTTGGGGGGGGGGGGGTAAGTTCTATGTCAATAAGCCCATAACCACACATGCATTACCATGTTGTGAGATATCGAGCGCCAATAATAGCACCCTCAACTTTCTCATTATTTTTGAAATAATTGTTCAATGGTGAAAACGCATTATTGTGTCTTGTATAACACTCCATTTTTAAAAACCCTAAACTCTCAGCTGTCAAAATGTTCTTTTTTCAGAGTTGCCAACAATTCACTGCAAAAATGATGACAAATTCAAATCTTGCATTCATTTTGGGACACCCTTTAATATGGATTAAAGTTAAATACTTTTCCTCTTCCTTTTGCCTATTGTATCAGACAGAACTTTTTGGTTGGCTTAATGTGCATTGCTTATACTACATTGAAACTAAAAAAATTTGTGCCTTTAAAATATATTCTTTTTTTTCCATTTCAGTTTGACAAACTTTTACTATAAGATATGATAGTTATTTTATAAAAATTCTTCTAAGTTTACAATTCAAAATTAAGTACAATGGCATGAATGGAATTTTACTTCACAAGTTAGTACACTTAAAATTAAGTAACGCGCAAATTAACTGAATAAATATTCATATATTATTCTAAATAATTTGTGTAAAAATATTCTGAAGATATTTAAAACTTTTTTTTAAATATAATTTTGAGGAGCGATATTTTATGTATGGTTGAGTTTTTCTGCCTGATTCACAAAATCATTAAAAATTGTGCAGAGAGGGAATTAATGTTTTATTAATAGTTATCCCCACTTACTTAAATTATCAATAGTTTAATTCCCTACTTAACTTAGAGAATAAAATTTTAGAACTAAATTAATTTTATACATCAATTAAAAATCTCCTGAAGTAATAAATATTTCATTTTTTCTTCATTGAATAAGAAAGATACTAATTCTTCTGAGTTATTAAATAAGATTTTGCTTCATAAAATATTCTTTTTTTAAAAATATCAATAATGATACTTTTAATGTAACTAAAGGGGGGGATAATTATAAATCCAGCTACCTAAATAAAAATTCAACTAAAGTTTTAAAGTAACGAACAAAAATCTAAAGTTTAAGAGCTCAACTTTAAACAACTCAAAATCAAACTGTATTGTTTGAAATTCAACATAAAAGAACAAAAGGAATCTACTTAATGCAAAAACAGGAATAGCCAGAAAGTTTTCCCATACTGGTTTAATTTACTCATTCAATTAATCAAGTGCAAAGTCTAACAAGAAAGAGTACATAAATTAGAGAATATTTTGATTGGTGGACACTGTGTGGAAAAATATTTTGAAGCAAACTCTTAACCATATGTATTTGCTCTAGCAATGCTGTAACTTATCAAATGCTATTGAAGGACTCTGGGCAGAAATGTGACAAGTCACAAGGAGTGACTTTTTGATCAAAATTTTTGTTTCTCTAGCTAAAATTGAAATAAACATTACAATGGATTATGTCATTTGGAGAAAAAACATATCTGGTTTTAGTATTGACGAATATAGAATGTATAATACTTTTGAAAAAAATCTAAAAATACTTTTTATAAGTTGGAAGTTGGCCTACTGAAAAATTAAGATTATGTGGCATATCACATTCTAGCCCCGAGCCTTTCAATTATAAATTTATTTTAACAATAACATCATCAATTGGTTGAATATTTTTTTAAGGATTTGTTTGAAACGGGACAACTGTATTAAACTATTATAAAGTTAATCCATAGTTGATTTCTTATAAAATATATACATAATGACATCTGTAGATACCGAAATACTATGTAAAAATATTCATTACAAGAAAAAGCAATTTCAGCTTCTAATTGTGTGTATAATAATAATCTGCCCATTTCCGAATTACAACATTTCTTGAAGCTTAGAAAAGCCAATGTACAGATAATCTTTATACAGATTTTTTTTTTTTTGAGTAAGGAATGGAAAATTTCCACTGATTTCTGTGTATCCATGTATGTTGCAATTGCAAACGTGTTCGTGAAGCAAGCTATGAATTTTATCTACTAATTAGAATACTCTCTCCTTTACATCTAAGCAAGATCTTTCGATTTAAATTTGTATCTTTCAAAACTTTATTCAGTGCCTAGCACTATTTTCCTAAATGTTGTGAAACTACAGATTTAAAAGCTTGTGATATAAAAATGTAGTTGTGAGTTCAATTTTAAACACTTAGTCAAGTTATTTTTTTAAGGTATTTGACGAGCGGGGAACCGAGAGTGAGATAGACTAATGCAGATTGTAAAAAATCCGCATTAGTGGTGATACTAATTAGAAAGTTAGTCTGACTATCGAAATTATATTTTTTTCCTACTACCAACAAAACGTTGGTATTTTAAATGTTACTTATTATTTCTTCCTTATTACAATATATTAAAATCATATTGAAGTTAAAATATTTATGTCGATTAATACAGAAATAGAGCACATTGAATGCAGGAATTTAAGCGCACAAAATCAGTCCTACTTCAATGTTATATTACATGTTTGGAATTTTTAAAGAGTTTAAATGCCCTAATGGGTTTTTTTAAATAAAAATTCATATGTTATGCATTAAAAAAATTATGTTTGGCTTTCCCTTTTTATGTTTGTGTTTTGATTTAAAAAAATATATCTCTGCATAAAAGGTTTTCAACTAAAAAAAATAACGAATTTTAAGAAATAATCTGATTATTTCTGATTTTATTTTGGTTATATTGTTGCTAAAAAGATGAATTGGTTTCTCACTTTGAAGCATTTTGCAGAAAACAGATTTAAAGATTTCTAGTTTACGGTATCGATTAAGAACCGCCACCAGTGTGAGGGACTAACTTTTTTACTATTTATTTTAGAGATACGCCCATTGGTCATTTTATAATATCCACTTTGGACACTTCTGTGGTGGTCATAACTTTATTATTATGGTTATTATTATTTTTTTGAGATATGACCATTCGTCTTTTTAGCGACGATATGGTATGATTCTAATGCATTAAAATGCATTTTTCAAAACATTTCTTTTGTATTTAAAAAGTAAATATTTCATACTCCCTATGAGTTAGATAAAATTATATGTAACAATACACATATCAGACTACAGTACTGCAAGAATGAAAACTGGTTTGGAATGTGCTGGTTTCTAAACCCTATATAATATAGGCCTAACTTTCATCACATTGTAAAGTGCTTTATTGATACCGAAAGATGGAAGTGAAAAATAGAATATTGTACTTATTCATAATCAACATTATAATTACCTCATTATTCGATGTATTCATATTTTCAGGTTTCTGTTTATTTGTTAACAGAGAGAAATCATTAAACATCGATTTTTGTAAGTACCTCAATGTCATGCCTCAGTTTTTAAAGTACAAACTTTTGAAGTACAAAATAGTGAAATAATTTGAAATTTTACAGTATAATTATTTTGTTGCATTCTTGAAAAATCAGTTTTTTTTTTCTTTTTTTTTAAATTCTAACTAAATTTCAGTAATAATTGTTTTGCTGAACCTCATGTGACCATATTTCTCAACACATCAGAAGTGCAATTTTCCTTTTGTTATTGTTTCGAAGCTTCCGTTGATATTAAAAAAAAAACTTTTATTGCAGCCTATAAAATGTTCCTCCCCATAGAAAATTATATACCATTTAAAGTTCTCATTTTTTACCTCTTCAACCTAAGTAACAAATTTGTTAGGTAAAGCTTAAAGTAGTTGCATTTTTAGAGCACCATTGAATCAATTTACAAGGCTAAGAGCATAGAAAATGTTAACAACTGAAATCTCAAACTTACATTAAATTTTCCATTGTCAAAGCAATTCAACATGTTACTTTGATTGAAATTAATTTTATTAAATTATTGTTGTTAAATTTTATGTAAAAAATTGTTTGAGTGCTCATTTTAAAAGCTTTTAGGTATTGAACCATTTTTTATTCAAAAAGTGATTGAAAAGCGGGTCTGGCTGAAAAAAATGCTCAAATTTTAAGCTCGAATGAGATACATATGCTCTTATTAAGTTAAAAAAAATTCATCTTGACTTCATTTTCTTGATAAATTTATTTTCTTTCCTCAATTTTAAATTTTATTTAGTTAAACTTTTCTACTAATATATATTTCCTTTAATTAAGAAAATAAACTGAATTCAGTTTGGTTTCATAGAATTATATGGTTCTAATATATTGAGATGCTATATTTTAATAAATATATTTTGGTTTTTAAAAAGTTTAAAAATAAAGACAAAATGAAAAAGATAAATTGTAATTTCATAAACTTTTCAGTACTAGAACACTAATAATAAATAACTGAATCCAAAGTCATGAGCAATTTTAATTGAAAGGGATTTTTTTCCCCCTCGTAAAAGCAGAATCTGATTCTAGTTCATGTTGGAACCAATTCACCCGAAAGAGTTCCATTTTTTAAGATAAAAAAAAAATAAAAATAAAAACATTATAATATACATTTAATTAGAACTTGAGAGAAGGGGGCTCAACAGAATTCAGCATGAAAAGCAGCCCCCCCCCCCGGAAAAGAAGAGATCAAAACCCCTCTTAAAATTTTTAATAGTCTGCGCTATGGACACCTTGTGGGCACCCTTGATTACATGCTTATTTACGTCAGATTTTTCTGCCAGATCCCTTATAATTACAGAAGTTTTTCTTTTGATGATTCATTTAGCAATATCTACCGCATAGTTTAAGTAATCTAGTCACAGATGAATTTGCTAAATCTTAAATCACTTATGCAAAGTTAACATCAGCCAGTGTTACCGGGTCTTTCTAAAAAAATGAAATGAATCTTAAGCATCCAAGTGAACCTTCTTCATACAAACTCCATTAAATAAGAAGCAATTATCAACTTGATTCTTAACAAGATGACTTACATTAAGTTTGTGTATGTAAGATTTGTTTTTTGTGTAACAAGATCAAATTCATATTTCCTTAAGTGTTTCTGTTCAAGACATTCATTACAAATCAGACATCTTTTAATAAAGTGTATTTTTTCTTTTTTGAAATGAACTTAAATTATACCTTAATGGGTATTTTGTGTGTAGGGGGAGTGGTGCATAATGAATAAATTTATATTTCTAAGTATGTTAAGGAGGTTCAATTCAAAAGATTTTTTTTTATCACTCATGAGCATTATAAGAGTGTTCAAGCAAAATAGTTACTTTCTCAATTGCTACAAAATTAGGCAAACTTTTTCGAATGCCTTATGTAAATAAAACTTTATTTTGTTTTCATTGAAAGGAACATTTAAAATAATAACAGCAGAATTTGATAAAAACGCGTTTTAGCACAAAACTTATCTTACTTTCTTAATAGACCATTAACAGGATTTTAGCTAAAAACTAAAAGCTTGTTTGATACAAGTAAGAATTAAAAGATTTGGTGAACACTGGTTAAATTTTTTTTTAATTAAGAGCTAAAGAAAAAACTTTTTTCTAAACAATATAAAACAAGAATCACTTTTTCTTTCGGTATTTGAAAATGTATATAAATTTTCAGCATCTCATTGCAAATAGCCTAGAGGTTGAAATATTTGTAAAGAGATAATGCCGAATTATTAGCTTCTGGTGTGTCATCATTCATTTCTCATCTGTTATATATGTACATGTTTGTTAATGTTGTTTATGTTATTGAAAATTTTGAATTATCATAAGAATAGTGGTTTTCAAATTTTTTATGTTAGAAGGCAAAAACTATTTGCTATATTGTTTAGCATACTTTCATTTAATGAAACTATTGAATTTCTCACTCACATAAAATAAATTTTGAAATAATTCTCATCAAAAGTTTCAAATACTCCTGAAACAATTTGATTTTTCCAATTCTTTTGTCTTTCAATTAAAATTTGAAAACCATTGTTTGAAAAATTACTGATCTGTAGAAAATTGTTATAGGTTTTGTTTTCTACCATTTTTGCACTTGAGTTGTCTCTAACGCTGCCAAAAAGTGGCTCATGTTTGTTTGCTGAAGCATTTTTAATAAAAAAATTAATAAATGTCTTTGAAAGTTAATTACAAGCCTCATATTTCTTTTACTTGCAAATGCACTATCGTTTGTTATTCTATATAGGCAACTTCCGTGTATTTTTTGCTTTATTAGTTTTCAGGTCTTAGCCCACATTAATGAACCAATGCTTTACCACCCTAATAATTTATATTATTCACTGATGACAATAGTTATGAATTCAAAAATCACTTTCGATTAATTTCACCTTTGTCAAAAAATTGAGCTTCATTATGTAACTCCAGTCTTACTCTGTTGGGTAATTCCTTATGCCAGTCTGGCTCTGAGGTACAGAATTGAGAAGAAAAATTTTCAAACTCTATTTAAACCTTAGAGCAGGAATTAAAATGGAGGGAGCAAGTCCAACCATTGGCTTAGCAAAAGCTGACCCAAGCACCCCAAGTCATGTGACTCAACATCGACGATAGGTTGGCTCATTTTGCGTGAAACAAACGAAAGAACCCCGATTCCTTTCAATGCTTTACTTTAAAATCAATCACTCGACTTGGGGTCTGGGTTTCATGAATGAAAGTCTTCACTACCTCCATTTTATCTCTTCTCAATGATTTAGAGGACAAAAACAAACAAACATATCATAAATGACCTGCACACTTTTTAGCATTTGACAACTAATCAGATAAAAGTAGTTGCGCAAAATATTGACTTTTTTTAATGCTATTTTTTGAGAACTGCCAGTGGGCGATTCTCAAAAAAATGTCCCACGCATAACGCTAAGTTTTTTATTCTATTCAAGTAACTATTAATTAAATATGGGATTAACTGTTATGCTTTGATAGTATATTAAAGCATGTATTATTCCCCAGCAGCATTATTTTTTGAAGGCTTTGGTTAGCTCGAAAAAATTAAAAATTTAGCACTATGCACGGGACATTTTTTCGAGAATCGACCCACTATTGTTGCCGATGAGCGAGATATTCTAATATACATATTTATTTAATTTCTGAAGTCACAAAATGCTCAAGATGGGAAACACTGCATTAAACAACCAATGATATGAATTTAAGAGGCATAAGCAATCTCAGTCTTAAAAAACCCTTTTTTTATTCAGTATAAAAATATAGCAATATACAGAAATACTTTTTTAAAAAATGAACTTGCAGTATGAAAGTTTTTTTTTTACATTCAAGACTTTTATATGCATATAAAACATGAATTTTTGATTTTGTGACCAGCACATTTGAAATAAGTTTTTTTTACAAAGGTTTAAATTTTATTACAATTGCATTGAACGTAAAATCTTAGTATTACAAAATTAAGATTTAAATAATATTAACAGCACAATTAAATTTTGAACTAAGCATTAATATGCTTTAAAATCTTTTTTAAAATATTCACAACCATTTTATTGCACAAATACGACATATGACATTAATTTTTTTAGTGAAAAACACTTTTGTTATCCATATAAAAATACTTGATGGTTCAAATGTTTATAAAATTTAGAGAAAATTCACAATAAATATAACATTTCACCCATACACCATATGTTAATTTTTGTTTCTATAATTCATCATGTTTTGGTCCACTAAATTCAGCATGAGATATAAAACCATTCCTGTCTTTATCTTCATGTTGGAAAATATCTTCCACAAGTTTGTCTTGTTCAGGCAAATCGGTAATTCCTGCAGCTTCTGCTTGAGGTATCTGCTTCTTCAAGTAGTCACTTAGCTGTAACATAGCGAAGCATTAACGAAGCTCAACAAATTAATACTAAGCTTGGCTCCAATACATAAAAATAGCATTTATGAAAAGATTATCATTATTTGGATACCCCACTTGCCAAATTAACTAACATAAAACAAAAAGCAGAGAAAAGTTATGAAGAAGACGGTGTTATCCGTAGGAGTAAATAGGACCTCGTGTTACATTTTCCGTCATCACATGGTCAAAATGTATTGAACCAAAACTTTAATATAAATTCACATGCTAAGCATTGATTGAGCACTATTAAAGCAGAAATGATTTTTTTTAAAAGTGGAGTCATCAATTTGGCAACAGAGGCATCCATATTATGCATAAGTTATTCCTCAAACAGATGAGAGTTTAAGGATATGTTGCTACATACAGCAGCAAATTTGCACCAAATATAAAGAAATTTAAACACCAGTAATAGAGATGAAATCACTTTGCAAAATGATTTAATCTGTATTTCTTTCAAATATGAATTCAGGGGCCAATCCAGGTTTTTTTTTTACTACCTATTTTTGTGAAAGTATTGCATCATTCTATTTTTGTGAAAGTTTTTTTTTTTATCAGCATTGTTTTTGTGAAATTTTAGAGGCATCCCAATTTTTGTAAAAGAGAAGTAGAGCAAGTGAAATTTTATTTTGAAAAGTGTAAATGTCATCTAGTATTATTTTTAACAGGTTTCGTTTTTTGGGGAGGGGGAGCTAAAAACCTAAGAAGTATGAAAAATATCATTGTAATTTCAGCTTAATGGGCTATGTGCTGTGTACAAGGAAATTATGAGAAAAACGGTTTCCCAAAACAGATGTTGAAAGATAGCGATAATATTGCATATATACACTTTGGCGAGAAACAACTAAAAGTTAGTTAAAATACTACAAAAAGGTTTCTATTTAAGCGAATGTTCATATAAACCTGCTTAGAATTTTATTTTATGAGTAAGTTTTATTTTAAACAGAGAAACAAATTTTATATTTTAAAATGCGAATTTTTGTGAAATTTTCAATGTTTTTGTGAAGCTACTGATTTTATAATTTGATTTTTGTGAAAGTACCGATTTCAAAACAAGATTTTTGTGAAGGGACCGAAAAACGGTAGCAAAATCAGCCTGTATTGGGCCCTGGAATTTCATAACTAACAGAGTTAATTGACCTTGGAGTGCTGGCGCACTCTGAAAAAAATAGCATGTTAAAACTTTTTTTTAAAAATCTTATGCAAGGAGAAGGGCACTGAAGTCTATTTACACTACTATCTTGAAGGAAACATTTATTAAGCATTAAATAGATCAAATTTTAAAATGTAAACGGCATTGTATGAGCAGTAAAGATTGTATTCAAATAATAACAGCTTAAAAAAAATCGATCCTCACAATGCCTTTAGAGATGAAATATCAAGCAAGATTAAAACATTTACTTAATTAGAACAGCACCAATTACTAACTGTACTTAGCAAATATTGACACTTGAAATAATTTTTAAAAGGGCTGTATTGAGATTTTTAAAAAAAAAAGTTTTTTCTAAACCTAACTAGACAAGTGAGCATGCTATGTCGTAAGAAAGAGGTCAGAATTCAATTGAAATCGGAAGAAGTTGGTTAATTTCTATATCTTGATCTATAGCAAGGGTTCTCAACCTTTCAGGCTCTGCAGCCCCCATTGAACACATGTGAACTCTGGTTATGAAATAAAAATATAGATAAGTTGGTAAATAAAATTTTACATTACTACACATACTTCATTTGTAACATGTTTTTATAAGAACCTCATGAAAGAACTACATACAGACAAATTTGAAGTAATCTAGGATTGAGATGAGGTTGCCATGCTAAACCAGTCACTTTCATATCCCCAATATGTGGATTTCCACTGTTGGCACTTGAAAAGTTTTGAATTTTAGGAAGTAATTTGTGAAAAAACACACCTGATATCACTTTCAATCTCAATCCTTGCTCGACATTTCGACTAGTCATTTATACTGCAAATGGTGTTTCAAACGCACGAAAAAGCACATGATTTTTTAAATCTTAACATTTGTTCTCAAATTCGACATTCTATTCAAGCATGAAAAAAAGCTAAGTTTTTTTCTTATGATTCTTATGAAGTAAAATACTCAATTTGGTTGGCAAATATTAGGCTGCATTGTTACCAACTTAGCAAGTTCCTTGTCACATATGAAAACAAGTTCACTTTTTTTTACATTAATTTACATCCCTGAAATTCAAGTTCATGGAGGTGAGAAGTCAGAATAACCACACTAAATTTTTAAAGCAAAATCTATCTTTTTGCTTTGCGACAAAAATCTCACAACTTCAACTATGGCTGAAAATAAACAAGGGGGCTCCCTTGTATCAAGGAAAATGAAATTTGATGTCATTACTGCCACATGTTAATGAGGAATGGCATTTTGTATTTAGGTAATGGAGGTGAGAGATTTTTGTGTGACATGACTAATTGTCCTTCTAAAACGAACTAAAACACAATATTAAAAAATTAAGTATACTTAAACAATTAGTATTTGAGACACTCATGAAAAGAATAATCAATAATTAAGTATATACTTTTAATTAAGCAAGTTATTAAGCAACATAAACACTCGCACAAGGTGTGTGGCATTACACGGAGGTGAGAATTTGCATGTTGTGAACCAAAAAATATACTAAAATTAAAATTATCAAAAAATTGTTGGCAGGTTTAAATATATTTTTGAAGAAATTAAAAATCATTGTTAAATGAATTGTTCCTTAAAGGTTTTACTGTAAAAGGCATGTGACAGAAAAGTTACACTTTTTAAAGAATAATCCTTATAGGATACACATTTTTTTTTTGGGAAATTATCTGTCATGTTTGGTCATCAAAAAAATCTCTATTTATTGTTACTCTAGAACAGCGGTTCGCGAACCACTGGGGGTTCGTGAGAGGTTTTCAGGGGTTTCGCCAAAAAAATATTGTAATGGCGGAGTTTTAACTTACCCGTTTCTGATGAAGTTTCATGCGCGGTTTCAAGCAAATTTTGCTTCTTTTTCATTCATTTGTTTCTCGCACATTTGATACTCTTAGTTTGAAAATGTTTGCATACTTTCGACATATTTTACATCTAAATAATTAAGTTTGTCATTGCAAAGTGCCGGTTTTAGCACTTCCATTGACAATGATAGCCCTCAAGCTATGTTGAAAAAGCTCTACTTATAAATACAATGTCCTCAGATGAAAGAATTTGAAAGCGTTTGTTTCCTCAGAAGCTTTTGATCGGAAAGATTGATTAAACTGGATGAAAAGATAACATGGAGCATATACGAGCGTCTTAAATATTTTGATGTTTAGTTTCTTTACCATTCGAGTCTGAAGAAGAGCTATCGCTCTTATTTTGTGTTGAGTCAAAAATGCATAGAAGTGTGATCACGCTGTTGTTTGTTGCTACAATTTTCACACTACATCAGGGGCGGCAAATAGGGGGGACAAGAGGGGGCGGTCGCACCCCCAAATTTTTTGAGCAGAATGATAGAAAATGGGTGAATTCAATTTATGTAAGTCTGAAATCAATGTTCATTAAAGGAAATCTCGCTGTTTCTCAGCAACTATTTGATGAAACTCGACACATTTCCAGACTAGAAAAGGTATTTTTCGTTATTTGGTGATGACTTAGAAATTCATGAAGTATTTTCGGCTCTTTGAAAACATAGAAAACTGATAGAGAACCATGGTCAATTTTAACTAAAGAAGACATTGCCTCATATAGGCTAAATATTTCACACTTGTGTGGCATGTTCAATATGAGAGGCTCGTGAAAAGTGGTGTGGCAGCATGGTTTTCACAAGAAAATTCCTTGATATTTTACATTCACTTTTACGCTCATTCTTTAAGCGTATATTTATTTAATGAGTGTTGATCACTTTCTTCTGCTAGAAACGTTTCAGCTGCTCAATACATTATGATGCTTTCATAGAAATTTCTTAAAAATGCATGTGATTATTGAATTAAAAAAGACATATCAACCAAATACCTTTTATGGGGCTCTATAATTATGCAATCGTGGAGTGACACAAGATAATCTTCAAGAGTTAAAACGATAAAAACATTTCTCTATAACTTCAAAGCAGTGATTTGATGACTGGAAGAATTATTGCAAAACGATTCTTTCAATGGTGAAAAAGTTCATGTCCTTTAGCATGTATGATTTCATTTGAATTTTTATCCAATTTGTTTGCATCGGGAAAAGGTTTTTGAAAAATGCTTTACTCTATCAAAATCTATATCTTTAATCCGCTACTCGACTGTTCAAACCACAGTTCAATCTACAATTATTGATCTGTGCACCATACTACCTCAGTTCAATCTACAATTGAAACTAAAAAAAGATTTTTTATAGATGTATATTTCAATCAATCGTGAAAATTTAAAAAAAAAACCTTCCTCCGAGCCAATTTCTCCGAGCAAAAAAAAAAAAAAAGTGACAAAAATTCACATGATGATGTGAAGTTAAACATTGATTTTTGAATATTTTGTATGAAGTTATAGATTCAGTTTCGAATGAAATTAACACAAGATTTGATGACAATTATTTTTCTGTATGGTTGGCTGGGGTTATTTGGATTGAATTTTGAAAACGAAAAATAAAATGTTTCAACTGTGAGTAAAATTTTTAGCATGAGGCAAGAAAAATTACAAGCAATATAGAATGGTTTTCACATCCAGAGACTGCAGTTTCGTCCTTGTTATGGACTCATAAGTCTGGAATAGTGAATAACAGAGCTGGAGGCAGATGATATCATTGAAGCTGAGAGCGCCGACATGACTAGATTATTCAATGATGAAAGGTTTAAGCCCCTCACAGTTTTTGAAGTAGCCTGGGTAATTTTGAAGAGCAAGATATAAAAGTGTTTTCATACATAACTTTGTGTTACTTCAATTATTTTTAACTATTACAATCAGCTCAGCTAGTAGAGAAAGACTTTTTTTTTATGTCTCAGGAGGTTAGAGAAATATTTTCGAAGCACAAGGGGGGAGGGGGGACTTTTTCATTTAGCTGAACTGGCAAAACAGCACGACATTGGGCACTGATAGATTAATAACACGATTCCCTGCTCTTACGAATGTCAAAAATCATGCATTATAACTTTTCCAAAAGATATAAAAACTTTAGTAGCGAGATGTTTTGTATGATAACTTTCTAGTCAATGAATCAAAATTTTAATTGTTTCTAAACACAAATTTTATTCATGCTAAACCGATTTTATGACAACTTCTCGTTACCTAATGTGTGTTTTGTTTCGCTTTGGGGTTATACATATTTAAGAAACTCGACCCCCCAAATGAAATGGTGAAATGCCGCCCCTGCACACTGATGATCACTGAAAATTTGGAGTTCAGATAAAAATTTCGGAGCTAGGGACACATATAAGCACAATAAAAAAGAATTAAATTTCCGATTATTGACATAAGATACTGGAATTCCGGTGTATAACTGGAAGACGATCTCTCCTGCACTAAGCCAAATTTAATAAATTAAACTGCTGAAATTGAATTCTATGTAACAATAATGCCCTCCTTCCCCTTCACTGTATTAATTAGGAATGTTTAAAAGCAACATGTTTTGACTGCTCACATGTTCGAATTTTTCAAAAATAATTGTTTATTTAGTTTAGCTTTCGACTGAAATAAAACAAACAAGCAAAATACATTTGAAGTTAAGCACAACACTGCAGTCCTTGGCTGGAATTGACTGAGCTGGCGGTGTATTTCATGTAATTGATAGTTAATTTTTATATAAAGACAAAATATTTAAGAATACAAATCAATGATCATCAACAATTTTTTTTTTTTTTAATTTCAAGAGTTAAAAATTTAAATTGCAAGGAAAAATGTAATTACCGTTCTCTCACCTTAATACTACAAAAACTCCGAAAGATGTTTCAAACATTTTATTTAATTAAATAATAACGAAAAGGAAAGCAAAATATATAATTTAAAATAACATTTCATAGAAATTTTTAAAATTCTCTAAAAGCGATCTAAACTACTATGTAATTACTGTCCCCTGAAACTGCCTATGAAGAGGGCAGATCAATTTTTGTGAAGGGTTCATTAACGGACCCAAATTTCCTCTAGCCAGACTCCTGACAAGGGTTTTTATAGTGAGCTTTGAATATACAACATAATGCATTTCTTTGTAAAAAAAATATTCTAACAATACTAGTAGGAATTTAGAAATATGGCTTTTTTTTTTACATTATACCCAATAACATATTAGTCACTCAAAAGCAGCCAAACCTCAGTTAATTTAAGTATTTTCATTAATTTCAGTAAAGTACTCAATCTTCTTCTCAGTGATAAAATCATAACAGAAAACTACATAACATAATTATTATATACAGTTCTGATCAAAAATATTAAAACATTAAATAAAAAAAAAACTAATGCACCAGTATAATTTTCTCAGGCTTCTTCTGAACTCAACTCATTAGTTTCTGAGCATCTCATATATTGCTCCAATAAAAAACTTTAGCAGCCGTCCAAATTAAAAAAGAAAAATGAATCAAAACACAAAATAGTTAAAACTTTAAAAAAGCAAGTGCTTCAGGAAAAAATGTTTTCATTTTTGCAGTAATAATAATGTTGCAGTTATAGTAACATTAAAATACACAATCATGCAAATTAAATTGGACAGACACGTTTTATGGTCACAAAAGAGGGCTCATTTGCAAAAAATTGAAAATTTTTGCATTTTGAGAAAAATGCAATTGTAGCGGAAACTTTGATCAAGTTTGTCCTTGCATTTATTTTAGTTGGTTTTAAAATAATGAAAAGTCAAAAGTACTACTGAGAACAGAATAAAATATTTTCATCTTCTGATCCAAAGATATCAGGGCAGATACAGACTATCATTTGGGGGCTGGGTCAAGCTGAAGACTCCTCCCCTCTATGAGCAACCCCATGATTTAGGGACGAAAATGTTCTGAAACTGCTTGGTGTCAATAAAAAGCACCAAATCTTCCAAGAATGAGGCATCCAATTGGGCATAAACTTTGCTAATTAATTTCATAAGCAATGAAAAGATGTTGCATTTCAAATACAGAACAACCTCGATTTAGCAATTGTCAAGGGACTGAAAAAAGTTAGTTAAATCAAGGAGTATAGACATTCAATGCAGCCAGATCCGGACCAGTGAGAGGTAGCATTAAATTGAGGAAATTGTTAAATCAGGTTTTGTTAAATGTTGTCAAGTTTAGTTATAATGTACTTACTTTTAAAAACAATTTATGAATTGAAAAGACTGAAATTGTTAACATTTTATTCATAAAGTGGTTGAGGGCCAAAAAGTCAACCGTTTGTCCCGAACCGAACGGTTCATATATTTCATTAAAAAGTGATAATTTTAAAGGGTAATGAAAAAATTTGTTCATTTATGTTTTAATATTTTAAAGTATTATTTTGAATGACAAAATGACCGTTTTTAATGGAGTGGTCCTTGAACACAATGTGGATGGATAATATTGATGGTGGTTTAGGGGGGGGTTACGACCCTTCCCCCCTGTATCTGCCCCTGAAAAATATTTCCTAGGAAGTGATGAGGAGAGCCTGGAGGGAAAACAAGGAGAAGGCATTACTAGTAAAATGCTAGAAGTTGTTACATTTTTAAAATGATCAGTGCGAGTAAGTTGAGTAAGTCATTTTGGAAAAATCTGGCAAGATACTCTTTTTACTGCAATAATAATTGCTGAGAAAATTTGTTCTCTTGAGAGCAATGCTTGCTTTATGAAAACATATGACCTTGAAACTGAAATTATCATAGTCAATCAAATATGATATTTCTTCAATATTCTTCAGTGGGTGGGACTAATCCCTATCTGTTCTAGTGAAATTAGACCAGAACTATGAGGCCAAAAATGTCTTAAGAAGTCCGAAACAAGCAGTGGATCAACCCTAGCCTCTTCAATGAGAAAACCAAGATATTGCAGAATGTGATGAGGAGAACAAAGGGCAACCTCGCATTTAGGGCATGGTCGAAATCTTCTTTAGTCATCTTCAAAAACTAGGCATCTAGGGCGGCCTGTGGAGAATCTCCAGAAAGCCCTTCTCTTTACTCTGCAGCCTTTTAATGTTATGGTGGCTCCAGGGTGTCTCTGGAAGTACAAGGGTGATCAGGAGGTTCTACCTGGGTTTTTCTTATAAGTTTCCATGCCATGGAGGAGATTCCAGCTGATGTTAAGAGGGTGTGGTCTTCCGGGTTGACAGTACACAATGGTTCCATGTAGTCATTGAAGTCAAAATGTTGCATGTTCACTCTTCTAGCATAGTGGCCAAACTATGGCTTATTTTTTGGGGGGGTTGAAAGGGGGGGGGGCTTGAAACATTTAGTTTTTTGTTGTAAAATAATGCAAATGTAATGTAAATTGATTGCAAGTAACAAATCACATTTCTTTTGTCAAGTCCCTCCAAATATTTTTGAGGGTGGTACTGGGTACTGCTGGGCAGATTGCCCCTACGGCATGATATATTTATTTTGGCTCAGTATTTTTATTCCTTCCTTAAGAATAAAATAAAACGAAAGAACAATAATGATGATGATGATTGATAGGGACATCAAAACAAAGTATTTTTTGTCAGGAATATCCGACCAACTATATTTGCTTACCTCTTCTCGGGACAATTGCTGATCCTGATTCATATCAATTTCCTTGAAAACATTCACTGGTGTTGGTCCATCTTCAATTTTGATAAGTTCCACTTCAAAAATTAAAGTTGCCTTTGGTGGAATTTTGTCTCCTAAAAATTTAAAACATGCCTTAAAATAATAACAAGATTATTCACACTCAAGGGTAAAATCTATTTTAAGAAGAAAACAATGAATGCCATTTTTGTGACAAGATTTTCATGCCATTAATAAAGCATAAGGCAATGATTATTTTTCCTGTTCTCATACCTTATTACATACTAGTGGTACCCACACAGCTAAGCTCTTAGTAGAAAATTCAAAGGTCATTCGATTCACCTGTACGTTTACAAATAATGGATGACGAATTTCTCGCCAATATGGCTATGTTAATTTGCTCGTTCATGTTATGGTAATTTGCTCGTCCACAATATGATAATTCACTTGGTAAAATGTCTTAAAATTGAAAAAGGAAAAAAAATTGAATGTTAAAAAAAAAAACGCTTCGAAGTGCTCACCCCCATGCTATGAACTCATTTTGTGCCAAATTTCATGAAAATCGGCCGAAGGGTCTAGGCGCTATGAGCGTAACAGATAGAGATCCAGAGACAGTCTTTCAGCTTTATAATAAGTAAAGCTGATGCAAAAATCTCTATGTTGTACTGAATTGATGCATGAAAATGGTTAGATTTGAAGAAATAAGTTAGAATAATGAATAAAAAAGCAATGTAGTTTTTTCTTTTTAAAGTTTATTTATGTTGTGAATATTACTTTAACTCTGGTTACAATCCTATTTTTCATTTTATATTATTTTCATAAACAGCCAGTACTGATTAATATTCTCATGATTATTATAGCCTAAAAAAGGGGGAAGAAGGAAAATAAAAGAGAAAAAATCTAACAAATATTCATTTGCAGCAAAAATAAAATGGTATGAACACTTATTAAATATTGTTTCAACTTTATTCTTTATTTAAACAGCACTATCCACTATAAAAAATATATTAAAAAAAAAATACATTGATTCATAATATTCACTAAATGTTTTATCAAATGCTCCACCAATAATAACCATTTATTTGATCATGCAGTTACAAACAAGCTATATTTTGGTATACTCAAAAAAGATTTTGAAATGCCCTTCAGACAGAGCCGGCGGGAGGTCATATCAGCCTAGTGGGAAACTAAAGACTAGGGTGGAGCAAAAAATAAGAAGTTTTTTAGATCAACTTTTAATAGTTGTGAAAAGCTGTCTTTGGTGATTGCAAAATTTTGTATAATTTTTTTTTTATTTTGTGCAAAATTTGAGGAAGATCGGTTAACATCTTCAGAAGGTACTGCAATCGTAAAGTTTTTTTATAGCTTTTTTCCCGTATTTCATTGTTAAAATATGAAAAATTATGCTGTAAACTAATTTCATTGCCTTTTTTTACTCATGAGATATATTCATGCATTAAAAGCATATGAAATAACTCACGAAAAGTATTTTATATTACGTATTTATATTTCCCGCATGTTAAAAAGAAGCAAAATCGTAAAAAATAGTGACTTTTGGGACAATATTAAGTAAAAAGTGATGATTTTTTACAAAATGTGGCATGAAAATGTAAACATGTGAGACAAATAAAATCAAACAGCATTTTGCAATGTGGTATTGCCTTAAGCCAGGGCTAAGGCAGAAATTTTATGTCAAACAGGATTAAAGAGTTTGTGTCATAGCTAGAGTTTTCACAATGATTGTCTTTTTTACTCTCAAAGAAAGGCAGTTTCATTCGAACCTCAAAATGTGTACAAATAAAACCATCCCTCTCTTCTATTCGACTTACGGCTAGAGATGCATCCGTCACCAACTTTACGCAGCGCTCCACATATTGAGTATGACAAGGAAACATTTTCACATGTTTTGAAGAAAATGTGGAACATTTCCGGTTTTCACAAATTCATGCAGCTTGTCCTCAGATTGTGTCATGGTTATGAAGGTTCTTCTACAAGCACGTCTTCACGCTACCAACTGATAAATTTTAAGTAGTCGGAAGAAGAAAAGATAAGCACAGGAATGTTAAAAGTACGGATATTATTATTATTCACAGAATTGATGTACTCTCAAAATTCGACGTGCAGCAAACTGCCATGCATAACTTCGATCATCATTTAAAATTGTCAGCAAAATATTTTCAGGATGTGCAAAAAAAAAAAGGATTCCTCTGAAGGACTGGATCGATGACATATGTAACAGGTTGTCTGGCAAATAACACGACAGATGAATAACTTGCCATAAGTTTCGTGCACCTTCCTTGCATGATGAGTTGCACTTAATTCGAAACCAGCAAGGTGTATAAAATTTTAACAATGAATGAGACAGGCATTTTTTAATTTGCTGTCGGATATTCTAAGTCTATGTACAAACACAAAATTCAACTAGCAGTAGTGAGCCATCTAGAATGACTCAAGGAACCAAGTGCCATTTGAAAAAGGTTTAAGGAGCAGTTGCTACTAATAACGGGTTCAAATATTTGCAGTAATTATTTTTGGTCTGTACTTAGGTACGCTGGATTCTCAGAGACTAGTACTTGGTCGCACATCCAAGTATTCTACTAAGTAGCGAAGAAGCAATTCGTTGCCATAAAGCCGACATTTTCACCACTGCAGTGGTCTATTTGAAATACGGTAGCGATCACACGTTTTTAGAAAACTTGTTCAGACTGACCTTGTTTGTGAAGTGCTTGCTTTGTAATTGATACAACTAAATTCCGGATCATATTTGCCCGTACCTTCTGTTAAATATTCTCTATCGCTTTCTGTTTCCTAAATACCTTCATCACGCCATCACGGGTACTTTTTTTCATTCTCCTCTTCGCTCTTGATTTGTCTTTTGTTTTACGTTCAAAGATCTATTTTAATTT
Organism: Uloborus diversus; assembly: GCF_026930045.1. Taxonomy (NCBI): domain Eukaryota; kingdom Metazoa; phylum Arthropoda; class Arachnida; order Araneae; family Uloboridae; genus Uloborus; species Uloborus diversus. The sequence goes on from NC_072737.1 coordinate 39,827,228, forward strand.
TCTTGTGGTTCTGATATAAACTTTTAAAGTAAAAATTTTTCTCTCTCCAAGCTGAGTTTCAAGAAAAAGTTGTTCTTTGATAGGAACGCTATAGATTTGCTAAACTTATCACAGTTACCACATTGAAAGGGCACTTACAAATAGCGATACTGAAAAGTTGTTCTTGAGCTACGAATAAAAATAACTGAATCTTTGCATAAAACGCATCTGATTTAACACATTTTTTGTTCACCCTTTTCTTCAGGATTGCATGTTTGCTGTGAAAATGTCGAATAATTTGAGTGATTAGTGTTTGCAAAACTACAGGAATAGAGAAATGATGTATATCTCTTCCAACTTCATGGCTATGTCTTTTGAAATCTCAGTCACTGTGGACTCTTCGGAAGAACTAAACTATTTCTTTTGTGTGTGTGTGTGCAAGAAATAAATAATAAATAAGTACATCTTCATAAGTAGGTAACACAGAATCAGACAAGTTCTTGGTGTTCCGGAAACGGGATCTTTAATCATTTACCTTTACTTTTGATCCAGAAAAAAATTATCCTCTGAATGTTCTCCGCTCTTGCTGGTGTTAGAAATATCATTCCAATACGCTCAAAATATAAACATACAATGTACTGTGTACTCGATGCTGTAGGAATGTGTCTGGAACTTTTCCCAGTCAAAGTTCAAGATTGCATGACGCATTTAAATGGCATTTCCTATGATTCTTGGAGCTCGACAGGAGTGCCTCTTCAAATTCCAGACTTTTTACAACAAAACAATGCATTGCCTTTTTTAAAAGTAAACGTTTTAAGATCAAAATTTTTTTGGAAGCTATTTCATGTGTTATTAACATATAAATTACAGACGTACCGAGTACTCGGTAACTACTCGGTACTCGGCCTACTCGGCCAATTTGCCGAGTACTCGGTACTCGGCCAAATTCTGATCAGATACTCGGCCAATACTGAGTAGTTGCAAAAAATTGAATATTGTCCAAGACAGATACTAAAATTTATATTTAAAAAAAGAGCAAACATTATATTCTGCAATCATTTTCAATTAAAATTTATAAGTCAAATATAAATTTTGAGAATAAAGAAGTTTGTAATGCTTCAATGGAATAAATCTTTATTTTAATGTCTCCAAAGTTAATAAAACTTATTTATTAAAAATTATGCAAAAAAGGTAAGTATAGAAAATATGGAATTTTTATATTAAAAATGGATTTTTGCTTCAACCAAAAATTAGTTATAAAAAATATAAAAATATCTTTGCTTAAAAAATAAAAGGAAATAAAACAAAGTTAAAAGTACAGTGCAGGAATACTGCAGACACATGTTTTGGCGTTACAAGGAATTCTTTTTTCAATGAACAAAATAGGAGCTCGTGGATTTCAAGACAATAATCGGATTTTTTTTGTCGAATGTCTTTACATTCTTTAGCTCACATGTTATGCACTGAAAAGACGTTACTTGTAATGGGGGGGGGGGGGGGGGGGGCAGAAACAGGTGTCTGCATTGTTCCTGCACATTTGTTTTATATGCTTTTAAAAATTATTTATATTTGGCTGACTAGAACTTTAATTGATTGGTATACAGTGAAAACCTTCCTAACGTACACCCCTCAAAGGCAGACACCCTTCTTATGCAGACAATTTTTAATTCCCCAGTTCCAATGCAAATAACATTCTTAAACCCCTGTCCTGCGGACATCTCTCTATTGCGAACAAAAAAAATTGTCCTGTTACTGTCCGCATTAGAGGGATTTTACTGTAATTTGTTTTAATTCCAACTTGATTAATCATACCTTTTATTTATTTTCAATTTTAAAAATAATTTTGTAAAATTTTAGACACAATCAAAATTGTTTATATAATGTGTGATTAAATTTCAGCAGGAATTTAGTTTTCAAAACTATTCTATGCAGAAGGAGGTCTATACTACTATTCCAATAAGTTCAAAATTCATCACATGTGTGTCGATGGTTCTTCTTAAAACATAATTGGTACTTGGTAACTCGGCCGAGTAGTGAAAGGCCGAGTACTCGGTACTCGGCCAAAGTGCTACTCGGTACATCTCTAATATAAATGTCCTTTAGATGTAAAAAAGTTGCAATTAAAATAATTTAAAAGCACACTTTTTGCATTAAAACCATGAAATTGTGGGGGGAAAAAATGTTAAAACTTCGCGATTGCAGCGCCTGTTGAAGATATTAACCGATCTTCGTCAAATTTTGCACATAAGCTAACTATCACAATAGACAACTTTTGGCAGCTATTAAAAGTTGATCTTAAATTTTTATTTTTTGCCCCACCCTACCAAAGACCCCTTGGGGGTACCCAGCTTGGATTTGGAGCAGTGCAAATTTGGCAAGTTTTAGGGCTGGAGAAGGCGCGTCAACCAAACCTAACAAGTGGCTCGTCTTGGCAGCATTGCCTTCTGCTAGATTTCAAACCTTAACAGTTTCATGTAATGTTTTTGAGATCAATGAAATGAACTATTTTGTTTTCCTGTAGTCATAATTTGTATATTTTAGCAGGCGCCGTACATACTTTCAACACTAAAATTTTCAAGTGAAAACATAGTTTATAAGCTAACTAATAAGCAAAATTTAATTATAGGGTCATTTCAAGTTATTTTAAACAATTATGTAGAGTACAGAACATGACTTTTTATCCCATAACTTTGTAATTTACTGTTTGATGAGCACATTATTATTCTTATTTTGAGTTCGTCCTACCAACATACTAACTCAAATTAAAATAATTTGCAAATCAAACAGTAAATTAAATAGTTATGGGAAAAAAAGTGTCATGCTATGGACCATTTATATTTTTTTACAGGGTAAAAATTATTGTAGTTAGATCAAACAAAAACCTGGCAACGTCCCAATAAAGCGAATAAGATGTGTATAGTTTTTATAACATTGCTATGTGATTGGCGACTCGGTTTGCCCTTGCACAAGTAGTGAGGCAAGTTTGCCCCACTATAGTCTGTTTACATAAAAGTTTTTCTAATGAACAGTATAATCAATTTTTTCCACTGTAGCCAAATCAATTACACTCAAGAATTTAGGAGAGTGGGGGATGGGATCTAACAGTCCTTAATAATCAATAATACAGCTTAGAACTGAGCATTTTGACCCCTAAAACACTTTCGACTTTCTGCCAACAAGCTGTCCAGGATAATCACGTTTAACTACTAGTTACCAAATAAAATTAAAGCAGAAACTAATATGCATTTTAACCAGTTGTAGATTCAGGGGTTGCTAAATGTGCCCCCCTCCTCCTCATTTTAGTGACCAAAAACAGCCTAAAGCTGCACTTTAGGGACTTAAATTTCAAAATAATTGTATCTTTCCTGATACAATTCCCTCCAAAACCAGAAGCTGGATCAGTCTTTTGTTTTACTGAAAGTAAACTGAAAAATAAAAATACATAAAATTTCATACAAACAAAAGCTGTAAAATATTCATTCAATCTGCAGTTTCTCAATAATTTAAATTCTTACATGTATAAACTTTTATTGCTATCATTAAACAAACATAGCATAAACCAGGCAAGTGCAAAAGCTTACCAGCTCCACTGTCCCCATATCCCAAATGAGGGGGGGATGGTCAGGCGCCTCTTCTCACCAATGCACATATCAAGCAAACCCTCATCCCAACCCTTTATGACTTGTCCAATTCCAAGTTGAAATTGAAATGGCTCATTTCTTTCATAACTAGGAAAAATGTACAAAAGAGCAAAGTATTAAAAGGATACAACTGATCGAATGATTATTCTATATTTTTTAAAAAATTGAAATGTACTGCAGAAATTCAGTATACAGTGGACTTTCTCTATTCTGAACACTCATGGGACTGAGCAAAAGTGGCGACTATGGGGGTGCTCATTATAGAGGGAGACTGGATAAAGCATGTATATGTATTCTATTACGTTGGTGGACTATGTTCAGTACCTTTTCCAGTGAGCTATGGCCAGTTACTGAGGTAGAGGTGCTGAATTTTGGATTGGCGGCTAGTGCAATAACTAATTCAACTCAAGGACCTAAACTCTTACATATATTTAATTCCTTTTTAATTTAAAAAACTTAATGTAACATTCAAGAATAAAATATGACAAAATATATGATATACAGCTATCAGTATAATACCTGGAAAAAAAAAAGTTACCTTTAATCTGTTTTTGCATTATGTGTTCTCATGCAAGGTGTGTCATTCAAGTAAAAATGTTTCTGGGCGATTCTCAGCCGCATTTTGCTTGAATGTAATCATACTTTAAAGGTCTTGACTACAACGGTTGGATTCTTGAAATAGTTCAGTGGCAGAATCTACAGGCCATATTGCTCAGCTGAATGATTTCATGTGATGCACATCCAGGAAAATAATTTTTCTTCTTCCATTCTCCGTCTTTTCTTTGATGCCTTTCAATTATTGTGATAAAATTGTGAATGTACTTCAGGCTTTAAAGTTTGATTCATGGGAATTCTCAAGTTCAGATTGTGAACATGTTTGGTATATAGAGAGGTAATAATCGACCATGGTTTAAAAATAGCTGTCATTATACTGGGATGTTCAGAATACAGAAAAGCCGGCTTATGTTAAGGCTATGGAGCTTCGCTAGTAGGACTCGACCGATGCATCGGCGCCAATGGTTCAACAATTTAGCCATCGGCATCCGATGCTAAGTTGCAGAAAACATCGGCCCATCGGCCTTAAAAAACATCGAAAAGCCGATGGAATTGGCCGATGTTTTTGAAAAAAAAAAAAAGGACCTTTGTTGTTTTACTCTTTAATACAAAATAAAGGGAGTTATTGTTTTCATATAGAATTGTTTACTTAAATTTCAGTATGAATTTCTATTTTAGTCACCCCTGAAAGAGTTTAAAATACTGCATTCAGGTACCTAACAAGTTAATTATTGTGTTGTTTCTTGCGGCTGGATGTACGTATGTATCTCTCATAAGTCATAACTCAAAAATAGTAAGATGTAGGAAGGCTAAATTTTCGCATGCGGGGATGTGCGTACTTTGCAGTTGTGCACTTCTCTTTTTGTTTCGATCGGATGTTCTAAAAAACCTATTTACTCATTTTTTGTGGCTATTATAATTATACTTCAATGCAAAGCTAATATAGCGTCTCAGAATGACGATCATTTGGTGATATATTGCCGAATTGGAGACCATGGAAACAAATATGTGATGGCGAAACCGGTTTTGTTTCATTTTGTTAGATTCCCGTTGAACCGATGGTAATTTTTAATTTTTCGATATTTGTTATATGAATCACAGTAATGCAGTCTTTTCTGTGTCACTTCGGCAGAGCTACAAGTTTGGGGCCCGTCGAAATACATTTTGGGGTCCTATTTCTCTATCACAGAAGTTGTAAAACATTTATCATACACATTTTTGTAACTCCTAGGGTGCTCCTATGGTTATGGGGCCTCTCGCGCAATGGCAACATTTGCTATATTTTATATTCGCCACTGCACGTCAAAACAAACTCGGGGGCAAGTTTTAAAAGGGTTTTTCTGCTCAATGTTTATGATTATTTTGAACTCTATTTTTTACGACTATTTTTTGTATTACCGAGAACACTTGCGTGCCCTTCCTTCTACTCCCTCAATTTCTGAAATTAAACTCTAGTTGTACTTCTTAGTTGTTTAAAACTAACACCATGCATAAAATTAGAGATTTTTTTTCAAGTTTTATCTATTGTTTAGGAAGAATTTAGAGCATTATTGAAGAAATTAATTAAAGACGGTTTGAATGGTGACATAATTTGGAAATCAAAGGGACTTTTGAATTTTTTCTTCGTAAATGCTGAAGTATAGATTCAGAAACTCTTCTGAGGCGTTTGTGGTAGCGGTTCTGTACTAAAAAAATGAGGCCGAAGTTTAATGTTGTGAGTTACTCCAAAATCAGAGGGTGACCCATATAAGCCAACCTCATCGTTTCAAGCATTTCTTAAATATATAGCGATTATTTATTTTGATCAAGAAATGTCATTTTGGGTATTGTTTATACTTGTTTCACATATATTTCGCAATGCGCCATCTTTTTTGCATCATTAAATAGCGTTCGATTTTTTTTTCTGTTGTAACTATTTTTATGTATTTATATAAAATCAATGTATAAGTTATTTTCGATTCATCATGTTTTTAATGATATGTTATAGAAAAGTTTCAAGAATTTTCTATTATGCAACTTTTTAAATTTCAGAAAAATATTGTTAAATTGAAAAATTTAATTTTAACTTGCTTTTAGGAGTTTATAAGAGATTAAACAATCAAATTCATCAATATTACGTGTGCGAACATCAGTAGTATCTATATGTATTCAGTTATTAACTTGATGTAAATATTATGTTTGTTTATTGTAGCTGCGATTTAAGAACCTCGCTCTTTTCATGGCTATTTCTTTTTTCCGAAAGATTTATGTCACTGTTATAGCTTTTATGAAAAATGCAAACTTTTCTATTCATAAATTTTAAATAAGTATGAAAATATTCTTATAATGATTTAATATTGTTAAAAAAAAAAAACATCAATTGGTTATTAAACAGTTTCTTTGTTTTTCTTCCTTTTTCTTTTCTTTCTTTTTTTTTTTTGGAGGGGGGGGGGGGGGGGGGCTCTTGTTCTTTGTCTTCCATCATACAGCAGTCAAAAAAGGAGAAGCATAACTACACCCTCTACAGATTGTACGTAGTACGATCCAAAAGTTCGGGAGACAATTACCGAAGCACATCCACCTTCAAAAGGTCACCTTGAGGGACTATATACTTCTGCCAGTGTTCATGTAACTTTTGGAAACACTTATGGAAGCCATTTTTCACTACCTTCTGTGATGCAGCTTTAGCTTCTCCTGACGGAAGAAAACGGCGTCCATGCAAATGTTTTTTTTGCTGGGAACAGGTAAATGTCACACGGAGCTAAGTCCGACGAAATGTTATGTTATTTGTTTGTCATATCAGAATATTGACAAATCGAACCGTGCATCCTCAACATGAAAGTTGCATTCTTCCCCACGATGAAATTAAAGCAGCAGCGCAAGAGGCCTTACAAGAGGTTGCGATAAATGTCTTCCAGGAGTCCTTCTAAAAACTATACGAACGTTGGTAGAAGTGCATAGTCGTTCAAGGTGACTATTTTGTAGATAGATGTACTTCAGTAATGTGATCTATTCAGGGTAAGGTTTTATACAACTTGTCCTCAAACTTTTAGATCATACTACGCACGTATGAGTTTTCAACTTACTATTTCATAATGTTTTTGAGTGACGCAATTTTACGCGCATGAAGACATCACAATTTGCGATAATTAACTAAGGAGGCGTCCAAAATGGATATTTCGGTCATCTATATGTTCTTAGGAACATATGCATGTACAGATGTGCCGAAAAATCTTGTGAAGTTTAAATTGGGTGATCGTAAAATAGAAATTTTGGTCGAGATCTGATTTTTTTTGTGATTAAAATTCCTTATTTGTAGAAAGGTAGTAAAGTGAATTGAATCAATGATCTTTTAAATCCCTGACAATCTTATCAATATATTTCGGTTAGATTTTTTTGAGCAATCACGATTGCTTATTGTTCGGTACAGATGTGATATACCCCCCCCCCCCCCCCCTGGTGAGGATAGAATTTTTAGCTCATTTCGAAAATCGCCAACGTTGGCGATAAAACTTTCTGCGGTAGCTCTAGTAACCCTGTAGAATATACCTGGGAAGTACAGATGTGAACTAATTCTTTTCGCACGTGTGTCCATGGAGGTAGGTGCACATATGTTCCGCTCTTAGGGGGATTTTAATTTGAAGTATTTTTAAGTTGAATACTCTAAAATAAAGTTTCAATTTAAACTTTATTTTAGAGTATTCTTCTTATTGTTACTTTTTTCTGTTAATTTAGTTGTGCTTTATAATTTAAAATGAGTTCTGTTTGCAGTGTTATTGAAAAATATCAATTGAAATTTATGAATGAGTCATCTTTTAATTTTTCGTCAGGTCGCCCAACCTTTGGACGTACTGTTTTAAAAAAGAAAATTTAAAAAAGAGGTAAGTGCACTTTCTTTTAAGTATTGTGTTCTTAGATAGTTAGTTTTTGATATCTTTGTTACATATATGGCGATGTTTATTGTTGTTTTATGTTCCTTTAATGATTGTCTTCTTAATGTATTTGTTGCTCAGTCCTACTCTTAAAAATGCTGAATTTTATTAATAAATCTGCACAATAATGGTGCATATTTCACACTTAAAACTGTGTCATTATTGTACACTGAACGGAAGGAGCCACCCTTGGGTGTCTCCATGAAAATATACATAACTGTAACCATACTCCGACTGTAATGTATATTAACAGTCGGAGGGATAACGGACCGAGCGGAGCGAGGGTCCTGGCGAGCCAGAGGTCTCATAGTACTTTCGTAATGAGACCGAGGCAGGGCCGGCGAGCCGAGGTCTCATTACGAAAGTACTATGAGACCGAGGGCTCGTATACCGGATAAATGATGAAAAAAAAATTAGTGCATTAATTTCGACTTGTAACTAATACAATAATTTATTTCATTGTATTTTAATATGTTTACAAAAAACCCCGGCCCTGTACATTTTTGAAGCATATATTCGTGATGTTTTTTGTTGTGCTTTTATGTTGTTTTTATATATATTGTGTTCTGAAGTGCTTTGATCATGTTTTTTTATCTGATTTTTTCCTGTTGGCGCTAAAAAAGCATCGCTAAGAACGATGTATGACATATGTCGTCATACATCGTTTTCTTGGCGACGCTTTCTTGGCGCCAACAGGAAAAAGTCGCCAAGGGTGGGGTATATCACATCAGTTCCTATTGTTCTCATTTGACTATCCTTGACGTTACACTGATTTTAACCGCCCCCCCCCCCCCGCCTCCCTCTGCAGCACTCCCCCCCCCCCCCCCCCCGTCTTCTGCAGGCGCAGTTCTTCCGGTCTTTAGCAATGTCCCCCGAAATTCGCTTCTCCTGGTCGGTGGCGTCCATGTTCTATACACGCTCATACACACACACGCCTATGTGCATACACAAGCCTACACATGCACAAGCGGCTACACACACAGAGACACACACACGCTTACGTGTATGCACATGCACAGGTGTACGCACAACTATACACACGTAACCACCCAGGAGAAGGGGCAGGTATGGGGGGGACAGGAGCAGTTTCAAGAAACAATAACTCCAATGAGTAGGGTCCTGTCGCAACTC